>NW_020664413.1:27663604-27752489 GCF_002925995.2 Terrapene triunguis | reverse complement strand
AGACAACAGGTCTCTTTTTTCATCTACTTTAATGGGATCTAGATCAGCCCCTGCAGAAGGGGGCGCTCCTTTATTTTCTGTATTCTTTAATGATAATGTATATGTATTAAAGTAGTATCTGTACTGCTCTAAGTGCTGTACAGGAGTCCTGTCCCTGTCCCAATGAGCTTGTAATCTGAAAAAGATGAAAGCAGAAGGAGGGAGTGGGAAAGGGTGTGTATAAATCAATGAGCTAGCTTGGGTGGTACTATAGATGTCTTTTAGGGGTCTTTGTTTGTTTATTTGCTTTTTTTAGATGATGTGACACAGTACAAACGGCAGGTCTAATGAGAGGCAGGGAGAGTGATTGTGGGTGGACAAGGGAATGGGAAGAATTAAAGATGGAAGTGTGGTAAGGAGCATGAGGAGTAATCGATCAATTACGTCTGCAGTTCATATGCAACAGATTTGAAGTTACAGCAATAATAGATAGTTGCAAGAGATGTTGAGGTAGTTGCTGCTGCTGCTCTTGGCTGATGAGTGGGGGCAACTCTGATGGCTTAGGTCTTCTAAAAGCCTCCCTCGATGGCCCTTTCTACTCACCTGGGCCACAGTGTGTGAGAAGAGTGGAGAAGTCTTTTCAGCTACTTCCCAGGGGCTGTAGAATAGGTTTGGTGTGTGGGAATAAGGGAGCTATCTTGACTGGACTCTGCCCATGCCCTCTGCTACTTCTGCACCAAGCTAGCAAACAGCATTTATCAAATAAACAAAGAAGGGAAAACAAAGTAACAGAGAGAGTAAAGGAGACCCTTGCTCTGCATGATCAGGAATGGGAAAACTCTACTCTAAATCAGCCAGAGCAGCAACTGGAATTTTTTTTTTTTTTTTTTTGCTCCTATCCCTGGCCAGTAGCCCAACCACCAGGCCTCTCTGTCCAGTTTTGGTCCTAAAATGGACATTTAGGCACAGTTCCCTTTTTGGGAAAACACTGGAACAAAAAAACAAATCCTTTCCAATGTAGTATGAAAATAAAATTGAAACCTACTTACAATCTAAATAAAAAAAGAGAGGGTGAGGGAAGGAATTGTTATCCCTATCTTTTAGAGATTTGGAAGTGAGATTTTTGTGTGTGTGTGGTTGAGCTGGTAATTCAACCCAAATCTGCAAAATCCCAGTCTTGTGCCTTAACTACAAGAGCATCTTACCTCTTGCTACACAAAGTGCTAGAATTAGAAAACAAACATGATCATTTGCTTTTTAAAGAAATATTTTGCTGTTGAGTAGTGCACCATATGTTGCCTTTTTTTCATGCTTTAGTGAGTTACATTGGTGAGATATTTTACTTGATTGACAATGTAGCATGTTTGTTGTTTGAAAAGGTATTCTAGAGAGACAACATTTGCAGTTATTTAGCCAAGCAATGCAGTGATTTCAGATTTGTTCTTTTTTTAAACTTACCCACAAAAGCTTATGCTCCCAATACTTCTGTTAGTCTTAAAGGTGCCACAGGACCCCCTGTTGCTTTTTACAGATTCAGACTAACACAGCTACCCCTCTGATACTTGGTATTACATGTTACTAGGAGATGTGCTAAATGCACACCTTAGTCACTTTCATGCTTCTCAGTCAAGCAATGCAGCATCAGGTGTACATGCATTGAACAAGTAATTATGAAAATGATTAGAACTTGTTTGACTATGCTTCTAAAAGACACGGGGCACTAGCACTTCTAAAATATGGTGATTCAGCTTCACTAATGTAGGATTGTGCAAGTGTTCTATTTCTGTCACTACAATGAGGACACTTCAATAATAACTGAAAGAGAAGACTGGCTTAACAGCACACGTGTGTGTGTGTGTATATATATACATATATATATAGTGCTGCCACAAATAACATGGCATGGGAATTGTTTCATATGTTTTCATTTTTATTGAATATTTGGTTATCTACAGTTAAATAAATGACTTTACCATTTTGACTATGAAGAATTGGTTGCTTCTTCATGATTGAGGGAAGCTCTGTAATGTTGATTAACATTGATAGCCACATCTGTACGGGGAGACTTTGGCAAACCAGTAAAATGCCTGAAACCACTATGCCTTTTTAACATTAAGCCAACCTAGTCAGCAAGCTGTAAATTGGCCATTCAGCAATCTCAGCTTGACCAAGGCAGGAGTGTGGCACTGAATCCAGATAGACATATTGGGGATTTGACTCTTGCCTAGAAATTGTGTTGAAAGATGTCTGAGACAGCATTTTCTAGCAGTAGTTAACAGCACTCTAATAGAGAGCGTGGTTGGAATATGTGTAGTGAGCCCTCAAAACAACCAGCCATGGTACTGGATGTTAACGTACACAGAGGCAAATGACTAAAGCAGTGGCAATTGCTGGATATTGATGTGGGTGAATGGTAGAAGATGCAGCCACTTCTGCCTTCACAGGCCCTGTACATGACAGTGAGGTTTCTGCGGCATAAACATTACTATCATGTCTTCTGCTGAAGTGCACTTTTTTCTGCACCTGCCTTGGTCTGCTGTGGAGTGATAGCTCAAGTCATAGAAAACCATTTCCCTATCTAGCTTTTGAAGGTATAACCATGGTGCTTACAGGATTGTGTTCTGATATAGGAGTTTGTCAGTAGTATAAGCTGTCTCATAGCTGCACATAGGATGTCTCCAACAGATTAATTACATTTTATATAGCCCTGTGGGGTGGTGGGGAGTTGTCTTTCCCGCCCCCTCTTTCAATTGGACACACAATTCCTACATTTCAGTTATTGCTGTGTATATGTGATTTGTTATTGGCTACCTTACCCACAGGTCAATTAACATGGCTCTAGGCTTGTGCTTTCACAAGGTATTTATGGATATGAATAGTAACCATTGACCACACTGCCAACTCCAGGTACCTGTAGGCTAGCACCATTTGAACAGGGTTTTTTTTTGTTTAGCACAGGGGTTCTCGAACTGGGGGTCAGGACCCCTCAGGGGGTTGCGAGGTTATTACATGGGGGGGAGTTGCGAGCTGTCTACCTCCATCCCAAATCCTGCTTTGCCTCCAGCATTTATAATGGTGTTAAATATATAAAAAAGTGTTTTTAATTTATAAGGGGGGGTCGCACTCAGAGGTTTGCTATGTGAAAGGGGTCACCAGTAAAAAAAGTTTGAGAGCCACTGGTTTAGCAGGTGTAGAGGACCTTTTTGCCATGACTTACCAGCCCACTGATGGCTCTTCAAGTTACGTCATTTTGTACCTTTTCATATAGTAGGGATAGCAGAGCATCCTATAGAAATAACCACACCCACTTTTTATTGCATCTGCTTTGGCTTCAGCTTCTATGCTGTAGTGGCAATCAAGGACCAGCATGTCTCCTGTACAACTGGGTTATGTAACTAAAGGATTGCATCTGCAACTACTGAATCCCCAGCAGGCACTTTATTCAAACATTGCACAACAATTACATTAGCAGAGCAGCACAGAGTAGATCGAACATTCAGGACAATCAGAAGCGCTATCTGTAAATTATCAGATGAATTTAAATGAATAAATAGTTTATATTTAACAGTGAATGCCACAGTGTAAGTCTTTACTTCAGCTTAGAAGGTGTCGTCTTTCAGTATATTGGAGGTGAACAAAGGCTAACCATACCAATGTGAAAAATGTTTCAAAATTATATTTTAATTTCCCATTGAGACAAATTAGCTTTAATATTTAAATCCACCAAACTTATTTGAAAATATTGTAGGATTTATTTTATCAGAGAATTATAATTCATCCCCTAAGGATTCAATTACAGATAAAGCTTTGTGTACAAGTTAGAGGATGCAGGTGAAGTTCTGTGGATCTGATTTAGATAATGGCCGCTGGAACACACTTTAAGTTCTTTACCTGAAAATGATTCCTCTGCATTCCATGTGGCAAAACTAGTACAGGCTGATGTTAAGTACTTCATTCATCTTCTCTTAGCTATGTCATTGGAAAACCAAAGTAACCCAGTATCTAATGACTTTATTCATTTTCTTTAAGAGATCAGAGGTAGTTCTTACTACATAACCACTTCTCCACACAAGTAAAATAAAGGTAATCTTAAACATGTATTCTAGTTTCCTGACTGTTATATTAAAATATTTTCCATGCAAAAGGCATAAGTAATAGGATCGTCTGGAAATTTGGTATGTGATTTCCAAAATGTGAGGGATGTAATCTTTATCAAATTCTGCATATTAAGCTTGGAATAGTATAAGGTGAAAAGATGGAAATAGATTTCCAGGCTGAAAAATACACAATATTTCCAAGAATATTTTTGCTTTGCTTTCAGTCTGTGTTAAACATTTTCCTGTGAGGAGAACAAATAGCTGTAATTATGAGAGACAACTGTCAAAGCAATGTCTTAGTCAGAGATTCCTTAGCTGCATAAAAAATAAACCCAGTTTATCATGATGAGGCTCAACTCAGCAAAACGCATAACTTTCCAAACCTGAGAAGGGGAAAATGTATATATGAGTTTCCTTCATCCCCAGGTAGCTCTCCAAATGATTCAGAATACTATGTGGAACCTTCCCCCTCCACACATTTCCTTTAAAACTGTAAATGTGTACCTATTGTGTTACCACTGGAACTACAGCCAGCAATCTTCTGTATGTCTATGAGGAATACGGGAAAGGAGAAAGGGAGGCAGGAGATGGATAAGAAGAAAACATTCTTTAGTTGTGCTTTTGGATTGTGCTGTTGAATAGATTTCCCCCAGCATCTCATCCCCAAAATGATAAGGTGTGGGAAAGGAAAGTTGCAGGTCCTTGAAGAATGGAGATGCCTGGAGTCTGGATCACTTGGAGGGACGGCTAGAGTTATGTCAACTAAATCATCCCGGTTTTGTGCACATTCCTAAACCTGAATTCATCGTTCATGGACTCCAACACTCCAATCCACCATCATTTTGAGTTGCGTAAAGGTTCAAGCTGAATTATTTACAGAGCTCTGGTTGATACAGTTGTCTATATGGCATTTAGCTTTTCATTCTTTTTTTTTTAATCCTTTTTTTAATCCCCGTAATCAGCAATAGCTGCAATTAGAAAACTGTTTGACATTTCTACTCAGTGTAACATTCCTGTTTATCAACTATGTGGGAGATAGGAATCTTACTTAGCGAGAGACCGCTAATGTTCCTTTTCTACTATAGGCCAATGGACTTTTTAATAGTGCTAACTTTGCAAAAACTGTTTTGAACTAAAAGTTCAAAAGTCTAGAAGTGGATTTGGGAAAGCTAAAACAAAGTCTTTACCGTTAAGGGGCAGGAACATCTACAACTTCAATTTCTAGCTTTGCTATGCAGTAGTTTTGGCATGCAAAGGGGGTTACATGAATAAGGTGAGCAGGCTTTGAGTGAATGGTTTATTGACTTCAAAGGAATAAGCAGAATTTGGATCACAAGTCATTCATGATCATAAGCTGGGAGAATACAAGAAAATAACATTTGTTTTGGGAGGAGGGAAAATTCAGAAAATTGGACTCAAATGAGATTGAAAGTTGACTACAAAACTAATATAAAAAGTAAACATTTAAGCTTTGTTAAACTGCTTAACCATTTAAATATATGTTAAGATCCTAAGATTGGTTAAGGCTTCATAGAGTAGCTTTCTAGCTGCCATTATTTCCTTGTTTTTCCTGTTCATCAGTGAGGAGCATTCATTTTGTTTTTGATGCAGAGTACCTTTTATATGAGCAAGACAAGATCACCACGAAGGGGAAGATTTACAGTTTAATGAAAATGTGCTTTGAACCATGAATTGCAAAACACTTTTTTTGAGATTATACATACAAGCTTATCAGTATTTATTAAAGAGAAATAATTGAATTACAGCTTCTGTGGAAGTTTACCTTCATTTGTGTTTCCTGTAATTGGGCCCCAAGACCTATTCAAATGGAAAAGGGGCAGAGGTGGGGCATCAGTTACAAAAAGCCACTTTCCTGGTCCCAGAAGCTATATGCAATACCCATCTTAAAAATGGGGTAAACATGAGTACAGAGAAGAAAATGGAGCACAGTAAAAAAAAACAAATGCAGAGGCTGATAATTTACAAGTAATTAAGTCATGTTATGGCAAAACTGTAAAGATTTTAAAGGCAACCACTTCATTTGTATATAGAGTCAGGTTCTTATACCATGAGGTATCTGACCATTTTCCGGTAGTGCATTGAGTGATCTGTCATGTATGGCTTATTCTCTCATCCTGTCCCCAGGGTCCCTTATTTGTGGTAGTCTAGCTTTAGGGGCATGATCTTCTTCTCTCCAGCTTTGGTTGGCTTTTTAAAAAAATAATGGGACATTTTATGCTATGTATTAGAAAGAGAACCGTTCCAACCCAATACTTAAAACACAAGGCTAAGATCTGAGAGAGTTTTTTGCACAGCCAGAAACTGAACTTTGTGACCTTAATCTCTGTGGCTCAGCTGACCATCTATAAAATGGGGGTGATTCCTTTGTTTTGACTTTCTTATATTGTCAGCTCTTTGCAGCAGGAACAGTCTTACTTTGTATATGTTCAACATGTAACAGGATGGGACCCTGATCTCAGCTGCTCTGGGTGCTAATCATAGAATATCAGGGTCAGAAGGGACCTCAGGAGGTCATCTAGTCCAACCCCTGCTCAAAGCAGGGCCAATCCCCAGATAGAGTTTTGCCCCAGATCCCTAAATGGCCCCCTCAAGGATTGAACTCACAACCCTGGGTTTAGTAGACCAATGCTCAAACCACTGAGCTATCCCTCCTCCCAGGGCCAGCTTTATGCTGATTTCCCCCAATTCCCACGAATCGGGCCCCATGCCTGCGCCCAAGATTTTTATTCACCCGGGGGCGCTCCGGGTTTTCGGTGGCACTTCGGCGGCGGGCCCTTCACTTGCTCCGGGTCTTCGGCGGTGGGTCTTTCAGTTCTATTCGAACTATTCGAATCGGGCCCTGAACTTCCTAAAGCCGGCCCTGCCTCCTCTCCCCAATGTAATAGAGATAATAACACTCTTGACAAGGACACACATTTAAAAATGAAACAGACTTAAGATCAAACTAGTTTTGCAAACCAAAAAACGTTACTCCTTTTTGTCCAGAGTGGTTAGTCAATTTTCAGAGTCTGGCAGGTTGTTTTCATTAGGAGAAATTGATTATGGAGTCTGGTATTTCTTTGATGCAGTCTGTATATTCTTTGTAAATAAACAGAAGTCCTGTTTCCTGGAACATCATAGGAATGAAACAGGAGATCATTTGTTTGCTCACAGCTCTGTCTTTTTCAGCTAGCACTTTATCAGAAGTGTTCTCAGCATTTCTCTCAGGGTAATGCTACCAGGCTTCTCTCACTGTGCATGGGGCTTCTTCTGTGTTTCTGCTGGCTTCTCACCCAAGCTTTCACCTGCCCCTGAAGATGTCTGCATTACTTAAAATTTGCCTCCTTGTGTATATGCATTATGATAGTCTTTTAATTATCTGATGTACACTCTTTTCCCATAGGACCCATGCCTCATTCAATATGTGAGATGGATGGTGCTTAGACAATGAATCCCTGTGTAGTGAATGAAGCTCTCTGTAGAATCTCTGCCTCATTTGCTCAAAGTGTTGGAAGGTGTGTCGAGTACAAGGTAAGGGACTATAGAAAAAGTCTTGTGGTGACTGTCCCACATGAGAACTCGCTTATAATCAGAACTTAAATTCAGCCAGAGCTGTCCGAAGCAGAGCTCTAGTAAATATTTTCAAACTCATGGAAGCCCCTTGCCTGCAGAGTGGGCATGGGGCTCCGGAAGATAGTTGATGAGAATTTAAGCCCTGCGTATAGCCCATAGAATGTCATGCTGTGTGGTGCCATGCAAATCACTTATTAAATCAAAAATTTTCACAGGTGGCCATTAATTTGTGTCCCTTATTTTCTACATCCCCAATTTGACACCTGGGTCAAATATATAGAAGTGCTGAGCACTCACTATAACTTAAGTCAAAGGAAACTGTACATGCTCAGCCCCTCTGTAAGCAAGGCAGTGTGACCTGGAAGATGGAGCACAGGGTTAGGATATCCTGAGGAGAAGGAGAGCTGGTTGGGAATCTTTGAACTTTTTTGGTCAGAAAATGCTGACTCGTCAAAACCAAAACACTTGCAGGAAAGGGTGAGTATTTGCTGAAAAGTTTCAAAATTGTCAGTGTTCACTTTTAATATTTTATAAATGAAAACATTATCTTATTGGGTTGAAATGACTTTGTTCTGAAACGTATTAATTTAGAGTGGGGGAGGGGAAGTTTGAAAACAAAATGTTTTGTGTGACCTGATCCAAACTTTCTTCATTTTATGAAAATCTTCCAGATTTTCTCATAAAGCTGGAAGGTCATCAAGTCCAGTCCCCTGCTTTCACTAGTAGGACCAAGTACAGATTTTGCCCCAGTTCCCTAAATGGCCCCCTCAAAGATTGAACTTACAACCCTAGGTTTAGTAGGTCAATGCTCAAACCACTGAGCTATCCCTCTCCCCAACCTGATTAGCGACTGGAAAAAAATTTGAAATCTCAAATTCCTCTTGGACAGGGAACTGTTTTCCGATCCCAACTGTCATCCTGAGTTCTGATCCTGGCTTTGCCATTGATGCATTATGCGGCTTCAGGCAAGCCTCTTTGTCAGTTCCCCTATCTGTAAAAGGGATAATAAAATCATCTCACAGTGAAGATAAATGTATTAATGTTTATGAGGCACTCAAATTCTACTCCCATAGAAGGACCATGGGGAAATGCACAGTTCTGTATTCTCACAGGCTTTGGATGGTAAACTGTAAAGAAGGAAGATATCACAAAATGATGCAGTATTAATCTTGAACTGCTGTCTTCTTTCCTGGGCACCATCCCTACTGTTCACTGAATGAGGCAGGGTCCTGGGGAAAAATAGCATGTGATCATGTAACTAAAATTGTATCTTAATGCATATGCACAACGGGGTTGAATTAAAGTTGCAGTGGAGTAACCTTAATTATTGCATTTCTCAGTTTTTGAGAGCTTACTTTGGAAATAACATTAGCATCGTTTTTTGTTTTGTTTTTGTTTTTGTTTAATGTAATACTGTATGATATTTGAAACTGTTCTTGTGCTAGCAAAGTACAATGTATTGGGTTCATTCACAATGTCTTTGTTTTTAATTCATCACATTTAGCCAACTTCTTAACTCATGGCCACTGAATGCGGGAAAGCCACTAAAATTAATAGCCCTGGGGTACTAATTTTTTCTGCTGACATTTATATTTTGAGATATACTCTTGTTATAATATTTATAGCAAATGCAAATTCCAAAATTGTATACAAGTTTTGATGATGAAAATAGAACTTTACATCCATATAGGCAAGTAATAGTAATATCAGAAATGTTTGCACGCTTAACCAGTAAGGGAATAGCTTCCCTGACCTATTGCAACTAACCATCAGAGAGCCAATATTGAATATTCACAGGAAATTAAAATTATTCCATGTTTTTCTTTCTTTGTATTTGTTAAAGAATGGATAGGTTTCAGCAAATTGTGATCTATACAATTATTGAACTAATCATGGGCCAGTTCTTCAGCTGGTGTCTTCACCATGCTGACTTACCAGGATGATATGTTGATTTACACCATGGGAGTATCTAGCCCTACTCAGTAATCACTCTATACTTCATGCAAGGAATGACATGTATTTTGCATATTGCATTTTAAAATGTCTTGCCAACACTGCACAACTGTTTCTACTGCTGATGGCGCTACAGTGATGATTGTGCTGTAATGATAGACATCTGAAAAAAGGCTATTGTAGATGCAACTATACAGCCACATTCTCAACCCCTAATTTAAACAGCTCCACTTAGCTACCTCCTTTTATCAAGCACTCCAATATTCTGTGAGATGCTATTTATAAGCTGCTTCCTTTTGAGTATAGCCCTCCCACAGACTAGGAGTTTTCAATATTGAATTAAAATATCTGTTGATTGATTTGTAATGGCATTTAGCAATGCGCTAGGATATTACAGGTGCATTGGTCTGAAACAGGCAGCTTCAGCCTGTTCTCGCTCAGGCACAGGATCCTACAGGCATTTGGGTGCCATTCAGATTAATGGTGTTACTGAAATGGGGGAGGGGGGAGAGTAACCAGTATATTTTTCTTATCTTGTAAAATGCTCTGATTCCTCTAGAACTAATATAAACTTATTAGATCCAGGTTCTGGAAACCAGGCCTGGAATCCTCTTGTGATTTCTCATGCTTATGCATTTTCTCCAAATTGTGAACAAAATGCCCTGGGCTGAAGGGAAAATTCTGAGCCTAACACCAGGCATGAGGAGGTAGCAGGCCAGATATTCAGAAGATATGGGGGAAGGAATCCTCCTCTTGTGATGAGGAGCGCACTGAGTCAGCTATCCATATCACTCCTGCTCCACTTTGCAGCAGCAGATCCTCTGATCCTGCCCTGACTGATGCCCTCTGGCCCTCCTCTATGCTGTCACTGGAGCAACTCTCACTGTGTGCCTCATAATATGACGTGACATGACTGCAATCTTCCTGGGAAGTGGCCTTGCATATGGTTCACCTGTCCCAGAGGAAGTGCTCCGTTTCTGGGGACAAGACTCCCTCTGCAGTGAAGCAGGGAGGTTCTTAGTTGTTTTGACCCCTAAAATCTCTTAAACTTTCACTTGCTTTTTCTGACTCAAACATCATATACTAGTGTCACTGTCATAACTATAAAGGGAAGGGTAACAGCTCTCCTGTGTACAGAGACTCCAAATCCTTTTACCTGTAAAGGGTTAAGAAGCTCAGGTAACCTGGCTGACACCTGACCCAAAGGACCAATAAGGGGACAAGATACTTTCAAATCTTGGGGGGGGGGGGAAGGCTTTTGTTTTGTGCCCTTTGTTTAAGGGGTGGCTCGCTCTTGGGACTGAGAGGGACCAGACATCAATCCAGGTTCTCCCCATCTTTCTAAACAAGTCTCTTATATTTCAAACTTGTAAGTAAAAAAGCCAGGCAAGGCGTCTTAGTTTTACTTTGTTTTCTCAACTTGTAAATGTACCTTTTACCAGAGTGTTTATCTTTGTTTGCTGTACTTTGAACCTAAGACAGAGGGGGGTCCTCTGAGCTCTTTAAGTTTGATTACCCTGTAAAGTTATTTTCCATACTGATTTTACAGAGATGATTTTTACCTTTTTTCTTTAATTAAAAGCCTTCTTTTTAAGAACCAGATTGATTTCTCCTTGTTTAAGATCCAAGGAGTTTGGATCTGTATTCACCAGGGAATTGGTGAGAGGTTTCTCAAGGCTTCCAGGGAGGGAATCCATTGAGAATGGTGGCAGCGGGACCAGAGCTAAGCTGGTAGTTAAGCTTAGAAGTTTTCATGCAGGCCCCTACATTTGTACCCTAAAGTTCAAAGTGGGGATACAGCCTTGACAGTCACCAACAAATTTTATGTGATGCAGCCACAGTAATTACCCTCGAGCTCTTTAAATTAAAAATTCAGCTCCAGAATAATTGGGTGAAACTTTCTCTGAAATCAATGGGAGTTATTTACTTATGCCAGATGTGAATTTAGCCCTCTGTTTCCAGCCATAGCCTCTGTGCATCTCAAAACTAAATCCAAGTGGTTTTTATAGTTTTCTTCTGCATGAGGTGTAGTAAAGCACTCCTATAATTTCCCACCAATGCATTAATCAATAGATCCCTTTTATTATAGGTCAGCATCCATTTGTTAGATTGCTAAATCTTGTCCAACTGGTATCATTTTCTTTTCAGAAAACTTTTGACTTTTGTTATCTTTTCACCATGTTGCCTACTTTTGATCTCAAGCAACTTGTGTTAGCTTTTGAGCCAGTGTCCTTCTTTGTGGTTGAAATTCTATCTCCAGACTTGACATGAGTGAATTATTTAATATCACTGGGACTGCCCATATTAGTGCTGTCCAGTGTGAGTACAGGTTGAAGAATCAGGTCCTCACTTATTTCTAATTCTCCCATGATAACTGACGGTGCTACATATTTGAGTGTGGAATGATGAGCATGGTAACACTATGACCTAACCTTCCAAGTCTACAGTTAGGTATTCTTCCCCTTTGTCTGTTAGGTTTTATTCTGTGATGGCAAAGCACTATTTATCTATTCTAGGTATTTATAGGGCTCACAAATAGAAAGCTGAGGGAGAGAGGTTCTGGCCCCAATCCTGCATATCCTTTTATGCACTTGGTTAACTTTATCACCATGAATAAATCAATGGGATTACTTGTGGTAGTGAAAATAAGCACATTTAAGTGTTTGCAGGATGAACGCATAAGCAGTCTGGCAGAGCTGAGATTTGAGACCCAAGCCAGTACCTTAACCATAGGTGCTAGAAGTAGGGGTACTTGGAGTTGTTTCCATCATATACAGGGTTTACAGTTTGGTTCAATGGCTCTCCACTATACAAATTGTTCCAGCACCCCCTGGCCTTATCCACAAAATTATTCTTCCTCTTCTCTTTTAACATCACCTCACTTTTTTTGTCCTTGGATTCTTACTGAACTGCAAACCTGTTCTACAGCTTCATAGCATGGTTAACCCTTCCTAGTGCAATGTCTTTTAAACTTCTGTGCAATGTATTTAAATTTTACTTATGCTTTCTACTAAAATATTCTAAAAAAAAATCACACTTCTTGATTAGCTGGTAATAGGAAAATATTACAGAACTATTTTAGTGAACTTCTATTTTGGGTACCAACTTTTTCTATAAATGCCTATCAAATGATTTTTTTTAATAAGTTTTAATCTTCATTGTTAATTGCTGCTCGTATTAAACTTCTCTTATGAACTTTACCGACTCTCTTCTCACATCCTTCTTTCAGATTTTCCAGTCATTGATACAGTGACACTCATCCAGAGTCTAGCAGATGTGGGTACTGCCCTTTTATCATGTCTGCTTTTGAGAAATATCCACTAGAAAGCATCCCATTTCTATGTCCAAAATAAAACATCTTTAAAAGTTAGTTGATTTCAAAGTTTTTGCCATCTGCTGTACTCCTTTGTGTCCAATCTGTGGCTTGACAGAGCAGATGTGGTAGGATAGATTTCTGATTGACACCAGTGCTAATCTCAGACCAAGTTCCTTCCATTTAATTTATAGCAGAGCAACATGAACCATCAGAAAGGTCATGTTTGATGAGGATCAGCTTCAGAGGAAACCACAGCTCATGAATAATATTCTATAAAAAGAAATGGAAAAAGCTGAAAGTGCTAGAAAGGGAAGTGAACATCAGCGTTTGATATGGTAGACTGTTAACTGATGTAATGGAAGTGAAGATTTCTTTTGCAAAAGATGTGTACAAGTGAAAACTGGCCAGCTGTTTCTGTTATGTCATCTGTCTCCATAATTTAGTTTAAAAAACCTCAAAAAACCCCATAAAGCAAACTCACTTTAGTATGCTTCATACAATTCAGGTTTTAAAATTTGTCCATTTATCTTGGTCTTGTCTTTTTGGCAGATCCTCTGCAGACTGTTCTCTCCTTCTCAAGAATTCTGCCAAAATTTTGTCTATTCTTTGACTTGCTATTTTTGGTAGCTCAGAACATTCATTCCATGTTGATCCAGAATATTGCAAAAATGGAACCAATTAAGTGCAAGTACCTCAACCTAGATAGGGTACTTCTAATAAGTTTGGATGTCTGTTTGAATGATCCAAATGGAATAGAAACCAAAAAGCAAAGAACAAACACCACTATTTTGCAGCTTTAAATATGCATACTGGCTATATTGACTCCTGATGTCTGAAAGTGGATGTTTTATTACACCATGTTTCTAATTGTTTGCCTCTAGAAAAATGACCCACAGAGAGGGAGAGACCCAAAATAGTTTGCAAGAATCCTATGGTATAAAAGGTAGGGGAGAGGGATAGCTCAGTGGTTTGAGCATTGGCCTGCTAAACCCAGGGTTGTGAGTTTAATCCTTGAGGGGGCCATTTAGGGGTCTGGGGATTGGTCTTGCTTTGAGCAGAGGGTTGGACTAGATGACCTCCTGAGGTCCCTTCCAACCCTGATATTCTATGATTCTATGTTTCACTAATATATCTGTTATAAAACCAATTGGGATAGAAATTTCCCAAACCTTGAATCTCCTAGAATACAAACATTGTATGTGAGATTACAAAAGAAATACTTGAATCTAATCTGGGTGCCAATGAAGATATTAGTTTTGGCAGATGCCACATCTAGGTCCCATTTACTCAGAAGCTGAGTAACTTGAAACATGATAGACACCCATGTACACATGATAGACACATCAGAAAACTAGACTGACAACTGCAGCTAGTTAATTTAAACCAAATAACGGTGGCTCTATTAAGAAGATGGCAGCCTACCTATGGAACCAGAAAAGCTATTACAAGAGGACAGAAGAATTGCTTCTTTGAAGGGTGGTGACCAGGTAAGAGTAGTAAGAGACAAATACAAAGGTGTCTAACATTTCTCTCTCATCCTATCTGATGGTTACCTAGGCGAAGATCTTCAAAAACAGAAGCTTAAAGCAAGTTCTGCAAAGCTTCAGTCAAACTCCAAGAAACCTGTGTTTTGGCTAACCATAGATCAGATAATTAAGGTCTGACTTCCTTCATTTTTCTGACTCACTTCCTCCTGCACTCTCTCTGCCATATCTACAATGATAATATTGTTTGTTAAATCAATACCTTATTAGCTGAAACTGTACCTCTAAAGAAATATCCCTCTCTAACTGCCTCTTGGGATTTTTCAATTCATCATAGCTAGACCCTGTTTTAAAAACTTGCTATGGATAAATCTATAGTTTGCGTTATGTTGGAGCAACACACTGACTCCAGGCTTTTCTTCTTCGTATATTTTTAATGCTGCTTTCAGGTCATTCTGCTGGGAGCAGTGGTTGAGAAATGCAAATCAAGGGAGGCACAAAATATGCCTAGATATCCTCTTGAAAATTTTATGGCTTGATGTTTGGTTATGAACAGCGCAGCAATTAAATATTGAGAATTGAAAGCTTTATAAAGATGATAGTTTGCTAACTAGGATATAATTGAGTAAGTAAACATGGAAGCATAAAAATGATTCTTTATATGCAAAGAAAAACCTCTAACGTAATTTCTTATTCCACATTATAATATTAAAGTATGTTGTCTCCTAGAAGTTCTTATAAACTTCTCCTGAACTGTTATATATTATTACTTTACTACTTTTTATATCATTCAAGTAAAATTGCTTTGCAAAAGACAGGAAAACCATAACAAAATAGCATTTTCAAATCTGAGAGAGGTCAGTAGATCCCTGAGCTGAGATGATCGATGTGTGTGAAAAATGGCTTATCTTTCTATTATGGATTGATACTCTAGAACTCTAACCCATTATGGATAGGACTCAGGTGTGCTGAGGTTTGCTAGAGCAAATAATGAGCGCTGCAGAGGCAGAATGAAAAAGTTAATATTGACAAAATAACTCAATGGTAGATGGTCACGTTTTATTTTAAAAGGAGAATGGTTTTTCTAAACTCCACTTTGTAAAGAGGCTATAAAATATACCATGAAGACATGACAGCAGACCTATAATGATGGTGCTTTTCAGGTTGCATTAATACTTCAATATAATTCTAAGAGAGCTACAAGTGCAAAGCAAGTTAGACAGGAAATTCTGGCCACTGTGACAATATAAATGAATGCTCCAAAAGCTCATCAGTTTTGGAATGTATTTTGATACCAGGTAGCACTTTGAATTAGATGCTCTAAATAAGCATTTAACAAACAATTACAACAAATAGCTCTGGTTTGTTAACTATGTGGTACAAATTGTTAATAACTGTCTTATTTCTTAGTTGATTATGATAATTAGGACTCTAGGCAGCAAAGACCCTAAATTTGGACAGCTGGCTAGGTAGCTGCAATACCTGGGAATATGGCTAAGCTGCCATGGAGTTGACTTTATTAAACTGTTGTCAAACAAGAGCTTTGTGGCAGTGTCAGACATTCATGTCCCTCTCTTTTCTGTACCTCTTTACGCTAAGACCAGCATCACTTGAGTAACTTGAAACAATAGCCATGTTTGAAACTTTTGCACTTATCTGTCTTTCCCTTCACCAAAAAACCCCAAAACAAACAAGCTTTGACTTGCCTACCCCCAGTTACAGTTTGGACCCGATTTGTGCTATGGTCAGCACTACACTGTAAGTAGGTATTTTCTGCCCTCAAAGAATGTACAGTGCAGAAAGGGTGGGGGGTGTTAGCTGCCATCACCCTAATTGGCATGTTTGTTCTGTGGATCTTTCTATATATTTTATTTGTTAAACTTCAGTTTTTTGGTGATGGCACTCAGAGCGGAAGTGGGGGAAAGGAAAGAATTGTTAGAGAAGGGAGAAAGACAGTGAGAAGGATAATGGACAGGGAAATTGAGAGTGAGTAGCTGAAGGCTTGTGATGGTAGGAGTAGGTAAGGATGATGGGAGCAGAAAATGAGAAGAAATCCCAGAATCCAAGTTTCAGAGGTCAGTGAAAAGATGGTCAATTAGAGGCTTTAGAAAACGCTTCCTGGCTGCAGCTCCAGGTCCCCATGTTGGAGGGTAGGAAGAGAGGTCAAGGCTTGGTGCCTCAGGACAGTCCCTTCTGGTGCTGGTAAGGAGTGGGCTAGAAGGCCCTATTTCCTCAGCTGTATTAAGACCTGTATAATTTGCAAATGGCTTCCAGTGTGCAACAGTAATTCTATTGGTCCTACTGACTTCATGTTGCATAGTATGTGATAGTAAATAGTTTGTGCATAGACTGCCATCTCCATACACCACTCCTTTATAGTTTTCTTTTCTATCTATATTTTCTCTAACAGGGCATATCTGTTTTGGGGGAAAAAAACCCAAAGAGACTTCCCTAATACACACTCTACAAAAAAACTGCAGCTACTGCCATTATTTACACTGTGGGCAAGGGGAAGGAAGTCCATTGGTCCCCATGTCTCAGGAGGATCTCTGGGTGACGGAGGCATTGGGAATCTTGGAAGGCTCTTTGTGAAAAATATATATAGTGTGTGGAAAGTGATTAGCTTATTACTGTGCTAGCCACTATATAGCATGAGTATGTCAATAGATAAATATAAAACCCTCATCCATGGTGCCCTGTTTATGGTCTTCAATTCTGACTGATTAGTAGGAATGAGTGAGGTGTTGATGCTCAAATTAATAAACTTAACCAAAACACCTTTTCATATAAATGTACAGAAAACCATTTTGTGTTGAATCCTTTCATACTTTGCAAGTGTGGCCTGTGTTGTACAGCATGTACCTATGTCTGAAAATATATAGCTCCATCTCCAATGTTCAGTGCTCCTTGTGGGGGGTTTTTGGTCAGGTATTTGGAAGCTTCAATGTCTCCTCTCAAGTCAGGCATTAATGAATTTTCCCACTCTTATCATTTCTGGTATTTTGCTTTCTTTTGGGAGTGAACTTTTGTTATTTGGGGTTGTCATAAAATCTTTATTTACAGTATAAAGGAAAAATTTTTGATATTGCATGAGTAAAGAGACCAGAGGTGATTGGTAGTGTTGATCGTTACTTGCTTCATAGAATATTGTGCAGATGAAGACAGAGTAAAATCTTTATATTGGCTACTTTTACCTCAATTTTTGACCAAGAATTGCCTCTTTTAGGGATGAGAGGTCTTTAGTCATTATCCTCCTACATAGTGGGGATTGCAGCTGCTTTGTGGAAAAGCCACTATATATTTGCCTTTGTGCACTCTTTGCTAAGGCTGCCAAAGTCATTTAATTTAAGGGAACTCAAGCTGAACTTAATTTGTCTCAGATTAAAGATCAGCACTTTATTTACTAACTCCAGAGAGCCATTGGTGCATCTCCTGCTTCAAAGCAAAATATGGTTTGGATGTTCCCTTGGAAGGTCATCAGATTGATTTGTAACTCTCTGGGCCATCTTCATCACTGTTCCAATTCCCTAGTCTCTCTAAATATTCACCTGCAGCCAGGACATCCTTGGTGCAGCAGAGGAGAGGGTGGGAGGAAGATGACTAAGCCACCTTTCCATTCCCCTGACCCGAAGGCAGACTAGGGGACACTTGTGCAGTCTGTTAAAAGCATAAATTCTGCATAAACAGATCCTATGGCTCTCTTCTAGCCTGTCCTTATCACCACCTTGTATGCCTTCCTACCTGGGGCCAGCAATGAGCATTTTCCCTCTATTGCCATTCAGCTAGCTGTTTTCCCACACAGCCCCACTATGGGCCTTTTAGTGAGGTGGGAAGCTTTGCATTGGCTCTCCACACCTGGATGAATTTCACCCTTAGTACTGTGTGCAGTATCTGTTTTTCTTCTGCGTGGATTAGTCACTGTACTATCAAAAACAGGATTAAATGTCACTTAATTTCTGGTTTTTGTTTTGCACATTTTTTTTACAGAATTCAGTAGAAATAGAAATATCTCAAGAACTTTGTTAAATTTATAAGTACCAAGGTTTCCCAAAGCACAAACTTTGGCATTAAATTTAATATTTTCTCTCAAAAGAAATAAACTGATTACTTTCTGCATTTTTAGTGGATTACTACACATTTTAATACCTCTTGTAATTTGAGGGCTAGCACAAAATCTAGGGTTCTTTCCACAGCCATGGTTTGCTTCAAATCTCAGTGTCATCCCAAATCTTCGCCTTTTACATCAAGACTAAGCTTTTAGTTTCCTGATGTTTTCCAAATACTTCTGGTTTCTCTCAGTAGTACAGCAGTGTGGTCTATACAGCTAGTTTGCCAATGTCTCCAAACAAAATAGCAAAAACACAGACATTTTATCACCATAATATGTCTTGCAGAGAACCTGTATTCTGAATTTCTTTCCTAGCTATCTTAAGGAGTGTGCTAATCTTACGTGGCCTAGCCCAACAGCTTAGAACGTAGGAACATAAGAATGGCCATACTGGGTCAGACCAAAGGTCCATCTAGCCCAGTATCCTGTCTGCTGACAGTGGCCAATGCCAGGTGTCCCAGAGGGAATGAACAGAACAGGTAATCATCAAGTGATCCATCCCGTTGCCTATTCCCAGCTTCTGGCAAACAGGCTTGGGACACCATTCCTGTCCATCCTGGCTAACAGCCATTGATGGACCTATCCTCCATTAACTTATCCATCCATTTTTTGAACCCTGTTATAGTCTTGGTCTTCACAAGATCCTCTGGCAAGGAGTTCCACAGGTTGACTGTACGTTGTGAAAAAATACTTCCTTCTGTTTGTTTTAAATCTGCTGCATATTAATTTCATTTGGTGACCCATAGTTCTTGTGTTATGAGGAGGAGTAAATAACACTTCCTTATTTATTTTCTCCACACCAGTCATGATTTTATAGACCTCTATCCTATCCCCCCTTAGTCATCTATTTTCCAAGCTGAAAAATCCCAGTCTTATTAATTTCTCCTCATAGGACAACCACTCCATACCCCTAATCATTTTTGTTGCCCTTTTTCTGAAACTTTTCAAATTCCAATATATCTCTTTTGTAGGGCTGTCACACGATTTTTTTTAAAGTAATTACATATCATTTATTTAAATATTTTTGAATGTTTTTTCTATACTTTCAAATATATTGATTTCAATTAAAACACAATACAAAGTGTACAGTGCTCACTTTATAGTGCAAATATTTGTAATATATAAAGAGTATTTTTAATTCACCTTATACGAGTACTGTAGTGAAATCTTTCATGATAAAGTGTAATTTACAAATGTAGAATTATGTAAAAAAAATAACTGCATTCAAAAATAAAACAATGTAAAACTTTAGAGCCTACAAGTCCACTCAGTCCTACTTCAGTCAATTGCTCAGACAGATAAGTTTGGTTACAATTTGCGGGCGATAATGCTGCCCGCTTCTTGTTTACAATGTCACCTGAAAGTGAGAACAGGTGTTCGCATGGCACTGTTGTAGCCGGCGTCGCAAGATATTTATGTGCCAGATGTGCTAAAAATTCATATATCCCTTCATGCTTCAACCACTATTCCAGAGGACATGCGTTCATGCTGATGACGGGTTCTGCTCAATAACCATCCAAAAGAGTGTAGACTGAAGCAAGTTCATTTTCATCTTCTGAGTCGGATGCTACCAGAAGAAGGTTGGATTTTCTTTTTTGGTGGTTCGGCTTCTGTAGTTTCTGCCTCTGAGTGTTGCTCTTTTAAGACTTCTAAAAACATTCTGCACACCTGGTCCCACGCAGATTTTGGACGGCACTTCAAATTCTTAAACCTTGGGTCAAGTGCTGTTGCTATTTTTAGAAATCTCACATTGGTACCTTCTTTGCGTTTTGTCAAATCTGATGTGGAAGTGTTCTTAAAACGAACGTGTGCTGAGTCATCATCCGAGACTGCTATAACATTTAATATATGGCAGAATGAGGGTAAAAGAGAACAGGAGACATACAATTTTCCCCCAAGGAGTTCAGTCACAAATTTAATTAACTCTTTTTTTTTTTTAAATGAGCATCATCAGCATGGAAGCATGTCCTCTGGAATGGTGGCTGAAGCATGAAGGAGCATACAAATGTTTAGCATACCTGGCATGTAAATACCTTGCAATGCCGGCTACATAAGTGCCATGTGAATGCCTGTCCTTGCTTTCAGATGACACTGTAAATAAGAAACAAGCAGCATTATCTCCCCTATATGTAAACAAACTTGTTTGTCTTAGCGAGTGGCTGAACAAGAAGTAGGACTGGGTGGACTTGTAGGCTCTGAAGTTTTACATTGTTTTGTTTTGGAGTGCAGTTATGTAACAATCTACATTTTGTAAATTACTCTTTCACAATAAAGAGATTGCACTACAGTACTTGTATGAAGTGAATTGAGAAATACTATTTCTTTTTATCATTTTTACTGTGCAAGTATTTGTAATAAAAATAATATAAAGTGACCACTGTACACTCTATATTCTGTTTTAATAGAAATCAATATATTTGAAAATGTAGAAAAACATCCAAAAATATTTAATTGTTTAACAGTGCGATTAATCACGATTAATTTTTTTGAGTTAATCATGTGAGTTAACTGTGATTAATCAACAGCCCTACTTTTTTGAGATGGGGTGACCACATCTGCATGCAGTATTCAAGATGTGGGCATACCATGGATTTATATAGAGGCAATATATTTTCTCTTTCCCTTTTCTTAATGATTTCCAACATTCTGTTCGCTTTTTTGACTGCCGCTGCACATTGAGTGGATGTTTTCAGAGAACTATCCAGAATGACACCAGGATCTCTTTCCTGAGTGGTAACAGCTAGTTTAGACCCCATTATTTTATATGTGTAGTTGGGGTTATGTTTTCCAATGTGCATTACTTTGCATTTTGCAACATTGAATTTCATCTGCCAATTTGTTGCCCAGTCACCCAGTTTTGAGAGATCCTTTTGTAGCTCTTCGCAGTCTGCCTGGGACTTAATACAAAACTAGTCTAGACAGTTATCGGCAAATTTTGCCACCTCACTGTTTAGCCCTTTCTCCAGATCATTTATGAATATATTGAATAAGACTGGGTCCAGTACAGACCCCTGGGGACACCACTATTTACCTATCTCCATTCTGAAAACCGACCATTTAATCCTACCTTTTGTTTCCTATCTTTTAACCAGTTACCAGTCCATGAGAGGACCTTCCCTCTTATCCAATGACAGCTTACCTTGCTTAAGAGCCTTTGGTGAGGGACCTTGTCAAAGGCTTTCTGAAAATCTATGTACACTATATCCACTGGATCCCCCTTGTCCACATGCTTGTTGACCCCCTCAAAGAATTCTAGTAGATTGGTGAGGCATGATTTCCCTTTACAAAAACCATGTTGACTCTTCCCCCAACAAATTATGTTCATCTATGTGTCTGACAATTTTGTTCTTTACTATAGTTTCAGCCAGTTTGCCCGGTACTGAAGTCAGGCTTACGGGCCTGTAATTGCCGGGATCACCTCTGGAGCCCTTTTTAAAAATTGGCATCATATTAGCTTTCCTCCAGGCATTTGGTACAGAAGCTGATTTAAATGATAGGTTACAGACTACAGATGTTAGTTCTGCAATTTCACATTTGAGTTCCTTCAGAACTCTTGGGTGAATACCATCTGGTCCTGGCAACTTATTACTGTTTAGTTTATCAATTTTGTTCCAAAACCTCCTCTACTGACATCTCAATCTGGGACAGTTCCTCAGATTTGTCACCTAAAAAGAATGGCTCGGGTTTGGGAATCTCCCTCACATCCTCAGTCATGAAGACCAATACAAAGAATTCATTTAGTTTCTCCACAATGGCCTTATCGCCTTTGAGTGCTCCCCTAGCATCTCAATCGTCCAGTTGCCCCACTGGTTGTTTAGCAGGCTTCCTGCTTCTGATGTACTTAATTTTTTTTGCTATTACTTTGAGACTTATTGCATTTTCCAGCACTTCTCCCAATAGTAATGCAACAGAGTGGGCTAGCAGCGTATACCACCTGCCAGACAGGGCCAAACAACCATCAAATGGGCTTTATGCATGCGTGTAACATCTGTATCTCCAGCAGCAGTGTCCATACCAGTGTACAAAAAGAGATTTTTCTTACCTATAATGCTAGTTTAGTAGTAGTTAGAATCAGGATGGGGAGCTCTCGTTGCACCATTCAAAGAGGAGAGGGAACTGTGGGGGAAAGGCTGTTGCCCAACCCCAGCAGAAGTTGAGGAGCTGTGCCCCTAATCTTTGCTTCCCCTTTCTCTAACCCATTTTTACTTCTCAAAATGGAAGCATGCACTGGTCTGAACAGATCCTCTGTATATCAATGTCCTTGATAAAATTAAGTTTATAGATATTCTCGGCATTGCTAGTAATGATCCTACCAAGTTATGTAGTTTCAGATTTGAGGTCAGAGTGTGATACTATAGCAGTCGACTAGGAAGATTCTGAACTTTAGAAAAGCAAACATTCTTTCTGCTTCCCCCGGTAGAACCTATGCTGCCTCCACTACTGTAAAATTAGTAGGTCTAATATGCTGGTGATGTCCAGGCCAGTGGGGGCTTCCACCATGAAGAACAAACATGACAGCAAAGGAAGCCATTTTTGCTTTTATACTAATGATTCCTTTTTTCCATCCACAGTGTGTAAACCTGATTTGTTCAGAGTTTTAAATGAGATTGATTGTCCCCACAGAAATTTGTATCAAAATTAGTGTTATCCATAAGATCGACCTGCTGACTTTCTGCATGTGGAACTACAGAAGAGGGATTTATTTATTTTAAAGTGCCATTCTACTATTGCTGAGAGTGGGAATCAGTTTTTGTAATCTTTCTTCCAGTTCTACCCATTCTTCTGTTAATCTTATTTTGGTGTGATGTAAATGATATTTAGATTTAATACCATATTTTTGTACCAGATTGCAATCTTCCATTCTTCAGTCAAAAACATATTTCACTAGAGAAGAGCTTGACTTAATGTCTTTCCCTCAGAGGAATTCTATTAATTGCCAAATTAGAAATAATGTGGACTACCTAATTGGAAAAGAGTTCATGTATTTATTACTTATAGTCCAGACCTGCATCTTTTACTGTGCTCATGTCCACACAGACCTCTTTTGATCTGTCAGATTTTCAGGATAGGGAGTTTGTCTTCAGTTGTGTTTTCATACAGCACGTAGCATTATGTATCCTTGACCCTGACTGCAAAATATTAAATAACAAAACACCTGTTGGTCAGACTGTACCATCAAATCCACTTTCAGGCTATCTATAGGCGGTAGTATACCCAGAGCCTATAATTAACTTGAGAAGGTTTGGAAACATCTGTCCTGGATGGTAGGCCAAGTAGTTTTGCATAGTTGATGTTAGGGTTGTCACTTAGTATTAAAAGCTGTGATTCAGTTTTACATGTGCTCACCTTATGTTGTTTGCTTTGCTTGAATTGATTTTTTTTTTTCTGGTTTGATTCTGAATGTACTATGTCATGTAATGTGACTATTTTGATTCATGGGAGCAATGATCATAAAATTCAACCTTTCTCTTCTAACCTGGGACCTCATCCAAACCCTACTGAGGTCAGTGAGAATATTTCCATTGATTTTTCAGTGTGCTTTGGATTAGACCCCCAGTATGTATATATTCTCAAGTCTGTATCTATTTCTTCTTCAGTTGAATTAAGAATCTCATTCATAGATTAAGGGACAAACTGAAGTCTGGGTTTATCTGGAGTAGTAGGAGAAACAGGAAGATGTAGAGTAAAGTGTGGCAAGAAAGGCATGCTGTTTAATCTGTGCTTTTTCTGTTATCCTCTTAAATGGTTTCCTGTTAGTATCTTCTCTGCCCGTCAGCCAGTATAGTCATTTCTCATATTCACTTGATGAGTTGCCATTTGTCCCCATTTTTGACCAATTTACAACTAATACTTAACTTACATAACTGTTAATGATGAATTTGGTTTAGAGATTTTAATGGGAATTGCATCTGCTTACACTGGGACTGACTTTGGCCCAGGGAAGATGGACTAGGAAAACTATTCTTATTTCTATCTGAAATTGTTTCTTGTTTTTAAATAAATGGGAGATCTTCTGAATTGTGCCTATGAAATACAAATTTAGAACCATTTTTGTGTGTGCTTGTGCATATGTACTGGGAGAGCAGGGGATGTTCAGGCAATATTATGCATAACTATTACATTCCCTTTCTTCCTGTATCTCATTCTAACTCCTTGCTGAAGCACAAACCAGAGTTCTGTCTTCTAGGAATTTTTGAAAAAAACATTACCTAGAGTTAAACCTCAGGGTTATTATGCATAAAATCCTGATATATGGATGTTGTTAATGCCAGTCAAGTTCAAAGATACACTTTTAGTAATGCATATTTAATGCACAAAACACATTGTAAATAGTATGTGGAACACTCTGAATAAGTTTTAAACAAAAGCCATTAAACAGTAAATCTACTGGTGTTCCTTATACAGACTTGTCCCCTTTTTCTTTCTGTTACAAACATTTAAATATAAGGTTTCAGCATAACATTTTCTATACTTCAGCATACACATCAAAACGCATTCCCCTCTGATCTTCTGAGTTGATTTGTCTTCATAATGTGTCCACGGTATGTGTCATTTCTCAAGCTCTGAAGAGTCCAAGTGACAGCATCTCTGTTCTTTGCTGACCGGGTTCTGAAATGTTTTAAACAAATAGTCTAGGGACAATCTCCACTTCTAGCAGCATTTTAGCCCTTAGGTGAATAGCTGACTGGTCCTCAGTTGCTGATGGAAACAAAAGCCTGTAGCCCACATTCAAAGTAGCACAGGCGCTGGGATCAGCATATAAAATATACATTTCCTGGATCTCTATAAGGGCCTTACACTATAGAGCACCATTTTCTCCCCAGAAGCTCAGCTAAGTTAGGCAAGAATTCACAAATACATACCTCACTAAGTACTGCCCTACTTTCTCTTTCAGTGACACAGAATCCTAGTTTAAGCAGTTAGCTTGTAGCTAAATCTAAGTGCCACAGGGGTGACAAATGTTTTCATTAGCTCTCACGTTAGGTCCATGAAACACATGTTACTAGACCAAACATCATAATGGAGGACTTCCCTAGTAAATAAAGCTGGATTAGCATTCACCTGCATACAAAGTGAGGGAATCAGCCCTCACTGCAGACACGCCTTGATTCTACATCAATCAGCAGCTGCTTTAAACTCCTCTATTTATACATCTTCCCCAACCCTTGTGCTCCCTGACTGGCTCAGCTCTGAGTGACTAGGGTGTGACCTGCCAGGTTCATTGCTCATGACAAAAACTTACATTCAGTGGCTGTACAGGATCTGGTAATGGTCTGTTCTGAAACTGTTCCTCTGCCTTGTTCTCTGCATATGTGCAAAGACAGAGTATCCAACTAATACATGATACATGTTTCATCCCCACCACTTCTCTTCCCCTCCCCTGGAAAAATAGTCAAATGCCTCATTGCAGAGAATGTGTGTAACTAATTGATGAGGTGTATATTCCTCACAGGCTCTGAATGGGTTAATGTGGGCCTGAGGAGCCAATTAGGGTAGCTGGCTGCACCTGGAGGGAGAGCCAGGCTCAACTGAACCAGAAACCCAGCTGTGCAGGAGTAGGCTAGATTATAAAGCCAAGAAGTTTACAGCAGAAAGATTCTGCAATCTCTCTCTGGAAGCAGGGTGCAATGGGGAAGAGGCTAAACACTGAACTTCTAATCCTGGAAGGAGAGTCAACCCAAGAAGAGTTGTGGGGAAAGAGAGTCTGAGAAGTCTGTGCAGGAAGAAGCCCAGGGAAACAGCAGCATGAGGGTAGGACTGCGTGGATTTTGGCTTCTTGTGATAGAGTCCCTTGCCTGGAATCCAGCATAGAGGGTAGGCCTGGGTTCCTACCAGCCACTGGGAAGTGGCACAGGAGCACTGAAGATGCAAACTGGACAGCTAGTCTGGAGAGACTTCGTTACCCTAGAAGGGGACAGCTATATGATGACCTGGCTCAAGGGCTCAGTCATGAAGAGAGAGACAGGTTACCGCTTGAGTAACTGACAGAAGATGGTGCCAGATTGGGTGAGAGCTGTTCCCCAAGAGGTGCCACCTTTGGTGAGTGAGCCCTGTCAGTTTCACATTCTTTGTTTTTGCAGGGACCTGGAGAATGGTGCTGTAGTTCTCCAGGCATAGTATGGCAACACCTGCTGTGTTTCTAACATATGTATCACTTTAAATCATCCTTTCTCTCTGTATGGTAGTGATAAACTACATGGTATAAACTATTATATGAGAGAAGAATATTCCAGCAGCTAAATTAGAAAACTGGTGAAAAATCAATGTTTTTCTATTTGTAGAGTGTTTGATTCCATTAGCTTAATGAACTTTAATCACAACAGGCATTATTACCTCATGAGAACAGTCACATGGAACATTATATTAGAGATTAGAAAGAAAGACCAAGGTCTACCTTTCCTTTGAAATTCAGTGGAACATGCCAGCTAAACTAATAATTGTTCTTAAATAGCACAAGTAGATAGGTCCTCTGTGGATTAGAGGTCCCTTTCTTGTGCACTGCACCATTTCAGAGATGGCCTATTATACTGTAAGTGCCTCTCAAACTTTTCTTTTGCTATCTTGGTGGAAAGGAATGAGCCTTAATCAATTCCCCAAAATGACTGTGACTCACCATTTGAGACAGTCTTTAAAACAGAAGATAGCAGTAGAAAGGGAATGAAATGTGTATGTTCTTTTCATTTTTCAGCTGAGCCTTCTTCATACTGAGTTTGTGTCAGCTGTTCGTTATCTTTACCTTGATTTCAAGTGGTTTTCACTCATGTGCGTGTGGCAACTACATTAGTATCTGAGACAAAATATTGCTTTTATAATAGGTAGCAACAGTAAATTGTTAGCCTGCATTATGAAACATAATTGTTTTTGAAAGATAATTTTCATCCATATTCATAAGTGTCTTTTATGAGGTTCTGGGCATAAACTGATCACAACCTGGAGTCAGCAAGAAATTGCCTCCAAGGGGTACTGTGCAATTAGGAGCGCTAGCTTCCTGTGAAGCACCAAGCATTAGTCTGTCTTGGGGAAACTAGTCTGTTCCAATAAGATATTACTGTTTGGGGGCCAAATCTTGATCTTTGTCATATCAGTATCAATCTGCATTAACCTACTAACTTCAGTGGCAATAGCATGATTAAAATCCATTGGAATTGTTCCAGACTGAGGCAACGTGTAACTGTTGGTGGGGGGGAGGGGGCACATGACCACCCCACATTTTGCCTCTGGATCTAGAACATAAGTTTTCAAACTGGGGCATGCCCTCTAATCTGGGGGGGGGGGGGGGGGGGCAGAAGAATGCCTGCTAGGGATCGGGCTGGCGATGCCACCTTCACCCCCTGACTCCCCTTAGAAGCTGTTGCTAAATGGAAGGCAGTGCAGTGCGAGGGGAGCTGTTTTTCCCCTGGGCAGAGCCCCTGCTACAGGAGTGGGTGAGCAGCCTCTTCTCTGGGAATAGGCATGGGGCATTCGCCCCAGGGTAGGTCGCATAGCAGGCAGCGGGAAGCACTGGGACTCCAGCAGCAGGGAAGGAGAAGCAGTCCCATGTAAGCAGGGGAGGGATGGGACTTGGTCCACAGCCAGCCACCCTGCTGCTTCCTCCCTCCCTGTGTTGTATGGACACAAGGTGAGTGCCACCACCAGGGGGAGCCGCTGCCTCTTCACTGCTGGCCATCCTGGTGAAAGACTGTCCGAGGCCTTGCCCACCCCCACTGCCTAGTGCGGAAGAGTCTGCAATGGCCCTTCTGGATGGGTCCCCTCAGAATATTTAGCTGTTGCTAAGTGGATGGCAGAAATCTTGAGGTTCCAGATTTACATTAACATAACAAATAAGAATTTGATTTAGCTCCATTTGGGGAAGGGCGTTGCTATGGCCAGCATACGCTATAGAAGACTCACTATCTTCAACTAGTGTTTTGTTTACATAGATCTTAGGAGCCCTAGTCATAGACCAGTACCCCACTGTGCTGGATGTTGTGCAAACACAGAACAAAGACAGTCCCTGCCCCAAAGAGCTTACAGTCTAAGTATAAAACAAGAAAACCGATGAATACAGGCAGGGCCGGCTCTGGCTTTTTTGCCGCCCCAGGCAAAAAAGCCCCCCCTCCCCCGCGGGGGGGGGGGGGGGGGGGGGGGCCAGGGGGCCGGGGGGAGGGCGGCGAGCCCGGCTGTGGCCCCGCTCTCCCCGGCGGCCGGAGCGCCGCGCCGCCCCCCTCCAGGTGCTGCCCCAAGCACCAGCTTGGGTGCCTGGAGCCGGCCCTGAATACAGGCAGACAGAAGGGACACTACAAGGAAAAAATGAGGCAATATTGGCCAGCTAGTTAGGAAGTGGTCTTAGCATACCAGCAACCCACATTGTCAAGTCTGTTGTAGGCATCGGAGTGAAAGTTTTGGGGAGTGAAAGTTAATGAGTGAATTGCAGAAGTTTTATGGGGAACTCTTCTCCCCCCCCCCCCCCCCCAAAAAAATGAGGGACAGCATGGGAGAAGGCACAGAAGTGTTTGAAAATTTAACACATGGACTGTAATACTTCAGTTTAATCCAGGTTATTGGGCTGAGTGCAGAGGTTTAGTGGCCTGTGATATGTATATTGTCAGACTAGATGATCTGGTGGTCCCTTCTGGCCTCAAACTGTGTGGTTTTAGAGTCAATTCATGGCAGCCACAAACTGCAATTGCAGTACCACATTGTGCCCACTGGTTTAAAGTACTATTAGAAATGTGCTGTGAGTAGGGTTGCCACTTTCTAATCACACAAAACCGAACACCCTAGCCCTGCCCCCTGCTCACCCTCCCTCGGTGGCTCACTCTCCCCCACCCTCCCTCACTTTCACTGGGCTGGGGCAGGGGATTAGGGGGCAGGAGGGGGTGAGGGCTCTAACTGGGGGGAGGGTGTTCAGGGTGTGGGAGGGGGCTCCAGGCTGGGGTAGGGAGTTGGGGTGTGGGAGGGGGCTATGGGTTTGAGATGGGGTTGGGGTACAGGACATCAGGAATGGTAACATACATAAGCCAGTAAGTGAACACTTCAATCTCCCTGGTCATTCTATTACAGATTTAAGTCACTATCATTGAACAAAAAAACTTCAGAAACAGACTTAAAAGAGAAACAGCAGAACTAAAATTCATTTGCAAATTTAACACCATTAATCTGGGCTTGAATAGGGACTGGGAGTGGCTGGCTCATTACAGAAGCAGCTTTTCCTCTCATGGAATTGACACCTCCTCATCTATTATTGGGAGTGGACTACATCTACCCTGATTGAATTGGCCCTGTCAACACTGGTTCTCCACTTGTGAAGTAACTCCCTGCTCTCCATGTGTCAGTATATAATGCCTGCATCTGTAACTTTCACTCTATGCATCTGAAGAAGTGAGGTTTTTACCCATGAAAGCTTATGCCCAAATAAATCTGTTAGTCTTTAAGGTGCCACCAGATTCCTTGTGGAGTTTGATAAGTGGGAGTACCTTGTAGATATGGCTGATGATTGAAATAGTTACATTTTCAGACAGGCAGTCTTGCCAGAATTTATTAATTGCTTCTACCAGCTCTTCTCTATTGAAGCAACTTGCCTCTAGTTGAATGTAATGCTTCATTGAATTCCAAGCCAAGGCCACAGAATTCAAATCTTTGAACATGCAGCAAGACTGTTGTTGTTGTATACATCCAGCAGAAGCATATTGAAACTGCTCTCACCTAATGGATGCTCCTTAGAAAACGATAATCTTTTTCTGTAAATGGCAAAACGGTGTCTTCGAAGGCACATTACTTTGGAAGGGGAAAGAGGGAGTGAGTCCTGACTATTTTTATTCCATCAGACTTTGGAGAATACTATGGGATCTGCAGAAGTTTGATCATTACTTGTGGAAAGAAATATTGCTGTTTGCAAAAATTGGACTGGGTGTAAACTTACTCCACTAACCTGCTATGCTAGGATGTTTTGTTTTTCTTGGCACAAGTGACTTACCACCCTCAGCCTTATAAGTGAGAAAGGAATGAGTTGGCACATAATATCAAGAGCTTATGAATGTTAATAGAATTTTCTTATGACCTTGCTGTTAAGTAGTTGCTTACATTTATGGGCACCAGCAATAATAGGATACCTTCAGCTTATATAGCACTTTCCACTAGAGTATGTGAAAGGACTTCATTCTAATGAAAGAATTAAGCCTCACAACACAGATATAAATTCCACCCCTCCTCTCCATTTTGCAGATGGGGAAACTGTGATACAAAGATGAGGACAAACACATTTACACATGGGTGCCTAAAATTAGGCACTTTTTAAGGGACTTCTTTTTGGAAGTGCTAAACTCAATGTCAACTGAAGACTAATGCTCAGCACCACTAAAAATTGCACCCTAAAACTGTTAGGTTACCTAAATAAGTACAATGGGATCTGGGGGGGTGCGGTGCTGCTAAAAATCAGGCCACTTATTTAGATAAATTTGGTTTTTAGGTGTCTACCGTTGGGCACACAAATTTTAAAATGTTGACTTAAGTAAATTCACACAAATTCCACGGTAGAACCAGGAACAGAACCCAGATATCATGAGTCCCTGTCCTGAGTTTTAGTCATAAATCATCAGACACTGTACATTGTGGACTGGATGGCCCATGGGATTGGTACTTGTGTGCAAAGCCTCTGCCTGCTAGGTCATTGTCTTAATTTCCTGTTGCTTCTTCTGTCATTGACTTATTGGGAAAATTTCTTTAAATGTGTGCTTATACATACAGTATGTTAAATATTTTTGTACAACACTGGATTTGGGAAATGTAACTTTTGAAGGTTCATTTGATATTCAAAGTAAAGTGAAGGCTGATACAGTGCAAAACTATGGAAATGTAGTGAATTTCCATCGAGTCTGAGAGTACACCAGGCAATCAGAGTTGCTGTGTGAGAAAACATGAAAATATTACCCTTTAAACCCTGCACTGCTTTTCAGAAAGCAAGTCTGTAATTATTTTAACCTCATTCCTATCCCAACCTTCTGTCCCTTGGATATATGGGTGGGAGGAGGGACTGAGAGGAAGAAAGGAGTTGACATCGCATTATTAACAGAAATGGCACATTTTCCACTCATTCCGCTCAGCTTTCACGGTTCAGAATTATTTCTGTTCTTCTACTGGTCTGTGGATGTAGTTTCATTGACATGATCTCCCTGATTTTGAAATTCATAAACTGCAACTCTTGGAAAGGATCAAGGAGATCAGAGAACTGAAATATGTTACTTATCAAAGTTAATTAAACAGGGAAAGGCCCTTAAATAGTATCCTGAGTGAGCAATTTTTAATAAGGTAGTTACCATATCACTGACTCAATTCCCAAGCCCAAAATTGATATAACCCTGCCTCTAGGGCAGGAATGGGCAAACCTTTTGGCCCGAGGGCCACATCTAGGTATGGAAATTTTATGGTGGGCCATGAATGCTCACAAAATTGGGGGTAGGGGTGTGGGAGGAGGTGAGGGCTCCAGCTGGGGTGCGGGCTCTGGGATGGGGCCAGAAATGAGTTCAGGGTGTGGGAGGGGCTCTGGGTTGGGGCAGGGTGTTGGAGTGCAGGGGAGGAGGTGAGTTCTCAGGCTGGGGGTGTGGGCTCTGGGGTGGGGCTAGGGATGAGGGATTGGGGGTGCAGGAGGGTGCTCTGGGCTAGGACTGAGGGGTTTTGAGGGCGGGAGGAGGATCAGGGCTGGGGCAGAGGGTTGGAACATGGGAGGGGTGCAGGCTCCGGGCAGCGCTTACCTCAAGCAGCACCTGGATGCAGCAGCATGTCCCCCCTCCAGCTCCTATGTGGAGGCACAGCCAGGCAGCTCTGCGTGCTGCCCCATCCACAGGTGCCGCCCCTGCAGCTCCCATTGGCTGCAGTTCCCAGCCAATGAGAACTGCAGGGGCCGCGCTTGGGATGGGGGCAGCGTGCGGAGCCCTCTGGCTGCCCCTATGCATATGAGCTGAAGGGGGAATGTGCTGCTGCTTCCGAGAGCCGTGCGGGGCAAACCCACAGCCTTGCTCCCCAGCTGGAGTGCTGGAGCGGGAGCTAGAAACTTTGGACCTCTGGATCATAGAATCCAAAGCCAGAAGGGACCTGTGATCCTCTAGTCTGACCTCCTGCATAACACAGGCCATAGAATTTGCCAAAGTAATTACTAGAGCATATATTTTGATGTAAAAATGGTGAATTCTCCCTCACAGACAATGGCCCTCGGTAAATAGTTCCAATGGTTAATTACCCTCCCCCCTTTTTTTTTTTTTTTTTTTAAAGCCTTATTTCCAGTCTGAATTTGTTCAATTTCCAGCCATTGGACTGTGTAATACTCTTGTCTGCTAGATTGAAGAGCCTGTTATCAAATATTTGTTTTCCATGCAGAAATTTCTAGACTGTAATCAAGCAACCCCTTCTCTTTGCCAAGCTAAATTGATTGGAGTCTGTCACAATAAGGCATGTTTTCTGATCCTTTTTTCATTTTCATGGCCCCTTTAACAATATTCTTCTAGAATTATGGACACCAGAATTTAACGCAATATCCGTCAATGGTCGCACCAGTACCAAATATAAAGTAACTTCTTTACTCTTGAGGCATCCAAGGAATGCACTAGCCCTCTTGGCCACAGCATTGCACTGGGAGCTCATGTTAGAGAGACTACTGTCTCTAAATTTTTGAGTGTTTGCTTCCTTGGATGGAGTTCCCCATCACGTTAGTATGGCCTATATTCTTTGTTCCAAGATGTATGTTTAGCCATCTTAAAATGCATATTGTTTGCTTGTGCCCTGCTTAACAATAATCCATATCATTCTATCAATGATCTGTCCTCTTCATTATTTAACCATACTCTCAAATTTGGGGTCATCTGCAAATTTTGTCTGTTTTCTTCCAGGTCCATTGATTTAAAAACATTACATAGTATAGAGCCAAGACTGATTCCTGGGGCCCCCAATAGAAACACACCCACTTGATGATGATTCCCTGTTCATTTTAAGACCTGTTAGCCACTATTTAATGTGTGCCATATTCATTTTTTGCTATTATTTTTAACCAAAATGTCATGCAGTACCAAGTGATATGCCTTACCTAAGTCTCTATTACATCAACACTATTACCTTTATCAACCAAACTTGTAATCACCCATTAAGATCCCTTTTCATGAGAGCTGCTTCTGCCTGAGCTAAAAGATCCAGCAGTCTCAGCCAAGGATGGAGCAGACTCATCAATCTCTCATTGGCCGAATTGCCACTAGAGGGGACAGAGCACAACACCAAACAGGCATAGCTTACATTGAGTTTTATTCGTCTAGTATCGAGTTAATACCAAATTAGCAATGAGCACGCTCAAGTCATTATTATACTGAAATGCGTTTGCTATCTTGTCAACTCTTCACTCAAAAATTAATCTTTACAAAAATCAATCTTCTTGTTTTGACGTCAATATACTTTAAAATGTTTTGATGATCTAACAGCAATCTGTACCCTATTACAAACAATAAATAGGGAAAGAAAAACATCTGCTAGACAAAAAAGCAGAACATTGATTAGTCAACCTTGCTTGTGCTGGCTCAAAGAGGACAAGTGTACAGGGATTAGTGGGGGTAAAATATATTACACAATTCATCATTTTTAATTATAGACTTCAATTATGTGGAGAATAATGATTTGCTTTGCATCCTTCAGTAACTGCAAAATGAACGAGAACAACAGTTAAGGAAATTATTAATCTGACCATGAAGCAAGCAAGTTCAAGCACTGCCTACTTCATTACAAAGCAAACACAAAACAAAGCTTGAACTAGTGGAGTGATGTACTGTACTAAATGTACCATGTTACTAATCTGTATGGATTATGGGGTGAGGTAACTGCATATAAAACCTTTCACTTCTAGGGTTACTATTTCAAAATGCAGCTCACATCAACTGTGACTGAATTGCTGCTATCTGACTATTTTCCTGTGGTTTTGGTGGGCTGCTCTTTGAAGTGCAATAGACTCAAGCTTTGTCTACTTAGGAAATTGAATCAGTTTATAAACTTTACTAAGCTAGCGAACAGGGCCGGCTCCAGGCACCAGCCCAGCAAGCAGGTGCCTGGGGCGGCCAACGGGAAGGTCTTCGGCGGCAATTCGGCGGCGGGTCCCTCAGTCCCTCTCAAAAATGCTGGAGCCAGTCCTGCTAGTGAAAGTGGAGTCCTTAATGCACATAAATTAATCTTAAACTGGAATAGGAGTGTCCATGCAAAGGGGCTGCACCAAATTAATTAAATCAGTTTATAAACCAATTTAGTTAAATCAGTACAATTTTCTCATGTAGACAAGGCCTCAGTTCTATTCCTGATGGACAGATGTTGATATCACAAAGCAAACCTCGTGCTTAGCACTAACTGGTGTTGCTATAGGGCTGACCTACATCGAGCACCCTCCTGCAGCACACTCTTGCATGCCAGGTGCACCTGCCTCAGTTTCCTTCCTTCAGAATCTCCAGTAACTTCCCACAAAATTTCATGCCTCAACATTACCTTTCCTTGGGGGCAGTTTATCATCAAAACAAACCATGCAAATCTGTCTCTAACAAAATTTACCAACATAATCCATTTATTCCCCAGTATACATAGTCCTTACAATCCCATGACATGATGTCCCACATACCGCACAGCAGTATCATTTGCCACACCTAGATTCCTAGTCATCCTCTTCTGTCCCTCAGCCACAGGAGCCACCCAGCCTGAGTATAACCTCACTCTTCCCAACGGGAACCCTCACAGCCTCTCTGTGGGGAGATCTTCCTCACCATGGAAGCATCCCTCGCTCCCCCTACCCTCTCCTCTCCTGGATCCAGCTCTCTAGCACAGAGATGTCAATGGATAAGCCCCTCTGCTGCTTTCTGGCCTTCAGCCTTCTCCAGCTCTCTGGACGTGGTTCTCTGGCTTGGGGAAGTCAACCTGCCAACCTCTCCTTAACTTCAGACTTCCCCCAGGACCCATATATAGTCTCCTAGCTCCAGTAGTTCTCATCTACCCCTTTTCTTGACATCTCATGAATCGGAGCTATCTGTGAGACTCTCCCTCTTAGGTTCTCTGATTCTTTATAGCCCCAGGCACTGCCACAGGCCAAATGGGAGCACCTGTTCTGGCACAGTGGATATACATCACTTACAGTGGCCAGCTGCCCTGTGATAGGCATCCTTATGGAAAATCTGAGCCCAGTTAGAGGCAGGGAAACCGAACTATTCCCTGGTGCTCCTCACTTCTATTGCCTATGCTGTGCTTGGTAGAAAGGTAAACTGAAGATTTTGTTTTCTGTGTGATCAAGCCTGTATCTTTCAAAGGCTTTACATTCACTTAACTGTTATAATGTGGGCATGTGTACACATGTGCCTAAATATGTGTACATTCAATAGGTGAATATGGCACCTAGGTGGGTATGAGGGGTGGTGAGGAATGGAGATGGCAGCAGGGACAGCCTCTAGCCCTGTTTTGACATGTTACCATGGGCCCTTTAAATCCTGGCAATTGCCTTGTTTGAATGCATTCTGTCAGCTTTGTTGTGGTACAATTCTTTCTCTGTCCCTAATGAGGTGCATTCTCCGTGCAGAAGGGGGAGTTCATCTGACCTTGAGGAGAATGTTCCTTGTCATCCTGGGACTAGCGGAGGGCCCAGTGTAAGTCAAGGGAATCTGTGTCTAGGGAGTGCCTAGAAGGGAAAGGGCAGAGGATGGTGAAGGAAGCACATGCCCTACCCCGGGCTCTATGGGAAATGTGCCCCAAAGTTAAGCAAGCCTTCCTTGTATCTCTCAGCATGGTGGAATGCATTCTTAAGGAGAGACAGCAGAGGCCTTCCAGTCAGCCTGGCTCCAAGGAAGCACAATGCATGGGAACTGGGCAGAGGAGGGGGGATGAGCATTGTGCAAAACACAGTGTGAGCTAGTGAAGTGGTACATGGCTTCTTTGTGTATTGCCTACTGCCCCTAAGCAGATAGCGTGTTAAGAATCATGGAGCCTCTGTAGGTCAGCTAGTTGTGTCTGACCTTGGCTTTTCCTTGAGTTAAAGAGGACACTTCTCCTGCCCAAAACTTCCTGTTTGAGTCCCTCAAGTTTACATGTCCCCCTACCATCATCTGGTTTCTTTGTTCTGCTTCTGGGAATTTTCCCTCAGAAGTTGGAGGGACTAGCGTCTCCCATCTTCAGCCAACCCATTGTCCCAAGATTCTGCCACCTGCATAAGCAACCAGTAAGATTTAGCGACTATCTTCCCTGGTTCCACATACAGGTATTCCATGACGCAGCAATTTAATAGCTTCATAACATCCATCTGAATTCATAAATTGTACATCAATTCCCCAAATCATCACACACATTAAATGAACAAGATACATGTTAGTCTATTGATAGAGCAGATGTCTTGGAAACCCTGACCTAATTCAATTTATTTTTACAGAGCAGCTTTCCTACAAAGTATCTCAGTGCTTTAAAGTGAGAGAAAATGATAAGAAATCTGCTGGTTAGTGAAAGTACTCTTTGAATAATACAATGCATTCAATGCACTGCATTTCATTACTTTAAATTGTGGCCTATTAGGTACAGATATGGGCAGAAATGTATAATACTCTGCATAGAAAAGAATGCAGAAATACCACATAAATTTATTTTGTAAACATAATAAATATAAATCTTCTAAAGTTTTTTTAAAAAAAAAAAAAAAAAAGCAAAGGTGGGAAACATTAAAATACTGGAGTTGTGTATCACATGACATGACAACACGTGAAAGATATTCAGTGGGCAAAAGAGAAACTTAACCACTTTATTTACTATGTCCTGTAGCACATTGGTTCTCAAAGCCGGTCTGCTGCTTGTTCAGGGAAAGCCCCTGGTGGGCCGGGCTGGTTTGTTTACCTGCCGCGTCCGCAGGTTCGGGCGATTGCGGCTCCCACTGACCACAGTTTGCCGCTCCAGCCAATGGGGACTGCGGGAAGCCGCGCCGGCCGAGGGATATGCTGGTCGCACTTTTTTTTTTTTTTTTTGCTACCTATGTGCTTCTGCTCTGGAGCCTATGGATTATTCTCCTGACCAAAGGCTTTTGCTGATGGTATCACCTTAGGAAGAATGTCTACTGAAGTGTGATATAAGAATGTTCCAACTGGGAGCTGTAGAACCTTGAAAGATACCCCCATAGCATTTTTGAGGTAGCATCAATGGATGGAAAGTCTGTGCATTATTAATCCTGAGTGTCTAACTACTCCCACGTTGAATTTGGAAGCCAAACCAAGAGGCAGTGAAGCATTAACCTCTCAGAATGGCCAAGGCCCATAATGACGCTAAACAAGTGATAGCATCCAGTGGTAAAAAGAACAAAAGAAAAGGCAAAAAAACAGCCTGACTGTCATTTTACACTTACAGTTTGATTTGACTTAGTATGGGGTTTTGCTATGACCCACTGACTAGTTCTCTGCATACTTAAATGTACTTGAATTTTTGCTTAAGAGTGCATTGGACACAGAACTGGTGTCAAATTTGGCTTCATTATACCTAACTGGCAAAGTGTCCCTCCTTTTTTTTTTTTTTTTTTAAACTTCCCTTAGGGGTGGGTGGGGTGCAACCCTTTTAGTCTTAGCCAAAGGCAACAGAAGGAGCCAGATTCTGATCCCCACTTTGGCTTCTTTGCACCAGTGACTTATTTTTTCACCTTATCGCTCCATTATCTGGTATTTATAGTAGTAATTAAGGAGGGAAGTAGTCTAACTTGACTACCCTGAAAACCTACAACTAACACTGTAGAGAGATCAGGGAAAAAACCCTTAGCCCTGGGAACCATATACAAATAAAATAGGGGGTTTTGGTGGTAGCAGAAATCATTAAATTGTCTCTCTGAAAGTCAAACCCAATTTCCCTTGTGTTAGTCAACTTAGGGATCTTTGGGAGCTGGCTGTGACATGTAGGGCAGGTTAAGTAAAAACTGTGGATAAAATAAGAGCATTGCATGTGACCTGTATACATTGCAAAACAAACAGAGCTGAAGTGCTTCCAGAATCTACAACTTAGCCTCTCAAAAATAAAAGTAGCCAATGATGTGAGCTAACCCCATCTTCATGAGTTTCCATATGATAAAAATAATTACTTACTCTGTTAGCCTGAACTCATGGCTGCCAGGGGACTCAGCAATTATCATACTTTCTTTCATGTAACACCGCTCTTCAGTGTCTATCATGTACATCAACAGTGGCCTGATGGTATAAATTAGTGATAGTCGGATGAATTGCTATTATTTGTGGTGCATATTGCACCATAGGTGGGTATCTTGTTTTACACACAACTGAGAAAATAAATTCCCTGTAGCCTGGCACCTGCAATGTATAGTCTATTTTAAATTAAGGAGAAATTGTAACAGCCCTTAAAGACGCGCGAGAAAAGAAAACTAGGGGAAATAGAAAACTACTCTTGGCACAGTGATATTGACAAGAAATTCAGGTCATTGATATTATTGCTGTGTATGATTTAATGCAGTTTTGACTAGTGGAGACATTCTAAATTTGATTGAGTATGATTGTCTATGGAAAAAAACAGTGCACGACGAAGTCCAGAAAATAGTAAAATACTGACTTTCAGCTACTACTGAAATCAGAAGCACAATTCTCCTTGAACTTGATGTAGCTTCTACGCCAATACATTTTGGCATTGTAACGGAGGCTGGCAATGTGGCAGGAGGATGTGCTTGTTCTCTATGAATACACAGTATTTACAGATTCACGAGCTGTGATGAACTCCATTCAGCAAACAGCTGAACCTTCCTGGGCTTTTTTAATTGGCAGCTCAAGCATAACAAATGAAACAAAAGTTATATTTAGAGCTATGAATAATTCTGGATTATGAAAGAACATGCTGTACAAGACGCACACAAAAATGCAATAAATATTTGCAAATTTTCTCTCCACCTGAGTATTGTTTCCCTTGTGACACGGGACTGTTGTTCACTTTTATAGGGTTGATAAGTTGGTGTGCAGCAGTTTAGAGGGTTTTTTGTTTTGTTTTTAAAGTTTATTGCTATTGAGAAACATTGAACAAAGTGATGAATATTTCAGCTATCTAGGGCACAGCCCTTTTTAGATTTTCCCTTTTCTCCTTTATTTTTTCCCCTCATTCATTCTTTGGAGTACAGAGACAGAAGATCATACATTGTGGTAGGGGGAAAAGTAGTATTAGCCAGACCACAAATTGGGTAAGTTTGCCAAAAAGGTTTTATTTCTCCACTTGATAAAAAGGAAACACAAAATGGGTGTTTTGTATCACCTGACTCATCATTTGGAATTAATGTCAGGGTCTCTCTAAATCAGCTAATTGAAATGATGATTATGTTCCATCCTGACTGATTTTTTCTTTTTCTTTTCCCCCATCCCTTTATTATGGGCCAAAAACAACAGACCTTACTCAGGCAAATGTTTCACTGAATGCAGTGGACTAAATCCTGGTCCCAAAAAGTTAACAAAATTTTACTTCAATGAGGTCTTCAGGATTTGATCCCATTGGGTAATTCACTAACTGCTCCACCTAATGACATACAGGAAACTCTTAAGCCTAGAAATGTACTTGGCGAAGACAAGGGGCCTGAGTCTGTGCTCACTTACCTTAGTGTAAATCATGAATCAAGAGTCAGAATGGTATAGGACTGGTGTTAGTGAGAGAATCTGGCCCAGTATACACAAACTGCTGTTTTTGTTTTACATTTAGTTTTGATTTGTGGATGAAAATTTGAAACCGAAAACTGAACATGGTGAATGTGTTAACTTTTTTGGTTTCTGGGAAACATTTCATGAACTATAATACAGAGCTAAAGTATTTCTTGTAAGGAGAAAGATGCAAGGGTGAATAAAACATTACTTCTGTTATCTAAATTCAGGACTATTTGGAATTTAATGAATTAGGTTTTGTATCACAAGAAGCTATTTTAGCAATCAGATTTTTAAAATGATAGGAATGCTGGAGTTTACATACCAGATCAGACTATAGGCTCATAGTCTGGACTTCGTGCTCAGTGGCAATTTCTCTTGATGCTTCAAAAAACAGCAAATGGTAAACATGTCCCTCCCCATATATAGACATTCATAAAATGGCTAGGTTTATCATGTAATACTGTACATGGGACACAAGAACCTGCACCAGAACCACAATGGATTCAGTGCTGTCTGTTAATATGGGTGGGGAGGCCTTTGTCAGTAAGCAAGTGAACTAGTGTGCAGCTGGCACTAATGGTTTCCTTCTGGCTGTCTTGACCCTTGTAGTGGTGCTTTAAATCTGAAGGATGAAATTTGATTTCCCTGTGCTATAAAGACAATTTCTATAAAGGTTGTACTCATCCCTCTTGGTATTCCAATGTCCCAAAAAAAAAAAGCAAAAAGAAAAACCTCACCAGGTCTCATCATTACCCACTAGAGCACAGCCTTCATAAATTAGGGTTGCTTCTAATGCTTGCTTCCATTCCCTGTGTATATGTGACAGCCACCCTATTGGCTGACGCACTCGGGACTGAACTACAGATCTTCAAAGATAAACCATGAGCATCTGTAGCTAGCTAGTTACTGTTGTAACAGACTCCTTTCCATTGAGGATCAGGCATAGAGGGGGACCTATAAACCACTGGTGAATGTGTCACTGTGACCTTAAGAGAGGTCACTGTTTTGTAACAGCAACTCCTATCAGGCCTGACAACCTTGCTACAGTTAACACATTGCTGTCGTAGTATTTATAAAGAATGTTGTGTGAGATCTTAGATGAAAGCTGGGATCATACTGGTCACTAATATCATTATGAAATGTAGATACTGATTTTATTTAAGATGTTATGTCTACATACTGAAAATGTGTCTCTATAGTTAATAGGTGTTACTCCCCAGCAGAGGTCAAAGTATTTTTTCCAGACAAAGAAATGTATTTTCAGATGTCTGCCTAGATTCATATGTAGATTAAGCATCATAAAGCCAACACGCTGAAAGCCCTATTTACGTGTGAAAGTCAACAGGAAAAATAGGTCAGCCGGGGCAAGGGGGGTGTGGGTGTGTGTGTGAAATGTGAAACACAGGATTATAACACACAGCTCCCCAAACTGTAGGGGCAGGGTGTGTGGAGGAAGGTTAAGGGGTGTGTGCAATGGAGCCCAGGCAAGCCCTCACAGGGGGCAGGGAGGGAGCGCCACCCAGCCCCGCTCTGCCTTCGACCCAAGCTCCTCTGCTGAGGAAGTCTTGGCTGTGCGGTAATGGGTGGGAGGTGGCGTGAGCAGACTCCATTATTGGTAATGGATGGCATGATAGGAAAAGTTTGCTCACCACTGCTTTAGCGCTAGCAGCCCAAGAAGGGACCTATAGGGGAGAAAACAGTGAGTTTGGGGAAACAGAAGAAGCAAAAAGACACTTATCTTTCACAGAGAGCACAAGGACCGTGCTTTTTGCATTCATGGAAGGTGGATCCTGGCCATGTGAGCTAGTGATGCTAGGAGGCTGCTTTTAAGTGAGAACTTGCTTTAGACAAGGATTTTAACCTAAGAGTTAAGTTTAGACTCAAGAAGCCTGATGTACCTTTTTGTTTGGCATGTAACCTGTTCTTATTATCTTTACACACTTGCTCTTAAATCTTAATGTCTGTAAATCAACTTCTGTCTTTAATGTAAGTAGATTCCAGCTTGCATGTTGTCATACTCAGTAATGCTTTGAGTACGCTGTGAGGTCCTAGTGAGAAATAAGCTGATTTATCTGCTGCCATGTCAGAACATCGGTAACCATCTTGTCTTTGGCATCAAGCCCTCTTTCCCTGCAATGGCTGCTCAAAATTCCAGGCTGACTCATGGCTTGGCTGTCCCTTGGGACCTTTTAGGGGCAGGAAAGGAAGAGAGGCTTGCAGTTGGAGTACCAGCAGTCGGGCCAGAGGGAGGGGGCCCATTACCAGTGATATAGCAAATAAAATGCCCACCTTCTCTGTCTGAGGTGGAGAGGCTTTTGTCTTCACCTACGTGGGCACCTCTGCTGCCTGCATTGCCCATGTTCCTCTGGCTGCACAGTGGCAGGATGTGCCTTTGTCGCCCTGTATGCATCCAGAGCTTCCTTCCAGCAATGCCTGTGTCTAGCCGTCGAGATCCTGCCAAACACTTAAAGAAAAGTTGAGGGAAGAGGGGGAAATAGGAATGACTGACAATAGAAAGACCTTCTCCATCTCTTTAGTGGCTAAGACCTGCAAATATACTCCTCTCTTGTAAAGTCCTAAAGCTTCTCAAGAGGATTTAAGCCCTTCAGCTTGTAATGTTTAAGGCTATTTATAAGATTTTTATGTAACTTATTCAATTAGAAGAGGCATAAAAATTGTGGATCTCAAAGTTCTGTTTTGCAAGTATCCAAGATGATATTTTTAAAGTATTTAAATTATAATTTAGTGCATGCTACATTTCTCCAGTCCTTACTGAAAACTTGCTTTTCCATAACTGCTCTGTGACAAATTAAGAACAGCTATGTGGCATTGTGCAACATACAGTAATGTAGAATCATAGAATATCAGTGTTGGAAGGGACCTCAGGAGGCCATCTAGTCCAACCTGCTCTTCAAAGCAGGACCAATCCCCAAACAGATTTTTACCCCAATTTCCTAAATGGCCCCCTCAAAGATTGAACTCTCAACCCTGGGTTTAGCAGGCCAATGCTCAAACCACTGAGCTATCCCTCCTCCCTTAAATCTACCATGTCTACACAATAAGCCTGATTCCCTCTAAAAATATGAAATGGAAGGCACATTTTCATCTATAAAGCTGCTATTCGTTTACACAAATTTACTTTCATCTGAAATCTGATGTCGAGTTTAAAAAAAAAAAAAGCAGTGTGTGTCTAAAGTGTCAGAATGGGAGATAGAGCTGTGCTAGTATCCTCATTAATGGTAAATTGGATTGCCTGCTTTAGACTAGAATGGAAATGGTTTGTAGTTCCATCCTTATCATTTGCTCTAGTTTCTGTTCTTAGAAACTTTTGCCACAAGCATAGATTAATGTTGTGCTGTTTCTCCTCTAATCTTTGTTATGCTAATATGTGTGGAGTAAGAATAAAAATACAACCTTTAAAACAGATTTCATCAACATAAGTTGAGAAAATACATTCTACCAATCCTGCATTTTTAATAAGATCATTAAAATGATGTCTGAACTACCTGCCCATAAATTAAATCAGCATCATATGCAGGGTATCTGAGACACAGACAGCATGTTATCCATTAAATCATAAATTCATTGTGTAATTGTCCCCACACTAGACAGCTATTTTACACTATACCTCTTCAGATACTTGGTAACAACCTAGATATAATGCAGATCAAATTCTGAATGCACTTCATCTTCTGGGTCCCATGGGCTGTAGCACGTGTTTGTGTTCCCAATAACAATAGAATTGTAGAAGTGTAGGACTGGAAGGGACCTCAATAGGTCATCTAGTCCAGTTCCCTGCACTCAAGGCAGGACTAAATAATAACTGGACCATTCCTGACCGGTGTTTGTCTAACCTGTTCTTAAAAATCTCCAGTGATGGAGATTCCACAACCTCCCTAGGCAATTTATTCCAGTGCTAAAGTACCCTGACAGGAAGTTTTTCCTAATATCCAACCTAAACCTTCTTTGCTGCAATTTATGTCCATTGTTTCTTGTCCTATACTCAAAGGTTAACGTGAATAATTTCTCAACCTCCTCCTTATAACCTTTTATGTACTTAAACTCTTATGTCGCACTCCCAATCTTCTCAAGACTAAACAAACCCAGTTTTAAAAATCTCTCCGATCATGTTTTCTAGACTGTAACGGTGCTGACTCACTGCTGCGGCACCTCCTGCTGGTCGTGCTGGGAATTAACTCTCTTGGACCACCAGGGTACCTTTTACTATCTGTGTCTCACTCGCCATTACTTCCACTTTTTCCACCATCTGGACCCACGTCGTTCCCAGACTGCAGCATCCTCTTCGGGACACGGCCCTCCAGCTGTACCCTCCCCCACTGTCTCTCCCTTTAGTCCTTCCACTTGCCTCAGCGGCTAACTGCAATCTCTAGCCCCTGGCTTCAGGGGCAAACTGCAGTCTGGATTTAGGCCACTATCCTAATTGGCAAGTAGTGGTAAAGGGGAGGGGAGACCCAGGCCCACCCACTACTCTGGGTCCCGACCCAGGGATCCCATAGCTGGTAGCCACTTACTGCCCCTTCTCCTATTCCCGCTACCTATTTTCCCTGGGCCACTTCCCCTGTAACCCTAGCACCTTCCTTGCCCTTGCTTCCGGGCCTCAGTATGGCCATGGTCAGCCAAGAGCTCTGCTACCCAGCCCAGCACTGCAATATCCCCAGTGCTCCTTGGCAGACCTTTGCTGTACCCAACCAAAAGAGTGAGAACACTGTTATTCTCCTTCCCCTTTGCCCTCCAGGAAGCAACTACCTCTTGCTCTGCTGAGCAGCCCTTTATATATGGGCTGCTCCAGCAAGCCTTCTCCTGATTGGCTCTCCCAATGAACCCTTTCCTGATTGGCTGGGTTCTGCGCAGCCTCTCCAAGGCTGCCTTAACCCTTCTCCTGCCTGTGTTGGGCAGCCACCCCACCACTCAGACCTTTAATAATTTTTGCTGCTTTCCTCTGGACTTTCTCTAATTTGTCCACATCTTTCCTGAAATGTGGTGCCCAGAACTGGACACAATACTCCAGTTGAGGCCATATTAGCATGGAGTAGAGTGGAAGAATTCTCATGTCTTTCTTGCAGTGCTCCTGCTGATACATCCCAGAATGCTGTTGTGTGGTTTTTTGTTTTGGTTTTGGGTTTTTTTGCAACAGTGTTACACTGTCGACTCATTTAGTTTGTGATCCACTATAAACCCCAAGCATTCAAAAGTCATGATCCAAAAACAATGTATCATAGTAGTTTAAAATATTATGAGTTTGGGGTTGTTTTTTACTTATCTGGCTTTTTACCATTTAAGCTTCATGTTTTCAAGCTTTTCTTCACAAGAATAAAATAAGGCTTGGTCTACACTTACCCCCCAAGTCGAAGTAAGGTACGCAAATTCAGCTACGTGAATAACGTAGCTGAATTCGACATACCTTACTTCGAACTTATCGCGGTTCAGATGCGGTCCACACGCGGCAGGCAGGCTCCCCGTCGACTCCGCGGTACTCCTTTCGTTGAGCTGGAGTACCGCAGTCGACGGCAAGCACTTCCTGGTTCGATTTATCGCGTCCAGACCAGACGCGATAAATCGAACCCGGAACTTCGATTGCCAGCCGTCTAACTACCCGGTAAGTGTAGACTAGCCCTAAGAAATCTTTTTAAAAATGAAAGCTGAGATTATCATATCATCTCTCAGGGAGCTGGGGCTTCATGAAGAACACCAAATATTGTGAGGCTTGTAATAAGAATGGCAAGAATTGGCTACACTTCAATAAGCACTCACATGCACAGTCCAAAAGAAAAGATTTACTAGGACTGACCGAAAGGAAAGCCTGAAAGTACACCAGGTATAATGGTTTAGTTACAACAAAAATTAACATTCCAGGCCAAGATTTTCAGAATTCCAAACTTTCAGTTATTTGTGGGGATCACTTTTGGATATCACAGCTTGAGAGCTCTTAAAGGGATTATTTTTTTCCCCCCAGAGGGTCAGTATTTAGCAATCGCTCCCTAATGTGCCTTTAAGTCACCGTTCCCACTGAGGGTATACCAGATGTGTGCTGCCCAATGAGAGCTTCAGGATGCATTGTGTATGAATTGGACAAATGCTTCCCAGAGTTATAAGTGGTACAGTGATGCTGTGGCCCCAGTATCATCTTGAAGATGGTGCAGGATCGGCTCTTTAAGCGGAGGAGGAGCAAGCCTGTGATCACCTTCTCTTGGGAAGGCTAACCCCAAAGTGTTTTGCTTTGCATAGCCCTTTCACTAGGTTGAGATTGTGCCTGGTCCCTGTACAGAGAAGCCTCCTTGCATTCTATCTCCTTCGTATACTAGCACAGGGCTGGGCACAGTCTAGTGGTGTGTGTGTGTATGCATGACAAAAGTCTTGTGTATCCGGAACAAAAGACTGGGATTTTGTTCACTTTATCACAAATGTGCAGTGCAGCTGGAGTACATACTATACAACCACAGATTTGTTACAGGAGTCTGGATTTCAACAAATGACTTGCCGTTGCGGCCCAGTTTTCAAACACTGGTCTACAATTTTTGAGAAGTCGTCTGCTTCAGAGATAAAATGTGCTATTTATTATATATTTTGATGTGCTGAATTCAAATATGACAATTAAAACAACGGATTGGCTACTGTTTCTAAGATATTTAAGATTTTACATTTTATGTCTATGTATATTGTGTAGATAGTAGAGTTTTAATCATAAATTGTAAACCTAGGTCTTTTCATGTGTTTATGGTTGCTTTACATGATAATATTTCACCTGTCCTGTTTATGTAACACTTTAAAAATCAGCAAAAGGGTTATATAAATAAAATTTATTATGAAACAAAAGGCAAAAAACTATTCTGTACATAGTTTAGTCCTATTCAGTGTCTACTCGGCGCTTCTTGGCTTGTCTCTTGTATTCATTAAATGGAGCATCTCTTGTCACTGTCCAGCAATAGTCTGCAAGCATTGATGGGCTCCATTTGTCCTGATAGCGTTTCTCCATTGTTGCAATGTCCTGGTGAAATCGCTCGCCATGCTCGTCGCTCACTGCTCCGCAGTTCGGTGGAAAAAAATCTAGATGAGAGTGCAAAAAATGTATCTTTAGTGACATGTTGCAACCAAGGCTTTTGTATGCCTTGAGGAGGTTTTCTACCAACAACCTGTAGTTGTCTGCCTTGTTGTTTCCGAGAAAATTTATTGCCACTAACTGGAAGGCTTTCCATGCCGTCTTTTCCTTGCCACGCAGTGCATGGTCAAATGCATCATCTCGAAGAAGTTCACGAATCTGAGGACCAACAAAGACACCTTCCTTTATCTTAGCTTCACTTAACCTTGGAAATTTTCCACGGAGGTACTTGAAAGCTGCTTTTGTTTTGTCAATGGCCTTGACAAAGTTCTTCATCAGACCCAGCTTGATGTGTAAGGGTGGTAACAAAATCTTCCTTGATTCAACAAGTGGTGGATGCTGAACACTTTTCCTCCCAGGCTCCAATGACTGTCGGAGTGGCCAATCTTTCTTGATGTAGTGGGAATCTCTTGCACGACTATCCCATTTGCAGAGAAAAGAGCAGTACTTTGTGTATCCAGTCTGCAGACCAAGCAAGAGAGCAACAACCTTCAAATCGCCACAAAGCTGCCACTGATGATGGTCATAGTTTATGCACCTCAAAAGCTGTTTCATGTTGTCATAGGTTTCCTTCACATGGACTGCATAACCAACTGGAATTGATGGCAAAACATTGCCATTATGCAGTAAAACAGCTTTAAGACTCGTCTTCGATGAATCAATGAACAGTCTCCACTCATCTGGATCGTGAACGATGTTGAGGGCTGCCATCACACCATCGATGTTGTTGCAGGCTACAAGATCACCTTCCATGAAGAAGAATGGGACAAGATCCTTTTGACGGTCACGGAACATGGAAACCCTAACATCACCTGCCAGGAGATTCCACTGCTGTAGTCTGGAGCCCAACAGCTCTGCCTTACTCTTGGGTAGTTCCAAATCCCTGACAAGGTCATTCAGTTCACCTTGTGTTATGAGGTGTGGTTCAGAGGAGGAGGATGGGAGAAAATGTGGGTCCTGTGACATTGATGGTTCAGGACCAGAAGTTTCATCCTCTTCCTCTTCCTCATCTGACTCAAGTGAGTGATTCTGGTGCATCAGGAACCGGCAGTCCTTCTCCGTGGGGTACTGGGCGTATAGCTGATGGAATGTTTGGATAATGCACAGTCCACTTTTTCTTCTTTGACACACCTTTCCCAACTGGAGGCACCATGCAGAAGTAACAATTGCTGGTATGTTGGCTCTCTCCAAATCATTGGCACTGCAAAAGGCATAGATTTCCTTTTCCTGTTCAACCACTGGCAAAGATTTGTTGCACAAGTGTTGCAGCATATATGTGGGGCCCACCTCTTGTCCTGATCTCCAATTTTGCAGCCAAAATAAAGGTGATAGGCTTTCTTAACCATAGTGGTTATACTGCACTTTTGTGATGCAAAAGTCACTTCACCACAAACATAGCAGAAGTTATCTGCACTGTTCACACAAGTACGAGGCATCTCTGCTCACTTTGGCTAAACAGAAATGTGTCCCTTTGCAAAATCAAACACTGACAAATAAGAGAGCACGACACTGTATGATTTCTAGAGCTGATATCGGGCAATTTGTTCAGCAGAGTGATGTAAGTTTCATTATGATTGCATCATCCGTGACTTCTAGGAATAACATGATGCAATTCATATCATGTATGACGCAATACCAGCTTCAGATTGCATCATTCATTGTTTTGCCTAAAAAGCAAGTACTGTCCAAACCCAGTCATAGATTTATTCATAGATCCAGTCAAAGATGTATTTTAGTCATTTCTGGTTTAAATTGAGATCCCTTCCCTTTATAACTCACTTATCCTCTGCCATTCCCAAGTCAAGGGTCGTATATACTGACCCAATAGCATATCTTGAAAACTAGAGCCAATCAACAATTTTAAGCATCATTTTCGTTCTCAGTGACCCAGAATTAGTAAAGTTTGACTTCATTTATTTCAGAAGCATTTTGGCTGTAGAGCAGTGATATGAGTGCTGTATTAAAGTTTCCAGAGTGTGAGCTTAGGCATGTAAAAGCAAGCATCCTGATCTAGACAAATTATTTGAAAGCTGGGTTCAGTTAGTTGTTAACTATATTTCCCTGGATGGAAAGGCATTCCTGAAAGTACCCAGTTCTGGAAGATGACTTCCAACCATGAAGCATGTAAATTAGTAACAAGTAGCCTGCATAAAGGTGCTGATATCTAACTTTGGTCCTACATGCATTTTGGTTGTTCTTCTATTATATATTAAATGTAGAAATTTTATAGGCAGGAACCATTGGAATCAACAAAATAAATGAAAGCATTATCTTTATAAATGTTATCAGAAATAAGTAGTTTTGCTAGTGCCTGGGGATAGGAGGCCAAGAGTTAGTTAGTTAGGCTTTTTTAATATCTGTTTGTTTTTAAAAAAACAAAACAAAAAAATTACTTTATTGCTGTTAAACTTTGATCTTGGATTTTCTTCTTTTCTGTAATGAAAGATTGTAATTATTACTAATCCCACACTTCTTTTAGCAACAAAATTCAGTTGCAATGTGTTTTTCAATGCATAGTGTATTTCTATTCTGATTAGGGAAGAATGTTTTACATTAATGCTTAAATTGTCATTTGGGACACCGCTCCCTATCCCTCCTCATTGCTTCCATGCAGGAACTAGGTGTTCCTCCACCTGCTGCTCCACACATCCCCCCCCCCCCCCCCCTGAAATCCCTGAATATGCATGAACAGGAATGAAGAGCTTGTTCAGATCTCCTTTGGGCTTTGCAAGGCCTTAGAGATCTTCTGACCTCTTCCCTAGCGGTCCCATAATGCTAGCCTTTCTCATGGCCTTTGGGAAGCAGTCACTCAGTAGCTCCCTTATTCTTGGCCTTGTCTGAAGAGCAGCATCCTGCTGTTTCCATTCTCCATACAGACTGGCAAGGAGGAAGAACAGGCTTCCTCCCCCCACTTCAACATGGAGAAAGGGTAGCAGAACAATCTCACCTCCCGCTCATGAACAGTAGGATTAATGGACTATTGGAAATAGAAGGCTTAGACCTAGAGCTGGTCAGTACTTGGAATTCATGTTCCACAGGAAATTCTGAAACTTCAATGACTTTTTGTTTTAAATCTTCTGTTTTGACTTTACTGATTCAACTTTAACAATATAATTTAATATAATCTAGATAAAACATTTCATATTGAAATTAGGGCTTATTTTTTAATTATAATATAAAATATAACTGATCTGTATTCTAACTGGTAACACTTATATAGTTTATATGTATAGTTATATAACTGAGTCTAAATTAAATAAAATGAAACATTTTGATGGTCCTGAATCAAAACACCTTTTTCCCCCCCCCCCCCCCATGGAAAATCTCAATTTTTTAGCTTTTTGGTCCAAACTAGGATTACATTTTGTTTTTAAAGTCTGAAGTTCTGGTTCCTGACTGGCTCTACAAAAGTATCTTTACATGGTCCCTTGCGATCAGCTTGCAGAATTTCAGTATGAGATTGTGATAAATGAAGGGGAGGGGGGAACTCCCTTTTATGGACACCCAGCCAGCCAGTAGCTATATAATCCCTCTTAGTTGCTGTTCTCTAATTGCTCTATCTGTAAAAGGTTAAAAAGTCTCTCTGCTATGCATAGATAACAGGAAGTGAGTGGGCACCTGGCCAAAAGAGCCAATCGGAAGTCTAGAACTTTTTAAAGTTGAAACATGATTCCCCTTTTGTCTGTCTGTCTGGCTGTTCTCCCGGAGAGAGGGGACAGGGCAGAGAGATGCTGTAAGAAGCTTGGGCCAGGTATGAAAAATCATCAGTGTCAGACCTAGAAACTACTTATTTAAAACCCAGATATGTAAGTAGATCAGGAAATGTCTAGGAAGACGTGATTAGGTTTATTCCTTTTATTTCTTCATGGTTTGTGGATTTCTCTGTGCTAACCCCAGGTGCTTTTGTTTTGCTTTTAACCTTTTAAGCTGGACCCCAAGAAAGCTATTCTTGATGCTTAATCCTTGTAGTTTTTTTCCCCTCTAAATCTAGCAATAGCCTGAGCTCACAGATGTATTTTTCTTTCTTTTAATTAATAAAATTTACCTTTTTTAAGAACAGAATTGGATTTTTTGTGTCTAAGAGGTTTGTTCACATGTTTAAATTAGCTGGTGGCAACAGCTGGTTTCCTTTGTTTTTCTTTCTCAGCTCTTCCTTGGGGGGAGGGGAGGAGGAAGGGTGAAAGGGCTTGAGGGTACCCCACAGGAAGGAATTCCCAAGTGTGCCTTCCTGGGCTCTCAAAGGGGTTCTGCACTTGGGTGGTGGCAGCATTTACCAATCCAAGGTCAGAGAGAAGCCGTAACCTTGGGAGTTTAATACAAGCCTGGAGTGGCCAGTATTAATTCTTAGAATCCTTGCGGGTCCCCACCTTCTGCACTCGAAGTGCCAGAGTGGGGAATCAGCCTTGACAGAGATGAATGAGGGGATGGAAGTCTGTTGCTTTTCTTTCCTCTCCCTACAAAACCCCTATTTTCTGATACCAGCAGGCAATATAAATTCCTCAGTGTAGCTGATACAGTATTGCAGGTCCGTATAAAGTACTAACTATGCTGCAAATGCTATGGCATGAAAAGTGAAAGACCTAAACGCAGAATAGCAATTGTTGCCCGAGAACTCTTGAGGTACAACATCAACATCACTGCTCTCAGCAAAACAAGACGTGCAGATGAAGGCCACTTGAGGGAAGAGGGCAGCAGTTGCACTTGCTTCTGGAAAGGAAAACCAACAAGTGACTGGCGAATACACGGTGTTGGATTTGCAATCAAAAACCTTCTAGTCAACTGCCTGACTGAGCTCCCTGTCGGCATCTACGAGCACCTTTATGACCCTTTGCATCCAATTGGTCAATGTCATTTGCCACTATCATCAGTGCATATGCACCAACTCTTGAAGCTGAAGAAGAACAGAGAGAATCTTTCTATACTGACCTTGATAAAATTTTGTCATCCATTCCAGAAACCGATAAGATAATCCTCTTAGGGGACTTTAACACAAGAGTTGGCTGAGATTCTAACATATGGAGTAGCACCATTGGAATGGAAGGAGTGGGCAAGACCAATTCAAATGGCTTCCTTTTACTCATCAAATGTGCAGAGCACGACCTTGTGATCACAAACACAATCTTCAGACAAAACGAGACATACAAAACAACTTAGCAACACCCCCACTCAAAACAGTGGCATCTCCTAGACTATGTCATTATAGAACGCAGGACCTGGGTGATTTGGACATCTCATGTCATGAGGAGGCGACAATTGCTGGACTGGCCACCACCTGATCAGGATTGCACCAAAACATAGAAAACAATCCAAATCACACAGTTAGCAATACAACATCCAAAGACTTCAATCCTCAGTGCACCAAGAGAACTTCCAAATGCTCCTCAGTGGAAAAACTGGCCCTACGCACACTTGGAGATGACAACACAAGTGTTCAAGACGACTGGGAAGCCCTAAAACAGACCCTCCATGAGGTTTGTAAGGAATCCATTGGCCTTGCTATCTGCCACCATCAGGACTGGTTTGACAACGACATTGAGATTACAGCCCTTTTGAACCAGAAGAGAAAAGCTTTCTGTGACTGGCAAAACCAACCACTATCCAGTCAAAAGCAGAGCTCTTTCCATCAGCTCAAAGCTGAAGTTCAGAGGAAGATCCAAAATATCAAAAACAAATGGTGGGAGGACAAAGCAAAAGAAATCCAAACATTCACTGACAGACATGATATGTGGGCAGCAATCGTGGCCCAAGCCTGTCTTCCAACACCACCTGCAATGTCTGCCAATGGTTCTGTGACTCAAGAATCGGACTCCTCAGTCACCAAAGGATCCATGGAAAAAATAAAACCTGTGAAAGATCATCCTTGACTTTGAGGGATCACTGACGATGATAGCATTTTCAGCATAGTTAGTGCTTTATACTATGGCATGCTGGTTCTTCAGCTCAGAGCAAAATATTCTTAGTATTTATTTTTGAAACCTTGACAATATGCTTGGTAATGTACCAACCATAACATAAAGACCGCCTCTGCGTCAAAGTGACTGAAGTCTAAAATGCAGATATTAAGAAGGTTTAACATAGTGGGGGGAGGTGGTGGTAGCTACCTCATATTTATTTATTTTTAATCTGGCACAAATAATGAGCCAATTTGTCTTGAGGCACCCTGCAAGTTTCAGTGGTGATTTTGAAACACAGAACCAAGGTCACTTGATAGTAAAGGCAATGTCACTACAGGTGGAACTTTCAAAAGCGCCTGCACTGTAGGTCAAATGGCTGAATTTGACTTGTCTGTAAATACAATTTTAGACATTTGCCTGGGGGCTTAATACTAGCCCCAAACCGCAGAGGTCTTCATGTAGGTTACTCTGCCACCTCTTAACAAAGGCAGGGAATAACCAACTGAAGCAGGAAGAGAGATGAAAAATCAACATTTTAGTGTATTTTATGAGTGGAAAAAATATTGAATATTTTACATGTGACTTACCTTCCAAAAACCATGTTGGAATTTATTTGTGTGCCATTGGAGTATTAAACCAGGTTTTTATTTACTTGGGAAAGATAAATTCCAGGCCCCTTCCCCACATTCCAAATATGCATTGTTATTTGAAGCACTCTGTAGTGTGCACATAGAGCCTATAGCACTCAGCAGTCCTGCAATCACTGAAATAGAATTAGGGCTAGACCAGTGCTTCTCAAAGTCAGGCCGCCGCTTGTTCAGGGAAAGCGCCTGGCAGTTCAGGCCGGTTTCTTTACCTGCCACGTCCGCAGGTTCGGCCGATCGCAGCTCCTACTGGCTGTGGTTTGCTGCTCCAGGTCAATGGGGGCTGCGGGAAGGGCGGCCAGCACATCACTCGGCCCCCGGTCTCTGGTAGTACAAGTGGCTCTGAGTGGGAGGAGCAAGAGTGACACCTATCTGGTGGCCAGTGGTGAGCTCAATTTCTCCCTTCTGTGTGGCAGTAAAAACAGCTTCATGAGAGACTCATCAAAGATGGAGCACTCCCTCTTCTCTCTAGTGATAGCAGGAGTGGGCTTAGGAAGGGGAAATGCCTCCCAACCAATGCTTTGTTGCTGCAGGATCTGTAGTTTGAAGATGCAGTTACCAGCCAGCTGCAAAAATGGGCATAGAGGTTCTGCAGTGATCCATAGGATGCTGCATGTATCTTTGCTGTAGAGGGACACCTCTGGAGCTTACCCTCCCTTCTGTTCTTTCCCAACCTATTTGGACAGATCTAGCTAATTTAAGCAACTGAAGTTGCTAAGCAACCAAATTACTCTCTGCACCACACAGAACTCTCTCTAACCTTAAGACAGATGTTGAAATGTTTCCTTGTATACCTTGTCAGCAAATCAAGAAAATCTTTCTCACTTAGATTTTTTCCACGTGTAATAAAAATCATGTACTAAAAATTAAATAGGAATAGGAGTTCCTGCTTGGGGTTTTACAGAGGTTTGATTGAGCAATTGAGGCTCCTTAGGGTAAGTGCAGCAGGCTTTACCTATTCTGAGTCAGATAGCATCTCCCCCAGAGTCATCTTACACAGCAGCAGGTCATCATAACCCCCCATGCTTTGAACCATGGTCAACATGGTTCCTAATTGACTGATGTCTCCCTGCTCTCACTTAGCAGCTCACTACCACCTGACCACCCAGAGAGACCATGAAACTACATCAGGCAAGGCCTACCCTAATCCCTGATTGGAGGAACACTGGGATCTCTGCTTGGGCCGGGCTTTGTATTTAAACCCACAGAGTATGAGACAGCCCAGTTGTGCAGACAGCTCTATCTGGTTGCTGCTTGGACCCCTTACCTGCTGCTATAGACTCTGTTCTGCCTGATTCTAGATATCCTGACTCAGTCCAGATTAGTGCAACTGGCTTCTGCCTGATCCATGTTCAGGTTATCAGGACTCTCCTGAACCATGTTGCTAACTGCTAGATCAGGGTGCCTATGTCCTGGCCATGACAAGGGACACTTGGACAGATCTCTTTTAGTGCACACTTTCAGTTATCTGTTTCCACTGGTTTGGGTTCATCAGTGTCCTTGTTAATCAAGTCTTGGGTGTGCGCGCAGTCATTTCTACCATGTCAAGATCCACTGTTTTGTTTTTTCCCCTGACTGTTAAAGACTTTTATTTACACACATTTGCCAGGGGGTCCTCTCATGAATCAGTAACTGGATAAAAAGACAGGAAACAAAGGGTAGGAATAAATTATGTTTTCTGAATGGAGAGAGATAAATGGCGGTGTCCCCTAGGGATCTGTACTGTTCAAATATTCATCAATGATCTGGAAAAAGGGGTAAACAATGAGATGGCAAAATTTGCATATGATACAAAATTACTCAAGATAGTTAAGTTCAAAGAAGATTCTGAAGAATTACAAAGGAATCTTACAAAACTGGGTGACTGGGCATCAAACTGGCAAAATTCAGTGTTAAGTGCAAAGTAATGCACATGGGAAAACATAATCCCAATTATACATACAAAATGATGGGATCAAAATTAGCTGTAACCACTAAAGAAAAATCTTGGAATCACTGTGGGTAGTTTTCTGAAAACATCGGCTCAATGTGCAGTAGCAGTCAAAAAAAAAAAAAAAAAAAAAAAAGCTAACCGTGTTAGAAACCATTAGGAAAGGGATAGGTAAGACAGAAAATATCATCATGCCACCATATAAATACATTGTACCCCCACACCTGGAATACTGCATGTAGTTCTGGTTGCCCCATTTCAAACAAGATATATTAGAATTGGACAAGGTACAAAGAAGGGCAACAAAAATGATTGGGGTATGGAACAGCTTCCATATGAGGAGAGATTAAAAAGACTGGCCCTGTTCAACTTGGAAAAGAGATGACTAAGGAGGGATATTATAGAGGTCTATACAATCACGAATGGTGTGGAGAAAGTGAATAAGGAAGTGTTATTTTCTCCCTTTATCACGTAACACAAGAACCAGGGATCACCCATTGAAATTAATAGGCAGCAGGTTTAAAACAAACAAAACAAAGTACTTCTTAACACAGTGCACAGTCAACCTGTGGAACTTATTGTCAGGGGATGTTGTGAAGACCAAAACTATAACTGGGATCAAGCAAGAATGAGAAGTTCATGGAGGATATTTGCTTGGCTGTTAGCCAAGATGATCAGGGATGCAACCCCTGGGCCTTCGTGTCCAACTGCCAGAAGCTGGGGCTAGACAATGGGACGGATCACTTGATTAAATCCCTTGTTCTGTTCATTCCCTCTGAAGCATCTGGCACTGGCCACGGTCGGAAGATGGGATAGGAGGCTAAATGGACCATTGGTCTGACCCAGTATGGCTGTTATGTTTATGTTCACCCTTCCCTTACTTGTCTCTTGTACGGTCCACTTTTGTGACATGCATCCACCCCTCCTCTTCTGTGTACTGACAGGTATCAGGTTTTAGGCATGCTAATCAGTGGGGCCTGACCCTGAAGGCATGCTCAGAGGACGTCTACAGGATCAAGCCCTGCTGGCAACAGACCGAATGAGAGTGGGGAACACCTAGTTTGAGACTCCTGCTTTGGAACAGTGAGGGCTTCAGCTTGTGCTGGCGCTCCAAGCAGCTGATCAGCTGTGGGGTAGCATTAGGGCTTAGTTGCCTTTGCAAATGCTGACCCAACAGGGGGGAGAGGGAGGCAGCAGCTTGTGGTTTTGAGCATGTCAGTGGTGCCTAGATCAGAGGTTCTCAAACTGTGGTCCGTGAGCTCCATTCAGGTGGTCTGCAGATAGTTCCCTCTAAGGTGCACGCCTGGGCAGCTGCACACGAGAGAATGAAAAGCCACCCACCTAATTAGTGGAACCGTGTAGATGTGGCTCCACTAATTAGGTGCCTGGACTCTGGAGAAGATGCACATGTAAAGTGAGGTGGTGGCTTTGGGGGGAATAGGGGGCAGGTGGGAGGGGGGCAGTAGGGTGAAGGGAATTTGGGATGTGCAGTGCTGTGGCGGCCAGAGAATGAGGTGACTTTTCTCAACTCCAGGGCTGCAGCTGCCGGGGAGAGACGGCCCTCTTTCCCAGCCTCAGCTCTGTGGTTGCTGTGGCGGGAGAGAGAGGGCACATCCATCGCATTAGAAATGTAAGACTACTGATATTAAAATATGAGTGGTGTGCTTTTATTTGTAGAACAAAAAATGTTTTCTTTTTTTATTTATATATTTTATCCAAAGCGCTTTACAATAGATAGCTAACGGTACAAACAACATTTGGAAAGATCATTAAGTGGTCCGCCGAGACCCTCAGCAATTTTCAAGTGGTCTGCGGGGGGGGAGGGATTTGAGAACCACTGGCCTAGATGATGGACTTAAGACTAATGATGATGGACTAATGAGGCAGTTAGGCATTTAAGTACATTTGTGAATTTGTCCCCAAGCACCCATGCCTCCTAGTGAAAAGCTAGGACTTTGAACACCTGAGAGACCTGTCCAAAATGGCACTGTTGTTAGCCATGAGCTTTAACTGTCTCAAATGACGGGGAAGATAACTATTCTGGTAATCTTGGAAGGTTATTCCACAATTCCATCATTAGGAAGTTTGTCCTGAAATCTGGTTTAAATTTTCTTATTTTTCATCCATTTCGGCTCTTTGATATATGGCAGCTCAGTTATTTTTAATTACATTTGACTCATGATAAAGCATGACAGCTGAAAGAATTGTAAATCTGATAGGATATAAACAGTGTAAATCTATGAATTGTACAAAGGAACAGCTAATATATAGTATGCATACACACAACATAGCGCTACTTTTTGTTCACTTTGGCTCAAATCCTCTGACCCAAGTTTGGGTTGCAGAAAGCTCTACACACTCCAAAAAGCATGAGGTTCCACACCACAGAAAGGGGCAGGATGCAAAAAGCATGTGTGCACACAGAGAATCTGTTTGTCCTATATGCTGCTGAACACAGTTCTAGTACACCCCAGCAGGAATGGGGGTGGGTCACAGGAAAGATGGGTGGATCTATGACTACGCAATTTACCAGTCGTTTCCATGTGTCGGGGTTTGGTGTACATCAAACAGGGGCTGCTGCAGCCCTGACATTGCAGTAGTAACGGCAAAGCAGTTTTTGCTGTTACTCTTTGGCCTGGGAGGGAGGGTTCCTCTTGCCAAGTTTATTCACATAGTGTGCAGCAGGAATCAATACTTCTGTAATTTTAACCTACTCAAATTTTTATTATTTGACTTATGAAATTAAAGCTTATTGTTAAGCACTGTAGATTTGGGAAATGGAAATGAAATGTGGAGCTTTAAATCTTTAATCCTTTTCTAATTTTTGTATGTAACTTAAAATATCTAATGCTTAGAAAGTGCATGGCAAACACCATATTCTTTGTATTTTAAAAATGAAAAACCTAATTAAAATCACCTGGTCTGTTTTGAATATTTGCTAGAATTTCAGCTACTAATTGAAAATAAAATGATCAATTTATTAAAAAACTGAAAATATTATATTTAAGCTCCAGGAGATGCAGCTTTTATCTAAGCATATTTTTAATCTCCATCTGACACATTAAATAGCAATCTGCAATGCAGATAAGACTATATTTGCATGTAAAACCTGAATGTTGTTATATCCTTCCTGCTGTAATAGTTCTGATACAATCCTCTCACACGGATCCATTAACTGCAGAGAATCTTTTAGAAAAGTTGAAGTGAAGTATCTTTGTATGAGATGCTCCAGATATTCCAGGGCCTTTGATCATTTTGGTTTACACCGTGTTTTCCCACTTGACAGAGAGTATTGCCTTGGTGCCTTGGTCACATTGAATTATTACATCAGCAAATGCAGTCTGTGCAACTGGAGAGAAGGGGAGGGATGATGTTAATAAGCTTAATTTCTAGGCAGTGCAGCTTCATTTAAGAAAATATTCCTGGGAATCTGAATTAGCTAGCGCTTAGCAGTTTAGAGATTCAAAACCCCAGGTCTTCATGGAAAATCATAAATCTTTATCTTGGGCACTTGGGATATTTACTGTAAGTTAACGTGTTTAAATAAACACTGACCATAATAAGTTTGAACTATTAACAAGCAGAATTTCTTTATCATTCATTATCAAAGCAGATGTCTTGCATATGTGGAATATTTCTGAAATATTTCTGTTCCTTGTAGTCAGAAAAAGGTTCTAATGAAGATTATTGACACAGACCAGCAAATATTTCATCATTACAGCAATCAATTGAGAAATATGTTTATATATCTGTTATGAAACACATTCGGGCAAGATCAGTCTGTCAGGAAGTTTATTTAGTTGTTGACTTGAAAATGGGTGATTCATGAGCAATTCAAATTCTTGGCATTCTTATTTCACAACTATGGTAATCATGTTTGGAATGTTCAGAACACACATGCTAGTTATATTTGATTCAGAACCCAGTTACTCCTCTTAAATGAAGAAAATCAGAGTTTCTCCATTATATTACTTGTGCCAGTCCCCTCCCCCGCCCCCCAAAATCCACAGCTATTAACCAGAAAATATTAGGATGAACATCTAATATTAAAAGATGGAGTTTCAAAGATGAACTTCAAAAATGTAACTTCAAGTATTAAGTAAACATTTGTATACAGTGCATGTGTATTTGAAAATGTGCTACAGCATTCAACTGCAGTAATTAAAATATTCTAAAATACTATTACTGTAGAATACTATAATAGATTTTGCTTGCCTAATGAATAGTATGTATGTAGTCTGTATTTCTGAATATCTATACAGATAATACACACAGGTGTTGCCGGCACAGAGTGCCCAAGGAAAGCAACAGCGGGGTTCGTTGCCCGGTGTGCGTCGCCCCAATGAACACACCAGGGTGGAGAAGCAATCAAAGTTTTATTTGAGATCCCAAAGCGGTGCAAGGAGACTTGGCACGTCTCAGATCAAGCACACCAACATAAGCAGTTTTTCTCTTTTTATACTTTACTTTAGTTAAGCTCTTCCCTTCCCCCCCCCTTTCCCCCTCCCTCCTCCCTATAGCAGTTACATTAAGCAGTAGCAGTTACATTTAAGCAGTTAAGTCATCGTGGCGGCTATAAGTCTAGCTCATTAGTAACTCTTCTTTGAACCGTTATCTTGTCCTTTTCCCTTTGATCTGTTATCTTGCCTCTCAGCCAGAAGCATGCAGGCCTTATTACTACCGCTTTATACCGGTTTGAGCGGTGTTGCAACTGATAACTGACTGTTACACATTCCATTCTCTGTTGCTGGCTTGTTAGGTCGATTTAAAGTTCAAACATGGAGGAGCTTTGGTTCATTTAGGCCTAGTGCAGGAAGGCTTCATCGACACTCATGGTCTTCCACCCTCCCGAGTTACCTAGGGTTATGCCTAGTGACACCAACACACGTCCTAAGAACACTTTTGTGGCATAGGAAGATCATAATCGCTATTACAATTTACTGATGGGGAAGCAGACGTGCATAGGAATCTTTTAAGTGAATTGCCCTAGGATCACCAACTTGCTATAGGCTATGGTAGATCCATGATTAGCATTTGGCTCCTAGCCTCATGCAGAACCCATTAGATCGTGCTGCTTGTCTAAATATTTCTAAGCAAACCTGGTAATGTAACATTGTTCTGTGAATGTTATTGGACACATGGAACTACATCCTTTTTTTTTTTTTTTTTTTTTAGAAGGCTTGATCATTAGCAAAATGCCTTTTGCACTCAAACACTCCTGTCTGAGGATGGGACATAACTTTTCTAAACCCATTTATCCCATGTCTGTATCTTTCTTTTTACCTCCACCACCTCCTAATAGGTCTCCCAGACACAGCTGATCCCAATGGGACTAGCTGAGAGCAAGATATTACACAGTGGAACTTTGGCTTCAATGAAGCCAGTTTATACCAGCTGAAGTTCTGGCCTTGTGTAATATTTGCCTCTTAATTTACCTCAGTGGAAACACACAATTATTGATGCTTTATATATTTGCCCCCACATTTAAGGGCCAGATTTTGCTAATTTGCACCAGCTGAGGATCTGGCCCATTAATTGTTCAGTGCAAAAGAAAACAAACTGCGGGGATATAAAGGACAAAGCAGTTGTCACAACCAAAAATGTAATTCTATGGGAGAAATAAGTGACATACATACAAGACAGTGTATTCTTTAACTTTAACTGCTGCTATTGATGTATTAATAGCCTAAAATGTATAATCTTAATCATTAATTGTTCTAATACAATACCTGTATTTAATATGATATTTTAATACTAAACTTGAAAAGCTGTGGATTATTTATCTAACCTGTTTGATTATTCATGTGGTCTAGATCTGCCTGTTACATTATTTCAACTGTAAAATAATGTTCTGCTCATTAACTTAGCCAATGTTAAGGTTTCCTAGCAACACACTCTGGATAAACCGTACTTCTGCATCCCTGGGGTCTTTAAAATAATCTGCAAAGCTGTATCTATACTAAGATTTGATTTTTTTTTTCTTAAACAAAAGCCCCAAACAAAAAAACCACCCTGATAGATCTACAACTGTTAGAGTATTTTCTTTTATATTATAATACATTTTAAATTAAAATATTCACATAGTGGTATGGAAATGACTTCAAATTTGGATAGCAGGTCTTTACTGTTATTTACGCTGTATTTTTCTTTATATAGTGTCAGTGGTGGTCATGGCACTTTAGAAAGCAAGAGATTAGTTTGATCTACCCATTTACCCTTAAAACAACTAGCATCTTCAGTGAGCAATGCTGCTTCTTTCTCTTGAGTATTAGAAGAAATGATACACAGTAGCTTCACTGTGTGGTAGAATTAATATGCCTAATAATATTCTCCCAAGGCTGCTATGTAAATTCCAAATGCTTTCAATTTTAATACTCTGAGATTAGGGAAATCACACACGGCTCAATTCTGCCTCCTTTACTCTCTCGTTTACTTTGCAATTATTCCCATTTATTTGAATAGATCCTCCCAATATGGGTTGACACAGAGTCCCTCCATTCAGGTGGGAATATTGGGGGCGGGGGGGGCACTCTGTGTGAGACAAGTATTTAATTTGTCAGACCGTTGTGTGGTAGGAGCATCATTAGTCTTTCCTGCCCTGGTGAACGTGGTCAATCAGTCTGTCTGTCCCATCCCTACAATGGCCATTCCTTCAGATCAGAGGCAAGGGCATGGCTTGCTTCATTTTCTCACACTAATCTCCAGATGATCGTGACAGGAGAGGGGCAGAGGGAAGAGAAGGGACAGGTGGCTATTGCTGATCTAATCTGGGAAATGCTGATGGAATATAGTCTGGTTTTTTTTTTTTGTTTTTTTTTTTCTTCTTTCTAATAGTTCCTGAATTTTTTGTGACGGGAGGGGGATTGTAGGCCACTGGTCTTCTCAGGTCCCTCGCTTATTTCTCTTACTTTCTTCAGAGAACATCATAAACTTTTGTCACATACTCTCATAGATGCTACAGTCAGCTGTGGAAGTCGAACCCCAGAGCTTCATCACCAAAAATAAAGTCACTGTCACTTGTGTTAAAGGAGAGTTCCTTTAGCTGTTGGAAAGCAGGAGGCTGTATAGTCATTGGGCCTGTTGCCAGCATGGTTATGATTATGCTCACTAGGCTTGTGTATTACAAGAATGTGTTCTGTTGTGCCAGTGACATTCTTACAAGCCTAGGCTACATGTTATTAATGTGATTAAAATTTGACATATGACATTTCTCTAAGCCATAGCCTTGTTTAAGCTCTCCTTTGTGTAGGCAAGTGTACTTCAATTTATTTGACTGAGGTCTTCACTCCTAAATTTAGACCATTCTCCTGTTAGACATCCCCTAACTATGGGGAAGTGACCTGGATTTTAATCGGGTGACATAACTGAGTCTCAACATTAGCTTACAGTGAAATAATGTATTTGGAACATGGAATGCCAATAAAATTACAGATCGTCAGAAGTATTATCTGTGCTATTAAGGCATGAAACCAATACTTCACACAGTGAAGAAGTGCAGGAATAGTCAGTAATGGCAGATGGTTTTTATACTGCAGACAGGACAGAGAGACGTGTCCCCAACAAAGGCACATATAATAAGGAGCTACAGGTACATGCAAGGGACTAGAGTTAGGACCCATCCTCCCTATCACACACCTCCCAACGAGGCCGTTTTGCTTGAAATGGACATGAGTGCTGCTTAGAAATTGATCTCTCTTGTTTCCTCCCCCTTCCCCTGTGTTACGGGGAGGAGCAGGCCATCAGGGAATCTGAGACACAGTAGTGGTTGTTGAAGCTAAAGACTAGGAAGCGAAGGGAAAAATACAGAAGAAAGCTTTACATTTTTTTTATCATGAAGAAAACTTTAAAATGTTTCCATATGCTAAGCTGGTGAGATGACTCAACAGAAGCTAAACAGCAGTAATCAGAAAGGATTTTTCAGCAGGGACAACCTCTTCCAGCATAAATCAAACCATGTAACCATAAGCAAAAAAATTACAAAAGTTTCCTGGCCCCAGGTTCAGTCACCCCTGGATTTGGAGCCATGCTTTACTACAGGCGCACTCCCCATTCTGCCCCGCCAGAAGCCATTCCTACAGCTCTTCCTTTTGAGCCCCAGGGGAATGGTGGGAGAAGTGAAGCTGAGGTTCATCTCTTGTGCACTGGTGATGAGGTCGTGCCCATGTGCTCCTTTGTCAGAGGTATACAAATAGCAAAACAAGTGCTTTCATTCTAGCCATAGGAATACAAGATTTTCCATATTGGGTCAGACTAATGGTCCATGTAGTCCTGTATTCTTGTTATAGGTGGGGCTGGAAGCCCAGCCTACTAAGGTTGCCTAACACTTCCTATTAAAAGAACCTATTGATACTTGCTTATAACTCTGCCAAACTGTAACCATTTGGGTTAGTTTTTGTTTTTTGTTTTTCTTGTTGGATGTCTGTTTCAGGCAAAATCTTTCTGGAAAATTTCAGTCAAAATGGTTCAGCATTCCCAAGAACAAGGCTAGGGAAAATACTAGCCCATGCACCCTCCCTCAACACTCATAGAAACCATGCATTGCACCTCATTCCTCTTCTACCCCCTCTTGGCCCTAGCCATGCATGTGGTACATCCCTAGAACTCAGGCCTGGTCTACACTACGAGTTTAGGTCGACTTTAGCCGCGTTAAATCGACTTAAGCCTGGACACGTTTACACTACGAAGCCCTTTCTGTCGACTTAAAGGGCCCTTTAAACCGGTTTCCTAACACCACCTCGACAAGGGGATTAGCGATAAAATCAGCCTTAGGGGGTCGGAATTGGGTTAATGTGGACGGAATTCGACATTACTGGCCTCCGGGAGCTATCCCACAGTGCTTCATTGTGACCGCTCTGGACAGCACTCTCATCTCAGATGCACTGGCCAGGTAGACAGGAAAAGCCCCGCGAACGTTTGAATTTCATTTCCTGTTTGCTCAGCGTGGAGAGCACAGGTGACCATGCAGAGCCCATCAGCACAGGTAACCATGATGGAGTCCCAGTCCCAGTCCCAGGATCGCAGAAGAGCTCCAGCCTGGACCGAACGGGAGGTACAGGATCTGATCGCCATCTGGGGAGATGAAGCAGTGCTCGCCGAACTCCGAAACAGTAAAAGAAACGGCAAAACATTAGAAAAGATCTCCAAGGCCATGAAGGACAGAGGCCATAACAGGGACGCGCGGCAGTGCCGCGTGAAAATTAAGGAGCTAAGGCAAGCCTACCACAAAGTCAGAGACGCAAACGGAAGGTCCGGGGCAGAGCCGCAAACATGCCGCTACTACGTGGAGCTGCATGCCATTCTAGGGCGTGCAGCCACCACTAGCCCAAGCGTGTTCTATGAGTCCCTCTCTGCAAACGGGGAAGCGGGTTCGGCGGACGAGGAAGATGAGGATGGAGAGAACATAGATAGCTCACAGCAGCAAGGAAGCGGAGAAACCAGTTACCCCAACAGCCAGGATATGTTTGTCACCCTGGACCTGGAAACAGTAACCCCCGAACTGACCCAAGACCCTGAGGGCACACAGGGGACCTCTGGTGAGTGTACCTTTGTAAATATTACACGTGGTTTAAAAACATGCGTGTTTAATGATTAATGATTAATTTGCCCTGGCAATCGCGGCCAGTACAGCTACTGGAAAAGTCTGTTAACGTGTATGGGGATGGAGCGGAAATCCTCCAGGGACATCTCCAGAAAGCTCTCCTTCATGTACTCCCAAAGCCTTTGCAAAAGGTTTCTGGGGAGGGCTGCCTTATCCCGTCCGCCATGGTAGGACACTTTACCACGCCAGGCCAGTAGCACGTAGTCTGGAATCATTGCATAACAAAGCATGGCAGCGTATGGTCCCGGTGTTTTCTGGCATGCAGACAACATCCATTCCTTATCGCTCTTTGTTATCCTCAGGAGAGTGATATCATTCACGGTCACCTGGTTAAAATGGGGCAATTTTATTAAGGGGACATTCAGAGGTGCCCCTTCCTGGTCTGCTGAACAGAAATATTCCCCGCTGTTAACCACGCGGTGGGGGGGAGGGGTGAAGTGACCATCCCAGAGAATTGGGTGTGAGGGGGAGGGGAGTTAGTTGGGTTTGTGCTGCATGTTAAACCTGAAATCGCAGCCCCTCCTTTTACATTGCAAACCCATTTTAAATGGCCAACCAAACGGGTGCTTGGTATGGGAAATGAGGGCAGTACTGTTTGAAACCATCCCCACATGTTAAGAAGGTTAAAAAAGCCCAAAGACTGTATGTCTTACCATGGCTGCCTGCAAGCTGAAATCTGTGTCCTGGCACTGCGTGAGTGATCTCTCACACCAAACCAGGAGACTCTCAATATAAGAGGAAAAATGCGACCTTGTAACGAAAGCACATGTGCTGTGTGATGTTGTGAACAGCAAAATCTAACGTGAAAGAGTGTACCCATTGTTCTCTAAAATGTATCTTTTTTAACCACCTCTCCCTTCTCCACCAGCTGCAAATCTTACTCCTTCGCAGAGGCTAGTGAATATTCGAAGAAGGAAGCGAAGGACGCGTGACGAAATGTTTACTGAACTTCAGACTGCCTCCCACGCTGACAGAGCACAGCTGAATGCGTGGAGGCAGTCAATGACTGATTTTAAAAAAGCCCAATATGAGCGAGAGGAGAGGTGGCGTGCTGAAGAGGAGAAGTTGCGTGCTGAAACGCAGGCTGAAGAGGAGAGGTGGCGTCAACTTGTAATCAGAAAGCAAGAGTCGATGCTCCGGCTGCTGGAGCATCAAAGTGATATGCTCCTGCGTATGGTTGAGCTGCAGGAAAGGCAGCAGGAGCAGAGAACGCCGCTACAGCCCCTCTGTAACCAGCAGCCCTCCTCCCCAAGTCCCATTGCCTCCTCACCCAGACGCCCAAGAACACGGTGGGGGGGCCTTCGGCCACCCACTCACTCCACCCTAGATGATTTCCATAGCAATAAGTTTTAAAGTTTTAAATTGGAGTGTGTCCTTTTCCTTCCCTCCTCCCCCACCCATCCCGGGCTACCTTTCCAATTATCCCCCTAGTTGTGTGCTGAATTAATAAAGAATGCATGAATGTGAAGCAACAATGACTTTATTGCCTCTGCAAGTGGTGCTCGAAGGGGGGAGGGTAGTAGGGGAGGGTGGGGTGGTTGGTTTGCAGGGAAGTAGAGTTAACAGGGTGGTGGGGGAGGGGCAGAGGGTTCATCAAGGAGCAACAAACAGAAGTTTCACTCCGTAGCCTGGCCAGTCACAAAACTGGTTTTCAACGCTTCTCTGATGCGCACCGCGCCCTGCTGTGCTCCTCTAACCGCCCTGGTGTCTGGCTGCGCGTAATCAGCGGCCAGGCGATTTGCCTCAACCTCCCACCCCGCCATAAATGTCTCCCCCTTACTTTCACATATATTGTGGAGCGCACAGCAAGCAGCAATAACAATGGGGAGATTCTTTTCGCTAAGGTCTGAGCGAGTCAGTAAGCTGCGCCAGCGCGCTTTTAAACGGCCAAATGCACATTCCACCACCATTCGGCACTTGCTCAGCCTGTAGTTGAACAGGTCCTGACTACTGTCCAGGCTGCCTGTGTACGGCTTCATGAGCCATGGCATTAAGGGGTAGGCTGGGTCCCCAAGGATCACGATCGGCATTTCAACATCCCCAATGGTTATTTTCTGGTCCGGGAAGAAAGTCCCTTCCTCCAGCTTTCGAAACAGAAGAGACTGCCTGAAGACGCGAGCATCATGTACCCTTCCCGGCCAGCCCACGTTGATGTCGGTGAAACGTCCCTTGTGATCCACCAGGGCTTGCAGCAGCACTGAAAAGTACCCCTTGCGGTTTATGTAGTCAGTGGCTTGGTGCGCCGGTGCCAAGATAGGGATATGGGTTCCGTCTATCGCCCCACCACAGTTTGGGAATCCCATTGCAGCAAAGCCATCCACTATGGTCTGCACGTTTCCCAGAGTCACTACCCTTGATATCACCAGGTCTCTCATTGCCCTGGCAACTTGGATCACAGCAGCCCCCACAGTAGATTTGCCCACTCCAAATTGATTCCCGACTGACCGGTAGCTGTCTGGCGTTGCAAGCTTCCACAGGGCTATCGCCACTCGCTTCTCCACTGTGAGGGCTGCTCTCATCCTGGTATTCTGGCGCTTCAGGGCAGGGGAAAGCAAGTCACAAAGTTCCATGAAAGTGCCCTTACGCATGCGAAAGTTTCACAGCCACTGGGCATCGTCCCAGACCTGCAACACGATGCGGTCCCACCACTCTGTGCTTGTTTCCCGGGCCCAGAATCGGCGGTCCACGGCATGAACCTGCCCCAGTAACACCAAGATTTCCACATTGCTGGGGCCTGTGCCTTGTGAGAGGTCCATGTCAATTTCCTCATCACTATCGTCGCCGCGCTGCAATCGCCTCCTCCTCAGCTGGTCCTGGTTTGGCTTTGGCATGTCCAGGAGGCTCTGCATGTTTTCCAGGACAATGCGCGTGGTGTTCATAGTGCTCAGAATTGCCGCGGTGATCTGAGCGGGCTCCATGATCCCAGTGCTGGCTATGGCGTCTGGTCTGAAAAAAGGCGCGAAAGTAGTATCTGACGGACCAGGGGAAGAAGGGAGGGAGGGAGGGAGGGGCGAGTGACACCGCGTACAGGTACAGGGAATTAAAATCAAGAAAGGTGGCTTTGCATCAGGGAGAAACACAAACAACTGTCACACAGAATGCCCCCCCCCCAAAGATTGAACTCAAAAGCCTGGGTTTAGCAGGAGGGAGTGGGGAAGCAAATGAATGGAGAATAAATCTATTTTTTACATCTTAAGACGACGGTGCAGCATGACTGATAGCCCTTGGCATTTTCTGGGTGCTTGGCAGCAAATACTGGGCGCTTGGCAGTTAGCCTTCAGGTCTGATACCCACTGCAATATGACAACGACGGATACCAATCGTAATATGCTATCTACTGCCCAAAAGGCAAGGGGTTGCTGCTGTGTAGCAATCTAGCCCCACGTCTGCCAGCCCCATGTCTGCCAGCACCCAGATCGCCATCGGCCTCTTCTGGGTGCTTAGCAGACAATACTGGGCACTTGGCAGAAAATAGCATACTACGACTGATAACCATCATTGTCTGCCCAGGTGCCCATGATCGACAGCCGCTGCAGTACGACGACGACGGATACCAGTCGTAATAAACCATCTTCTACCAAAAGGCAAGGGGCTGGTGCAATGCAGCACCACGGCTGCCAGCCCCACAGCTGCCTGCACCCAGATCGCCAATGAAGGCTACCAGTCATGCTGCACCGTCTACCGCCAAAAGGCAGTAAGCTGCTGCTGCTGTTTAGCAATGCAGTCCCACGTTTGCCGGCACCCGGAAGAGATATGGTGACGGTAAGCTGAGCTGAGCGGGCTCAATGCTTGGCGTGGTATGTTGTCTGCACAGGTAACCCAGGTAAAAAGGCGCGAATCTATTGTCTGCCGTTGCTGTGACGGCGGGGGAGGGGCCTGACGCAATGTACCCAGAACCCCTCGCGGCACTGCTTTGCATCATCCGGGCATTGCGATCTCAACCCATAATTCCAATGGGCGCCGGAGGCTCCGGGAACTGTGGGATAGGTACCATAGTGCAATGCGCCGGAAGTCGACGCTAGCCTCGGTACTGTGGACGCGGTCCGCCGACTTCATGCACTTAGAGCATTTTAGGTGGGGACACACACAATCGGCTGCATACAACCGGTTTCTATAAAACCGGCTTCTATAAATCCGACCTAATTCTGTAGTGTAGACATAGCCTCACTCTGAATCCCCATGTACTCCCCTCCCTACACGCACACTGGCTACTCAGAGCTATGGCACTATAGAAATATATTAATATAATTTAATAAAATGAAAATAAAACTTAAATACTGGAACTCTGGGTTGAGGCGTTTGCAAGGAAAGCTGGTAAACTCCTGGCTCCAGAGCCAAGTGGTTTGCAGTTCCTTTCTTCTGAACTATCCAAATGTCTCTGGGCCACCCAAAAATGTTATAGATTCCAATGAGTGGCTAGCAGGTCTCTGAGGCCTGCATTCAGGCTTACTTAAACAGATTTCAAAAGCAATCTGGATAGCGAACTCTAACTGGAAGAGCTGACTTTTCCAGAACAACAGAGGTGCTAGAGTAGGGCACATCTGGGGCATATGAAACTGCCACAAGTATTCCTCTTTCTTTTTGCTCTGGCAGAGTTCCTAAGCTCTGCCAGATCAAAGTGGAAGAGGAGTCCTGGACTGAATCAATGGCTGGAGGAGCAGGAGTTCTAGCAGGACTGGGGATGGAAAAGGGGACCAGAAGGCAAGGGCAGAGCTGATTGAGGGGTGCCATAACCATCTGCAGAGCACTGTACCAGTTACAGCCTTCCTGTTTGTTGGGACCCATTTTCTAGCCACTCCACTCCTGCTCCGTGATTCCCCTGCTTCAGCAAAAAGCTTCACTGTATGAGCTTGTGGGTCTTGGAGACTTTGCTAGTGGAGCTTGCAAACTCCCTGTCAAGTGTCCACTTAAGTAGCTACATACGTGCATGGCACATCTGTATTTGAAGTGACATAACTTACAAATAACACTTTTGTGTGAAAACTGTTTACCACTACCATTACAAATAACACCTCCGGTTAGTATAAATGAGGCAGTTTAGAGAGGATATTTTTGTTAGTGTATTTACTTTGTCCATTTGAGAACAATTAAATACTGAGTTTCACTGTTTCCTCTGTTTAGTCAGTTTTCTCAACTGTTTGGGTGGATCTTGCATAACAGGGATGAGAGAGAAAATGATTGTAAAACCACAAAATTTGTAAGGGAGCCTTAGGGGTAGCTATAATATCTGAAACTATTTTTAGCTTACTTTTCTTTAATAATAATAATAATAATAATAATAATAATTAATAATAAAACGCTACATGTGAAGTTGATGTCTTGCTTTAAGGGTTTGAGCCAATGGCCACTGAAGTCCATGAGAACTGGACAGGTCTCCAAGTGAAACTTAAAGACTTAACAAAATATTTTGCTGTATATGCAATTTTCAAACAGTGAAATCACAGTTCAGTCAAAAACAGTTGTCTTCAGATCAAGAAACTATAATAGGGAAGGACCCTGAAAAAGACAGAGGAAACGATAATCCCATATCTATAATGGAAGGAAACATAGTATGATTAGAAGGAAAACAGAATCAGAAGGTAGATACTCTGGGTAGTGGCACCAATTAAAATATTTCTTTGGGTGTGAGGGGAATTCCGGTCCCTGTGTGCCAAGTTGCAATGCCACTCGCTGAAATTTGGCTCAGCCACCCATCCGTCTATCTGTCTGGAGGGGTGGCCAGGTCAACTTTCAGTGTTGTTGCAACCACGCAGCTGGAGTACTGATTAAGTATGGAAAAGTGTATGGGCCATGCCCCCCAGGTTTTGTGTTTATGGAACTTTGAGTTACATATCCATCAGACATGGTACACACTGGTTTGATGGGAGATAGATAATTTTCCTGGTCACCCTATTTGTAAAAGTCCCTTAAATTACTGAGTAAAAGTGTGGCTTTACATTGAAAAGCAACTGTGTAAAAATGTCTCTGTACATAACAGCTATGCTCCCTGTGTGGTTATGGAGTCATAGTTGATTATTTTTAGCCCCAAAGTAAGGTTGGTTCGTGTGTGTTTCTACTTTTCCTTTCAGCACAACAAAGCAACACAGCCAGTTGCTGGATTTTCTTATCTATAGCTGACAGAATGGTTTATTAAGGGTCAGGTTTCTGAAGTGCTCAGTACTCATAACTGGGCCAGATTTTCAAAAGTGCCAAGCACCCAACCTTTTGTTATCAGTGGGAGCTGCTGGGTGCCAAACACATCTGAAAATTTGACCACATATCTACATGCCTAAATGGAGGCTCTTGGGTGCTGAGGTCTTTTGACAATTTGTCCTTTATCAGTCAGTTACACCAATGCAACTCCATTGTTGACACTACATTTGTGGTGTCAAGTGAGAACTTAGCATGAAGACAATGGGTTGCACAGGAGTAAATGAAGCATAATTTTGCCTGCAGAATATATAATAATGGAGACAGATAGGGGGGAAGAAAACCCCCAACAGCTTCTCTTTCAGAGCTCCTGCTGAGTTTGCAGTGCCAGCAGTTAGAAAAACAATATTTTTATTTATGAAATGAGCAAGTAACATAAAAATTAATTAGATAAATATGGATCCCACGTTGAGAATTTCACTAATCACTTTTCAGAATGGAAACTATTCTAGTCTTATAGTATTTGCCAGTAGGCAGGAATTTCAGACTATTTACCACTTGCTGTATTGCATGTATATTAATTTTCTCTGAACTCCAAAGTTTCTTGAGGTGTTTTAGGTTTCTAGTTTATTGGGAGCACTGCAACAGTGCTTTAGTCCATCAATAACCCCACTGGGGCAAATCCTCACATGGTCTAAAGCTGAGGATCTGCCCATTGGCTTCTTTGGGACTATTTATAAAATAGGGTACTATTCAACATGAGCTAAGTGATCATAACTGGCACACAATTAGTAGTAGTTGCTGTCAGCAAGGAGATCTGTTCTTTCAAGTATGTCTTTATTGAATGCTTTATAAAGTCTCCCATTTTTAAACAGAGAATCCTTTAGTTTCCTTCTATTAGTGCTTTTTCTGAGATCCTTTTAAACTTCAAACCATTTTCAGTCCCTGAGTTGGTTTTAAAAGCCTCTCGTGTCCAGAAGGTGCCAAAAATTTACATCTCTTTAGAATGTGGCTTTATCTAGTTCAGACTAATTGGGTTTTTGTCTTATGTTAGGTGACTGCTGTGTTTACACTTGCTTATAAATGTACATTTTAATGAGTAATGGGTTTCTAATAATAACCACTTTCTACATTAATTAAGGTTTTTCATTGTAATGACTGCTGAGTGTTTGTTTACTGGCTTACATATTTCATGGTTATCTCATCTTAAAGATTGTAGAAGTGGAGTATTAATCACAAGTGAATGGATAGACCTCTGTGGAGCCCTATTGAAGTTAATGGGGGGGGGGGGTTGGTCCTTCACAGAATCGGTGATTATGTAGATTAGGTTGCCCAAGCACCGCATGCAAATGATGGGGAGAAGCAGTGCCCATTATTCTAGCCCAGTGATTCTGAAACTTTATTGGTTTGCATATCATCATCTTAAAAATTTGCTGTGAACATCAAGCCCATTTACCATCAGTGTTGCACATGCCACAGTTTGGGGACCCCTGAAATGTAGTCCATATACAGTCACAGATTGGAGGCACAGATTTCCCTTCCCCAACTTGCCTCCTCAGGATTTTATCTTCATAAAGCCAAAGTAATCAGACTTCTTGCAGGTGCAGTGAATTTCATCCTAAACAAGTAAAGAAAATAACCAAGCAAAACACGCAGATTATCGTGAAGTGAAGCTGTCAAAGTAAAATCAAAATCCTTCTCCTTTTTCAGCTGTAAGGACTAATGATGTTTCCCACTGGAATAATAAAACTTGACATTCATGAGTGTTACCTCTTGACATCAAATCAGAGTACAATGGGGTCTGGTATACAGTGGTTCCATGATATCAGGCTAAACTAAATTGTACAAATGAAAGTGTCCTGTCTGTCAGGCTTTTACAAGTACATCAAGGGCCTTCCTTTAGAATCAGGTTTTTAAAGCTCCACCCATCTGTTACCACAATAATGATGATGGTGTGAATGAGGTATCCAGCTGTATTTAGTCTATTCAAAGCAGAAGTGTAGAAAGAACATGTTTTATATGCAGTTTCACTCTGAAAGCTGATGATGTAATAGTTTGCATGTTTGTTTCTCAATTTTCAGCTCACAAGTAAAAAAAAAAAATTCAAACTTTGAGCTCTGCAAACTCGATCTGGGAGTCAAGATGGGTTCTACAGGACTTCTGTACCATCACCAAAAATAGAGACTCCAGATGCCATATTCTACCTTAGTTACACCTGTGCAGGCCCACTGTCTTCAAATTGTGTGCTCTGCTACATCTGTGAAACCTCATTGTTCCATCAGTGCAATTCCATCAGTGCAAAATTTGGTCAGGTAACTGGAACTTAGTGAAAAATGTGGTCTCTGGTTGTGAGAGCCAAAACAAAATCCAGCTATGAAGTGCTAACTGGAATAAAAACCAGCTACGTCCATGCCTCAGAAGCACTTCTACTTTTGAGGTACTCTTCTCAGCTGGACAGGAAAACTGAATATCTTCCCCCATGCCTACTCATCGTGCTCCTGCTTTACACTTGCTAGCCAGCAAGCCAGGTAGAGGTGCATGTGAGCTCTTCTGCTCTACAACTTAAAAAAGAAGCAGGGAGGCTAGAAGAGAGAATCTGGAGGAAGCAGTTAGGCAAGAGGAGGTTGTAAAAGCCTGGGAGACGCCACATCTGGATTCCCATTTTGAACTAGTTGAGTACAAGGAAAAGTGTCAAATGTTATTGCACACCCAGGAAAGCTTTTGTTGTTAAAATGAAGGGGGTGGAGGGGAGAAGAAACTAGACAAAGGCAAATTTACAGTTGCTGTATCCTTGTGGCAGTAAGGAAATTACATAATATATATATCTACATATATATTGTATTTTCAGACACATACTGTATTTTCAGTGATAGCATACAGTTGTATGCATCATACTCACGGCAAAAAGATTCTGAATTTTGGTCCTTTTAATACCCATGTCAGAGGCCTTCCCTATGAATTTGGGGCCAAACTCTGCTCTCACTTCTACTGATCTATATCAAGAGTAACTACAATGGAGTTACTTTGAATTTACGCTGCTGTTAGTGAGAACGGAACTTAGTCTGATATCAAGTATCAGAGGGGTAGCCGTGGTAGTCTGAATCTGTAAAAAGCAACAGAGGGTCCTGTGGCACCTTTAAGGCTAACAGAAGTATTGGGAGCATAAGCTTTCGTGGGTAAGAACCTCACTTCTTGCATCTGAAGAAATGAGGTTCTTACCCACGAAAGCTTATGCTCCCAATACTTCTGTTAGCCTTAAAGGTGCCACAGGACCCTCTGTTGCTTTTTAGTCTGATATGTAGCCAACCTTACTTGTGAGGTCTGGTGACACCAACATAGGGCCTTTTGAAGAGGAGGATAAAAAGGGAAAAGGGCAATTGAGTTGATGCTTCTTGTACGGGGGTGAAAATTATTAACTTTTTTGAGGTTCAGTTGCTAGGACCCCAAATTAACAATTAAATGCATGTTTTTGAGGCCTGAAACTACGCTACCCATTGTATCACAACCTCTGAGTGTACTCTAGATGCTCAGGTGCCACTGAGTAACTAATAGAAAAGTATTTAAATAAGCACAGTAAGGAGTCCATGTTAATAAACCTCTTTAAGTTACTGAACTGTTAAGTCAACTTTCCAATTTTTACAGTGGTTATTCCATTTTAATAAGAGGTGAAATTATAATGAGATAAAATTTAATGACCATGTAAAACAGAAAGGTGCAGCACAGTCTAAATCATGTGAACCTGTGGATATAAAAAATCAACTGAAAAATTTCATGAATCTTTCAGAAGACACAGACCTAGCAGGACTGTAATTTTGGTCAATCAGTTTCATAAAGGAAGATCTTGCAAAACAAACAAAAAACGTTAATCAGGGAAAATCCTAATCCAGATGCCACAAACACTACTACTTGTCCCTATTTTTTACTGTGCACATGCTGGACACTAACATTCACGAAAAATCTGGAATGTAAGCACTTCTTAAATGCTTCAGGATGTAGACATAGGGTAAAGTTTTCAAAAGTGTGAAAGTGACTTAGGAGTTTGTTCCATTTTCAAAACAGATTTAAGCACTTAAAAGTCTAAATTCCATTGATTTTCAGTGAGATGTAGGTTCCTAAGTGTAGCTGAGGCCTAGCCTGGCCTGACATGAGTAATAAACACACAGAGGGAAGATAGAATTAGGAAGATAAATGAATCATTAGGTTGAAAACTGAATGTTTGTGCTGAATAAGATAAGTAAATAGGTCAGTAGGCTAAGAAGACAGAATGTCTGAGCCAACTAAGATAAGAGGGAGAATACCCAGGGAACTATTTACTCTGAACTTGATAACAAGGTATAAAATAAATTAGGAATGTAGAGATAAGGTAAAGAGGAAGTTGAAACATAGACAGTGCATGCTGCACAGGGATTGGTTCCTGCGAAGTAACCAAGCCAACATAGCACCTCTCATGAGCACTGAAATTTACCCCTCCGGCCCTCCCCCCCAAAAAAGATGACTTTGTAAAACTGTACCAAAGCCAAGGGCCAAATTCTGATCTCATTTACACAGGTCTAAAACCTGGAATAACTTTTCTGAAGCCAGTGAAATTATTCTGGGTGTATGCCAGGTAATTCACCTTTGGCATACCATACCTAAACACAAGGTCACAGAGGAGAGTGTAGGCTAATAATCTTGATTTAACCACCATGGACTCATTGAAGTCTCTGGGAGTTAAATGCCTCTCAAAAATTTTCCAATGGAATGTTTTTCCATTGGAAAAAGATGATTTGATGAAATTGAAATGCTTTGTGGGAATGTATTGACTTTATTGAAATTTTCAACACAACACTGTTTCATTTTGACTTTTATAATATGTCAAAGTGGAAAAGAAACACTTAACCCCCCTTGAAATGAAATATTTCAGTAAATACAAGACAATTTAAAAAAAAATTTGTTTTGTGAATTGTGTTCAATGGAGTAACTCACTAAGATTAAAAAGGATACTTTATTCTACATATTTGACATTGAGATATAGGTAACTTATCTTAAAATATGTGGAAAATAAAACTAGAAATGGTAGATCTTGTTAATTTATCTTATTAGTATCGTTAGTAGGTATATAAAATCATGAGTGATATGGAGAAAGTGAATAAGGAGAAGTTATTTACTTGTTCCCATAATACAAGAACTAGGGGCCACCAAATGAAATTAATGGGCAGCAGGTTTAAAACAAATAAAGTAGTTCTTCACACAGTGCACAGTCAACTTGTGGAACTCCTTGCCTGAGGAGGCTGTGAAGGCTAGGACTATAACAGGGTTTAAAGAGAACTGAATAAATTCATGGAGGTTAAGTCCATTAAGGGCTATTAGCCAGGATGGTTGAAGAATGGTGTCCCTAGCCTCTGTTTGTTACAGGGTGGTGATGGACAGCAGGAGAGAGATCACTTGATCATTACCTGTTAGGTTCACTCCCTCTGTTAAGTTCACCAGGCATTGGCCACTGTCGGTAGACAGGATACTGGGCTGGATGGACCTTTGGTCTGACCCAGTACGGCCATTCTTATGTTCTTATTCCTTGCTGTTAACTTGGTGCAATGGAGTGTTCACTACACACAAGGCAGAGCTGGTTGTTTGGTTAATTAACTTGATAGGTTACACCTGGGGAAGAACCAGGGATTGAAAGGCTGATTGATGGCACCCAGTTGAGAAGAAACAGTTGTTAAGCACAGGTTGTAGGAAAGCAGCATAAAAGACTTGGGACATGGCTACACTTGCGAATGTGGAGTGTTTTGAGTTAAACCAGCCTTCTGAGAGCGCAGTAGGGAAAGCACTACAGTCTGTCCACACTGACAGCTGCAAGTGCACTGGCGTGGCCACATTTGCAGCATTTCGCAGCTCCTTCACTTTAATCCTGCACTGCAGTACATCCCGGTCATGGCCCCTTTCCATCATGTCTCTTGATATCTGCCCGAAGGTATCGTAATTCCTACGGCTTTACGGCTGGAGCGCAGCTGGGACTAGACAGCTTCCTCCCCCCAAACACTGATGAGGTCCAGCCTCTCGCCATTGCTCCGTACTGGGGATAGTCACCGGGAAAGATTCACTGAGAGCACTCCACGCCTGGCTGAGCAAACAGGAAGGGGATTTTCAAAATTCCCAGAGAATTTAAAGGGCAGGTCTGATGGTTGGTCATCTAAGGGCAGGGCAGTAGAGTTCAAAGTGATGACCAGAGTGGCTAGAACAGGCATTGTGGGACACTTCTGGAGGCCGATCAGAGAGCATTAACAGGCCAGGGCGTCCACACTGGCACTGCGGCACTCCAGCGGGGGCGCATCAAACATTATTCCACTCTCCAAGGTGGATTACCAGGAGCACTCTAGCCATGGAGTCAGTGCGCTCTACGTGCCTTGCCAGTGTGGATGCATTGTGAGGTAGGGTGCCCGGGGCTGCTTTAATGCACTGTAACTCGCAAGTGTAGCCATGCCCTTGGAGATAAGAAGTGGTCCAGGGAAATTGCAGTGCATCTGAAGGAGCAGACCTAACTGCTAGAACTCAGAGCACAGAGTGCACCTGGGTTTCCCTACCAGCCCTGAGGAAGGGGCATACAAACCTGATGTAAGGACAGTTGACCTTAAAGCTGAAAACTCAACCTCGAGGACAGGCTGAGGAAAAGCCTGAGAGTTGTCAGAAGGATCTTTTGTTGTGTTACATTTTGTTCTATCAGCAGGGGCGGAAACAAAAATTTGACCTGGCCATAGGGTTAAGTCATGAGAAGAGGCAGATTACCTCACGGCCAGAGTGACCATCAGCAGAGGGTGACAGAGAGAAGAGCTGCTATGTCATGCCCAGCCCACAAGGTAGTGCACCCACAGAGAGTCCACCGTCCATACTTGGATATTTTTTGTATACTATTAAAATGTATTTTCTGGATAATTTGTGGAATTTAATGTCACTTCAGTTTTTGTTTGTATAATGTTATGAAATATTATTACTGTAGATTGCCTGCATACTATAAAGGTCAACATAAATGAATAGAATACTTGACAAATTTAAGCACTGAGGTAAAATAAAAAGAGCTCCTGGTATCATCTACTATTTTTATCATTAATTCTTTGTTGTATAATAGAAAAAATGAGCCTCAAATTACCATATCTCTAGACAATTTTGAGCTTGCTGAGCTTCTGTTGAACAATTAAATGTCACTTGAAGATTTCACATATTTAGGTTTATTTATTGCTGTCACTTACTAAGTTTCCTGGGAAATGAATTCTCGTCTTATAAGAGAGGAGCCAGTGAGAAGCTAACTTGATGACACTACTAACTCAGATCATTCAAAGACAAAGTGATATCCTAATGTCTTGAAGTATTAATGTGACAGCAAAGGAATAAATTAGTTATGTCATAGGATTTAAATATTTTCAAGTTAGATGCTGTGCAATTTGAATGGAAGAGAAGAAAGCCAAAATTAAATTAGACCTGCTTAAAAAATTGAGATAGCATCTCTTCCTTTTCCAAGTGTAAATCTATAATTTCACTCACCAATTCTGATGTACCAAAAATAGATTTGTTTTGCTTCTATTTTATAGTGAGCACAGTCTTACTATTTTCACATGTTGCACCAGCTCTTCATTTGGCAAAAACTGGCTTGACTTCAATGGAGCTCTGCCACTTTATGCCAGTTGAGGTTCTGGCCTCATTGAAATGTTTACCTTGCTATTCTTTAATCTCACTTTCTTTTGATATATGAATTGGTAAAAATGTATTTCTTAATACTTTGAATGGAAGAAGTGTAGTTATAGTTAAAACATAGGACTAAGGACATGCATAACTCTCCGTGTTAGTTTGCACAACTTCAGCAATCTAAAATTTTCCAGACAAAACTACAAGATAGTTTATCACCTCCTCCCTGTATGCTACAGTCTGCCTAAAAGACCCATGATCCCTTTTAATGCTATCTCAATTTTTCAAACAAATGCAAGGCATCCAGGCTCTGAAGAGTTTGTCATATTTATAGACACAAATATTTGCAAACTGCTTTGAGATCATGGGGTTAAAGGTGTTTATAGAAGTACAAAGTCCTTTATATAATGCCCAGACTGAATAAGTGGCATAAACACCCCCTTTTTTCTTTTCCTACTTGTGTTAATAACTTTTGAGTTACAACTCAGGCTTTTTGGCTTTTATTTTTTATTTATTTATTTATTTATTTTAATATCACCCAGTTAGTTTATCTTCTGAGTGAAAAAATCTGCACTCATTCAAAGCAGGTGCAACCTTCCCATAACATACATATATATGGCTTTCTTTAATTATACTTTTTTGTCTTCCCACAAACCATCTGCATGTTCCCAGCAGAGAGAACCCTCATCAAGACCGCCTATAACGAGCTTTTATATTTTTACTTCCAAAGTCCTCACACTCTAATTAATGGTAAAATTAATTAGCAAGTCAAGGTTGCTAGAGGGTTTCCATTGTGAAAAGAATGGCATAAAATTATATATTCGACTTTTTGCCCTGTTTTCCCCCCAGTTGGACAAATGCAACAGATTCATAAATTGTTGCTCTAGTTAGTACATGCAGACTATGACCCATATACCGCAGGCTAAGTCTGCTATACAGTGTTTCTTATTTTGGAGTGAATTTAATGTTCATAAAAGCAAACCATCAACAAAGGCTAGAGCCAAAAATACTGCAGCATGTGGTTCTGTGTTCTACAGTTCTGACAAGGTCATAACTACCCATTGCTCAAAAAGGCTCCTCCCATGCCCTATTTCTAACCACCAGAAAACACGTCTCCTTGCATGGTTTCTGAGAAAATGGACAATTACATGTATTAACTTAAAAAAATACATTAGCTTTCTTGTATAAGATCATTAAACAGGACAAAAGAGTACATCTGATTTTCAGTCTGGTTACTTCCATTCCATTTTGGAAATGTACAGCACCAAAAATGTATTTCCATAATTGTGCATTTTCCCCACATATGAAAGTTCACGCCTGCAAACATACTTGTCTTTAGTTTGTTCGTTTGTTCAAACTCCATCAATGTATTGGCGTTTTCAGTAATACTTAGATGTTGAAATATTTTGTCTACTTTGAGATGAAAATTTTTTTTGATACATGATTTTTCCCAAAGATTTCTGTTTTGATCAATATTTCGAAACATTGAAAAATGTAGGGTTTTTTTGTTTTTGACAAAAGGAAGCCAAAAATATTCTGGATTCAGGTTGTTAAACAATCAGTTTTTGACTTTTCAATGGAGTGTGATTTTGATAAACCAACAAAAATTATAAAAAATGTTTAAGGAAAATAAAATTTTTTTTGGCCAGCTCTAGTAATATATCATTTATAAAGTACTACATATTATTAAAGACATAAATGATCATTGGGCTCCAGTAGAATGAGTTTTTCCTACTGGTAGAGCACCTTACATTGTATCTGGTAGCCGAGTAATTGGTAATATGAAAATAACATTTTAATTATGCTAAATCTAACTAAATTATTGAGTTGAAGACAGTAGGGTGTCTTCACTGTGAGACTTCTAGTATTTTTATTTTAATGCTAACTATTGTATTCGCTCAAACAAACCCCCAGTGAAGTCCATTGGAATTTTCCCAGTGAGGACCAAAGATAAAATCCTGCAGCCAAAGAAAGCTCTAGACATAGTAGAAAATCTGAGGACAGAAACTGGAGAGGCTATTTAGAACTCTGCAGCCCCTTGTCTCCATGCCATGAATCGATCCCATGAATCTGTCTCCACAGGATCCTAAAGCGGTGGGGGTCAGAAGTAGGCTGGAGTCATAGTGAGTCTGAACTTTGCAGATCCACTGTATACTATAATCCTCTCTGTATGTGGGCATGTAGCAGGTTGTGCCTGTTTCTTGAGCCATGCAATAGTAGCTGTTAAGCTGTTCAAGTGCTCCACGTAATCTGCCTCTCAGTTGCAGGGGGCAAGTCTACGTTCAATCCCTGCTCTGCCCCAACATCTGTTTGTATATCCCAGGCAAAGCCTTTTTACTCAAAATTTTCACAAGTGTCCAGAACGTCATCTGCAGTAAGGACTTCAGGGCTAAGTCCTTATTTTTCATAAGATAGCATGTTGTTTAATGGTAAAAGGTTTTCTTTACAATTATTGATCCAGTTCATTATTTTAAAATTGAGAAATACCGGTAACAAATGGGCAAATTCTCAGTCCTTAGCAACATGTAAAATCTGCTTGCATGCTGATAAAAGCTGTATTAGACTATATGGTTGCTTCAACCTCTTCCCCTTACAGCCCCTGCACTCCCTGTACCACCATCTGTTTTCTGTAAATGAGAGAGACATGGACCTCAAACACCACAGCCTGAGGGAGAAACTTTTAGTAAGCGCTAGAGAAGTTTGGCCCTTTCATAAAAGTATTTTAAATGGACTAATAGTAATTCATCTTAAAATAGCACATCTTACATTTCATAACATAGAATTTTACTCTGTGTAGATTGAGCGAATATTTCCTCTCCTGAAGAAAAGATATGTTACTACATTTATCACCAAGATTTCAAAAGATAATGCTGCAAGTGATTTGAAGGAAGAGGTGGAAAAATATGTTCACATTGTGTTGCCTTTCTGTCTTTCAAAGGCTGAGATAGAAAGCAAATAAATTCAAGCTAAAGAAACATTTGTTAAACTTACAATGAAGGACCTAGGCCATGGGCAGTTTAAGAGAACCAAAATTATTGATCTCTGAACATGCACAATAGTGGCAATGCTTATAAGGTTTTGACCTAAACGTTGTTTCTGTTAAGTTGAATTATCATGTCTTCTTTGTAAGGTATGATAAGTGACATTCAGTAATAAGTCTCTCGGTCTGTTTGTACTCTGACTGAAGTCAATAGGGGAGTTTTTCCACTGGCCTCACTTGGGACAGAATTGGGACCTTGTATAACAATGCATTTATTTCCCAAGAAAAGATTAATAGAATAACATTTTTAAACTGTCAGTACTTCTAAAGTCAGCTGTATTTTAAGGCAACACAGCTCAAGTATTTTGACTAACTATTCCCATCATCTTAAAACATACACTCTCAACATATCATGCTGAAACACCCTCTAAAAATACACTTCTCTGAATGCCAAAAAACTGAGTGGCAATGGGGGTCAAATGAAGCTGTGTGATGTCTTTCTGTGTGAAGCTTGAGCAGGTCTAGGATTCTGAATAAAGTGGGTGTATATAAATGTATGAACTAATATTCAAATTCTTTATGCCTTTATGGAAGAGTGAATTAAATTATATCAAATACTTCATAAATCATAAGCTTAGAGAGCCATATCCTTACAAAATGACCCACTGGAATTTCTATCTCTTGGTTCTAGTCACATTTTTGGTGAACTCTAAGGCCTCTATTCAGCAATGTACTTAATGTGTTGTAACTTGAACCAATGTGACTAGTCTGGTGAGTAGTCCCATTGACTTCAGTGCAAATCTGCACATGCTTAAGTACTTTACTGAATCAAGGCCTTACTAAATAGAGATTTTTCAGCCAGTTGCCATGGACCTGATTCTCCTTCTGTTACACTGGAGAAATAATTGGGCATAATTACTTAGAGGTCAATGGAGTTACATTGGTGTAAAATTGGAATGATAGGAAAATTGGTCTTCTTGTTTCTTAAAAGGATAAATCATCTTGGAATTAAACAGCTGCATTTCCAATTTTCAGAATGTAGCATTTCCCTAGGAGTGGAGCTTCAGAGGGTGCAATACCAAGGGACCTAATTGACCTCCCATTATCACAGAGTTTTAGTTAGCTAGAAGTCAAGACAGAGGATTGCTGTGTATTAGATGCGGTCATGTATGTGGCATGTATTACGGTATCCAGTTAGTGGAGGAGAGCTAGGCCAATGACAGTGTAACCTATGCCAAATGATTGGGCCCAGGGAGTAAATATTAGTCTGTACCAGAAATTTCAAATGGCATACTTGCTATTTCCCATTCCAAAGGCCACAAATCAGTGAAAATGTATTTATTTTTGTTTCATACAGGTGAAGCTATTTATAGCTGCAATATCAAAGCAACTTTAACTACCAAAACTTGTTTTCTAGTTTAAAAAATACTGCAAAGATATGGACTAGTGACAAGTCAGCATTTTGTGCAATGTGAAAATAGTTCTCAGTAATTTTACCATGGTATTTTCCAAAGCTAACATCATAATTTAATTTTCAGTTGCCTACATCGTTGTAATTAGTTTAGTGATCCAACCAAAATGTTGATAATTTGTAGGAGTTTTGTTTCAGTAACATTCTGAATAGCGTCTCCTCCAAAGAGAGGGGAAAAAATTAAACCCTATTCCCAATCTTTGGACAGACCGGGGCTATCGCTCCCTTCCTGCTTCTGTACTCTTAGGACACTAATATGGTCATATTTAAAAACATGGCTATCAATGACAATTGACAAAAAATGTTACCACAATATTTGCAATATCCCTCAGCAGAGGGAATAACTAAGTATATTATAGGATATACTGTAAATAACTGAGTTGAAGCACAGGCAAAGTTAAGTGGTACCTTTGTCATCTGAGCGGTTAGCTGGGGCTCTGCAGGTTGTTTCTGTTAGGAGAAATTGATGATGGAGCCAGGTATCTTTTGAGGTAGTCTCGTGTATTTACAAAGTGTGTACAAAATCCTATATCTTTGAACACATGAGGAATGAAACAGGAAAGAATTTCTTTGCTCACACTCCAAGCCTCTGTCAGCCAGCACTCCACCCATGCTCTCGCTCTCTGTGCTTTTCTCAGGGCCATGATCTCAATGCTTCTTCAACCTGTGCCTGCTTCTTTTGTGGTGTTTCTCCTGTCCCCCTCTCTCACATACAGCCCCCCCCCGCCAGCACTAAAAACAATACCCAGCCAAGTCCCTCTCCTACATAGTTCATTCCTCAGTAGTCTCATGTGCCTTTGTTTTGGGAGGTGATGTGCCTGTTTCAGGTGGAGGCTACCTTTATTATATAAAAAGATGTAACTTATCTTAAATGAATGGTGGTGGTCACACCCACCAGCTCCCTTGACATTTCTCAAGTACAGCATAGTACTTTCCTTCCTGAAGATTTGACAGGTCTGAAAGGATTCTGCAGATTATTTTTATATAACTAGTGTACATAAACACACATTTATTTTCATACATCTGTCCTAGGGAACAGCAGATAAAGTGGCAATCTTCCAATAGTCTTCATTCTGTGTCTCAGCCAAAAATTCACAGCAGAGCACATTACCTCCCCCTCCCACAATCTATCCCTCATCAATCCACCCCCCGCAATTTTGCTAAAAAGAACCTTTTAATTGTTCATCGTTGCAAATGTCCTATACTGTTAAGCGATTCCTGTGCTACAGACAAGTCAGAGGGACTACTGGGCTCTGCAGTTTCTATTATGCTGACAGACCCCAACAACAGATGTTAACAAATCTGTTTGTGGTCAGCCAGATTGTTTTTCTTTCTGGATTTCTGGTCACAGAAGTTTTTTAAAACTTATTTTTATTGTTTGCAAGGTGAGTTTTTAACATAGCATGGATACAAATGTAATATACAGTGGTCCTTCTTAGAATCTTACTTTGTTTTTGCTGTTGCTGCTCTTGTGACTTTTGGCTGTATTTAGACATCAATGGAAATGTTATACTAATAATGCTGAATATGGAGCCTAACTTTAGCAAACTTAAATTCAAAACTTTCAAACTTATTTTATTATGGTTGAGTTATTTAATTTACATCTTCACTTGTGTCTGGATCCAGAGTTGGCTCCAATGCCAAAGCATCCCACGGGGTCAAATGGTGTTACCCAGCCTATTTCTCTCTCTTTCTCCCCCCCCCCCCCAACTCTACCCATGATCTTCTGGGAGATCCTGGCAGATTAAGAGGTAAATTCGCAAAGAACCATTGTGGAAGCTGAGGTTGGCTTTGGGTTTTTCTCTCTGTATCCCAAGTACTAATTCTCTCTATCTTTTGCCATGCACCTGCACCAGAACCGCAATGGATTCAGTGGTGCCTGTGTTGCTAAGGGTGGGGAGGCCTTTGTCAGTAAGCAAGTGAACTAGTGTGCAGCTGGCACTAGATGGTTCCCTTCTGGCTCTTCCATTCCTATTCAGATTCACCACCTATTTTAAGTTTCCTAATTATTTTCCATTCCTGGGGGAAAATATGGGGTTTGTACTTTTTGAAGACCTATTCTAACAGCCTGCATGTTTTGATTAACACATTGAACAATGGATGTGAGTTTTGAGAGTATCGGCATAAAAATTTAATATTATTTAAAAAACAGACTTTTTAAAAATAAGTAGTCAGCTGTAGAACGATGAGATCTCTATCAGGTAAAATATCCCAGCAGAACGAGTGATTGCCTAGGGCAGCAAGATGTTCTTCAATGAACTGTTGGTATGGGTGACAATGGGTGTGTAAGGGCAGACATTTGCTTGTTTGCCTCTGTCAACAGAGCCCCTAGAGCCAGCTCTGATATTTGTATAAGGAAACAAGTGTTATTTCTTACCTAATTAAAAGTTTGTGAGAGAGACTTCTAGGATTTGTGTATGCAACATGTGATTTTTCTAATTTATTATGCAAGTAAGTGGTGCAATTCCACAACAAATCAGATAATTATACACAAAAGGCTAGTAAGTCACATCACTGTTCCTTTATTCATGCAAACAAGATGGGGCAGGGGTCGCTGGCTGGAGGATTCTCTGCGACTTGAAGTCTTTAAATCATGATTTGGGGACTTCAACAGCTGAGTCAAGGGAGAGAATTATTCCAGGAGTGGGTGGGTCAGATTTTGTGGCCTGCATCATGCGGGAGGTCAGACTAGATGATCACAATGGTCCCTTCTGACCTTAAAGTCTATGAGTCTATGATGTGTGATAAATGCCTAGATAGTGTTGCGTGTACAGTCCTGGTACCTGTGCAAGTAAACTAAGCATATAATTGCCGGTGCATATCTTTCCAATTTTGAAATGCAGATCTTCGATGTGTGTTATGCCTTTAATGTGCTTTGATAGTAATGTAGTGCTCTATTGCTTGCAAGCAGTGGTGTGGGATATTTCTGCACTGACAATAATGGTAGTGCTCATATCTGCGACTCAAATTTAAAAAGTCACAGTGAAGAATGAAGGTTAAATACTTCTAGGTTGTCAAACTCTGTGCTCGTTCATTGCTTCAGTAATACTTTATTTCTCTGCATCTATCATTTTTCTCCATAATATAGTCTTGTACAGAAAAATTAACTTATTAAAATACAAAAGACATTCTGAAATATGAACAGAGAGATTGAACTCACTGCAGAGCCCAACATGATAAATATGAAATGGAAAGTAAATAATGAGACATCCTGATTGGAAAATTATATTTTTATTGCACAGATCTGATTGTAGATTCAAATGTTTTATCCGCTTTGCATGACATTCATTCTTGATATTTTTATCTCACTACTATGTACAAAATTCTGCTGCCACTTCACTGGGAAATGGGAAAAGGGACTTGTGGTGATGTGGTGACATAGGTGTTGGTCCCAGTTCAGGATTGGCATCCTCTCATACATTAGGATGTGGTACCACTGAGCCTATCCAATGATACTCCATGCTTGGGTTGGAAACGCATACAAGATACTGCAACTTCTGTGGTCATGCTAGCATGTATCAATAGGCGATGGGCTCTCCAGTGCTCCTTTAAAAATATTTTATAACTAGCACTAGAGTGAGCTGTTCCCTAGCACTCCCTAAGACATTCTCTCTGCAGCTATCCAGCTCTGCCTACCTCCTTCAGCTCCATGCCCCTCACTGACTGCCTAGTGCCACAGAGAGGACAGAAGCTACAACTTCTGGTTAAATGAAGCTGCACTTCAGCAATGCAATTAAGGTGCTGTAATAGAGATTTCAGTTCCTTCCACTGTAGCAAATCATTCAGACAGCCTTTATGGTACTGCCATTACATTATCCGGATTTGATTCTTCACTATGTTTTCAAGCAACCCCGTCATTGATTTCAATGGGTAATTTGCTTTTAAATGTCAGCACTGGGTCTTTCAGAGGAAAATGTTCATTGGCACCTTCCCTTAAAAAATGGCAGCACATTATAATATTGCCATGTTTTATATTAAAGTGGAAGATGGCATTTGCCTTACTTGGATTATGAACACTATATAAAAGCACTGAAACTCACTTGTATGTCACCTGCTTGAATGACCCTAGTAAAAGTGGACACAAACTTTACTTTAAGAAAAATTCATTATTGATGAGAGATGGGCTCCAGTGCAGAGGCCAAGCAAAATGTCTTTTTATTGGGGAACTTGGTGGCTGATGTTGGGAGGGAAGCAAGATCTCTACCCTTGAGGGCAGGGAAATGTGCCATTGCACAGCTTAGCTGCTTCTACACCACAGCTTCCAGCTGATCAAATTGATTTGGATAAAAGATAAACTCAGATCTTTGTCTGGCTGAGCCTGGGTTTTCTCTGAGAATCATAAAAATTTAGGAGACTCTTGGTTTTATTGTTTCACATTTTTACTTGTCCCTCCATTTCCATATGTTGCCTGATGCAGGAAGTAGAATAGATATAATGCAAGACAAAACACTCCACATGCAGTTTTGGTGTAAGGAGTCTATTAGGAGCTGTACCTGCTATTACCAAATCTCAATTTGGCCCAAAGTGCAGAAAATAGACATTCATTGGACTGAAAGGAGACAAGGATATAATCTGAGGTCTTATTTGACCTTTTTTAGAGGTTCCCTATGAAAAGTTAAAGATATGGAGGAGATATTTTATATGCTGTAAAATATCTTGTAAATCTTCCCTTTGTGTGTAGGGGAATTATTTACAAGAATAATAGTCCTGTCTCTTGGATGAATACGTATATGCATTTTGCCTTGTATGTAACTGCATTATTATAAGTAACTTAGGTTTGATCCAAAGCCATTGAAATCAAGGGGGATCTTCCTATTGACTTCGAAAGCCTGGAAAACTCTCCTGGAGAGGGAAGATGAAACTGATAAGATTCTTCCAGCTAGGCAGCTGGAAAGCCAACAAATTCTGTTTGGGTTCAACGCACAAAAAAAGTCACCATTATGTTTTTGCCCTGAATTGAGGCACACATTTTCCAAAATCTTCAAGTTTTCCACAAACTGGAAACTTTATTTCCTAGTCAGCTCTAGCTGAATTGGTGCCTATTATGGCAAAGATCTACTTGAACCAGCATGGCAGAGTCAATACAACCAAGTAGAAAGGAGCTGGATTTTATTCCAGCCCTCTCAATCAAAATTGCTATCCGATCCAATCATACATCTTTATTACCAAAAATGTCATTCAAAAAGAACTTATTTTCAGATGCCAGGATTAGTTTGCAAGGCTGGCAATTAAATACAGTTTTACTTATAAACTAACCTGAAATTGAACCAGTGACGGATAGTCAATGTCTAAATCTATAGTACCAGTTTAAGAGACACTTTTCA
>NW_020664413.1:27639466-27663594 GCF_002925995.2 Terrapene triunguis | reverse complement strand
TTAGGAATGGGTAGAGGAATCCAAGGAGGCTGTTAATATTTCTAAATCAAAGCCAGGGCCGGCTCCAGGCACCAGCCGAGCAAGCTGGTGCTTGGGGCGGGAGCTTGTAGGAGGCGGCATTCCGCCCAGTCCTACGGCGGCACGGACACTTTTTTTTTGTTTTGTTGTTGTTGTTCTGCGCCGGCCACCCTGTAGGGGGCGACGGCATGGAGGACGGAAGCGCCCTTCAGCAAGCCCGGCAGGGCAGCCCACGTCCTTCCCTCCCAGCTGACCGGAGCGGTGCGGAGCCCTCCCGGCAGGGGGCACGGCGGGAGGGGCCGCGTGGCAGTGCCCCGCTGAAGCCCTAGCCGCCCCTCTTCTCTCTCTCCCTCCACTCCCTCCCACTCCCCCCGCTAGCCAGGGCACATCTGCAGGGCAGGGAGCCCCCCGTACCCTGGCTCTGGCTGCGCCGCAGGTTTTTTTTTGTTTGTTTGTTTGTTTTGTTTGTTTGTTTGTTTTGCTTTGCTGTTCTGGCCGCCGCAGGTTTTTTGTTTTTTTGTTTGGTTTTTTTTGCTGCTTGGGGCGGCCAGAAAGCCAGAGCTGGCCCTGATCAAAGCAAATAATGTAATAATTCAAATAGATTAAAAAGAACTAAAGTATATTCCTGTTAGTAAATATAGTGAGTAAACTCTCTTTTGGGTAGCAAAGCCAGTCTTCTGGACAGAGGCCCTTGAATACTAAGTTATGAAATAGTGGTACACAATTGTAGCTGTAGTGACATATTTGGTATCAATACATAAATCCGGCTAAATTTGCAACAGCTAGGTTTCCAGATATATTGATTTATTGAAGCAAAGTACGTAGACATCAGGGCTTTCAAAAAGCCTTCCCAGTATCATGTAATATGATGTTTAGTATACTGAAGACAAAGGAAAAGCTGCTTGAATGTTTTTGCTTAACAAGAATATTTTGTTTCCTTACTGAACGAAAGAGTATCAGTAAGCCTGAAGATTTTGATCCAGAAGTGTGTTAGAAGGATGGGAGCGTGTTAGTGCTTAAAATGGTGACAGAATTGTAATAATTCAATGTAGTTCAGACAGTGATGTTTTGTATTGCTAAAGCTCTTGAATGAAGGCTTTCTCAGTCCTTGAGAACAATGGGGAATATGCTGCATGGAAATGAACCCATGGGATAAGATGGCCAATTAATTGATTGGAATCTGAGTTTTGTAGTCTGCATTCTAATTGCTGAGACAGAGCATATTTTAAGACTATGGCTAATGTGGGTTATATAAATTCTAGTACCATAAATATCCACACTACAAAAGTAGGAGTTCATCCTCAGAAACAAATGACTGCTTTCATTTAACTGGACATGAATATGATTTAACATATTCTTTCAGATCTGCTTTATTGCATTTTGGGGGCATATATCTATTTTGTTGCCAGTGTCAAATTATCCTGCAAGGACTTCCAAATATATGAAATGAATAATTAAAAATCCATTATATTTTTCAGTTTATGAAGTACTAGCTCACAGGGAAAAGACACACAAAGCTGGAAGTCCTATTCAAATACAAAAAGCATACAGAGGTTAACTTAACTGTTACATTACGTGGTTTCTCTCAAAAGTTTGGGACAGCTTCTGTTATCAAGAGCTATTAGTGTCATAATGTTATGCTATACAAAGCACATGGGATCTTTTCAGGAGGAAAAGGCAAATATGCCGCATTTATTGAAAATACAACAGTTAGCATATGCTTTTCAGACTCTCTCTCTCTCTCCTCTGCCAGTTGATGTTTATAGTTACCAGTCTGTTGTAGCTCAAGTCAATCTAATGGCAAAATACCCCAGCTTTATAGTTGAAAATTCCCATTTGAGTCCATGCATTTTGCAATGTCATCCTGTAATCCTTAGTCCTTAAATGGTGTTAATCTTGGGGTTTTCGGCTATTATCATTTGATGGTTATTGTCGGGCTTCCCATCGTTATCTCCTATTTGTTGTCTCGCCTTTGGGGGTGCCTGCCTCACCTCTGAGGTCGTCAATGCTGCTAACATGTTTAGCATCGGATACAATGGAGGTTTTCTGATTGTCTCCTGGTTTTTCCAAGTCTCTCACTTTTTCTTGACCATCTGGACATTTGTGATGGCTTTCACACCTTATCTTTTCCTGATGCATACATTCCTCATTCACACAAACAATCTCTTACAGAAACCTTCAAAGGTATACAGACCACAGTATTTTATATTCAGCAGAATACATTGTAAATCAAGCCTTGCTAAATCTTATAACTAAAAGAATTCACATTGGGGCTTAGGCCCTCAACGTTCCTCTAATCTCCTTAACATAGACAATACAAGATCCTGTCTCTTACTTTCTACCCCTTAAAACAAAGAAATATATATTTAACTAGAGTGCCTAATTTGTAATACATATAGGAAACCATAGTAGACATTATAACTTATCTTAAAACAAAAGGGTGACCATAATCAGTCATAAGGATTGTTCTGGTCTGTCATTCCTTTCTGACAATACAAAAAGGGTGGCTGGCAGGATGAAATCAAATCATACATTAATTCTCATAGTACAATTATAAAATCCTGCTCCTACAATAAGAACTAATCATAGAACTTACCACCATAAACGTGTGGTAAGATGTCTTAGTAGCATTACAAGTTATCCAGTTGAAAACATAATTAAAGCACATTACTATTAAGACAAGATTTAATAATAGGCACTGATAATCTGGTATAGCTCACTCTTACCTGTTGAAAGGGCTACCGGAAGTTCTTAATTTCATCAGTTTAGACTCAGGCCCAGACCTGCAAATGGTTATGTAAGTAAGTCACTTTATGCAGATGAGCACAGTGGGACTGCTCATGTATGTAAAGTGACTCTCACGCAGGACTGGGCCCTTAGATTAATCTTTGAGTTTCACCCAATGGATTTATATAGGGGATGTATCTGTACCAATAGTGGTAGCCTAAGTGTATCAAAAACCCTGCTGCACCTTTATGTTGCTGCCCTGTTCCAATCCCAGATAAAGTGGGGAGAGTTGAATGCAAGGCTAATGAGCTAGCCTTGTTTAAAAAACTAAACAAGAACATAACCTCCTTGGTAGTCTGTTTCTATAACCAGTCAACGTGAACACTGCCGACCCCCCATTCTATGTGCAGTCTTGTGGTGAAAGCCAGTCTGTGGAAGCCAGGACCCTGAAAAGTTTGATGCTGCTGCTGAGCGTGAGCTCCAGGAAAAAAAACATTTCAGAGTTGGTTACTGGAATGTGAGAACAATGTGTCAAACAACAAATATCTCTCAGTTCATGAAGGAGATGGATGACTGTAGACTCAATTCTGGACATCAATAAGAACAGATCGATAAATGCAGATAAGCACTTTGAGCAAAAGACGAATCATCTTTGGTATATGGTCTGAAGTAAATAGGATGAAATTCAATAAGGACAAAGGCAAAGTACTCCCATTTAGGAAGGAACAATCAGTTGCACACATACAAGATGGGAAATGACTGCCTAGGAAGGAGTACTGCGGAAAAAATCTGGGGGTCATAGTGGATCACAAGCTAAATATGAGTCAACAGTTTAATGCTGTTGCAAAAAAAGCCAACATCATTCTGGGATGTATTAGCAGGGGTGTTGTAAGCTTTACTCTGCGCTGATTAGTATTGTGTATTCTGGGTGCCACATTTCAGGAAGGATGTGGATAAATAGGAGAAAATCCAGAGAAGAGTTACAAAAATGATTAAAGGTCTAGAAAACATTACCTATGAGGGAAGATTTCAAAAATTGGGTTTGTTTAGTCTGGAAAAGAGAAGACTGAGGGGGGACGTAAAAGGTTGTTACAAGGAGGAGGGAGAAAATTGTTTTTCTTAACCTCAGGATAGGACAAGAAGCAATGGGCTTAAATTGCAGCAGGGGAGGTTTAGGTTGGACATTAGGAAAAACTTCCTAACTGTCAGGGTGATTAAGCACTGGAATAAATTGCCTAGGGAAGTTGTGGGATCTCCATCATAGGAGATTTTTAAGAACAGGTTAGACAAACACCTGTCAGGAATGGTCTACTTAGTCCTCCCATGAGGCAGGGGACTGGACTAGATGACCTCTCAAGATCCCTTCCAGTCCTATGATTCTATGATCTACACTGCAAAAAAAAAAAAAAAAAACCAAACAAAACAAAACTGCAGTGAATCTGAGTCAGCATCTACAGACTCAAGTTTGCAGTACTGTGCTAAAAATAGCAGTGTAGATGTTCCTGTTCTGGCACTGAAGCCCAAGAGGGGGGTGTATCTCTCAGCCTGAGCTCCATCCTGAGTGAGAACATCTCTACTGCTATTTTTAGTGCTGTAGGCCCAGGCTCTGAGACTTGTTGCCATGGGTTTCTTTTTGCAGTATAAAGACATACCCCCACTTACTCAGGTTGGAGCACCAACAAACACTCAGAGGAAATAGTGCTCATAATGACAGATTCCATGGAAAAATCACTGAAACTGCGAACCTATTAACCGATGTATCATATATGCTAGACTCCAAACTATATTCCTAAAGGTGTCAACCATACAGTGCTATGCTCCGACAGAATAGCAGTCATAGCAATGAGTTCTACAATTGTCTCCAAAGTGTGACTGACAGAATACCTAAACATGGTTTGCTCTCGGTGATGATGACTTCAATGCTAAAGTAGGATGTAACAACTGAGGAATGGAAAGAGAAAGGGGGAAACATGGGTTGGGAATCATCAACCAAAATTGGGACTCATTCCAACCCAGTTCTTGCAAATATTGTGTTCCTTCCTACAGACGTACACAGAGAAAGATGGAATTCATCAGATGGCAAAACAAAAAATCAGATCAGCCACATCTGTATTAGCCTGAGATTCCAGTCATCTCTCCAAGACATAAGGGCATATTGAGCTGTAGATGTTAACAATGACCACAATCTTTGCATTGTTAAACTGAAAGTGAAAATGAGAGAGTCCAACTTTAACAGAAAGCAGTAAGGAAAATCAACAGTACAAAACTGAAAAAAAACCTAAAGAACAGATTTGAGGCACTGCCAGAGACAGAGGAAGGTGAGACACAGACTGAATATGAAGAAAAATAAGCAAAGTTCAAACTATGTGATTCTAGCTGCAGCAATCAGCTGTCTGTCAACAGAGACAGAGCAAGAACTGGATAAACCAAGAGATGTGGTGTCTGATGAAGGAAAGAAAAGTACTGAAAGGAAAACTCCTGAATGCCAAGACCATTGGAAATACTAAAGGAGGAGCATAAGAAAGCTGGCAGAGCAGTGAAAAGCAATACAAGGAAATATAAACAGATATGTTGAAGACCTAGAAGCTGAAGCTATGATAGGAAACCATAGAGCCATTTACTGACTGATTAAAACCTGTGTGGAAACTTCAGAACAGAATGTGGGCTAATAAAAAGCAAAGATGGAAAAACGATTTCAACTGAGGTAGAACAGTAAAACAGATGAGCAGAACATTTAAAAGAAGTCTCTCAAAGTCAGCACCAAATCTTGATGAATCATGTGGACCTGATCAACTTGACATTAACATCAGTCCAACAGAGATGTCAGAAGTACAGGCTGCAATCAAAAAGCTGAAAAAATAACAAAGCAGTAGGAAATGATCAGATCATAGCAGAAATGCTAAAAGCACATAATCCCATCCTAATAAAACTAGCAGAACTGTTCAATGAATTTTGAGGAAGACACTCCCTCCTGGCCAGTGGAAACATGGAGTCATTGTCAGAATACTCAGTTGATACTACTGATTGTAAGAACTGGAGAGGCATTATGGTAGTCTCTGTTGTAGGGAAAGGCTTCTGCACTGTTCTACTACCAGGGATGAAAGTGACAGTGGTTGCAAAGCTTAGAGAAGAAGAGACTGGATTCAGACCCAAGGTATTCTGTGTCGACCACATGGTCACACTAAGGACCATCATAGAAGAATGTATAGAATGGCAAGCTCCCCTCTTAATCAATTTCACTGATTCTTTCAAAAGGCATTTGACAGCCTGCACAAACATACATTGTGGAATACTCTTCCATTCGATGGAATCCTAACTAAAATTATCAGCATCATCAAGCAGGACCGGCTCCAGGCACCAGCCCAGCAAGCAGGTGCTTGGGGCGGCCAAGGGGAAGGGGCGGCACGTCGGGCTCTTCGGCGGCAATTCCACGGCAGGTCCCTCGGTCCCAGGGAAGGACCTGCCGCCGAAGAAGAAAGCGGTGCAGTGGAGCTGCTGCCGATCGCGATTGTGGCTTTTTTTTTTTTCCTCCCACCGCTTGGGGCGGCAAAAACCCTGGAGCCGGCCCTGTCATCAAGGCCATGTACAGAAATCTGAATTGTGAACAACCAGATAGTAAACTGATGTGAAACAGGGCTGCAACCTGGCAAATATAGCAGGTCAAGTGGGACTCAAAATTAGTTCTGTTGAACAAAGCATCCTTGAAACCCAGACATCAAGCAGTAACACTACATTAGAAGCAAAAATATCAATAAAGTAGAATAGCTCATTTATCTGAGCAGCACTGCGTTATCCAGTGGAGACCTCAAGAAGGCAGTGAATCAAGGATAGGAACGGCATCCATAACATTTACTAAGCTTAGCAATGTCTCGAAATCAAAGATATACAGCACCAGAAAAAAACCAGAATTTTCAGTTAAAATGTAATTTTGGTGCTAACATATGGCCACTAGAGCTGGTGATGTTAAACAGAACTAGATGCCTTCATAAATAAGTGCCTACAAAAGATTCTGGGCCTTGGATGGAAAGTTTTCATCACTGATGAAAAGACCCAAGAAATCACTAACCAGCAGCTCACTTCCACCAGAATCAGAAAGCAGTTCTGAATATATTTGGGGCAAGTACTCTGGATGCCAACACAGACTCCCATATGAAGCTGTGAAGTAGAAACCTACTGGTATCTGGAAAAAAGGGTGTCCAAGAGAAACATTCAGAAGAACCCTTAGTAATGAGAGCAGAATAACGGATCTTAGCACACAGTTTCCAAGTGGAAACAGTAGTGAATGAGAAACTGGTTTCCACCCTGTGCACCAGCATAGGCACAGGAAGGATGTAGTAATATATCAAAAGAAGTGAAAACTTCACTCATTCATCTAAAATGTTGTCTGTCTGTCTGTCCTCTTCCTTCTCCCCCAGTTCCTCCCCCCTCCAAAGGTGGGGCTGAATTTTAGGAGTTATGCTGAAGGAGCCAAACTTGAGTATTGGTTATTTGGCATGCAGGCCATTTAACACTGCTCTTGACCCAAATAAATGCCTGGTTTTTGAGGGGGGGGAATTAGTCCCCCCATTAAAGTTAAGTTAATAAAGTTGCAGCCTTCTGCTTTAAAATCCATCCCTGTGTCTGTCCAATTCTCATGCATGTCCTGATCAATAGGTGGCTAATGTGAAAGTCCAACATCTGTTTCACTGATTGGATTATCCAAAATGTACCGCTAATAGACCTAGCCGGCATGACTGCAGATGCTTGCTTTTTGTTCTCACAATCTGTAGAAAAAAGTCTGTGTACTCAATACCAAGAAGTGGTAAAATATTTTTATTATTTTAGTCATTGAGGAGTTTTTGCATACATTTTAGGGTAAAAATGTTCATATATTTAAAATTCTTTTGTGAAGTTTGAGAGAATGTGGGTTTGCTACCTCATCTTTGGTCTAGCCAGTTCATTTTAATAATAAAATTAATTTTGAATGAGTCTCTGTCACATTGATATCAGATCTTTATATAAGAACAGACTCAAGTAGAAGAGACCAAAAAATAAACTTTACACACACCTTCTCAGATTCTGACTTCCATTTTCTCTGCACATCAATTATAAATGACTCTGCTGATTTTTAAAGTCTTTAACTTACTGTAGCTCTGTGTGAACTCTCCAGTAACCATCAGAATGACTCTTCCTATGGCTCTTGCTGCATAAATTAGCCCCAGCAAAGAATTGAAGATTATTCTGGCCAGATCCTGCTCTGAAGCTATCGTCTCTCACAGGGATGAGCTGGCCTTTTTAAAGAGAGAACTCCTCACTCAGCCACCTTGTGATCACCTCCACAGTGGGGGCTAGGGGTGGAGGTGACTTGAGGTATTTGTTTGCAAGATGGATGATGCCTTTCCAAAGATTGATGTGCCTTCACTTTCCTTATCCTCCAGGACCCAGAGTGAGCTCCAGGCTCTTCCATACCAGCATGGAAATCTCAGCAGTTCTGAGTTCGTCATTTCCACAATATGAGCTGGTTTTCCTAGATGTGATGCTGGTGAGGGATTTGTGGAAACTGCTAGCCTCTAGCAGGTCATGTGACTCTTGTCTGTAGGATCCTTGGTGGGTTCTCTCTCTTCTGAGCTCTTCAGTCAACTCCAAGATTGAGGTAGAGACTTGGCAAGGATGTGGCTCTCAGTTGACAAGTACGCACCTCATCAAATCATCCCATCTTCATAGCTGGCAGGCAATGTTAGGGAGGATACAACTCCCAGAAAAATGGCCTTTTTAGCTGTAGATAATATAAATGGCTACTTTCTCTTACAAGATTACATTCCACACCTCATGGTAGATCAGCTCATCTGTCTGTGTTCTCCATAAAGCAAATGGAATTAGATTGTAAATACAGTGTGTAAATCCCAGATATGCTCTCTGCAGCAACTAGCATAATAAGAAAATAGAAGATACTAGGACATGTGGCTAATGAGAGCCCTTGGTGATTCCATGAAAGGAAGGGCTGGGGCAGGTTTAATCATTCTGGTGGTACTTTAATATTCTAGTGACAGGTAAAATGACTTTCCTACTCATCTTAAAACTGAATAACCAGAAAGAGAAGTATTCTGTGCCCTACTACCACTGAGGAGTGAGAAATCCATTTGTACTGTTTTACTTAAAAACTTTCCCAAGATAGCAAGGAACTGAGAGTCAGGAATACAACCCAAGTTTCCCTGCTTTAACCACTGGTCCATGATACTACTCCTACATGCCCTCACCTCCAAATAATATGAGCTCATGCCTGTTACCCTTGCCACTTCTATTCCCTTCGTCTATCTGCAGAGGATGTTCTGTACCCAAAACTCCTTAGAGTATATTCCCAAAACAAAACACTACATTAAGTTGTAGTTACAGTTGAATACATATTGATAACATAAGAGTTAAAGCATTACAGGTATGTTATAATTCTCCCCAAACCAAGTCTGTCTTCCTGAGGAGATAGGGTTGCCAACTGTCTAATCACACAAACCCGAACACCCTTACCCCACCCCCTGCCCGCCCCTTCCCAAGGCCCCCCTCACTTCATCCTCCCCCCACTCTCTCACTTGCAGGGGGTTAGGGTGCGGGACGGGGTGCAGTCTCTAGTCTGGGAGGTAGGGCCGAGGGGTTTTGAGTCTGAAGGGGCTCTGGGCTGAGTCTGGGGCAGAAGATTGGGGTGCAGGATGGATGTGGGCTTTTGGAGGGAGTTTGGGTGCTGGAGGGGGCTCAGGATGGGGCAGGAGATTGGGGCACAGGAGGGCATTTGGGGTGTGGGCCCTGGGAAGGCATTTGGAGGTGGGAGGGAGCTCAGGGTTGGGGTGCGGTGCAGGATCCAGGCTCCAGCAAGACAGTGCTTACCTCAGGCAGTTCTCGGAAGCGACCAGCATGTCTGGCTTCTAGGTTCAGGGGTGGCCAGGCAGCTCTGCGTGTTGCCCCTGCCTGCAGGCACCGCCCCTGCACTTCCCATTGGCTGCAGTTCCCAGCCAATGGGAGCTGTGGAATCAGCGCTTGGGCGGGGGCAGCACGCAGAGACCCCCTGGCTACCGCTGTGCCTAGGAGCTAGAGGGACATGCTAGTCGCTTCTGGGAGCCTTAGCCCTGATGTGCGACCAACCGGACTTTTAGCAGCCTATTAAAATCTTCCAGATTGCTTTCAATAGCCACCAGGAGATTGATTCTGGGAGACTCCTGGCCATTCCGGGAGGGTTGGCAACCCTATCACAACATGAAGAGTATAGATAAATCTTAAAACAAACCAAAAAAACCCTCCAAAAATCTGAAGTATGGAAACACACTGTTCATTGTCAGTAGAATAGCAAATGCAAATTGTAAATGATTTTCACAATTCTATGAACAGCTGGAAAAATAATTCTACTTTTCCACACAGACCAGCTTGTTGCACTGGCGCTCAGTGCAATTGGATGTACCAGGGTTAAATTACATTTAATGACAAATCCTGTTTCTGGTATGCAGCATGAACAAGTGCCTACGCTGTTTGACATCTAGGCCAGTTGGACTGGTTTTAGGACTGTTCAAGTATTTGTTTGCACTCCCCACCCCACCCCACTCCTCCTCCAGCCATGGGAAAATGTTCTTATAGCTGCTGAGCCACTTCCCCCTCCCAGACTCTCTAAATCTCCCCTATGTACTGGGGTGTAGAAAGTCCCTAGAAACATAGCTCTATAGTATGCATGGAGTGCGGATACCTGTGCAGACTCCCAGAAGCCTACTCTCCTCACAATTCTATTGTGCCTGGGTCTCTATGCATCTGTGGAAGGATGATGGATCTTACTGAGAAACTGGATATGCAAAAATATTGCATTTAAATTGTTGATGTGGCGAACTCTGCAGTTTTATGTTGCTGCTTGTTCTGCATTTTCCTCTCAGATGTACTGTAAGTCTCAGGGGACTGGAAATGTGAAATGTATTCCCAATACTACACAAAAGCTACAATTTGTAACTATTTTAACCTGTGCAATACAATGTTTCTAATGAGATTTTAAGTAGTAGGTGTCAGGTTTGCTAAAAAAATTATGTGCTGATGCCCAATTATGAAAAATATAAAATTATAATTATGCCTAAAATACTTCTCACAGCTCTTCCAAAAACCTACACTTGGCCACATTTCTGAATCACAGAATGGTTAATTACCTAAACAAAGATAAATGGAAGTGGGCGCAGTAGTTGCACTGTGTTTGTGAGATACTAAAGATACACATGCAAACTCTGGTGCTTGCTTTTTTCAGACAGTGCAAGCTTCCCTGTTAATTGTGTGGTTCACTGAGCTGAATATTTAATGACCTGAGGATTTTTTCAGCTCAGGTAAATAAGAACTTGCTTCAGTACCTTCACTTTACTCTGTCAATAGCATATATTCTTTAGAACTGAATCTTTATTTTTATGAGCATGATCTTATAGATGGCAGTATGGTATCAGCCACCACACCACAATGCTTCAGGGATTAAGTTAATGAGTAGTAGTGTTCAGTCTGTATTTGGGCCTAATCCCATTCCTACTGAGTTCAATATGATTTGGATCAGACCTTTAGTTACTACATTTAGGGCCAAACCTTCCATTTTACTCAATGAGTACTTATGTAGATTTGAGGGCTTGAGTGGTGCAGCCTTGCACTGGCTCTCTGCACATGAGTGAATTTTGTACTATATAAATAATGATAATCAACAGAGTAAGATGTTTCCTAGCAGAGCATTATTTGACCATCATGCAACCTTAAAACATTGATTCATAAAGGTTGATGTAGAAGAAAGGTTTCCAGCTGCACAATCAGATGCATGTTGTTCCACATAAAGAAATAAGGTTATTTTGTTGCCATTTCAGGATGAGTTTACGATAGCTACCAATTTTCTGCAGATTCCATGCAATCACACCAACAGAACAGTAAAATGTCAAGAATATCCTGAGGAGACTATGAATTTTGAAAGAGCCACTAACTGGGCATTCAAACAGAATCTATAGAGAAATGGCCGTTGGTAAGATCTGGAAAAAATGATCTTTGGAGTAGTCTTCGGTGCAAATGAAGGAGATGACGAGCCTTTGGATATGTTTGACATGGTAGAAAATCAGAGAGGGCCTATATTGAACTGGACTGAAAAGTTAACTTGAGATATTAAAACCACTCAAAGTACAATATCTAGATCTACAAACTCCACGTTTTCAAGAAAAAACTGAGAAGTCTACACGTTTTGGTTTGCATTAAAAACCCATCCCAAGAAATGGGAATGCAGGGAGAAATTGGCAGCTCCTATTCAGTCTCCAATGAAAAATCAGTGGAAAACCTATTCTGTGCATTCATGGAATCACAGAATCATAGAAATGTAGGGCTGAAAGGGATGGCAAAGTCATCAAGTCCGGCTCTCTGAACTGAGGCAAAATCAAGTAAACTTAAAACATCCCTGACAGGCAGGCACGCCGACAGGGTGGGGCAAAGGGGGCAATTGCCCAGGGACCCGGGTAGGGTGACCAGACAGTAAATGTGAAAAATCGGGATGGAGGTGGGGGGTAATAGGAGCCTACATAAGAAAAAGACCCAAAAATCGGGACTGTCCCTATAAAATCGGGACATCTGGTCACCCTAGACCCGGGCGATTTAAAAGGGCCAGGGGGCCCCTGGCTGACGCCGGAAGAACAGTGGGGCTAAGGCAGGTTTCCTGCCTGCCCTCGCTTTGCACCGCTCCTGGAAGCAGTCAGCACATCCCTGTGGCCCCTGGGGAGGGGGTCTCCACATGCTGCCCCCGCCCCAAGCACGGACTCCGCAGCTCCCATTGGAGCCAATGGGAGGCAGGGGTGGTGCCTGCAGGCAGCGGCACACAGATACCCCCCTGGGTCCCCTACCTAGGAGTCCCTGCCAGCAGGATGTGCCGGTCACTTTCAGGAGCTGCCCGAGGTGAGCATCGACCCCCTGGCTCCCTCCTGCACCTAGAGCCTGCACCCAAACTCCCTCCCAGAGCCTGCACCCCGCACCCCCTCCTGCACCCAAACACTCTCGCAGAACCTGCACCTTGCACCACCTCCTGCACCCCAACTTCCTGCCACAGCTTGGTGAAAGTGAGTAAGGGTGGGGGAGAGCAAGCAAGGGGGGGGGAGATGGAGTGAGCAGGGGGCGGGGCCTTGGAGAAGGGGCAGGGAAGGTGGCCAGGCAAGGGTCTTTGGGTTTGCGCGATTAGACAGTTGGCAACCTTAGTGGGTGGGCATGTGGAAGCCCTGGCCGTGCCAGAAGAGCACGCTTAGAAGCGCAGCTAGCGCAAGCGCAGCACTGCCCAAATTTCAGGCAGACCACATCTGCATGGGCGCGGCTTGTGTGTGCGGGGGGGGGGGGGGGTCCATTAACTGTTCTGCCCTGGGGCCTGGAATCGCTGTCAATGGGCCTGCTGACAGGCGTCTGTCCAACCTGCTCTTAAAAGCCTTCAATGATGGGAAATGCTACACCTTCCCTTGGAAGCCTATTTCAGTGCTTAATTGTCTTTATAGTTAGTGTTTCCTAACATTTAACCTGAACCTCCCATGCTGCAGATTAAGACTTTTACTTCTTGTCGTACCTTCACTGGACATGGAGAACAGTTGCTCACAGCCTTCTTAGTCTTCAAATATATTAAGGGAAGTTACCATCAGGTCTTCTGTTTTCTAAATGATACTGAACAATGTCTGCAGCTACAAAAGAATAGTTGGTCCCGCCCTCTTTAACAGTTCCATGGGAATGCCATAGATTCCTGCTGCCTTATTTCCCTTAAGCTTCTTTTCATCTGTATAGACTTCATTGATAGTGATTGGGGAAGTAGGAAGATAAATATTTTCCTGCCCCTGCAAGCCCAGTGGAGAAAATCTGGAAATATTAATGCAACCTGAAGGTTGCATTGTAATTATTGGGGGTACTCAGTGCTGGAGTGCACAAACCCCTAAAGGTGCCAATAATGTGCCAGGTGTGCAATGACTTGGAGGCAAACACTTTAGGTGCTTCAGCAGCTAGGCCTTATACGTGCTAGCCCTGGTGGGTCCCAATAACAATTCAGATACATGGCTAAGTGAACGGGTAACTTACTAGGGCTGGCAGGAAAGGGAAAGGTTGAAAATACTCTAGGTGCAGAACCTTACACAGTTGCACTTCAAGGTGAGCCAGAGCAGTTCTTGTTTTTGGCCCCAGGGCAGTCCAGTCCAGAGATCAGGTTCTTCAAGCCTCGTGCCTGGGGTGCCCTTTCCAGTCAAGTCTCTAATCAAGCAAATATGAGCTTACGGGTTTCCAGAGCAGATGCAGTTAATGTCTCTCACTGGTGTCCATCTACACTGTCTCCCTTCCCAGCTCCTGCCATTCTCCCACACAGACCTGTGCCCAGCTGTAACATCTAGTAGTCACAGCCTCTTCCACATGCAGCTCCGTATACAGTTCCTAGAGATTTCTCTCTGCATCTGATTTTTGTAAAGCTCATGGCTCACCAGGCAGCTGCTGCTTTTCAAATAGAGCCTGGCCACTTCCGGGTTCAGGATCTTTCCTCTTACGGGGAAAAGGAAGTGGAGTGGGCTGATGGTCATTGTCCCTGCTTAGCCAAGAGGAAGGGAATGTGCAGTTGGGAGGGGACTGATGGGAATTTTAGTTCCCTACTTAGCAGATCTATCACATTAATTATTCCATGGTCTCCTTCAAGGGTGTGAAAAAGAAAAGGTGGGGGGGAGGCAGTGGTGGATTAATAATTTTGCTGCCCCTAGGCTGGGAAATAATTGCTGCCCTGGCACCGCCCTGACTCCACCCTTTTCACCGCCCCCATTCCAACCCCCTCCCTAAAGTCCCCACCCCAACTCTGCCCCCTCCCTCCCCCTATTGGATCCCTTCCCCAAATCCCCACCTCCAGCCCCGCCTCTTCCCCCAGCGTGCGGCGTTCCCCCTCATCCCCCCTCCCTCCCTGCCCCGCGAAACAGTTGTTTCGCGGTGCAAGCGCTGGGAGGGGAGAGAAACAGGACGAGGCGGCGCGCTTGCAGAGGAGGCGGAGGTGAGCTGGAGCAGGGGGGCGGGTCGCGGAGGGGAGCTTCCGCCCCTGCAAATTTGCCGCCCTAGGCCTAGGCCTTGTCGGCCTAGGCAATAATACGGCGCTGGGGGGAGGGGAGGTTTCCTATAGGACCTGATTTTCAGAGGTGCTGAGTGGCTGCAACTTCAGCTGGGGTCAGTGGGAGAAGCAAGTACTCAGTACTTCTGAAAATCAGGCTTATAGGATTTAGACTACTGCACAGTCAACAAGGTTCAAAAGAGTTACCATTGGTCATTTGAGATCTTTAGCTACTGTTCTACAAAATTAAAATATATGCTTTGCTGTTATCTGTAGATGGAAATATGATGGACAAATGGCTGGGAATAGCCTCAGCAAAAAGAACCTCACTGATCCCAAATATTCTTGAGAAATATCTACATGCAGATTATTTAAAACCCTGTGCTAGTCATTCAGCCACATACTTTGTCTTCCACGTTGGCTGAAACAGAGCTGATCCATGGAATTGCATTATCTTCATTTTAGCAATTCTTCATCTTGGTTGAATACCATGAAATGACAGAGTTCAGATGTAAGTGGTCTAACACCCCCAGATGAAAGTATTTAAGTTATTGCTCATTTCCTGGTCAAAAGGCACCTGAGAGCAACCTTCACATTGGCCAGGTCAATAGCAAGATTAAAAAGGGACATTTTCTAACTCAGTGTTGCAGCCAACAGGAAGGAATTCTTTTAGATTTTGTCTTAATGGATAAAGAGGATCACAGAACTAAAAATTGATTGATTAGCTACAAGTAATCAGTACTATATATGGTTGGTGCTTTAATAGAGCCAATTTCACAAAGCTGAAAACATTTGGCTCATAATTAAGAGGGGAGGGGGGAAAAATCTGAAAAATGTAAATGATGATTGACAATTGTTTAAGAACACTTTACTAGATGCCCCAAACGCCACAATCAAAGAAGGCCGTGTTGATTAAAAAAACCTGGTTTGGAGAGGAAGTGAAGGTTATTTAAAAAAAGAACAAATGGAACATGTGGAAGTTGATCATTAATATTAATCAAGTTAGAAATTGTAGAAAATTGATAAGGGAAGCAAAAGGGCTTAAGGAGACATCTATGGCTAGCAAAGGACAATAAGGAATTTTTAAAATATATTAAGAGCAAAAAGAATCCTAACAATGGCATTGGTCCATTACTAGATGGAAATGGTAGAATTATCAATAATGATACAGACGGTAGAACTGTTCAGTAAATACTTCTGCTGAATTTGGGGAAAAAACAGATGCAGTCTCATTATATCACTCTTTTCATTCCACTATTGTCTGAGGATGTTTATAATGTCTAACTTTAGTAGATTCTATTTAAATCAGCAAGGCCAGATAACTTTCATCCAAGAGTTTTTTAAAAACTGGCACATTAATGTTGATTTTCAACTTGTTTTGGAGCACTGGGGAAGTTCCAGGAGACTGAAAGAAAGCTAAGGTTGTGCCAATTGTTTAAAAAGGTAAATAGGATGACCTGGGTAATTACAGGCATGTTGGCCTGACATTGATCCTGGGCAATACAGTGGCTTATATGGGACTCGATTAATAAAGGAGGGTAATGTATTTAGTGCAAACAGATTCTGTCAAACTTGATATCTTTTTTTGATGAGATTACAAGTTTGGTTGATGAAAGCAAGTGTTGACATAATATACTTAGTCTTCTGTAAGGTGTTTTCTTCTCAGTTAAAACTAACTTTAAAGTATTAGTTTTTTGATCTACAGGCATTTAAACATTGAAATTCTATTTAAGGATATATTTACTTAAATAAGCCTTCCTACAAATCCTGGTAATTTAAATGATAACTTTCATGTCATATTATTAGCCTTATTAAAACACAGCTATGGTACCAGTAATGCTGAAGGGTCTAAAGCAATGTAAGATTTATCATTTCATGTCTGAGCATTGAGGACTTTTTTTGCTTTTTACTGGGTACTATGTAGTTTATTATCTCATCTGTCTCTTCCACTCTACAATATAGACAACTGTGACAACCTTTTGAACTTCAATAAATGTATAATGCTCAGGGTTATATAGCAATAGGAAATTATCATTTTTGCACTAGTCATATTTGTAGCCTTTTAAGCTCTAGTCCTTTTAGCAATTACTTATCATTGAATCATTATACTAAAAATTCCTTACCTCCTAAATCTTTGAAGTGTAGAAGAGATTTTATTGCTTTTTTGGTATGTCAGTAACACTTTCACAGTACATGTGATTTGAAGGTAGCTATCCTATGTATTATAAATGCCTGGAGATTCCATTTTAAAATGTTACATATAGTTAGCAAATCCATTAAATGAATTCCTTTATTATTGTTATTTTTTATTTATTAATTATTTAACTAAGGTTGTTAGTGCAATATTACTAATAAGGAAGCATTGTGGTTAAGGTATTGGACTTGGACTCAAGAGATCTGGGTTAAATTCCTGGCTCTGACATAGACTTTTTGTGTAATATTGGGTGGGCAAGTGACTTTTACATCTCTGTGCCTCAGTTCTCTATCTGTGACATGGGGATGACAATTCCTTTCTCTCACCCTTTTGTCTTTTTTTTCTATTTAGATTGTAAGTGGGGACTGTCTCTGTGTCTGGGGGCTGGTTCTGCCATGAAAAGTTACATCAATACAGCTATGTCTCTCAGGGCCGTGAAAAATCTGCACCCCTGAGAGATGTAGTTAAACCAATCGAATTCCCAGTGTAGACAGTGCTAGGTCCATGGAAGAATCCTTCCACCTTTCGGGGAAATGGATTAACTTCCTGTCATTGTAGTGAGTGTCTACACTGAAGTGGCGTAGCTACAGTGCTGCAGCTGGTCTGCTGTAGCTTTTCAGGTGTAGACGTAGCCTGTTTGTACAGTGCCATGCTAGAGTCTCTTCTACAGGCAGGGTTCCTATAGACAACAGCTTATTAACTATACAACCCTGATTCCTCCCTGAATAAGAGATGGTCTTGTGGGAAAAGTACCATATATACTCAATCATAAGCCGGTTCATTTATAAGCTGACCCCCGCAAGATGGATAAGTAAAAATGGAAAAAAAATTATAACCTGTTCATAAGTTGACCCTATAATTCAGGGGTCAACAAACTTTGGCTACCATGCCATCAGGATAAGTCGCTGGCGGGCCGAGATGGTTTGTTTACTTCGAGCATCCACAGGCACGGAGGTAAACGTAAGTAAACAAAGTGTCCTGGCGCACCAGCTGCTTACCCTGACGGGCCGGGACAGCAACTGGTGGAGAAATTTTTGGTGTGGGAGAAGCTGGGGGTCAGGGGAGTAACCCCTGTGACCACACCTCACATGACCCCACCCCTAGCCTGGCATCTCCACACTCTCCCCATCCCATCCCTTCCACCAGGAGAGGGCCAGGGGAGGATGTCTCTGTCCTGGCTGGAGCTGCTCCCGCAGGCTGGGCAGCGCGGCTGCAGCCTGCTCTGGCAGGCCAGACAGGGCGGTGCAGCCGCAGCATGTTCCAGCGGGCTGGGCGGCCTGGTCACAGCCTGCTCTGGGGGGTGAGACTGAGCGGCATGGCTGCAGCCTGCCAGCACTGGAGCTGCAGCTGCTTCGGAGGCTGCGGGGAGAGCAGCGTGGCCAGAAGCGGAGAGACTCTGGCCCCGCCTCTTCCCTTCTGTCTCTGCTGGCTGTGCTGCCTCTCCTTGCTCCCTTTGTTGGGGGGAGGGGCTGTGTCCCACCTCTCCCTCTCTATACCTGTTCATAAGCCGACCCCCTTCTCTGGTACTTCCCTTTTTTACTAAAAAAAAATTCGGCTTATGAACGAGTATATACGGTAGTATGTAATCATGAAATTAAAGACTGTGTCATAATGCCTATTCAAGGGGGTTGAATTGTTTGCACAAGCAACCCTAATACTGGCATTTTCTAACTTTTGAGCACTTGACTGTGCAACCAAATATCCTTTTACTGTAGTTTTTATATACACCTCTACCCCGATATAACGCGGTCCTCGGGAGCCAAAAATCCCTACCGTGTTATAGGTGAAACCCCGTTATATCGGGGTAGTGGCGGCAGGACTCCAGCGGTGATTTAAAGAGCCCGGGGCTCTGGCTGCTGTGGGGAGCGCGGGCCCTTTAAATCACTGGCCGAGCCCCATTGCGCAGCTCCGGGGTAGCAGCGGCAGGGCTCCAGCAGGGATTTAAAGGGCCCGGGGCTCCCCGCAGCAGCTGGAGCCCCGGGCCCTTTAAATTGCTGCCTGAGCCCCGCTGCCGGAGCCCTGGGGTTACCGCACTATATGCGAACCCGTGTTCTATCGGATCATGTTATATCGGGGTAGAGGTGTAGTATAAAACTAATGAGAAGACTCTTGTAGCAGCTTTACATTAAATATGGTCCTCTTTTCCTAGTCTCATCTCTTAACTGAATATTCGCTTTTATGACATTACTGGCACCATCCTGTCCCATCCATGGTACTTAGATATTCCAAAGTAATGAGCATGCTCTAAAAACCTAAACAGGTTCACCCAGCTAAACTAGGGACTTGAGCAGGATCTATCCTTTTTCAGACAATGGAAAACAATAGTTTGTCGAAAGATAACCAGAAATCTAGTAATTTGTTTCCTTATCCATATAGGAATTATGAAAGGCAAGTAGACAACAGCACAGCCATACTATGCACCTTTATAAATTAACATAATTCATCGCAGTACATGATATTAGCAGCACATTAAACATTGTCCATTTTTATCTAAGGTTCTTTCCGTAGCAACTCAAAATGATTGTTTGGATCAGACATGTATATCCTTGCTACGTGTTGTACAAACACTTATAAAGTGTCTATTTTCCTCTCTAGTAATAGATCTTTAAGCAAGCATTCCCTTTTATTAGGTGCAACAAACGTTGATAAATCACTAAGTACGAGAAATCTTTGTCTGTTGATATATATTGATATATATCAAAATTCTTGTGTGCACACATGCACATGAGACTGATAACCTGATGGCATGAAGGACTGTATGTTGCCCCATTTATTCCCCACATAGGAGCTGCACAAATGTAATTCATGACTTGGAAGTCCTTATGGGACCTTCTTGAAGCTGAAGAATTCTCCCTTTTCGAGCGGCAATTCCTAGCCCTGGAGGAGAGGCTCGTCGGCCCAGATTTCTAACTATAATTAAGCACTGATGTGCTCAGCAGTGCAATGCCCAGCAGATCCCATCTTTAGGCTCCTAAGTGCTTACATCTCTCTCAAAAATTAGTTAGGTTCCTAAATCTGTTGGGTGTTGCAACACTGAGCACAGCAATACCTAAATACCTTTGAAAATCTGGCCCCTAGTCCTTTCCCTCACACCTCAGACAAAGGGGGCAGGAGGGAAAATTCCCAATTTCAATGGAACATTTTTGTGACCGTTTAGTGCTGCTTAGAGGCTTTGACTGTTAGAGTAAGTTGTGGTGAGACAAATTAGAAAGAAGGGTGCAGGTGGTTAAGGGTTAGCGCTAAGCATATGCATAAATATGAGGGCCATAAATATTACCACCACAGATGGTATATGGATATGTGAGAATACATGATGGTTTGAGGTGGTATAAAGCTTTTATTGGCTTGAGCATAGGATGGCCACATTACTCACAAGTGGCATTTTTACAGGTTTGTGTAGGTGTTATTGTATCTAACTATCTTGTAAAGCCAGGTTTCTTTAGGTACTACAAGTCTACAGAGAAAATATTACTGATTTTGAAAACCTATAACATCTAAAACATTTCTATAAATCAGGGTCACCAAATGAAATTAATAGTCAGCAGGTTTTAAAACAAAATGAAGTGTTTTTTTCACACAATGCACAGTCAGTCTGTGGAACTCTTTGCCAAAGGGTGTTGTGAAGTCCAAGACTATAAAAGGGTTAAAAAAAGAACTAGATAAATTCATGGAAGAAAGGTCCATCAATGGCTATTAGCCAGGATGGGCAGGGATGGTATCCCTAGCCTCTGTTTGCCAGAAGCTGGGAATGGGCATCATGGAATGGATCACTTGATGATTACCTGTTCTGTTCATTCCCTCTGGGGCGCCTGGTATTGGCCGCTGTCGTAAGACAGGATACTGGGTTAGATGGACCTTTGGTCAGACCCCAGTATGGCCATTCTTATGTTCTTAGGGTATTGACGTTTTAAGGTCTACAGACTTGTAACCTGCCATGGTCAAAAATGGATGCCCAATGCATTTTGAATGGTTGACTTCCAGATTTCCAGTGGGAGCAAGGCAGATGGTTTCTAATCTATATGGTCCACATGATATTGGATCTCAAATATTTCCACAGGTCTCGAATTGAAATTGGTCAGTACTAGACTTTGAACCTGTGGTGGGATATTCCATGTTTGGGAGAAAACATTGTTTTTTTAATTAAAAAAAGGAAGGGGGTAGAAGATTTTTGCAAGCTCTGACAGAATCAAAATGTTAGAAGTTATCCCAGCTGAGACTGGTGATTACAATGCAGGTGAGGAGAGCAAAAGTGCAACATAAACTCATTTATCACATACATTATGGCAACTTCGTCGTTCTATACACATATTCCTCCCCGCAAGCAGGCATTTACCCTGCAATGTGGAAATATCAGTGTTCCAATGGATTTTTCAGTATCGTCCTTTTCCATTTCATCAGTTCAACAGAAAATTATAGGAAATGTATGGAAGAATGGTTCCTATTTTCAAAATTAATAAAAGTATCCATTTTTATTTTTACCATTACTTTTTTGTCAGCATGAATGAAGCCTATTATTAAATATAAACATGAATTTTAAAGAAAGTCCATAGATGTACCACAGGACATTTTAATCAATCAAACCAGTTCAATGTGTTCCTTTTCCATAGCATTAAAGAGTCTGCATATTTTATAACTGTAACTGGCTTCTCTAAAAGTGATATATAACCTTAGGAATGAGTTTTATCTTTGTCACTTCTGCGACTCTTAGCTGATGTCCTTGTCACTTTCTTTAAGGGTTAGTATATATCCCTGCAACTTATTTCTTAGTTTCTTAGTGAAATCTTTATCCTTCTACCAGCTTCCCAATGCTCCCTCCCAGCCCCCAAAAATGTCTACTTTAAAACAGGTAACCCAAATTGCTAGAGAGACACATGACATTATGGCTAAAATAGCAGCACAGAAAGAGTGCAGCAAGTGTAACATTTGTAATGGAAGCTGCATCTTCTGCCCTTTCTCTAAACAACTGAGCCATTGTTAGGATTGGGTGAACCATTTGGGGCAAAATAAGAGCTGTTCTAAACATTTGCACATTCCCTGACCTGAATCCAAAATTGTTTATAGGTTTACATTGGTCTCAATATGCCCAAATGAAAGGGCCCTTGATCCTGACCCCGCCCCTTCCCTATGCAGGGGGCTGTTACTTTTTATAGGATGCCATGGCATGGCAAGTAACCTCCTTTCTTGGCCACCCTACTCTTCCTTTCAAATTTGTTTCCTCTTGAGCCGCACCCCTTGATCCAAAATACCTTTTCCTCCTTTTTGTGGGGAGGGGCAGTTCTCATGCTCTGGAGCACAATTCAAGGGGAAGCCCTAAAGACCTGTCATTTAAAATGGAGCAAAAGCTCACTTGGGGCGAGACTGTTTTACTTTGCAGCCTACTTCTTTCCTTAAATATGCTTACCAAGAGCAGGAAAGTGTCTCTCAACCCCATCCTGTGGACAGTGCTGCCCACAGCCCAAACAAATTCGAGAGGCGGGAGTGGGGGAGATGATGTCTCCTTGGGAAGATTTTAGTTGCAGTTAAGAGAAGCCAATGTGCTTCCTGACCATCCTGCTGCTAATAGAGGGTCTGAGTAACCGAATGTAGAGTGAGCCAGGGTCTTCTGGTATGCCTGGGAAGCACAAATTGGAATGAGGGGAGTCCTGGTGGTCCAAATAAACATCTAACACTTATCTTGAATTGATCTTTTGATGTTTGACATTTACCAATTATTATTCATAAATAAGATACTTCATCTGGTGATAGTGGATATTTTATGTTCATAATTGCTATTATCTGTGCATTGTAAGAGGGTTTATTTAAGGGCCTCCACATCTACTGAAGGGTGCCCTCATCTCCCATCAATTTCAGTGGGACCTGAGGATATCTAGCACCTTTGAGAATAGGGCTTGAAGTCCAATGACAGTTTTGTGTGCATTAGTAGCACTGGGTCATTCTATATTGGTAGCTTCTAGATCTTCCAACAGCCCTCTTGCCAGCCAGACCTTGCTATATGGGATTTTCTGATTATCCCTCATCATGGTCCATTCAATCTTTTTAGATTTACAAGACTCTAAAAATACTGTAATGATTATAATACTCTTCCATAGATAAGTGTTTAGGAACCAGCTAATAGTGTATAGGCCAGATTTTCAAAGGTAGTTAGATGCCTAATGATATTTTCAAAAGCAGGTTTGGTGCCTAACCTGCTTATGCAGTTTTGAAAATACCACTAGGCACTTATCTGCATCTTTAGGCACTTAAATACCTTTAAAAATCTGGCCCTGTGTACTCTAAAAAAAACTTTCACTGCCACACAGGAGGCCAAATTCTGCTCTCACTTATATCCTGATGTCAATAGTCATTCCCAATTTATATCCATGCAAGTGAGACCAGATTTTGGTCCTGTGTTGGGTATGTTTTCATACAAAATAAAATGGGGATTAATTTTCTTGTATTCCACACGAAGAGCACTTTTGCACTATAGGTCCACATTAACTGGCATTATGGAAACCATGCTAAGTGGGTCTGATAGTTGTTGGAGTTTTGTGGGGGTTGGTTTTTGGTTTTGGGGTTGTGACGGGTTGGATCACAGAGACCCCCTTGGGAGCTGCCACCTGATGTGTCAAGACTACCTCTGCTTCTGTTTTCCCTGCCAGCTCAGGACTCCAGCACCCTGTCTTGCTGAATTAGACACTCCAGTGTGCTCCAACACAGACCCAGGGTCTGAATCACTTGCCCCAAAGCTGCAAGTTTACCTGAAAACAGCTTACAGTAGTGTGCTTGTCTTTAGCACTCAGATGCTCAACTCCCAATGGGGTCTAAACCCAAATAAATCCGTTTTACCCTGCATAAAGCTTATGCAGGGCAAACTCATAAATTGTTCGCCCTCTATAACACTGATAGAGAGATATGCACAGTTGTTTGCTCCCCCAGGTATTAATACATACTCTGAGTAAATTACTAAATAAAAAGTGATTTTATTAAATACAGACAGTAGGATTTAAGTGGTTCCAAGTAGTAACAGACAGAACAAAGTAAGTCACAAGCAAAATAAAATAAAATGCGCAAATCTATACCTAATCAAACTGAATACAGATAATCTCACCCTCAGAGGTACTTCAATAAGCTTTTTCTCAGACTGGACACCTTCCAGGCCTG
>NW_020664413.1:27579614-27629466 GCF_002925995.2 Terrapene triunguis | reverse complement strand
TGGAACAGATGTTGATCAAAGACTATTTACCTGGATAGCTGAATCAGAGTTGTTTTTCCTACTGAAATCCCAGATGATAGATCTCTGGAAGAACATACCTCCTATAAAACGTAGATTGATAGATTATAGGTTTTTAAATCCAGAAGAGAGGCCATTATGATTACAACTAGGCAAAATGTTTCATCTGAAACTTTGTTTTACTGAAAAATGCTGATTTAGGGGGACCAAAACACTTTTTGCAAATTCATGTCAAATTTGCTGAATTGTTTTGGATGAAAACCAAAACATTAATAAAATAAAATGTTTCAATTTTAAATGACACTGTTTTGAAATTTACTTCAATTCTATAAAAAAATGGCTTTGGAGAAATGACACAGATGTTTGTCTCAAAACAAGATTTTTTTTTTTGGCGGGATGGGGTATGGCAAGTGAACTTAAATCAGTTCGTAACGCAGCTTTAATTATGATCAATCTGACTATTTACATAATACTGGCCTACAATTACTCCCAGTAATTCCTGCATCAAGACCATAAATTTTGGTTAAGCTTTTTAGAAAGACTTCTAGTCTTGATTTAAAGACATCCACTGAGGGAGATCCTCCACATCCAATGGTAAGTTGTTCCAATAGTTATTTACCTGCACTGTTAAAAATGTGCACCTTTACTTCTAGCCTGAATTTGTCTAGCTTCAGCTTCCAGCTATTGGGTCTCATTATGGCTTAGCTGCTAGACTGACGAGCCCTCTACCATCAGAAAACTTCTCCCCATGCAGGTATCTATAGACCATGGTCAAATTCTTAACTTTCTCTTGGATAAATTGAATATATCGAGCTTCTTAAATTTCTCACTGCAAGGTAGATTTCCTAGACCTTGAATCATTCTCATGGCTCTTTTCTGAACCCTTTCCAATATTTCTACATCCTTTTAAAGTGCTATTTTATCAGACCGTGTCTTGTAAAATATTGACAGATAGGAGAAGTCTTGGCTCTTCCTGTCTATATCCCACTCCCTTAACCCACTCAATATTCAGTGTTAGAAAAGCTAATTTCTCCTTTCACTGATGAATAAAATAGTTCTTGCTTTTCTCTATGGCCAATTGGAGATATGCATGTACTGCAATAAGGTTTCTAATGCATGTTGGCAACTTACATTTTTCTTATCCAGATGTGTATATTATGTCTTGTCTGTTTAATTATTTTAAATTTTAATACATATTTATAAAATTGGCATACATTTGATTAAAAACCCCAATCCCATGTATAAGATCTCTGGTTTACTAGGAAATACATGGGACAGATTCATCCCCACTATTAACCTCATTGAAGTCAAAAGAGTTTTTGCCTGGATGAATTTGGCCCAGTAGGTCTGGTCTCAAAGGCAACTATAACTCAGCAGGTCAATAATAATGTAGTGAGTAACTGTTACTCTAGTGCGCCATCATCCATCTAATAACATGATTAAATTTATATCACTCATCTGGTATAACAGTAATTTCATTGTCAGAATTTCCATAAATGCGTCTGTGTTTATATAGCAGCAGGAGATAATTATCCTGTGTCAATGTTTTTATACTACTAACAAGCCCCTCAATTATATTTGATGAGTGACGTTAGTACCAGCCCAGATCACACTTATTCACATGAGTTCCTGCCAGAAGAACTAAGGTCCTTCAGAGGAGGAAATTCTATAGTGTTCCCCTTATGGTGTTTCCTCCAGCTTCATTCCTTCTAGGGCTGGGTTCCCTCCTCCACTGTTTCCATGGAAGAATCATGTCTGGTCCCCTGGATTCACAGATCCCTCAAGATCTTCATGGATCTTAGGTTTTCATTCGAGACACAAGATCATCCACATCTTTATGCTGCCAAGCAAACCTATTCAGCTGACAGCCATGGGAATCCCATGAAGGTGGATTCCGCAGAATACAAAGGTTCCCTCTTGGCTGTGGTGCCATTTGTCCATGTTTCACATGGTGTTTTGAGGCAAGAACTATTCCTTTCTGCCCAGGAACTCTCACTTCCTATGTGTCGATTCCTGAATTTAGGGAAAGCCCTCTCCTATGATATAACAAGATGAAAAATTGCCCTGCTAAGTCTAGCCAGACTCTATTCAACCTGGAATTTGGTTACAGCTATGGAACTGAACAGGATCCCAAATGAACAAGGGTTTTGGATGCTACGAAAGACAAATTTTCAGCTTTATAAAATATGTGAAATATACTGTTTAGAATGTTAAATACTAAGCCTGACATCTTGAACGGAGTTTGCATATAGGGAGTAAACAGAATTAATGCGCACACATTCAGAAAAATATTGAGGACACATTTGGCTATTCAGTAGTGGCACATGTTGTCTTCTTTGGCACCACAATTTGACATCCAATTTTTATGATATATTTTGTTGGTTCATTGTAACTGAGGTTCCTTGTTTTACCTAGATGATGTCATTTCCACTTGCTATTTCTAGCTTGTCAACAGGAAAAATCTATCATTTGATCTTTATTCTATATCATGGAAAATAACTAGGGCTGTCAAGTGATTAAAAAAATTAATAGCATTAATTGCACTGTTAATAGAATATCATTTAAATATTTTTGGATGTTTTCTACATTTTCAAATATATTGATTTCAATTTCAACACAGAATACCAAGTGTACAGTGCTCACTTTATATTTATTTTTGATTACAAATATTTGCACTGTAAAAAACCAAAGGAAATATTATTTTTCAATTCACCTAATACAGGTACTGTAGTACAATCTCTTTATCATGAAAGTTGAACTTACAAATGTAGAATTATGTACCAAAAAAAACTGCATTCAAAAATAAAACAATGTAAAATTTTAGAGCCTGCAAGTCCACTCAGTCCTACTTCTTGTTCAGCCAATTGCTCAGACAAACAAGTTTGTTTACATTTGCAGGAGATAATGCTTCCTGATTCTTGTTTACAATGTCACCTTCAGGTGACAACAGGGGTTCTCGTGGCACTGCTGTAGCCGGCATTGCAAGATATTTTACGTGCCAGATGTGCTATAGATTCATATGTCCATTCATGCTTCAATCACCATTCTAGGCGACGTGTCCATGCTTATGACGGGTTCTGCTCAATAACAATCCAAAGCAGTGTGGACCAACACCTGTTCATTTTCATTATCTGAGTCATGCCACCAGCAGAAGGTTGATTTTCTTTTTTGGTGGTTCAGGTTCTGTAGTTTCCGCATTGGAGTGGTGCTTTTTTAAGACTTCTGAAAGCATGCGCCGCACCTCATCCCTCTCAGATTTTGGAAGGCATTTCAGATTCTTAAACCTGGGGTCGAGTGCTGTAGCTATCTTTAGAAATCGTACATTGGTACCTTCTTTGCATTTTGTCAGATCTGCAGTGAAAGTGTTCTTAAAATGAACAACATGTGCTGGGTCATCGTCCGAGACTGCTATAACATGAAATATATGGCAGAATGCAGGTAAAACACAGAGCAGGAGACATACAATTCTCCCCCAAGGAGTTCAGTCACAAATTTAATTAATGCATTATTTTTTTAACGAGTGTCGTCAGCATGGAAGCATGTCCTCTGGAATGGTGGCCGAACATGAAGGGCATACGAATGTTGAGCATATCTGGCACATAAATTCCTTGCAATGCCAGCTACAAAAGTGCCATGCAAATGCCTGTTCTCGCTTTCTTTTTGTAAATAAGAGGGCAGCATTATCTCTTGTAAATGTAAACAAACATTTTGTCTTAGCGATTGGCTGAACAAGAAATAGGACTGAGTGGACTTGTAGTTATGTAACAAAAAAAATCTATATTTGTAAGTTGCACTTTCACGACAAAGAGATTGCACTACAGTACTTATATGAAGTGAATTGAAAAATACTATTTCTTTTGTTTATCATTTTTACAGTGCAAATATTTGTAATAAAAATAATACACTTTAATTTAAATTACACACAGAATACAATATATATGAAAATGTAGAAAAACATCCAAAATATTTAATAAATTTCAATTGGTATTCTATTGTTTAACAATGTGATTAAAACTGCGATTAATCACGATTTTTTGAGTTAATCACATGAGTTAGCTTCGATTAATCGTCAAAATAAAATGTTGCCATCAGTCTTTCCACTCCTGAAGAATAACATGCAGTTTCAAAGCAGTTGGAGATTTTAAAATGTATACACTTTTGCTGGAATTATGTTTAATCTTTTTTAGTGTGCAAATATCCTATAACGCATATCTTCAAGGATATTGTCAGTATAGTTCTGTAAATTGCCCTAATTCTGCTATGAAGTGAGGAGACTGGCTCTTCAAAGTATCTACTGCAGTATCCATCTTAGTCTGTGCCTATGCTAGAGATCTCTGATTCAATTTGCTGCTCTGCACAGACTTCCTGTGTGACCTTGGGTAAGTGACTTAATTCTCTGTGCCTCCGTTTCTGATCTGTAAAATAGGAATAACAATCCTTCCTTACCTCATAGTAGTGTTGTGAGGATAAAAACATTAAAGACTGTGGATCTACTTATAAATGTAAGAGAGAGGAGGAGGAGGAGGTGGTGGTGGTGGTGATGATGATGATGATATTATTACACTGGATCTGGAAGGGTCTTTCAGGTCAAATACACCTACCTGCTCTAGCTCTGATTGAGTCAGTGTGCTTAAAAATAGAAGTGTAGCCACAGCAGCATGAGTGGGGGGTGGGGCTATCCACCCCAAGTATGATTCTGTCTGGTACACTAGGTACGTACTCGGGCAGCTAGACCCTCCCACTGCTTGCGCTGCCACAGCTACGTTTCTATATTTAGCATGCTATGTCTACTTGAATTGAAAATTACATCATCTTCAAGTATATGTCCTATGGGGGCTCCACTGTAGGATGTGTGCACATCCATGTGCTCTCGACCAGAGATTTGGATTAGCAGTGACCATGGGTCGATGCCTGCACACTACACTTCAGAATGAGGGCAAATAAGGAGGAGTGGACCTGGAGCTTGAGACAGAGCAACTGTGTGTCTGCTGCTTCCCAGGCGCTATTACCAGTCATTCCTTTTACTACTTCCTTGCTTTATTATTTAATTTCTTTAGTATTTAGTTTAAATGTTTTCCCTTTGTTTGCACAAATCTCTGCAGTTTAGGGGGAGGGTCCTGTTGGTGCTCAAACACCTATAACAACAAGGGTCTCAGGTAACAGCTTCTAAGGGACCAAAAGAGGTCATCCATCCATAGTCCTGGGAAAAACTAAGACCTTAGAAGTACTCTTTATGTAGTGAAACACCAGTAGTGGCAGAGAAACAATGGCCGTAGCACCTACAGCATATGAGGGTAGCCCACCACGTTCAGTGTGCTAAGTCTGAAGTCTGTGTAAGATCCTAAATTACAAGACTGGATATGTATCATGTAATGTAAAATGGGTAAATTATTGTGATAAAAAATACTTTTGATAGTTGTTCATAACACAGCTTACTTCAATTAGCCACATTTTCTGGAAACGAATGAAACATTCAGGTGTCTTCGCATAACATTTAATTATACTAATCCACAAAAGGCTGGATAAGTGTGAAATACACTGTATGTGGCATTTACAATATCCAATTTATAGCATCTTCTGAGTGCTCGGCAGCTCAGAAAAATCAAGCCTCTTGTCAATTTCCCATTAAGGTCCTCAATGAATGATCCAATTACAGGTTTGCTCTTGTAAAACGCTTTTAGTTTGTAAAGCACTTTACAAATATTAACTAATCCCCAAAATACTATTAAAATGGAAAATAATTACCGTTATATTCCCTTGTAACAGAAAAACTGAGGCACAGCAAGATTAAGCTTAACATCTTCAAACTCTGAGGCCCAAGTTTGGATGTTAAGGCAATATCAAGACTCTATAAAAATAGACTAGTTTCAGAGGTGCTGAGCACCCACAACTAATATTGATATTAAGGCCACTGATTATGGGCCTGACCCTGCATCATTGAAGCCAAGAAGAGTTTTGCCATCCGTGTTGTTAGGTTCAAGATTGAGTCTTAAATTATTAAATATGAATTTAAGTGCCAATGTTAGGCACCCAAATAAGAAAATCTTGGTTCCAAGTTCCTTGCCTGATACTGTAGGGGATTCTGGCTCTGACACTATTAGAACTCTGGATTTCTGGGCCCCAGACCATTAGACTGCAGTAGTGCTTCAGCACACATTTGTCACACATGCAGTGGAAGAAATGAAATTTTCCTGGATTATTATTTTGTCTCTGTTTGTACAGTGCCTAACACAATGGGGTCCTGGTCCTCGGGCTCTCAGGAGCTCTGGTAATACAAATAATTAATAAGTAGACTATTCAGAATCTAAAAAAGCATGAAAGGTTTGAATGTCATAATGAGGCTGGAGCTGGTAAGACATTATCTCTGTCATTAAAAGTAAAAAGCATTTTATGAGAAATTATAGGGTGTTCTTACTGGCTTTTTTACTGCTCCTTGAGGAACCATATTTTTGTTTTAATAGTGTTTGTTACTCTGAACCAGGGCTGGCTCCAGGCACCAGCGCAGGAAGCAGGTGCTTGGAGCGGCCAATGGAAAGGGGCGGCACGTCCGCGTCTTCGGCAATTTGGCGGCGGGTCCCTCAGTCCCTCTCAGAGGGAAGGACCAGCCGCCGAATTGCTGCCGAAGAATGAAGCGGCGCGGTAGAGCAGCCGCCAAAGTTCCGCCGATTGCGGCTTTTTTTTTTTCCTCTTCGCTGCTTGGGGCGGCAAAAAAGCTGGAGCCGGCCCTGCTCTGAACTATCTTTTCCTTTCTTAGGTCCTCCTCCCATAGACTGTGGCTGAGTCACTGGGGCAGCTAGGATGAAAAGGGAGTAGGAAAGAGATACTTACGGTATCCTTGCCCATGCTATGTGGATAATAGTTCTAGATACTGAATAAAGGGCCAAATAATGAGTTCTTTACCCAGGTCTACATTTCCCCCTGTGCAAGAATAACCCATGGAGAGGATAGGAAACTTCATGAGTCTTAACTTGTAGAGCTCTTCCCCCATTGGGGTGGTGGTGGGGTAGTTCTACTCTCTCAAACTCATAGATTACCAGGGTGGTTGGTTGGAAGAAAGGGACTTTGATACAGATGCCTCCTTCTTCCATGTAGCAGCCCATGGACAGTGGATGCCTTACCTCCTTGTTGCCCCTGGAACTCCCTCAGGGGGAAATGAGGGGGGAAGGAAGAGCATTTTAAATCAAAGGTGAATCCCTGTGTAGTTTCCCTGCACAACTCAGAGGGATTCTAAGATTTTGTGTTATTTCTACTCAGCAGAAGTGCTGGATATGCAGATTTCCCCCTTAAATCGGTAGAAATTTAAGGACTGAACAGACAATGAGATCATCTAGTCTGACCTCCCATATATCACAGGACATTGCATTTACCCCTGCACTGATCCCAATAATGTGTGTTTGGCAAGGATATCTCCCAGAAAGGTATCCAGTCTTGATTTGTAGTCATCAAGAGAGGGAGAATTCCCTTTTCCCTTGGAAATTTGCTCCAGTGGTTAATCACCCACACTGTTAAAATTTGGTTCTTATTTCCAGTTTGAATTTGTCCGGCTTCAGTTTTCAGCCATTGTTATGGCTGAAAACAGTTATTGTTATCAGTTTTATCCTTCAGTTCTTGTTTTGCCTTTCTCCATTATATTAAAGAGCCCTTTAGTACCTGGTATTTTTCCTCATGAAGATACTTGTACACTATAATTAAGGCTGCGAGCCTTTCACAGAGGTCACGGAAGTCACGGATTCTGGGACCTCTGTGACTTCTGCAGCAGCTGGTGCAGCTGAGCCCAGGGCCACCCGAGCAGCAGCGCCAGGACCCCGGGCTTTCCCTCTTCCCCCCACCCCGCAGCAGCAGTGCCCTGGGCCACCCCCCCACCCCACCAGGAGCAGCAGCGTCCGCAGGAGTGCTGCGCACCCCACCCGCCCCAGCACCTAAGATTTAATTAGGGGTATTTTTAGTAAAAGTCATGGACAAGTCACGGGCTGTGACTTTTTGTTTATTGCCCATGACTTTTACTAAAAATAACCATGAGTAAATCGTAGCCTTAACTACAATCAAATCACCTTACAATCTTCTATGTGATAAAGAGCTCAATCTGTTTAGCTTGTCTCTCACTGTAAGGCATTTTCTCCAGCTTTCTAATCATTTTTGTTGCTCTCTTCTGCACCCTCTCAATTCTTTTCACACCCTCTTTAAAATATAGACACCAAAATAGCACACAATATTCCAGTATCGGTCTCGCCAATGACATATACACCTCCCTACTCCTCTCCTCCCCTGTGTATACCTCCAAGTGTTGCCTGATTCATTGAGTGATTGTTGGTTAATTATTGATTTTTTTTCAGAATTTCCAATTAGTCACTAATTTAAAATTCTGAGGTTTAAAAGGTCCTAGTCCCAGAATCGGGCACTACAGAATTAAGTTCAATGTCTGGTTGGGACTCCCAGCATGCACAGCAATGACATTCACACTAAGGGCAAAGCAAAGCTTTAAATACTTTCATTAGTATAATTAATAAAAATACAAATGTTCCAAACCAAATCAGAATATAGCTGTAATGTAAAATTAACGCAGTATCCCGTACCACACTTTAGACATACTTCTCATGGAGATCTAGTGGTAAGAGACAGGCCGTGTTCCACAAGTCACTTTTTTTCCTAATCTGAAGTACATCTGAACACAGGTTGGCATTTGTAAAAATGAATAAACAAAGTGCTCAATGTAACCTCCTAAATGTAATAATTTCAAACTAGATTCTTAGTTGTGAACTTTTAAGCAAATAGGTGACATGTAGTATGCCAAAATACTACTAAAATGGTTGCCAAGATGTGTAAGTATATATAGACAAGGCACGCATATATTTTTTTCAATGACTGTTCTTGTGAAATTTACAAAAAGTATATTCTTTGTCTTTTATACCCACAAGATTAATTATTGCAAGCTTTGCTGGTCTTCAAAGATATTTTTTTTATCCTTCAGATCTTTTACTAGCAGTGTTGTTCTTTGATATACTGTGCATCCTGCAAATGTTTGTTTCCCTCCTCCACACCCATATTTAGGTAAAACTTCAGCAGGGACCTCCATAGACACCCTTCACTGCTGCAGTACTATCTTTTGCAAACCCATATTTTTCTAGAGTAACACCTTGACCATAGAAATACAATCTGGGCTGAGTGAGTTGGTATGCAAGATTTCAGTGTAGAAGCACTCTCTATTTTTAAATACAGCAAATACATGTATTTGGATATTTTTGAATTATTGGCGTGCACTGTAAAATATTAAGGGACTGATCCTGCTCCTAATATGGCTTTTGCTATCTACGTCAATGAAAGGAGGATTGGGTTCTAAATCTAAGCACTCCAGTATGCTGATATAATTTCAAACCCTCCTGTTTTTCTTAAACTAACATAATTGTTAACCTACTGTAATACACATTATATGTTTTCCTCACCTCATGTACAAGTTGGACTTTCCCCTTCTTTGTTGTGCATCATTCCATTTATACAGTTACAAGGACGCTATCAAGTTTTACTCTCAATTATTTGCAGGCTCTGTTAGAATTTGTGAAATAACATTTCTTTCCCTGCAGCAAATATGGAATTCTTTCCACTTGTGTTTCTAATAGAGCTTGAAATTAGAATAGAAAGGCTTTGGTTTCATATGTTATTTTCAAGGTATTTGAAAACACTTTACAAAGCTATTACATACCGTTAGTACTGCTCGTAAATTGGAACAGACAGAGAATGGAGGCAAAGGACTGATAAGGGCAGGAATGATTTATGGTATCCTCTAGTGATGCCATGGATCTACCAGACTCAAAGTTTTTTTGAATATTTCAACAAATTCAATATTTGTCAAGAAACTAATTATTGCCAGCTTTGCTTCCTGGAAGCCTTTGGGATGGATAGAATTAAAATCTCCTCCCTTAATAGGCCTTCATCTATTAAATGGGTAAATGCCTTTTACTACTCCTAGTAATTTTTTATTATTTCTACTGTAATGCATAGACCCCTGCCCCCATAAGGGATCAGGGCACCATTGTACTAGGCAGTGTACAAACCAATAGCAAGCAGGGCACCAGGGAGTTCAGAATCTAAGTAAAAATAGTGGATCATAATATTAATAGGCACAGCAACCTGTAAATGGAGGAAAACAGTCAGTCATTTACCAGTTATTGTAACTACAAATTCTGCCTGTTTGTGTTTCTACTCATACTCTTGGCCATGCATAGAAATTTGTATATAAAATCATTGTCATACCCCAGTTCCTGGACACTTGGCACAACACAATCCAAACCTTCCTGATCAAAAATATGAGAGGAGCACACCTCACACCCTGCCATACTTGGAATTTGATTCTTTTCCCCGTCCTTTGGAGCCTCATTTGACATGTAACTTTCTTATAAAACACTAAAAGGCACAGTTTTCTCTTAAAAGTGATCTGTATCTTATCAATATTCTAGGAGTGTCTGCCAATGAGGGCTCAGCTGTTGAAGGAGGTACAACAGAAATCCAAACTATGGTGAAAGGGTCAGAATGTTCCCCCACCAAAGGCAGAAATAGCTCCATTCCAAGCCAACACATTAATAGAGTGCAGCATTCATCCCTATTGCTGGTGGCAGTTCCAACCCCTAAATATTCCATGAAAGAAAGAAAAGCAAAGGAAAAAAACCCCACACACGTGCCTGCATGCACGCACATGCACACCGATTGGTGGTTAAGGCTGTGGCCTGGGATGTGGGAGACTGATGTTCAAGTCCCTCTTCTGCCCAATTCCCAGTGATCTGGGGGTGAAAAACTCTGCTCTTAATCTGGCAGAGCAAGGATTTGAAACTGATTCTCCCATATCACAAGCTCGTGGCTTAACCACTAAATCTCTCTCTCTTTTCCTGAATTGAAAAGCTCAAGTTTTGATCTGAAAATGAACATTTTAAAACAATTCTGTTTTTGCGAAACATTTGAAAGGTTTTGGTTTCATTGCAGTGCAGAAGAAAACCTTGAACATTGCCATGAAGCAGAAATGTTCTGCTAAGGTCAGCTTCATTAATAACAATAATAGAAAGCCATTCTCCCCAAAACACATGAAAGTAGACACTCACCTTGCTGAAACTACCCACGTGAAATCCCCGACCATCCCATTAATCTACTAATGTATGTTGAATGTGGTGTCTCCATGATTAGAAATGAAATTTGCCATAATCTTCTACAAGAGAGAGATGCCTCTAAAACATTCTGCATCATGAAAAAGGATAACATAACATGACATAGGATAATTAAAAGCATACATCATGGGAGGGCTATCAACATTTATTTGATAATTTAAAAAGCTACACTAACACATTAGTCATAGCACCCATGTACATAGTGATCTTCTACAAAGTTAACATGAACCCCAGAATATGCTAGTTCAGAGAAAGTTCAGGATTCCAACCCCTAAGATGTCTATGCCAAAACTTTAACAGTCACAAACTTCACGATCCAAAGAACTTCTGTATCCTTTAAATGCTGCCTTTTGACATGGTCTATTGTGGAACCTGTGCACAAATTCTTCCCATAAAATCAGCTGTCGGTGCTGAATCTGATATTCCTTAAAATCATGAAACAGAAGTAATTGCTTTATGCAAGGAAAATGCTCGTGAACCCTGTAATCAGAACAAAGAACATACATTTATATTAAATGCATTCTTGTATCAAGTAGATTGAATTTCAGCCAACAGAATCCAATCCTAATTTATATCTTCAGACATGGGTGTGACTCACAAAATAATCAGAATTCCTTTCCATTCTACCCAGGTACTAAAGCCCCCAGGTCAAAAACTGTTAAATGAAGAGGGAAAGCTCAAAGGGAAGAGGGAAGTATGAAGAAAGTTAGCAGTAACTGGACCTGTAATTACTCCCTTGAAATCAATCCTATATTCATTATGAATGGGAAACAAATCTTTGAGCTAGTTAAAATAAAAAAAATATGCTGGTTTGGGGTAGAAATATGCCCGTAGTGGGGCAGAAATGCCAATCGGAGCTGTCTGTAGAGATGCCTGGGCACGTGTAGACAAGCTGTCCAGGTATATTGAATCTTCTATTGCAGGCATAGTGTTTCTGCCAAACCCTACTTGGATTCTTGAAAACTATAGTCAAATAAATAACGTCTGTTTGTTCTTCCTGGGGCTTCTGGAGCAGCCCAGTTTTTACTGTCAGTTTACAGAGTCCCAACTGACGATTTTGGGCTCTACCTGTTGAGGAACTATCAGCTACAGAAGTGCCCAAAGCGAGGCTAGGGGCACGTAAACAGAAGACTCTTGTCTGAGTGTAATGATCACAACAGAGGATAGTGTACTCCCGAATGAAAAAATAATTGTTTATATAAAGTCTGGAACAACTTTCTTGAAATGAACAAGAGAAATAACTTCAATAATAGCTTATTATAACTTTCCTCATAGTTGCAGGAATGTTTATCATATGCACATTTTACAGCTGAGGTAAACTGAGGTATAAGGAGAGAAATGACTTGCCCAAGGTCACCCAGCAGACCAGTGGCAGATCTAGGAAATGAATCCAGGTTCTGAGTCACAGAACATCCCTCCACACACTTGTGTATAGTAATCAACATTTGAAAGTTACCTCGGTAAGCATAGATCAGTTACCTCAGATACAATTGTCTCCATGTCTTTCAGAATATGGATTAGCTGTAAGTCCACTGTGTTGACTTGTTGATGGTACCTTTTAATAACTGTATTACTGAGGGGCAGGCTACTATTTTCTGCGTGCACCCTAAGTAGTTGATTTTTTTAAAATTTAAACCTTTAAGTGATAATGAACTTTGTCGTAGGCAGAAATGAGGGGAAAGGGTAGATCTGAGTGGCTTCATGACTCACCAAAAACCCATTAGCAGCAATGCATGGTTTTTAGGACTTGGTAATACTAGAGCTATAATACTGTAATTGATTAAGCAGCAATGATAGGGGCACAAAGCATTTCCTTAAAGTTTAATGACCGGTTGGGAGGGATTGAGCCTTGGGAACTGCTCTGTGCCAAGATCATTACTGCTGTAATAGGAACATTATTTAGCACATAAGCCAAGATTTTCAGAAGTGACTCTAATGATTTAGGGTACCTCCGTTTTTTGGGTGCCCACTTTGAGACAATTTAAAGGGGCTCGATTTTCAGAAAGTGCTGAGCATCTATCTACTCTCTACAAATATCAAGCCCAGTTAAGGCATCTCAAGTTGGACATTCAAAATCACTAGTCAATTTTGAAAATCTTGGCCATATAGCACTGTACAAATAGTTACTAATTTATTTCTCACATCTGTAACATAAGTTGTTATCATTTTTACACAGGAGGGAAAAGGCAGAGAAGTTAATGTATTTGCACAAAGGTGTTTTACAATGTCAAAACCAGGATTACTGGACTCTCTGGCTCCCAGTCCTGTGTTCAGATAACTAGTGCAAACTTATTGTAAGGAGAACATGTAAACATACCTGTTTACATCATATTATCTACTTACCTCCTCTTTCATTCTGGCTATTTCTTTCACTCTGTATTTTAAATTTTGTCAATTCTTTAACTTTTTTTAAGCTAACTTGGACAGTTTTCCTCTGCTCCATTTCTTCTTCCTTTTTACAGAGTTCCTTTCACATGAGTTGGTAAGAATTGCTGCAGGCCCGCAATTGGGTCCACCTGGATATCACCCTGAGGTATTGCAGCCTAGGGCCAATGAGAGCTAATATGCCCAAACAGATGATCTGAGGTTCGGAAGGCTACCAGCTAACTCCTTACGATGGGTCCAGTCATGCTCCTGTCAAAGGCCTCGATTCAGGATAGCAGTTAAGCATGTTGCTGAAGTTCCATTCTCTTCAAAGAGACTTTAATGCATTCTTAAGTGCTGTCCTGACGGGGGATGGATGTATAAGTACTGTCCTGAACTGGGAACCAAAACTTCAATTGACTAACGATGCAGGATCAGGTTCTGAGTGAATGGAAGTTGTGGGTGCTCAGCATCTTTGAGGAAGTACTCTGCACCTCTGAGGATCAGCCTGTAACTTTCCCAGACTCACAGCTACACCTAAAGTTTGATTTGGGGGTGAATGAATTCTGGGTTCCCATCCGAATGAAAAAGTCAGCTTCCACCAGAATTACCTAAGGGTCTTTGTTGCACAGCTTTGCTCCTACCTAGATTAAATATTAATGCTCAATTCATTTTCAGGAAGCTACCTAGAGATTAGTTGCAGTCCCACTGTTTGTATTTGTATTCAGTTTTAAATAGAAGAAAATGTGTTCACCTTAACCAGCTTATACTAGTCTGCAATATTTTAAGCAGATAAGAATACCACAAAAAATCATGACTGAAAAGAAATATAAAATCCTAGAGTACCACTTTACATTTTGTCATTTAAGAAAAGTGATACTCTAGATTTTATACTTATTATTCAGAGTTTTGCAAGATAATGATATATAGAAATGATAAAGCATCAGCTCCCTCCTCATGTACTCATTACTTTTCAGTAAAGCTGTGAACACTATACAATACCACTCCTGGTAAGCAAAATCATTTCTACAACAATAAAAAAAAAATCAGAGCAATCTAAGACCACAAGCTTCTCATGTATATTATTGTAACCTAAGAGGCACTGAACCAGCCCCTATTAGCTCAGAACCTGCTAGCATAGCTCCCATAAAGGGGAACTGACTGGAGCTGGCAGGGTGTGGCTCATTAAAGGAGCCTGAGAGCAATCACCTGTGAGCCTGCTGAGAGGAGGGCCTAGAAAGCTAGCAGGAAGGAAGCAGGAAGGGGGGGAACAGGAAAGTGAGGACCTGTTCCTCCCAGCTAGCTGTAAGAGCAAGCTGTTCCCTAAGGGGCTACCTGATGGCTATTGAATTGTATATAGCTGTATATACGTGGTGGTGGGAAAATACAGGGAAATAAAAGGGCACTGGTGTGTGAAAGAGTGGTCTCCAGCGAATTTGTGCCACGAGCAATGAAGCGCTCATCTACAATTATTATTTTACTAACTGATAGCAAACGTTATCTCCTACAGACTTACCAGTTGTGCATAGTGTCCCCTTACACAAAATTCTACTCCGTTATACTGGTGTAAATCCAGAATTACTCTAATGACCTTAGATCTAGAATGATAGTAGATTTTGGGAAGGGACTCTTTGGGGAATTTTCTGTTTACAGTTTTCACCACCATACTCTTTGTTATTCTCTGGAATATTGTATTACTTTCCCTGATCAGTCATAAATCTTTCAATACTGTTAACTATTGTACCTTTAAATTTTCATTTGAAGTCTCTGCTTCCACTGGCCTGACAAATTACTACTGTTAGACCAACAACCCTTATAGGTGGTGGGATGGACAGGATGAGATTTTTCAGGGAGCCTATAGGTGCTTGTTCATCTCTAGGGTTTGACTCTCCAGCTGAAACAGTAGTTAATGACTAGGTAGGAATTCCACCCTGGACAGCAGATGTTTGAGACACAAGGTGGGTGAGGTAATAATTTTTATTTGGCCAACTTCTGTTGGTGAGAGAGACAAGCTTTTGAGCTTACACAGATCTCTTCTTCAGGTGATCTTGTCTCTCTCACCAACTAAAATTGTTCTAATAAAAGATATCACCTCACCCACCTTGTGTTTCAAATATTTACAATACAGGGTGGAATGATTACCTAGTCATTAATTACTGTTTCAGCTAGAGAATCAAACCCTGGACATCAACATCTCTCTAATATCTTGGGACAAACAGGGCTATAACAATACTGCATACAACGATAGATGTATGAACAGTTTTATAATCAAAACAGAAGTCAAGGAAAGTTACAGCACAACAGAGGGGCAATTGCTTCTTTTCTTCTGTCTTTTGCAGGAGGAACATAATCAATTAGCAAAGCTGCAGCTTTTTCTTGAGAAAAATATGGGCTGCATAAAGTAGTTTGTAATGTACTGGCTGGTATGCCCATGTATCTCATCCTTTTTCTAAATGGAATCAGACTTGCTTGTCGGAGAAAAACAGAGTTCTCACTATTTGTTTGGGTACAGCAAGTCAGATGCTTTATTTTCTTTCTCTCTATCAATTGCATGCTCAAGCATCTGTATACAGGGATAAGTTATTCTCTCATTTACAGAGGGACAATTCATTGGAGCTGCACTGGTAATGCTAAAGGGAATATTTGACCTGTAAGCCCCAACATTACTAAGATTCTCTCTCATCAAATACTTGAGGTGGATTTTATGGAGCATAAGTTGTTCCACATGCATTATTTGCACAGTTACTCTGTTTACATGTTGGCAACCACATACTGTGACAAACAGATCAAAATAGTGCATTAAATCTTGGTCAATAGCAAAAAAAACCCTGACTTCAATAGGATCAGGAACTGGCTGAGTGTAGTTTAGTTAGCAGTCTGATTGTTAGAGACCTCAGACTACAGATTCTGTTATTTAAAAAACAAACAAACTAGTAACCAGCAGAAGCAGAAAATATCTCTCCTAAGCCCTGGGACAAAACCCTAAATAACTGAGAGTACATATTCTACAGTTGCACTGGTGGGGGGAAAATTCCTCATGTTCATCTAGGTTAGTTTTTACTACATGACATCACTTCTTAAAATTGTGAAGTTCAAGAATGTTGTTAGTCTTGATGTTTTGTGGGGGCACCCAGGGCATACCACCTCCACCTTCTTTGGGTCCATTCCAAGGCCATTGGGGGACAGGTTCTAACCCAGGAACTCCATGGAGCATTGGTCAAAGCTACACTTTTCCAGCTTGTATACAGGCTATGTTGGTACACCTGTCCCAGGACCGACTGGACATGCTGGGTGTGTTGATCAGGGTCCTCAGAAGAGATAAGGATATATTTAGGTACATTATGATGTACTGGTCTAGGATGTTATGAAAGACATTTTTTATGAAGTGCTGGAATGTTGCAAGGGCATTTTTGAGGCCAAGTAGCATAACCAGGTATTCGTAGTAGTCAGACCAGGTACTAAAAGCCATCTTCCACTCATCCCCAGCTCAGTGCTGAACCAGGTTGTAGGCCTCCACCTCCACAGTTTGAGTTTCATGAACACCTGGGCTGTTCATGCACAGTCCAGTAGCTTCGGGATGAGTGGAAGGGGGTATTGATTCCCTGATGGTAACCTGATTGAGGGGCTAGCAATCTGTGCAAAGGCATGGGGGTCCATCTTTCTTTTTAACAAACAGAACTGGGGCCTAGTGGGAGAGGTAAATTGCTGTATGAAACCTTGCCCAGATTTTCCAGGGAATGCAGGGCAGCCTGCTCAGGTTCCAACATCCTGTAGATATGGCCAAATGGCGCCTTGGCTCCCCAGCTTCAGTTCAGTTGGCCAGTCATCATCCTGTTGTGGTGATAGGGTGTCAGCATTCTTCTTCTCAAAGATGTCACTGCAGTCACTGTACTTGGGGGGGGGGGGGGGGATCTCACCTAACCCACAGCCAGGGTTGGTTCTGGGGTTCATCAGACAGTGCATGTAGGCAGACTTGCTGGCAGAACTTGGAGTAGAATCTAACCTGCTGCTCATCCTAAAGGACGTGTGGATCACAAGCCCACCAGCCATGAACTACTAAGGATTATTAGGAAGTGTATTGAGCGGATAATTCCAAACCAGAGGACCTGCTGATGGTCCCAAATGGCAACTTCCAGAGGCACAGTCTCCTGTGTCACTGGCTCCCATCACAGGAGTGAGCCATCTATGGTTTCCACAAAGTCAGAGACAGTCTTTGGTTGAACTGCAATACCCAGGGTTTGGGCCCTATCAATATCTGTGAAGTTGTCTGCTGCCACTGAATCCAGCAGTGCCCACTGTGGTGGAATTCGGTAAGGCTCCCCTGGAACACTGAGGAAGACCCAGAGTTTAAGGTGTGGGGGCTGCTCACCATGCCTGGGGCATGTCTCAGTTAGGAGTCGCGGGCGATATCTTGGGGCTCATCCAGGCCACAGGAGACAGGTACCAAGAGGCACTGGCTGGGTGGCAACACAGACCCCTTCCTTTCCTCATGTTATTCCTTGAACCTATTGTCAGTGCATATGATTAGGTCTATGAATGCAGTGGTGTTGTAACCATGTTGGTCCCAGGATGTTAGAGGGACAAGGTGTGTGAGGTAATATCTTTTATTGGACCAACTTCTGTTGCTGAGAGAGACCAGCTTTAGAGCTCCCCAGACCTGAGTAAGAGCACCACTGGGCAACCTCTGTTGAGCAGGCATGGTGGGGATTGTCAGATAGGGCAGAGAATGCCAGGAGGAAGGTATCCCAGTTTGATAGCTTCCAGCTTGCTCGTACCAGTAGGGGCAAGCCCAATACAATGCATCTCCCATCAGGAGGCTGCTAATGAGTCCTACTTTTGTTTGGCTAGTGGTGTAGGACTGCGGGCGGAGCAGAAACAGCAGGTGCCATTGGTTAATAACCCCCCTGAATTTTTGGTGATCCTCATTAAAACATTCTGGGAGGGAGGCTGGGGAGCCTGGGTCTGGGTATGTATCTGCAGTGAATGCTGTAGGGCAGCATTCTCATCCTCCAGCCTGGCTGCCTGCTCTCATAGCATCTGGTTCTCTGTGGCATGCTGTGCCAGCTGGCCTGCAGTGCCACATTTTCATCATGGAGCTGGGTGGATGCCTACACAGAGCTTGTTTCTGTCATGCCAGCTTCGATACATGGGCTTGAAGCATGGGGAGCTTCTTCTGGAAGTGGTCAACCCATTCAGACATTTCCACTACCCTCTTAGGCATGCTGGTCTGCTGCCTCCATGTTCCCCTAGGGTAGGCCTTCACCACTGGCTAGGGTGGTCCAGGCAAACAGTCAGGATCCCATCAAAGGCAGTCAGGACCAAGGGGCAAACATGAGGCTGGGAGTAGCAGAGGAGTTTGTAGTCAGGTTCCAGGTCAGGCTCAATACCAAAGTTCAGAGTCTGAGTCAGATTTCAGGGTCCAGGTCAGGAGGTGAAGTCCAAATCAAGCTGAGGTCAAAGCCAAGAGTTCAGGAGCAGGAATGGTCATGGGAGCTACATAAGGTCCACACTGTTGCTTCCACTATTCATATTCTGATGAAGGGTTGATGTGGCTTGGTATCTTCATAAAGATTTAGGTTTGTTTTCAGCCCGGGCTGTCAACTTTCAACCAGTCATTTCACTTATGAATCTCTATAGATCAATGTCATACTTTACATTACATATATCTATATACCTAATTTCTTATCATTTAGTTAGAAGAAGTAAAACTATAACAGATCCTGTCCACAAAGGAGTGTAGGTAGTGTCCAATGCAGTTTAGTAAATAGTCTGTAAAGTTCAGGCACGTCTCAATATCATTAATTCTCACAACCTGTAAGAAATTTAGGGCCAAGTCCTGCTCCCATTGTATTCAATGACCAAACTCTTATTGACTTTACTTGGAAAAGAATTGTGCCCATAGACTTCTACGCCATCTCCTAATAATATCTCAAACACAGTCACTCGTGCATGATGGAATACATTTAAAAGGTAGTTGATATTGACTGTGTCCTGTATCATTAGGACCATTCTGGTTCTTTTTTTTTCATATGTGAGTTTAGCCCAACATATAATCTAATTAAGGAGCACAATACTTTTATCACCCAGAAAAGATCAAAGCATGCAGCTGCAAAGAAACCAATTAAACTTCAATAATGAAATGATCTGACTTCATCTGTTGTTTCATCTAAAAGTTGTGTTCCTACTTAAAATTGGGTCCCATATCTCACCTCGTCACTTGCTGTCCTAGAAGTATGTGGTTGAATTGTCCAATCATTTTATACTGTATCCTTCCCAGGCCTTTTTTTTTTTTTTAAGGAATTAGGAGTATTTATAAGGGAATTTAAGTACTGCTAGTATAATCAACAATAAACTGATCTACAAACATGATTTGAGAAAAATCTAATAAATCTATAAATGTATACTGAAGAGGAGCTCCTGTTGGCAGCTGGTAACTTGCACGCTGCTGAGAATTTCTCTTAAAACTCAGTGATCCATTGTTTCTCTTCATTTTGCTCTTTGGCATTTTGACTACTTATCTTGACTGTTCTTCACTATGGTTGGTTACTGAATTTTCTTTCTGCCTTACCCCAATGCAGGACTCTTCTGACATGTATTTTGATTTACATTATGATGCTGTTCCTTCTCACCCTCTCTCACTCCTCTGCTCCTCCACCTGTGTGTGTCTAATGGATAGATGGAAAGATGTACAGCATAATAAATTGTTTGCAAAATCAATCATGAGAAACATGCTGAAACATCAGTGTGGAGAGGTAAAAGAAAGCTGGATTCATTCCAGAGCTAGTCATATAGTATAAAACCCTGTTTTCAAAGTTTGCTTCTCTGCAAGCAGTTTGTGTATGAACTGAAATATGAAATAGACTTAACTGAAAACAGGAAGGGGCAGCGTACACCAATTCCTATCCAGGGAGAAGCTTTGCCTCCTGCTGGCATTTAAATATTGCTCCCACGAAGGATCTGTTTGGGGGGGGGGATAAGGAAGGACACCCCAAAAGAGATGGAGAATTGGCCATCTCACAGGGAGAATTGACTGTGGGTTAGGAGGAGGGGAAGTGGGTGCTGGCTGAGACAGGAAAAGGGTTACCACTGCTCAAAAGTTTGATCACAGTCATGTAAAGGTGTAGATTTGGTCTCCTTTCCTTTAATTGTCACTTAGTGGCTCTTTACTCTTTGGCACTGAGCAGCAGCAATAATTACGAGTACAGCAAATCCCTAGAGTACCAGTAGCATGCCTAGTGCACCAAGACTCTGAGACAAGCTCTATAGGTGCTTAAGCATCTAGGACTTGCAGGCACTAGCCCTGGTGCGTCACATGGCTAAGGGAAAGGTTATTTGCCTAGGGCTAGAAAGGAAGGGAAAGATTGCCTAGGTACAGAGGCTTAAACAGTTAGTTCAAGGTGCACAATAGTGGTAAATGTTTGGGTCCCTGGGGCAGTCCAGTTGAGAATCAGGGCTCCTCAACCCTAATGCCTACGGTGCTCTCTCCAGTCCAGTCTCTACCCAAGAAAATAGGTGAACTCAGGTTTCCAGGCCAGGCTCAGTTAATATCTTGCATTGGGGCCCTTCTGCCCTTGTTCTCTGCCAGCCACTGGTGCTTCCCCATAAATCCCATACACACCTGCATCCAGCTGTAATGTCTGGTTCAGGACCATTTCCCTTACCTGTCCAGGAGAAAGAGAAGTGTGGTCAGGAGGGGACTGATGAGTTGTCAGAGCCATCCCTTGGGTATGGTGAATTGGGGTGACTTTGGGGGGGGGCCCATGGGCGGGGAGGTGGGCAAGCAGGGTGAGGAGGTGAACGAGGGAGTTGAGTAGCAGGTGGGTGGGGGGGGACAAGGAGGAGCCCCCCTCCCAGAACGTGCCCCCTCCCCCCAGTGCCTTCTGCTCACCGGTGGGCCCCGCCGATCAGCACCTCCCCCTCCCTCCAAGCGCCTACCACCTGCCGCGGATCAGATGTTTTGCAGCGTCACAAGGTGCTGAGGGGGAGGGGTGAGGAGTATGGGCACAGTACGCTTGGGGGAGGGGGTGGAACTGGGTGGGGAAGAGGCAGGGCGGGGGCAGGAAGAAGCAGGGCGGGGGTGGGGCCTTGGGGGAAGGAGTGGAGTGGGGGTGGGGCCTGGGCGGAGCCGGAGGGGAGCACCCCCCAGCAGATAGTCACCAAGTTTCTAATGTCCCCGGCCCTGCAGTCCCCCCCCCCCAAGGATGGCCCTGTGAGTTGTAGTCCCCTGCTTTGCAGATCCATCACATTCTTCTGCCTGTAGGTGCCTGACTTACTCAGTGTCCGCTCCTGCTGCTCCGCATCCAGGTCACCATATATTCTGAGGGTTGTGATAGCTTCTTCCCGAGGCCTCCAATATTTTCTTTTAGTGTGCACTGTAATTACCTGCAGGAAAAACAGATATTCATTTTCTAGCTGTCTAACTGTTTCAAAAATTCAAGCATCCATGTCCTCATTAAAACAGCAGAACTTCTAAGTTTTACCTTTAGTTAGACCAGCATGCGAGCTGATTTTCAGTGTCACTCACTCTGCCAGCGTCCTGGCCATCGGTCCGGGGGGCTCTGCATTTTAATTTAATTTTAAATGAAGCTTCTTAAACATTTTAAAAACCTTATTTACTTTACATACAACAATAGTTTAGTTATATATTATAGACTTATAGAAAGAGACTGTCTAAAAACGTTAAAATGTATTACTGGCACGCGAAACCTTAAATTAGAGTGAATAAATGAAGACTTGGCACACCACTTCTGAAAGGTTGCTGACCCCTGAGTTATACCAAAGGAACTCCAGTGAAGCCACTGGCAACTGTATATCAGGAGATGTAACTGACTTCTGAAAAATCAGAGAAAGGCAAAGCAAGACCCTGCAAGTTATCTGTGTGTAGCTCAAGGATTTTTAAAATGTGCCCTGCAACTGCCTTCATTGTTAGTTGAGAGTCATCGCACCGAGATTAGAGCTTGTTTCTCCCTTGTTGCATTTTTCACCTCATTTAGAGCTGAGCAAAGTGACTTCACAAGGTGTCACCCTGCAGGTCCCCTCTTGAAATACTGGGCTAGCTAGATCAAGATTGGATAATACATGCTGGAACCTGTGGTCTTCACAAGTTGTATGTCCATCTTGAAGATGAGGGGAGCTGCAATCCTTTGCATGTAAATTAGTTGGATTATCTCCTGGTAAACTGCCAATACAATTTTCACATAGGTAATGTTCAGTCTCCTATGAGCCAGAAGGACATTTATAAACTAAAATCAGTTAAAAGATTTTAGCTCTGACCCTATAAATCCTTTCTTAAGGAAGGAGGCCTTACTCTTGTAAGTAATCTTCACCAAATCAAATCCAATAATTAAACTTTTCATTTTCAGCAACATAAAACAGAATTTTATAACTTGGTGGAAGAAGCAATTACAAGCTATTTGAGTAAGTGATTTTCAACTCTTTTTGTGACTTGTTGGTTCATTGTGTGTGAAAACTGTATGCATTTAAAATAATATTCTGAAGGCAGGCTTTCTCTAGCATCACTAATACAAACAAAATATATACATACTGGACTATCTCTGTTCTCACTTACACTATAAATATATAAACTCCACTGAAATTAATGGAATTACTCCAGATTTACATCAGTGAGATCCGAATTTGGCCTATTGTTCCTGTTTTGTTAATATGGCTTTAGAATATTTTATTAGGTCCATTGATTATGTGTGTTAGTCCAAAACAAGTGTTTTAGGAAACCATTTTAGAATGATGAACATTTGTTTCAGTATCTCTTCAGACTGTGTAAAACTTCTAAAAATCAGATGTCACTAAATATAATGAATGAATAGTAATTTCCTGTGGTTCCTGATTTACTGTTATGAGTTCTTTCCTGTGGTATCTGGAAGCCTAATGGGGTTGTCATTTTTGATATGCTGTTCTGTTAATAGATTCTGCTGAGAGGACAGCTTCATACTGTGTGTCAATCTACCACCCTCTATTTGTGTGTATCACCTTTATTGTGGCAGTTTGTGCCATAATTTTAAGCTATTTAAACAGGTACAAGAAAAAGAACAAGAAAAAGACTGAAAAGGAAAGAAAATTAAAATAATTTTCTGGAAATTATATATCCTAAAGGCTCGCTTAGCTTTTTGAGATTTCTATTTCCATAACTTTTTTTAAAAGATGCAAATTATATATACATTGAATTCTTTGTTCTGTTATTTCAAAAGAGCTAGGAATTTTATTGTGTACAAAAATGATCCTTATAAAAATAGAATATTTAAAAATCACATAAACCAAAAATGACAATAACGTGGGAAAAGGCTCATGTAGCCACTGTAATTACAATAATATATTCTGCATGTATAAGGGCTGCAACTTCTCTTGGGGAAATTTTAAGGCAAAACATTGAATGGAAATCACACAGTTTGTTGGAAATTATAGTTCTCTACTGTTGTTTCTTTGCAAGGTATGAATAATTCATTGTGTGGAGTATTCTTTTTTTTTCTATTTTTTTTTTAAATTAAAAAATGTGTTTTATTTCAGAGTAAAAAAAAAAAGAGAGTTAGGGAAAGGGTACATAAGAGAGACTTTGTACATGCATATGTGTATGCAAACAAACCACACATGAAAACTATATCTATGAATATACACAAGCAAATTGCTATATCGAATGTGTGATATATAGATTATATTGTTGCCCCTTTTCAACCTGAGCAGCTAGTCAAATTTCTGGGTCACAGGGATGTTCCAGCTGGGAGTAGAAATTGGTGATAGTCAGGTATTTCTCTGATATAGGTTGGTTTATTTACCAGGAATGTACAAAGTCGTGTTTCTCTGAATGCAGAAGTAACCAAGAACAAAAGGAGCAGTTAGCTGACAACTCCAAGCCTCTTTAGCCAGTGGACCGAAAAGCGCTCTCTCTACCATTTTGGGGGGTTACATTGTGCTCACCAGCTACTGCTTGGCTTCTTGATTTTTTTTGCCTCTGCCGCTCTCTGTGCTCTTGTCTGTTCTCAGTTTCTGTGTGTTCTCTCTTCCCTTCTAATACACTCTTACCCAAAACTGTATTCAGTCAAAAGCTCCTGCATGGGTTTACCCACACCTTTTGTCTTAGGTGGGGCTTATTCGTACAGTTATGTTATTTGAAGGGCAACTTCACACCTATCAATCTCAATGGGGTTTTAACTCAACATGTAATGCTGTTTCACCCAGCTCATAACAACATTGTCACTGCAGTTCCAATGATAACCTATCATTGTAAGATTTTGATGTTATACCATAATCTTCACCACACATTGATATTCCTTGCACACAGTCACCAAAAGACCAGTAAGAAAAATTCTTGCTGAGAATTCTGAGCATGAAATATCAAACTAACAAATAGGGCCTGCTCTAGACACCATTTAAGCCCCACTGAATCACTCATTGCAGGGTTTAGGAGGGACTTAAGTATTGCATAACACTATGTGCGGGTGTTTCTGCACTGAATCATGTGTCACTCTTTGTGCCCAAACTAGGCAAAATTAGTTGTGTTTCTGCAGACCCACAAAACCTCAGTGGGCTTTTTGGACTCTGTGAAAGCTGAGTCCACTCCTTACTCTCAGATGAAAATCTTGTTTCTTAGAGTCATCAGTATTCTGGAACTACTTTTGTTTTTTCCAGCCAAATCCTCAGCTGATATAAATCTGTTTAGCTGAGCATCTGCTCCTCCAGTCCAGTGTGTCTCTTGATGTCTCTATGAAATGTCAGGTTCTCAGTTTGGTTGACAAAAAGTCAGTCAGGGAAGAAGTTTGAGGCCTCAGGCACAAAGCAGATTCAGACAGTGAAATGGAGCCCATCTGACCAAGGCCTCCCCATAAAATCAGAAAACAAAACAAACAATCTGGAGGAGTAGGAGATAGACTCATCACTAAACAGCCAACAGCAGAAGCCCTGCCCCTACTCCTATTCTGCCATTCCACTCCCCAGCATGGTCTGCAGCTGGGTGAAGTGTTCGGAACACTGTGTTCCTCTTGTACATCAATAGAAGACATGATAAGATGGTACATAAAGTTCATCCCCACTTCAATAGTCTGTCAGGCAATTAGATGGAGTGAGTCCTTTCCTTACCATAACCTGTGCAGAGGAGCTTGGTTTCTCTCAGCCTAGTACACTACATTTCTGAGCAGGATTTGCACAGAAATTGGTTGGTGACCTAGGACCATATCCTGCGGATCTCCATGTGTGTAACTCCCTTCAGCTCTAGTGGGAGTTGTGCATATAGAAAGCTTGCATTGTTTGGTTCGTGAGGTGAAAGCCTCTAACAATCCATTCCCAAACACTGAGCCATCTAATGTATGTTTCCTGGGAAGACAGACTCAAGCTAGTAAGCTAAATTGTAATGTGGATATTGTGGCTGTGGCTTGGGCTAGCTATCTGAGTCTAAGCCCTCCTGACCCCAGTGTCTGAGTTCAGGTAGCTAGCCCAAGCTGCTGCCCATGCTGCAACAGCCATATGCTATTTTTAGCATGGTAGCGCCAGCGCAGCTAGTACAAATCTGTTTACCCAGGCTGCGAGGCACATTCCCAGCTGCAGTGTAGATATACCTTTAATCTCCTCAAAGAATGTCTAGCCAAAGTAAAACAAAGAATAATCAAATTATTTGAGTGGCTGCTGCTACTCACATATAAAGAAGCCCTGGGTATTACTAAAATGAATTCTTCTTTTTTTGTAAGTGCTTTGTCCTTTAGATCAGCAGTGGCCTGTGTAATTCTTGCAAACTGTTTCTCAACTGTGTCAAGAGAGTGTCGGGCAATTGTATTACTTATAGATCAGTGTCACATTGGTCTTCTGCTTTGTCAGCATTACAGGAAAAATCTCTGAACACAGAGCAGCTTAGATTTTTTTTGTATTTACATTATAGCTCAGATCTTGAGAAGTGTTGAGAGACCACCCCGGGAGCTGATGGTGGTGGTCTCGCAGCACATCCAAGGATCAGGCTCTAAGGATTTATGGTAGTGTCATTATTCAATGTAGCTATGGGTATATAATTGGTACCGCAGTGATCAGAGTAAGGAATTCTGTACATTCGGTTACCCTGTACATTCAGGCTCAGTGTCACCTTCAAAAGTAACAGAATTTAGAAATATTTGTAAGAGTTTATGAAAAAATAATGGCTCCAATTCTCTGTTCCTGCATCTCTGTGCTTGGTGCAGGAGTAGAGTGGGTGCAGGGTGGGGAGCAAGTGCTTTTTGTGTTCTTGAATGGTCTGTGGACTTACTAGGCCTCTGGTGTAAGTTACAAAGAGACTCAGGTCTGCTTTAATGTTTGGTCTTGTTACAAGTGCACCCATGGGCCATCCACCAGTTGAGAACAGCCCGAGAGTAGTGCACTCAAGCCACAGTCCCTTCCTTCCTTCCTTGACGCTTCACCCTCTGCTGTAAACTGGAAGAGAGTGAGGCCTATATATGCTGGCTGGAGAACTCTCTGACTCTCAGGGCATTCCAAAGGGCATGTTTCTGTCCAGCAGATGGCTCTTTTCTGCTGACAAGTGGTGTGATGGGCTACAGGGAAATCGTGAATAGGATCCTGTATGTTCATGTGATGGGAGTACTGGCAGTGTGAAGAACAGCAGAGCAAACTCAACCCATAAAAAAAAATCAAGGCGATTATAATGATATATGAAGCCGTGCTCAAATTTAACTGTCAGATAATTATGGAATGATAATATGTACAGAGAGAATTCTATTCATGGGACTGGCAAACCAGTGTTGGAGACAGTCAGACACTGATGATGGCAGCTTTCTGGCTTATGACACAGTGATTGGAATAAAGATAGGCCTTCTTAATGATTAAGAAAGGAAATTCAGAACACCTTCCAAAAAGTCAAAAACAAAAAATGAAGAGAATGAAAATGTGTATTCTAGCCCTTATATTTAAATGCATTATGGGTAAAATTTTCAAAAGCACCTAAGATACTTGGGAAACTAAGTGCTATTGGTAATAACCATTGGGAGTTAGATGTTTTTAAAATGTTTACCCTTATTTAGGGGCTGTTAAACACCATAAGGACACCCAGTAGGTTGGGACAGTATAGGTTCACTAGCCATGATGAAAAAGACACATAAGAAAAACAAGATTGTGACAGTGGCTGTTTTTAACCGCAGTGAATCCTCCTAGATGTGAACTGATGGAGACAGAAGTAAATAATATCTACCATATGATTTAATAAAACTTGGAACTGAAAACCAAATGCTGTCAAAACTGAGGCTTATAACTCACATCAAATTGAATTTAAAGAAAATAGAGAAGAGGGATCACTGGCTTGAAATTCATATTTTATTTGTTTGTTTACTGTTTTCAAACTGTTGATGAAAAATGGAAATAAATATCTCTAAATGTCTCCTTAGCCTACATAGAATCAAATCTTACTATCTGTAGCTAACACAGGCAATCCCATGGAAATCAGTGGGGCTCCTCTCATACACAAGGTATGCAGGATATGCCGTGCCCATTGCATAAATTTAATGTAAAGTTCTACAAGAAAACTATATACATAAAATACATTAAATCAGTGGTATAATTCACTTGAATATGGACCACTTGCATGAGTAAGAGTTTACCTTAGATGTAAATGTACTTTCATTGTCCTCTGCCTATAATGAAACTGACTAGACAGGTAAATCCACATCCCTTTGTCTAGGGCAGACTTGATTTGTTCATTGCCTCCAAAACACATTTTAAGAATGTATTTCCAGAACACACATACAATTCTGTACATACATCACTCAATGATATTCCTGACCAGCACATCACCAGTTTACATATGATACCTTATACAATACCTTTTGGATACCTATTATGACATTAGTGTGTTATGAGTTATAAGTATAGAGGGCCCTCTGACAGTGGGCATTGAGGGGCTCCTAGAGTCACAGAGAGTGCATGTTATGTCTCCTGTGACTGCATGGATGTTACAGAGAACAAAATACAGCCCCAAGTTGCATCGTCATTCCTGTAGAAGCCCCTGTGCTGTTGAGGAACCCTGACCTACTGACCGAAGGATGTGGTAGCATCTTTTCCAGAGATTTGCTTCCCCCAAAATCTTCTCATGCCGGTGTTATTGTGGGAGGAGGAGATCTGTGCTGCCATTATTAGGATCTGAGAAAGCTATGGAAATATTTCTGGATCATTTGTGTAATTTTCCTAATGAGTCCAATTATGCAGACCTAAATCAGATAAAATTCCCATTAAAGCCAATGATAGCTGTGCCTGAGTAAAGACTGCAGGGTTGGACTCCTATGGGAGACCAAAGGTATTGCAAGTTTTGCCATTGATTTCAGTGGGAGCAGTATCAGGCAGTGGGATAACTGATGTCTCTTGTTAACTGAAACTCCCAGGGTACCAAAACTTGGTTACTGCTCCAGAGTTTTCATTGCTAAGTCAATTGGACAGCAAGGGATCGTCTTTGCTGTATTCAAGGTCCTAGAATCATTGGCAGAGATAGCTGACCTGGGGGGAGGTGGCCTATGAAGGGTCAAGGGTCATCTTCACTGGTGATCCAGAGTGCAGCCTGAATAGAGCCTCTAAAATTAGGGTTGCTGGTGGGCAGGCTTTAAAATCTGTGTTTCCATATTCTGAGTTTCAGGGAACACCAGAAACCTTTAACTTACACTGTAGTGGTAACTATTTGATTAATTGTTCTCCTTAAATTAATGGGGTAACTATTAAGTCTGGTAGCGCTGGAGATGCATCCTGCTGGACAGGTTTGGCACACTTAGCAGCAGCAGCAAAGCAGTTTTAAAAAAAGTGTTTGGAGACTAGCTCAAAGTCATAAAAACTCTCTCATAAGCTGTATTTGACATAACATCCCACTGATGCTTCCACAGATTTATGTATAAAGATAACATTCTTTGTGGCTTCTTGGACTGAACCATTTGACTTTTGAGAGGAAAGTCAGGGAGCTTATTATTTATATTAAAAATAAAAGATAAAACTGTCAGGAAAAATAAATACTTTATGTGGTAAGAACTGTCCTCATGTATATTATACTAATTGTGTATAACTATAGTTTTCTACTGTAAAGAAATACATTATTTTAAAGTAGACCAATATTTTTGTTACCAGTACTTAGATTTTTGTAAAGAAAGAAAAAAATATCTGTTTTTATGTTTTAAAGTATGGCATAATATATTCAGGTCACTAACAGTGAATGTCCATTTTTATTTTAGTACACTTGTGCATGGAACAATTAACAGCAAGGAACCACTATTTCAAAGCCATTTAGCTACCTAAAGATGCCTACTGAGATTTTCAAAACTGCCTATGAGGTGTTAGGCATCTAGGCACTTTTGAAAATCATACTAGATGCCCATCTACATTTTCAGATGCCTGAAGACCTTTTAAAAAATCTGGTCCCACATGCTATCCTATTTGATTCTGTATTTCATTAGCACTTCATTTGCTTTGGCTACTTGTCATTGATTGTGCAGTTATTGGTAAACCTGACTAAAAGAACAAGTCCAGTTCATCCCACCCGTTCAATTCACTTGGGTAATACTAGTTTGGCATTTCTGTTTTTTGTTTTAATTCTTCTAAATGGAAGCTAATCGCTAGGAAGCAGCAATTACTTTCACTGATTCATAGAGTTTAAGGCCAAAAGAGACCATTAGGTCATCTAGTCTGACCTCCTACGTATCACAGGCTGTTAAATTTCACCCAGTCAGCCCTGCATTGAGCTCAATGACTTGTGCTTAACTAAAGCATAACTTGTGTTTGGCTGAAGTATATCTTCCAGAAAGGTATCCAGTCTTGATTTGAAGACATCAAGTGATGGATAATCTACCACTTCACTGGGTAGTCTGTTCGAGCGGTTAATTACCCACTCTGTTAAAAAATTGTGCCTCACTTCTGATTTGAATTGGTCTGGTTTCAGCCTCCAGCCAGTGGTTCTTGTTATGCGTTTCTCTGCTATATTAAAGAATCTTTAGTACCTGGCATATTTTTTCCCTGTGAAGGTACTTATACAGTGTAATCAATCTTCTTTTTGATAAGCTGAACAGATGGAACCAAGTGTCTCAGTGTAAGGCATTTATTCCTGCCTTCAAATCATTTTTGTGGCTCTTTTTTCCACCTTCTCCAATTTTTCAACCTCCTCTTTAAAAATGAACACCAGAACTGTACACACTATTCCCTACCCCTGCTCACTACTCTTCTGTTTACATATACAAGGATTACACTAGCCCTTTTTGCAACAGCGTTGCACTGGTACCTCATGTTGAGTTGCTTGTCCACTTATGACCCCTACATCCTTTCCAGAGTCTCTGCCTTCCAAGACCAATCCCCCGTTCTGTGGATATGGCCTGCATTCCTTCTTCCTTGATGTATAACTTTGCATTTGGCTCTATTGAAACACATTTCGTTTGAACAGTGGACCAAGGTTCCCATGGGATACAGATCACTCTGTGTGACTGCCATATCCTCAACATCATGTGCAAATTTGATCTGCAGTGATTTTATATTTACTTCCAGATTATTATTAGGTGGTGATTCCCAGTAGACAACTGCTTTTTGAGATCTGTCATCTACACTTCTTACTCCCATTAACATGCCCCCTAATGATGTTGGATAGTGCTATTGTTTTAATCAGAATGTTGTGTTGTACTAAGTCAAACACTTTATAAAAATCTAAGTATATTACATCTGTGCAGTTACTTTTATCAACCAAATTTGTAATTTCATCAAAGAATGAAATAACATTTGTTGAAAAGACCTATTTTCCACAAAACCATGTTGACTGACATTAATTATATTCCTATCCTTTAATTCTTTATCCATTGACTCCTGTATCAGCTTTCTATTATTTCGTCAAGCTAGTTGATCTTTAGTTACCGATATCATCTCACTTAACCTTTATTAATATTGGCATAACATTAGCACTCTTCCAGTCTTCTAGAAAAAACAAGATTTATTAAAATTAACCATCAGTGGGCCAGAGATCTCCTCAGCCAATGCTTTTAGGATTCTTGTGTCCTAAATTGATTAATCCTAATTATTTTAGTGCTGTAATTTAATATGCTATGCCTCTGGATATAAACAACTGTACCATTTGTTTTACATAGCTCATATAATCCACAGTTCTTACTGATGTATATGGGCCAAATTCTGCAGTCCCTACTCAGGCAAAATTCTTATCAAAGCTGTAAATTTTGCCTGACTGGGGACTTAGGGATTTGTATGAACATCATATTCCATCTCTAATCTGTAAGCAGATTTCTTTAAAGCAAAGATACTCTCTAGCTAGAATAGATGATGTTTTCTTTCTGTAGAAATAGTGGGCTCTTTGGGAAATATCAAATTTTAAAAAGATGTCTGTGAAATACCGAGTACTGTAAGGTTGGAAGGCAAAATATGTATTTATCGGATGCTAGTAACTCTGATTATCATATGGTTCCACTGTCTTTACCATGAGTTACAAAAAACTCTTAGTAGTCATCAACCTACATAAAAGTAGGTAAATTGCAGGTAATGCATTGACAATACTACTACATTTTAATGAACGTTAAAGGTAGAATTGGATTGATGAAGTAGGATATGCTTATGGCTTCTAAGTGAGCCATCATATATTAAGATGTCGATGGCCATCAAAGTAACTAGACAAATAGAGAAATTATTGATGTTGATAGTTTCTAATTTGGACAACAAAATACATAATTTTATAGTTGAATTTTGCATGTTGCCTTTATTTTTATATGAAAGCCATTTTCTCAAACTTATATTAGAAAATCCCAACAATCTTTTAATTTGTGGGGTTTCAAATGCTCACTACTCTATCTACAACAGCAAACCATGCAAGCCTTTCTCAGCTTAGTACTTCCACTACAGGAGTAGAATAAGAAGGATTTGGCCCAAAGGAAAGGAATACCAGGAATATTGTTAGAGTTTTTATTCTTTGCTCCAGCAAGCACTTTCTGAAGCAAAAGAAAAACATACAAACAGAAAACTCCACAAAAGAATGGTCCCTTTAAACTCCCATTGAAGCCAGTCACTAAAGTCTAACTAACTTCAGTGGGAGTAGGTAACTTTATTGCTAAGAATGGGTGGTTGTTATTCTGTGAACCATGGTTCAAAGTTACTATTTCATATTGTTCTTTCGGTCAGTGGAACTAAAAGTGGCTGAAAAGAGCCAAAACACAATGGACCCGATATGTTTCCATTTTTCAGCTTGATGAGGAGATTGCCGATCGTACAAGTCCAATAAACTGGGGGTCCACAATTGACAAATCTATAAGCCGACAAAGCCATGTATGTGAAGAGTCAGAGCTCCTGTCTGTGCTCTGCAGTAGAGACCCTAGGGTGACACTGTTCCCGTTACTGCAGGATATGGCTGAGGATTCCCTTCCTCAGCCTTGCCTGCACAGTCCATTTACTCAGGATGTCCTGCTATTTCCAGTGCATTCTCTGGAGAATGGTACTGGATGTAAAATTCAGGTCACATGTTGTCTGAATTGTTCTGATAAAATGAGTTAAATTACCCTAATTTAACTAGGAGAGATCAGGTACAGGGGTCACCTACCTGCAGGCAGGAAATATTCTGCTTCTTGTAGCACTTTCTAAGCTCATGGGGAAAATTGCTTTCCTGTGAATTAGCTGTGTGAAATGTACATCAGAAATAGAGAGAAACTGCTGTTTCCTCTTGTGAGTAGGAAAGGAGCAAATAACTTCTATAGCAGTTGTTGTTCAACTGTTAACTGTGTGGGCAAAATTCTTTGACATGTAAAGTGTCTTCACCTCCCATTGACTTCAGTGGGAGTTGAGGGCATTCAGCACCTCAGGGTTCAGGGACCCTGGTACAGCAGATTGAAATAATGGTGTTCTAACCCCTCCCCCCCCCACCCTATGCCTTTTATTGTCCATGACCTGAGTAACTTGTTTTTCAATTTAAAACTATGGGCCAAATTCATTCAAGGGACACCCTGCAGGAGAGAGTCTCCCAGGGAGAGATTCATGCAACCTCCTCTCCCTGGAAGGTGCCTGCCCATCCTCCGGTGAATCTCCCAGGGGCAATGGGTTAAACTGGTGCGGGGGGAAGATGCTGCAACACAGATCTTCTTTCCCCAGCTAAAGTGAACCTGGCCAAGTGACTAAAATCTCAAAAATATATCTGATGTGAAATAATGTACAGAAAGGACAATAGAAAACAATTTTCTCCTTCTATTGGGGATGTCATACTTTATGTAGAATATAATCTTGTATACAGCCCATTTTGGTCCAAAAGGTTACCTGCAAATACTGCATGGTATTGTGCCCTTCAGTAGAATATTATAGATTGAATGAACCAGATAAAAGTTTATTTAAAATACCACAATGCTGCTTCTGTCCAAATGGATTGGTTTAATGGCTATTTAGTAGGAATAAATTCTATCTGGCACTATTGTAACAGCAGCAGGAGAATCCAAATATAGCAGCAGCAGCAGCAGGCTTTGGTGTATAAATTTTCTTCCAAATGCCATATTGTTTTTTAACACTGTCAGGGAGCTAGAAAGTGATGCTGTAATGATTCAAAGAAGCTGTACCCACGAAAGCTTATGCTCCCAATACTTCTGTTAGTCTTAAAGGTGCCACAGGACCCTCTGTTGCTTTTTAAAGAAGCTGTGTTACTTTTTATTTTTAGAGATTCTTTAATAGCACAACAGCTACATGACTTTGTCTTCAGTGAATTCAACCCCCATTCCCAGACCTGCCATTATTTTATCCATGTTTTAAATGAGACCTAATTATTATTATTATTTATTATTTGTATTGCAAAGCACCTAGAAGCTTATAGTGGACTATGGCCCTGTTGTGCGAGGCACTGTACACAAACAGGAAAAAAAAAAGATGATTTCTGCTCCAGCCATTTTTGCCCAAAGCTTGATGAAAAATGATTCATATGGTTATGCTAGTGCTCTGTATTTTAAACACCATAGGCTGTTTAAAAATGAGGATTTCTGCAAGGTGCTAAGGATCTCTAGCTCCATTGCCTTTAGTAGATTTTTGGTGCCCAGGACTTCTGAAAATCAGGCTACATTTAGGCATTGAAGGTTACAAATAGAGCCGGTGGAAACGGGTAATTTCTGTTTTGTGGGAAATTTTGACATTTCAAAGTTTTTCATTCCTAGCTAATAAATAAGCAAGTATTTTTTGAAAATTCCCATGAAATGGAAACAGTTTGATCCAGAAAATAAGATATGATGTTTCAGCCAGTACTAAACAGCAGTTGCCCTTTTTCATTTTAAAAATAAATTAAAATAGAATGTTTTGACTATCATATCATATGATGATGTCAGTAGTAGAGGATAGTGATATGTCAGACTATCCACTACAACTGCTGACATGCCATGAAATAAAGTAAAATTTAAGTAATATAAAAATGAAAAATAAAAAATTTTTAAAATAAAATTCATTTTGAAACAAAATTTTGAACATTTTTCTAAAATGAAGGTTTTTTAAATTATTTTTTCTTTTGAAATATATTATGTGGGAATTTTTATGGAAATCGATAGTTTCATGACAAATTTAGGTTTTGTCAAAATGGCATTTTCTAATGGGAAACAGTTTTGACAAACCAACCAACTCTAGTTGCATTTCTGCAATCAGATCTATGCGGGCATACCTTTTGCCTATGTGGAATCCTGTTAAGTCATGCATGGGATGCAAAGATCTACCTGCCTGGATCTGTTTGTAGGAGTGGGGAATAAATATGGTGCTGAATGCCTAATCTGAAGCATTCAAGTTTAAAAATTTGACCTAATAGCTTAGAACTGTTTGGAATGTTTTCAACTCTGGAACAAATATATTTACTACTTATGTTTCATTTTTCTCAATAATTAACTTAGTGCAGATATTTTAAAATAGTGCACAACTTTCATAAATTGAAATTGGTTATTCTGAAAGCGCTGAGCATGATGACAAATAATGATTACAATAAAAAGACAATTTAATCTGAATTGGTAAATTCATGTAAATGTCTGTTAGGAATATGAAGGTAGTACAAAAAGGAATCTACTTATTTGGCTTAATAAAGATCTTTCTAAAATGATCTCTCCTGAAGATTTTAAGTAATCTACTATATAAAATAATCTTGTAAGACATCTTCTCTGCTGATTCCCTAACACTAGAAGTTTGTAAGTAGTTTAATGATAATGAATAATTACTCTTCAAGTAGTCCTTTCCATGGAAGGATCTCAAAGCAATTTACAAACATCTTGAAGTACAGTAGACACTTGTTATATCCAGTTTACAGGAGGGTAAATTGTGGCACAGAGAGTTGCCATGACTTGTCCATAATCAGACAGTGAACCAGATTGGGGACAGTTGACTTTGGTTAGAAAACACTGCCACACTTCCTGGCAGAGTTAAGCAGACATGTTCATCAAAAGCTGTTCTTTCCAGACAGTAGGCCAAACTCCCCCAGGGTCTATGATAGCAGAAGCTGATACAGACCCCCACTGAGAACCCTGGTGATAAAAAGCCAACTAGTGAGAAAGATGCCACAGGAGAAAGGAGACACTACACCTTTCTGTTCACCACTAGGCCTCCACATTAAATAGCTAAGTAATTAACACAGCCATGCCATGCACTAGGACTGGTTAATTTTATCCAGTATGTGTAGTATCCTTAAATGGCTGGAAGTACTACGCCATTACACAAAATCTGTATTGTCAGTTTTTATGTTCTCATTTGGTTAAAGACTTTTCTCCCTCTTTGGGAAGGACAGATTTTACTCCTGCCAAAATATTTCTGCTCAGTGAACAGAATTAGTCTATAGTTTGTTTGTTAATGTATCCTCGGGCTTTCATGAAAGTAGGGGGAAAACACTTATTAGACTTAATCAGGTGGCAAGCTTTCATTATATCTGCTCTAATACACAAGGAAGCCGTACTCCTGGAATTGAATCTTTAAACACACTCTGTATAGGAGGGTTAAAAAGAAGGTTAATTCACTGCCCTGAGGTCTAACCTTCAGGAGCCTCCAATCTTGTTGAAAACAATTTCGTATAAAGGAGCCGCCATACTCCTGCGCACGCACCATACCAATTCTTTAATGGTTCTTCTCTTTTACCAAGCAGTAGAAGATTTTCAGGGCCTTACAAGTCAGTTTCACAAGTGGGGCAGAAATTGTGATGTGGGGTCAGGTATTTTCTTAATGTAATTTGTATATTTCCAAATTGTACACAAGTCATCTTTTCTTGAATAGGGTGGTAATAAGGGTGTAGAAGCAACTGCCTCCTTGCAGAAAGCTTGAGTCAGGCTCCTCCCCTATGCCTAGAAGGAGTTGCCTTGGGCCTCTGTCTTTTTCCAGTGTGTCTCTGCTTCATGAAATATCCCTTCTTCTCCCTCAGACCCTTTTTTCTGGGAAACCCCTAGTCCAAGACTGCTCACTGACACTGCAGGGTCTGGTTAGATGGGCCTACATGCTTACCCTTCTGATGTGGAGCTGCGCTTCAGTACAAAGGAACCTCAGAGCTGTAACTGCCAGACAAAGCATAGAGCTTTAACTCAGACAATACCCTTAATGACTCCCTTAATGCAGTTGCTGCAAGGTATCTTTACTTAGAGATTATTGATGTATAAGCACACTAACAGGCAAGCCATGATGTTGAGGTCACCATTGAAAAGTCAGCTGCCTGACAGCATACAATGGGCCTGATCTAAAGCCCATTGAAACCCCCCGGGGCACCTTTCCATTGACTTCAATGGGTTTGGATCAGGCACAGTATCTAAGATACCATAGTTACTTCCCTGTCTAATTATAGTTTTGGGCATGGACTGGAAGGGACTCTGCATGGACAGCTCGCTACTTCCTGCAAGAATGGAGGAAGCGAAACCCAATGATCTCTGCAGCACTATCCCCTTTTTCTCCAGAACTCATTTAGTGTGCTTCACAGGTCCGGAACCCACAAGGAAGGGAGGGTGGAGACTAGGCAGACTCTGAGTAGGGAGTGAGTGGTCTGGGGTGGGGTTGGCTATATTATATTTGCTATGGAGCCTCCACCCCAAATAGTCCTGGGCAGTTACAGTGGATTAGAGCATCTAGTAATTGCACTGCCAGATATCTGCTGGGAGCTGGCTGGTGTGAAGGAACAGGGCTTCTATGCAGATGACCCTGAGGATCTACCAAGTTTGAAGACCATTCCTTTGAGTTATTCTGTGCGGGGCAACACTCCTGTGACTGAACAGACGGGAAGGGATTCTGAGGATATCTTCGGTCAGAGAGTGGGGGCAATTTGGCTCACTATGAGGAAAACACAGGTGTTTTAATGGTGAAAACATCTCTGTCATGTCTAATTAAATAGGGGCTATTAAACATCAAACATCCTATGTTTTTAATTGTTCTTACGGCAAATGGCAACTTGTAGACGATTTGCAACTTATCTTCTCCATCACACTCTTACTAAGTATTGGTTACCTTCCAATTTTTTAAGCTATTCAGGAAAAAGAGGAGTTCATTTCGTGTCAGGGAAAGTCACGTGCATTTCTGTGTCCTCTACCGAGGTATTCAAGGAGCTGCTGAGTCTGAGTTCTGTTTATAATTCTTAATACAAGTCTAGAGTGAACCTCTGTATCAATTCAGCATCCTGCAGCTTTTATCCTCATGGTGTGTTCAAAATGTTGGTATTTTTTCCTTTCTGTTACTATTTCCAGCACAGAAAAACATTTGCATTGGTACATTCATCTCATGTCATTTCTAAAACTGAAATCTCAGGAGTGCAGACTGTGCTTTGCTAGATGAGTTGTAGCCATAACTTATTTATGTATTTTAGGTTCTTGGATAGCCTTATAGGATAGAGATTATAGGGCTTTAATTGAGATTCTGTAGTTATCTGCTCTGTCTCCAGTCTTGTTGTACTTTTACATCTATATTTTTACACCTATATTTATATATTTACCTGCTGGACATATTGCTGTCAAATGTTTTGATCTGGATTTTTCCGGTTCATTGATATTCCCACAGAGATTTAAAAGCACTTCCACTTCCTTCAGAAAAATCAAAACATTTTATAAAAGTGCCATCATGCACAAGACAATTATTTAAATTCCAAAAATCCCTCTGAAAATATTTTATTATAATGTTTTATTAATGTGATTTAATAAAAAAATTATCAAATCCATCTTTGGATTTCTAATGAGTCAATCAGAGTGGTATCTGCTGAGCCTGTAACATCTGTTATAGTTTAAAAAAAAAAAAAAAAGTTATGACCAGACATGATCAAGACAATCACAAGTTAACAAAGTCATTTTATTTGCTGAGATCTGAAAAGCTTGGGGCTCTGGGGGCCAAATCCAGCAATCCTTTCTCAGGCAATACATGCTTATTTTCACAATACTGTTGTTCTTTCTCACTGCTTGCTTCCCACGGTTTTACTGAATACCTGTGCTATAGTATCCTTATACATTTGTAATAGGCCTTTGCTTAGCTAAGCATCTGCAATTAAAGCTTGTTTGGAATTCCATGCAATGATATTAAAAGCTTAGTGAGATGTGCCCAGAAGTAAGAGGTGCTGTATTCATGGATTGGGAGAAGGACAGGTTATTCATTTTTTCTTTTTCTTTCCATTTGTTTCTTACAGACCCAGAAATATCTCTTATTAATTTCAATCAGAGATTTCTAAAGCTGGGTGGGAAAATGGAAAAGAAAAGAATATGGAAATTTTATTTTTTTTCCCTGATTTTCATCAAAATTATGAAAATTTTCAAGTAGTTCTAGAGATTTATTTGTGGCATTGTCCCAAAACCTAGGACTTCAGATCTATTATTTTTGTGACCTAGAAAAAACAGCTATTGAATAGCCAGTAGAGTAAAACTAATATGCTGCATGTATCCGAACAGTGCCAGCAAATGTCTTTTTATGCATCATTTATTCACGGGATAAATAGCCTTTTAATAATACTTTCAGAACATGCTTCTCAACATATAATTAAAAGAGAAGTTCCTGGAATGAGAAACAACATCAGAGTGTGAGTGCATAAAAACAAATTATTTTGTGTCCCCCACCGACCACACACACACACACACACTCTCTCTCTCTCTCTCTCTAACACATGCGCGCACACACACACAACATGGGTGTTCTTATCCTATTCAGGTTGAGAAGTTTATCCATGTGTCAGGTGAGTCACTGAATTGGTGTTTCAGTTTAGTTTTTGTGTATCTTGCTGACAGCACATAAAATGCTATAATGAAATTATATTTGCGGAATATTGTTTTCTTTTGTATTCAGATCTGTGACACTAGCACTAGGACAATCTTTAATTTAAATGTTGTGCTAGAGGATCTGTTCCAGCCAGGACTTATTATATGGTTACCATTTAATAAAGAAAACAAAATAGGGACATATTCTTATCTAACCTAATGTATACATATAATATCCATTATAAGCATAGGTGCTGGAATTAGGGTGCTGGGGTGCTTCACCCCCTGACTTGAAGTGGTTTCCATCATATACAGGGTTTACAGTTTGGTTCAATGGCTCTCACCCACCCACCCCCCACTGTACAAATTGTTCCAGCACCCCTGATTATAGGGTGACTAGATAGCAAGGGTGAAAAATTGGGACAGAAGGTAGGGGAGTAATTAGATAAAGGCCCAAATAATGGGACAGTCCCTATAAAATTGGGATATCTGGTCACCCTACCTGATTAAAAGGTAGTAATCTGAGATAATTCTGAGATCAGATACACACAGTTCTTTCTGTAATTAATGCTTTTATTAGCCAACCAACCAAACATAAACACTTTACAATATATCAGAGAAGAGAGAGAGAATGCCAAATGGCCAGCACTTGCATTGCTCACATGATCCTTTGTGGGGATAGCCGAGAGTCAGTAGGTAGATGTTGTCCTGGTGTCTCATAGAGCACTCAAGCCAGGAAACATCTTTTATAATATGTTACTCTAAAACGCCAACGACCTTACAATCTAAATTTAAGTAATGACTTGCAAGTAAGGGTGGAGCTGGGGCAAAGGACAAGGAAGCGTATGTGTGTGTGTCCACTTACAGTGGGGTACTTAAAAATTGCATTCTGATTCTAGGTGTTACTGGTTATAGTGGAATTCTTCAGTTTAAGAATAGGATATAGCACTAGAACTGATTACCTCTAACTTTTTCAGTTCGCCCTGTGTATGCACATATATAAAAAGTGTGTGTGTGTGTGTGTGTGTGTATGTAAGTGAAAATAGTTAACTCCCTAAATGAAGGAATCACAGAGAGAATGAGTTTTCATGGGAAGTTTTAAATGAAAGAGTGTTAGTTGGGTGGTTCAATTTAGGAGATTATTGCATGCATAGGGTTTCGCATGAAAATTAGTACAGAGATGATTTTTTGAGAAACAATTACACTGATTGTAATGGAGTTGTGCTCATTTTCGTCACCTGTGAATTTGGCCATTAGACTTTGCAATCTTTCATAGCTTCAGCCACAGAAAAAAATTCACCAGACCAAAATCTTCAGGAAATCTTCTGTTTTTGATGTGGAAATTTCATGATGCTGTTTCACTCAGTTATATACTATAGAGTGAGCTCACATTTACAGTGTAGTCACTTTTTCCTGCTGGAGCATTCTTGGCAACAGTTGAGTCTCAAATTTGTGTGCTGGCCATGACATGTCTAATTTATTTAAAAAAATAAGACTGCCTATTACTATTCAATAACAGTGTATTGCAATCCCCTCCAATTAGGAGTATATGTAAAAAAGATATAGCACAATTTCTCACTATTAACCCTTGTAGTTAAGAATTACAGTGAGTTGCATTGTATTTTATTACAAGCCTGCTCAGCAATGGGAGGCAATTTGGCAAATTGTTGAGGCAACAGCTGCTATGATGAGCCCACTAGGAGAGACATAACAAATATAGATTGGCTCCATAGGCCACAAGCTGGTTCTTAGCCAGGATATCTGGGGCATCACAGAGTCATATTAAATTAATGCATCTTCCATTGCACTCTACATCAATATCACTCTTGTATATTGCTCCTTGTCATTAAGTGCATCGCTGTGGGTTTTCAGTAGCTGGGCTTAGGTTCTTAACAATTTGGCACCCAAATAAATAGCACACCTCCAATCTTCTATACCTTGTTTGTTGTTTCATCATTTTGCCCTTAATAAAAAACAGAGGAAAAGAGAATGAGCCATGAGCTTTTCAGAAATAATTTACTGGGGGACTTTAGATGGCTCCTGGTGGCATAAATAGCTTCCTCACACAGAGAAATAAAAATGGTTTTAATAAAGTGAAAGTTCAAAGATTATTGTTGGATATTTCTGTTATTTCCCAAAAACTTTGTGTTTCCTCAAGATAGTGCTCTGAAAGTTACTGTGCCTTTCTAGAACTTATTAACAAAATGATTTTGATGATCTGTTATGCCCCAATAGCCAAAACACATTTCGCTTGGGGGGAGGGAAAGGTGAGAAATCAACCTTGCAGAACTTTAAATACAAAATTTAAATGAAGGTCATGCAACAAATGTAACAGCAATTGGGGGACACTAATTTGAAATCCTTAATAAGGTTGTAGATAGAAAGAGGGAAAACTAGGCATACCTGAGGAAATAAGCAAGCTTAAAGATATTCTGAAAGGGGAATAAAATGTGTTTATCCCTTTTTTTGCTTCTTTATAATGTGTATCTTTTTTCTAAAACACTAGTATAAGTTCTACTTGTTTTCTACCTGAGACTGTCTTGCCTACCCTGTTCTGCTGAAGACTCTATGGACTATTGGAGAATTGGTAGGATCAAGCAATCACAACAGAAAGAACTGAGGGAAGAAGTGATTTTTAGTCAGATTATTTAAAACTCTCTGCAGCAAACTCTCCATTCCACCCAAGCTCCAAATGACAGGGGAGGCTAGAGAGACCCATTAGTTCCTCCCTGATCTTCAGTGCTCTGGTGTCTGTGCATGTTAGAACTGTGCAGGAGCAGGTCTGTCTTAAGCCAGTGAAGGATTAAAATTAAGGATTCTGCCTCCCCCGCCCCCCCATGCCTTCATCTCCTTATACAAGTGATAGAGTGGCTGAGCTGTCTCCTTCAGCTTTACATCAGTGAAGAGTTTCTCAGAGGCTACTACCAGACAATTTAAGGCCACTTTGCTCTGAATAACCTGTTTTTATTAATTTGTTTTACTTATATTAGCCTCCATTTTAAAATAAATACTTGAGAAAGGATGTCTTTTAGATTCAGCACCTCTCACCTGAGAGCTGAGAAAGCTCTTGCTCCAGTTCTCTGATCCTCCAAGTAGTTCTCTAGCAAACTCTGGGAGACAAGATGAGATATTAATAACTGACTTTAATGGGGTTTGGATGAGGTCCTTATTGGGTAATCTTTTAGTTTCGGGAACTTAGTTTGTTACTGTGTTACTGGAATTTCTTTCTTTTTCTGTTTCTTTTTACCATTATAAAAAGAGATATTTAGCGTGTATTAGTGTTACACTGACCGACCTCGGTCGTCGGGATTGAACCTAGAACCTCTGGAGCTTAGTGCATGAGCCTCTACTGCATGAGCTAAAAGCCATAGGACCTTTAGCTAAGGCTGTAGAGCAGATCTCTCTCCCCCCGGTGCCACTAGATGGGACAGAACACCACACCCTGGAGGAGTGTGGGTTACATAAGCATGTGCACACGTGGAGTCAGCACATAAAGGATGCAACCTCTAATTAAAATATACAAAGAAGTATATTAATATATCTAACATAGATTGCAACCTCTTTGGGGCAGAGACCTAGTACAATAGGGCAGGGCCCCTCTAGGTGATACCTTAGTACAAATAATAAAGTCATTTGGTTATGGGAGCATACAGATCTTGCTCCTCTCTGCTATGTATGTGTGATTAGATGTGGTATCCGTCAGCCTGATTTTCAAACCAGTGGCATCAGTTTTGCAATAGTGCACCTTCATTTGCCTTATTAGTGTTTCTCCTGACCTATGCCATTGCAATCAAGCTCCAAATTAGACTGTGTGGATATAGGATTAAGGCCTGGAATGGATATCGATTATGTATGACGTGTGATGGATTTTGTTTTGTACCGTTCATAGACTGGATTGTGCAATTACAATCTGTCCTGTGTAGGGCTGGTGAGTGTGTGCGCCACCCCAGGAGCACTCAGAAAAGAAATCATGCCTCAGAGAGGCAAGATTCCTTCGTTACTCTACAGGGAGAACACGTTGGTCCTGTTCAGTAGCACATTCTTATCTGTTCTCCTACCTACCACTTGCTGGATCAGCTGTGTTCGCTGGCAGGTTGGGGTTGGAACTAGAGCCCCACACATTCTCTGTCCCACCTTATCCACTGCCTTCCCAGCAGCTTATGTGCAGCGAGGGTTCTTAATCCCTTTTACACCCTGATATGGTCGTGAAGTGCAGGCCGCTGTCTAGGTCTTTGACAATATAGATCAGGACTAAAGCACTATAAGCCCTCTACATGTGGCTCAAAACCGGTAACCAAATATTGTGTATCAGAACCAGCTTGCATAGGTCCTAAAGTTCAGAAAGGATCAGGTGTCAATTAAACTTGTCTTCTCATTTTGAATCTTATAATAGGGTTGCCAACTTTCTAATGGCACAAAACTGAACACCCCTGCCCTGAGGCCCCACCCCCGCTCGCTCCATGCCCCTTTCCTCCATTGCTCGCTCTCCCCCACCCTCACTCACTTTCACTGGTTGGGGTGTGTGTGTGGGGGGGGTGACGGCTCCGGCTGGGGGTGTGGGCTCTGGGGTGGGGCTGGGGATGAGGGGTTTGGGGTGCGGGAGAGGGCTCCAGGCTTGGACAGGGGGTTGAAGTGTGAGGGGGTATGAGCTCTGGGCTGGGGGTGCAGGCTCCCAGTGGGGCCAGAAATGAGGGGTTCAGGGTGCAGGAGAGGTCTCTGGGCTGGGGCAGGGGATAGGGGTGAAGGGGGGTGAGGACTCCAGCTGGAGGTGCAGGCTCTGGGGTGGGGCCAGAGATGACGGTTTGGGGTGCAGGAGGGGGCTCCGGGCTGGAGCCAAGGGGTTTCGAGTGTGGGAGAGGGCTCTGGGCTGGGGCAGGGTTTTGGGTGCGGCAGGGGAGTGAGGGCTCTGTCTGGGGATGTGGGCTCTGGGGTGAGGCTAGGGTTGGGGTGCAAGAGGGGGCTCAAGGCTGGGGCAGGATGTTGGGGTGTTGGGGGGGTGCGGCTCCAGGAGGGAATTTGGGTGTGGGAGGGGACTCTGGGCTGGGGTGCAGGAGGGGTGTGGGGTCCCAACGGTGCTTACCATGGTCTCTGCAGCCCCTAGGAGCATAGGTGGCCAGGGTGGCTCTGTGCGCTTCCCTCGTGCCTGCAGGCACAACCCCTGCAGCTCCCATTGGTCGCGGTTCCCAGGCAGGGAGCCTGCCTCTAGCCCCAGACCCCTGCTACGCTGCCCACTGGACTTTTAATGGCCCAGTCGGCAGTGCTGCAAGGAGCCGCTAGCGTCCCTTTTCGACTAGGTGTTCCGGTCAAAAATTGGACACCTGGAAGCCCTATCTTATAATGGAACATAAGAACGGCCATACTGGGTCAGACCAAAAGGTCCATCCAGCCCAATATTCTGTCTACCGACAGTGGCCAATGCCAGGTGCCCCAGAGGGAGTGAACCTATCAGGTAATTATCAAGTGATCTCTCTCCTGCCATCCATCTCCACCCTCTGACAAACAGAGGCTAGGGACACCATTCCTTACCCATCCTGGCTAATAGCCCTTAATAGACTTAACCTCCATGAATTTATCTAGTTCTCTTTTAAACCCTGTTATAGTCCTAGCCTTCACAACCTCCTCAGGCAAGGAGTTCCACAGGTTGACTGTGCGCTGTGTGAAGAAGAACTTCCTCTTATTTGTTTTAAACCTGCTGCCCATTAATTTTAACCTTGCTGTCTCACCTTGGTCAAGGTATAAGATCACACAGGTCTACTGGTTCGCAGGACTCATAACTAGGACCATATTGAAAATTATCAATGTAAGTTTTTGTTAGAATATAAGGGAGAGGAGAGAGATAACTTAAGAAACAAATAACTTTCACACATAGATTTAATAATAAATATGGAGGAGAGAAGGATGAGAAGTAGGGGAGAGATACGGTCCAAGTCCTATTGCTGTAAAGTGTGACCTGGGTTCTAGAATCATTTTACTGTAGGATTTACCAGGAAGTGAATCCTTTGCAATCACTATCACAAGAGATGAGCTGTGGTGTAAGATAGTGTGGGAGATGACGGAGGGGTAGGATGGGCATGGTGGTGTTGCGGCAGAGCCAAAGCAATACTGCTCTCATGAAGACTTTAATGTAAATGCACCTATTGCTGCTATGTATCATCAGCAGAAGCCAGGTCTGAAGAGATCTTAAACCTTAGCAAAAGCTAGCTTGGTTTAATATCTAATCAGACGGGCAGAACACCTGGTGAGACAGCATCCCCAAGTCTTGCACTGCAGGTTCATTGTTCGAGGGTAGTAATGCAGTGCCTACCATGGCATTTCTTAGACAGTTCAGTGTGAGTGTTGAGTGTGCCAGGAATATCAGATCAGGCCCAAAAGGCATAGTTACATTCAATGAGACATATTCTTGATATATTATCTTTGCTAGCTCATGTTCAACATGTGACTAAGAAACAAAGGAAAAACAGAAAAGTTGAATTAAGAATTTTTCATTTTTTTCAGAGATAGGCTTTTACAATGCAAATAGTATGTTGGAAATATTCTCAAATAACCCAGCACCAAGAATGATTTGCTCTCCAAAAACATTTAATCAAATAAAGAAATTTGTGCAGAAAATGGTGATATTCTGCTTCTCAGGGAAAGGCTTTTATATGGAGAAATATCATTGTATAGCTTTCTCTTTCCTAGAATAATATAAATACATATTTTTACAATGTATGTTTAAAACTTGTAATCTTTCATTTCCGCTTCTCTGAACAAAAAAAAAAAAAAAAAAAATCCCTTCTGTGTAATTACATTCTTAATGGTGGGACACAATGTTTACAGTTACTTCCCCCAGAATAGAACTTGAAAGACTGCATCTACAACAGAGAGTGTAATGGTTCTAGTCAAGAAGTTTCCTTGATATTTTTTATCCACTTCGTTACTTCATGCAATTCTTTAGTGTATTTCCATTCCCACTGTTGAAATATTTACAAATTCGAAGAGTAAATCACTTACAGTTATTATTGGCAATAGGAACTATATCCTCTTAACTTTATTGCAGTAACATTACAGACAGACCAAACCCATTCTAAACAGTGACTTTTTCTAAAATAAAGAAGAGTTTCAAAATACTGTAGTGATATTTGAACCTTAAAGGAGTCAGAAGTTCAGTTTGTCAAAGCTTCCCCAAGTTGGGGTGCTTATCTGAATTTCATGCATTTTCAGAAATGTGCTGGTAACCTCATAAATTTCTCATGACATTTGTTACTTCCTATTTTTGATTTACCCATAAAACCCATGATTTATTAAATGCCAGAGTTTGTGTGTTGGTTGGTATAAACTATTTTTTAAAGAGAAACTGATTCTATTCTTATACAAATTGAGCTATTCTTATTTTTTTTAAAATACATCCCAATTTAAAACAAAGACATAAGATGGATAAGCAAAGCTCCACTCAGCCCTGAAAAGCTTTACATAAATATTTTCTTTCTTTCTCCTTAAAAAGTTCATATAAAGCTGTAGGTGCTTAAACAATTATGTAAAATACAACAAAATGGGGATGAGTTTCAAAACAATAAACCTCCAACCCTCCAAGCGCATCCTGAATATTATCAAATCAAGGCCATGTCATATCAAACGGACAGTGAGCCCCTAGTTAAAAGATACTCTCTGAAGAACCCCTTAAAAAGGACAGATTCAGCCACTTTGCCAGATATTTGTCACTTTTACCCTCATCGTTTATCCATTTGGGAACTTGATTCAGCAAAGTCAATGGGACTACTTGTGTTTAATGTGCTGTGCTGGATTGAGACATCTGTGACTGCTTTCTATTTTATTTTATATAAAAATAATTTTGTGGCTATTGTGTTTATAAAATTCCTGAGATTTATATAGGCAGAAGTTTGCTCCTGATCAGATTATGGCAACTGTCTTAAAACAAACAAAATTATTTTTTGGAAGGAAGACTATTAATTTAAAATTTAAACCAGGAGCTCAGTCCTGATGCTGTAATGCAATATCATGGCCCAACCACATATAAAAATCCATCACATTTTTAAGAATAGGATGGTCAAAATCTGGGTGATGTAGGTTTACTTAGTCCTGTCTCGGTGCAAGGGGCTGGACTTGATGACCCTTCCAACCCTACAGTTCTATGATTCTGTATTTACTTGCACGAGTAATCTTATTGACTTCACTGCATGGTTTGTGGGAGGGATGTGCAAGATCAAGTCCTTAGAGGTAATACTTTTCAGTGTTCCATCTATTTTAACTCTTATACTGAGACTCCATCTGCTTATTTTTGGAACGGTGAATGTTCAGATTACTAACAGTCTTCTGCCCTACTCAGTGTAGCATTCAAAGATAGTCACCCCAGTGTCTTGGCTAACACTTTGTTTTTCAAAGCACCATTACAGATTAATTGGCAGTAATACAAATACTCGCTGCTGGAGACAATATGTTACTGAGCACATTAGTGGGCCTTGACTACATATTATCACTTCACTACTAATAAATGCAGATAATTATCTCCTTAGCCGTTGGTTTCAACATGATGAAATATTATATGAACAACTTAGTCTTACAGTCTGTCTGAAGTTCCCTTATTTCATTCCCTTGCTTAGTCTTTTCCCCCATCTTTTTACTATGGCCTTAATTATATGAGAATCCTGGATCTGATCTCCCTCCACCTGAGGGGGAAATTCAGATGTGAATTTCTCAGCTTAAGTCCATCTTTAAATATAAAGCAGATAGTCTTTGTATATTTTAGTCTCTTTTACTAATTTTCATCTGAATTAGTTTGGATTTTTTTTACTTTAAGTTTCTGCATATTCTCTCTCTTGTCAGTGGAATAAATAACACGATTTATGTTAAAAAGAAAAAGAGAGAGATACAGAGAAATAAAAGAAAAGTGGTAATCAACAAATGGGGCCATAGTTTGAGTCCACAGGAGGCTTTTTGCCTCAGGATTCTGATCCAGCAAAGCACTTGTGCAGGTGTGTAACTTTAAGCACATGAGTAGTCTCATTGAAGTTAATGGGACTACTCATATGCTTAAAGTTATGCATGTATTTTGTTGGTCAGGGCTGAAAAGCACAAGCATCATAGGAGTGGGAAACTCTGGGGAGTCAATCAAAAAGTAAATAATCAGGTGGTGAATGTTACATATTCTTCATGTCCCAAGAAGTGTTACAATACAATATATTTGTACAAACAAATTTAAGAATCTATTCCTCCTTTTCCATCCTGCCATGACTTTTTTTCTTTACAAATCTGAAGACCTGAAGAGCTCTGTGTAAGCTTGAAAGCTAGTCTCTCTCACCAACAGAATTTGGTCTGACAAAAGATATTACCTCACCCACCTTATTGCTCTAAGATGCATTGAAGAAGCACTTTGATTTGACTAAGGCTACGTCTACACTACAGCTTATATCGGCATAACTTATGTCGCTCAGGGGGGTGAATAAATCACTTCTGTATTTACACTTACCGGTAGATCGGCACTGCTGCAATCAATGCAGCGAGTCTCGATTTAGCCAGTCTGGTGAAGACACGCTAAAACGATGGGAGAGCACTCTCCCATCGATTTGTGTACTCTACCTCCCCGAGAAGCATAAGGGAAGTCGACAGCAGACTCTCTCCTATCGACACAGCGCAGTGTAGCCACCGCAGTAAGTGGATCTAACTACATCAACTTCAGTTACTGCTTCAGAGGAATTTCTAGCCGGTGAAAGGAATACTTGAGGTTTTTAAGCTGCAAGCAAGTGCAGCTGGCTCCTCAGAATCTCTGCAGCCAGCTTAAATTATCATTTAGGGTGAGAATTTGCTATTCATGTCCAATCTCTTCAGTATATTAAGCTTAGATTGTGTTTTTGTTTATTTGCTAGGTAATCTGCTTTGATTTGTTTGTTATCCCTTATAATCACTTGAAATCTATCTTTTGTAGTTAATACATTTGTTTTTGCTTTGTCACAAACCAGTGTGTGGGAGGTATAACTTGGGGTAAAAAGCTGTTTCATATTTCCTCTCCACATTGAGAGAGGGGGCAAATTTCATGAACTTGTGCTGTACAGATCTCTGTGCAGCTCAGGATGGTATAATTTTGGGTTTACCCTCCAGATGGGGGTGTGCACTTGAGTATATGGGCAGTTCCTTAGCTGAAGCCTTCCCATGCAGAGCTGATCTCAGTGTCTGTATGTAGCTGCAACTGGGTGT
>NW_020664413.1:27527880-27579214 GCF_002925995.2 Terrapene triunguis | reverse complement strand
TGGTGCCTGGAGCCGGCCCTGCCCCCAGTTCCAGGTGGCACCCCGAGGGGAACCCATCACACTGTTTTGTTATAATTTTAGTATAAACAAGGTTTATAAGAATTCACCAAGGGTGCCATATTGAAGACATTGTGAGTTTTGCCATTGCTTTCAATGGGAAAAGTATTGGACTTCAACCGACTTCACCTCAGTGCCAATTTTTTCTTGGTTTTGTTTCTTCCAAACATGTCCAACAGAATACAGCATTAAGCTCTATCAAGTGCATAAGGAGTATTTCTCTTTATCTTCTTTTCAACTGATAAATAAACTAAGGAAGTTTAAGTTTATTTTAGGGTGAATGTTCCTTTTCTGTCTTGCTGGTCAGTCTGAATGGACAAATACTGGATACAATAGACGGAACCCTTTGATATATTCTGTGTCATGACTATGGGCCTCAAACCTAGGTCAGCAGGGTTCACAGGAGCAGCCATGCTCCAACTCTCCATCTGGCAGCCTGCTGACAACAGCATACCTAGGACCCACAAAGCCCTGTCCCAGTTTGAGGGTCCACCCCTGAGGTCCTATTGGTAGAGTCCCAGAGCAGCTGATTGGCCCACTGGTCCTGCTTGAGCCAGCAGCAGGAACAGGAAGCTATCTGAACAATGAGAATCCATCCTTCTCCTGCTCCCCTGGCTTGACTCCTGCCATCGGACTTGTGGTTCCCAACTTCCAGTTTGTCTCCTGCCTCTGACTCCTTGGTATCCTGATCCAGTGACTCTTGACTCCTGTCTTATGACTTTGGACTCTGGCTCTGATCACTAGGTCTGGCTGCCTACAACCTGTCTATGACAGCCTTCCCTTGTGCTTTCTGCTGGTGCCACACACTATTATGTGTTCACAAATACCATCTATTCCACTATTTCTCAGAGCCACAATTGGTACAACATAAAGTCAGTCAAAGGTATAAAAACTTACTTTAACATTATTACTTCTTTTGGTCTTCCTGCACTATTCTATAGAGACTAGGAGCACAAGCTTCTGTCTATCTTTGTTTATACCAGGAAGCTTGCCACCATTCACACTGTTTTCCCCTGCAAACTGAGCTCCTGCTTCTGTCACTGAGAGGCATCATTCACCAAGGAAACTAACTGAATGCAATGAGGTGTGGTTAGAGAGAGAATCTCATAAGAGTTTTCAATCCAGCACTTACATTTTCAGAATCAGAAAAAGAATACAAATACATAAAAAGAGAGTTAAAACCAGCCCTCTGAAGAAAAAGGAAAACAAAAAAACTGCAAGAGCCCAAAATGAAAAGTGAAAACACAAATTCATCTTGCTTTCCATTGCTTTTAGCTTGTCTGAATCTAAACTTGCCTGTTATGACTTAACACCTGTATGATTCTTGTCTGTGTAGAGTCAGTTTATATGTTAACCTCAATGATAAAGAAAGCAACAGTAGAATTTTAAGAGATCCCAGATGAGAACAGTTTTCTAATGAGACCCTTGCTGTATGCTCATGACATTAATCTTACCGCAAGTGATATTGAGGCTGTCAGAATCCTCCTATCTGTACAAAACCTGTGTTTCTGGTTTATTTTTATTGACTCCCCTTCCTTCTACGTTTTCCAGTATTTTCACCACAACTACAAAATAACACTCAACTTGTAGAAAAACAAAGCAATATTATAGCTCTCCAAATAACTATGAATTACTTGGGGGTGTGGACGGGAGGGGAGGGAAGGTTTGCCAGGAAACTACTGGGAGAATTAATAGCTAAATTGATAATTCCATTTGTGTTCCTTTTATTTGGCATGTTTTCCCTAGAATGTGTGAAAGTTTGCTTCTGAAACAAATAAAAGGAACGTGTTACTTCACCACTGACCTATGGATGAGTGTGGCAAACCAAGTTTGTCTTAATAGTCTTATTTTCCATTGAGCAATCAGTATTGACCTGTTATGTGACCTTATATTGGAGTCAATATTTTCAAAAGTGATTAGTGATTAGAGTACCTCAGTTTTGGGTGCCCAGTTTAAGACACTTTAGGATCTGATTTTGAGGATCTGCTGAACACCTCTTGAAAATCAAGCTTTTAAAAAGTGTTTCAAGTTGGTCGCCCAAAACTTGAGACTATCAAAAATCACTGGTCACTTTAAAAAAAATCCTGATCCCCATATACTAGTTGTATCATAGAAGCAGTCTGAATGTTATTTATTGGTTACTCATCTATGCTATACAAAACACAGAGGGAGACATGATCTCTTCCCCAAGGAGCTTGAAAAGTAAATCTATATCTGTAGTCTTCCAATTATAAATAAGCATTTAACATAAGGGTGCACACTAGGGCTAATATTTTGTACTTCATATAACAGATTAATAGTAATTTTGGTAGTGCTAATAAATAGCATCTAAGTGCTCAGTCTTTGATGGAGATTATGCTCTTCATTGTAGTCTTAAATGTGGACAGAAAAAGGCATTGGAATGTCTTATAATCAAGAAATCTTCACAATTTTGCCTATGGAGTAATGAACTCAGTGAAGGATGACTCATAGATTTTAAGGTCAGAAAGGACCATTAGATCGTCTAGTCTGACCCTCCTGTATAAAACAGGCCATAGAATTCCATCCAGTTACTACGATATTGATCCTGATAACTTGTGCTTGACTAAAGCATATCTCCCTGAAAGGCATCCAGTCTTTCTCTGAAGACTTCAAGAGATGGAGGCTCCATCACTTATCTTGGTAGTTTGTTCCATTTGTTAATTATCCTCACTGTTAATGTGTGTCTTATTTCTAACGTGAAATTGTCTGGCTTCAGCTTCCAGCCATTGGTTCCTGTTAGGCTAGAAATTATTCCAACTGTAAAGTAAGCAGGAGATGAATGCTTTTTAATGAACTTTTCCCTTTGTGTTGAACTTCCCAGTGAAATTCTTGGTTGCAGATAGTCTATTGAGTAATGAGTGCCTTTGAGATTGACAGGGAAATATACATTTGTTCACTGGTTTGTAGAGGCTGATATAAATTTTCAGATGGAAATATAGGATCTGTCTATCGTATGTAAACCAAGTTGCTGTCAGTCAGTATTCAACAGCATCCGTCACCAACTGCCAATTAATTGTCATCATTAGTGCTTAGAGTTCACAACCCTTAAAGATGAACAGGGAGAGTTCAAAGATCCTAGTGATACTATCTCAGGATATTTATCTGCAGAGTCCATGAGACAGAATTGCTGGCAGGGCTGGATTAAGGCAGGGGCTTTAGGGGCTGTAGCCCAGGGCCCCAGCTCAAGGGGGGGCCTGGCAAAAATAAATAAATGTTGTCATTTTTTTTTTTATCTGAGAGGCAGTGCAGCCTAGTGGATGGGGCACTGGACTGGGAGCTGGTAGACCTAGATTCTATTTGCAACCCTGCCACTGACCTTCTGTATGACCTTAGCCAAGTAACATCACTTCTCTGTGCCTCTGTTCCTCCTACCCTGTGTTAGGTTTGTCTGTCTAGACGGTAAGCTCTTTGGGGCAAAGACTTTCTCTTCCTATGTGTTTGTAAAGTACCAAGCCCAAAAGTGCCTGAAGAAGGATTCTTCCTGATGGGAATACCTCAGTGAGGTTCTCCAGCATGACTGCAAAACTAGAAATGATTAATTATAAATGAGAACGAACTTGTCCTATATTGGATTGGAATGCTAAGCAAATTTGTAAAGCCAAGACAAATGTGACTAGCATTAAATTCTGCCAGCAGGACAATAGATGATTCTGATCACATAGCATATATAATTATTTTCTACATGATAAATTCAAGTCCTCAATCTGGTGTCAAAGGACAAATAAAGCTTAAAATGTGAGCTATGCAAAAATGGTGATTTTTCACTCAGTATCTAGAATTATGAAATAATTCAATTTTTTATTTATCTATATATATCTATAGAGAGAAAGAGAGATCACACATAACAAATAAAGAATGACATGGATTCTCTTACAGTTTTGTACAAGTTTCTACATGGAAAAGTTTTTTTTAAGGGTTTTACATTTTCTTGTAACACTTTTATATTATTGAGACTTCATGTTAGTAGGAGATCAGAACATTTTATAACACTGTAAAGATTTCCATCAATGAATTCCCTTCAGTAACTTAGCCATTCTGCTCTCTGGGTGAGATGTTAGTCTGTATAAATTACATGTTTGATGTGCCCGTGTACTGTATTTACTTACTTATATTGGATTATAATTCCATTAGATATTTTCTCTCTGGAACCAATTTTATTTGTATGATAGGAATTATTTCCTTCACTACTATTGAAAAGTGCAGCTTTTAAGGCCCTCAGTTTAGTGGGCATTGAACTGTTAGTTGAGCAGATTCTAAAATTGGTTTTAAACTAACTCAAGCAAACATTGTTTAAACAGGATTAGTTTGGCCACAGTAGACCACTCTAAAATCAGGTCAGTCTAACAGTGTAAATCCCAGAGCGGGCTAATCAATAGCAGATTTACAAATAATTATGTTATACTGGTCTACAAAGCCCTAACAAACACTGCCTGCATCAAATGTAAACTGTGATTTTCAAAAGAATCTGGACAGCTTTGAAAATCTCAGCGTTCAATTCCAGGGTAGACAGAGGCCTTAGGAAAAAACGTTATTCAATGTTCATTTAACTAAGTAGGGTGATTCATTAGGCAGCACCTTCCCTTTTTGAGTCAGTACTGATCTAATGCTCCAGAAAATTGCTGGAGGCGCAGTCTCTTGAATGAGATCCAAAACCAAAGTATTTCCTACTTGGGTTCATTAAGAATTCCATGGCTCTTTTCAAGGAGAAGAGAGGTGTCTTTGTCAAATCCCAAAAGAGGTTGTTACAATCTACCTGGATTTCTCATACAGTTTCAATTGGTTATCATCCTCTGCTTCACTTATTTGTCCTGTCCACTGCTGTTAGTAAAAACCTTTTAAAGTTTCACAAAGAGGTGGCAGCATTTAGATGGTGCATAAGGTGTTCTATATAGTACTTATCTACAGTTTAGTTCACGAAGCACTTTCAGATCCTCAGATGATCAGCTTTGTGAAATGCAGCATTTGCTAGTAAGAAATTGCAAAAATGCTGTTATTGTAGTTAAAACGGTTAAATGTTTTAAATATCCATACAGATCAGAAGTTCATAAAGTGCTTAATTGTTCCAAAATCTACAGCTCAGATTTCAGAAAAGATGTGATATTCATAATATTTCTTGTATCATGTAACTTGTATTCAACATATCTAACATAAGTGTGTTTAATATTTGTTGGGAAGACTGCATTATTTAGTAGCAGTGGATGAGCACTGAGCTTTCAAAATAAGGCTTAAATCTGGCATAGGCTTTGTGCTGGCCTTCTGCACAGGGGTGACTTTCACCCCAGGTGACCTGAGGCAGAATGCATGATTCAGAAATTTTCCATAGCAAAAAGACGACAACTTAAACAATTCCTCAGAATGAACCAAAAGTATTGCTGACAACATTATGAGTGAGTGGCTAGAGATAAGGAAAAGTTCAATAACATGGTGAAGAGGATAGTGTGATATTCAGATCAGAAGAGAGGAAAATATAATAAGACTAAACATTCAGAACAAGATACTGTTGTATTAAAAAAGAAAATGCTGCAATAACAGAGGAAAGAAGTACAGTGACCAGGCAGAATTACCAGAGGAAAATAGCACAGTGATATCAGGAAGGGAAAAGAGAAAGAAACACCATATTGATGTTGGGAATTCAGACAATGAGGTGCATGAAAAAGAGGAGGCAGAATGGCATGCTTTGATGAACATTTTACTTGGTACAATATTGACAGAGAGTGAGACAGAGTCTATTCATAGGTGAGGTAAATAAATAGTCGTTAGATAGACAATGGGAAAGGGATCTACAACCTTAAAGTAGTTTTGGATTGTCTGTGGTTGCAGATCTGGCTACAAAGACCACAGACAGATCTGAGGGGAAAGTAAGGGGATGGGGAATATTAGTTGCAGGTAAGAAAGGGGAAATATGGTTGAAGTTTAGGAAAAATATTCGGATCCCTGGCCCATTGGAGACTAAAACTTCAAATGTGGTTCTTCCAGTTTCCAGGTTGTGGACTCCTTCCTTTCATAAAGTTAAAAGAAATCTCCTTTTTGCTGTTATTGCCTGGAAACATTTCTGTGCACTCTACTTGTGCTACTTCGTGTTCTTGTGCCAAGATTTCTCATTTTTATGCTGTTGTTTTTTCTGTGTCTGACTCTTTTTGTTTTAGGTTTGTCCTCACTTTAATATAAATGAAAGTGCTATTGCCATTGGTGTAAGGCAGAACTGAGATTGTGTAATAACTTACTTGAAGTTCAAGAGTTTTAATACAAATATTCTTGTCTCTGATCATACAGAAGAAGACTAGGTTAGTCCCCCATTAGTGCTGTCTGCTATTGCTGTTGAGTACTCACTGTGTGACTATGTCCACAAATATGTTGTTCTTGGTCCCTTTTCAAGCCAACAGAGATTAGCCAGATGGGGCTGGAAAGGACCAACACTTGGGCTATTTACTCATCAAGTCCTGCATATGCATGAATTTGTTTAGATTATGTTCACTGAGGAAAACTCAACTTCTACCTCTACAATTGTAGAGGATCCAATTCTGTGAGGCACTAAATGCTTCTTTAACAAACTTGCCACTCCAGCATACTGTCTCATGTGCAGCTGTAGTGCTGCAGCAAGTTTGCCTCAGTTTTCCCTGCTATTCTTTGGCCTACTCAGGCCAGGGGTCTGACCAGTCACAGAGTCCAGCCCCTTCTGGGCCTCAGTGTCTTTTAGCAAAATCCAACCAAAAATATCAACCAACCAAACCTTCCATCCAGCTGGACTCAGTGGGGTGCTTCTTTCTCACAGGTTCACTCATTGTCTTTCCCCAGGCCCCGTTGCCAGCGCCTGTTCCTCAAACAGCCCCATTGCCCAGGACTGGCACACTCCTCCCCTTTCTCAGGGGTTCAGGCAGGCTGCCACTGGTCAGAATTCCTGCCTTCAGTCAGTTGTCCAGCACACCCTGGGAGTAGTCCTCTTCTATTTGCTTCTCAGCCTTCTTACAGGCTGCTTCCCAGAAAGAAGAAATTCCCCACCTCAACTCTTCTCTGGGATTCCCTTGTCCAACGGAGCTCACCCAACTTGTTATGGAAATCCCCAGCTCTATCCCAGCTGGTTCTGATAATTGAAGGAATGATCTACACAGCAGCTGGGGGAGAGTGGGTGATTCCCAGCTTGGGTAAACATGCACACACTAGCTCTGCTTGAACAAGGTGTTAAAAATACACAGTGTTGGCTGTGGCAGCATGAGTGGTAGCTCAAGCTAAGTGCCCGAGTGCATGCCCTGTGGGGTCAGGCAGGATTGTGCTCAGGCAGCTAGCCTGAGCCACTGCTCATGTCACCACAGCCACACGGATGTTTTTAGTGTGCTTGCTCGAGCAGAGCTAGTGTGTGTATGTGTACTTGAGCTGAGAAGTACACTTCCCAGCTGTTGTAGACATACCCTATGTCAAGTCAACTGATCTCCAACTGATCGGGATCAGCTGTTGGGTACGGGGTAGCTGATGCATCACAGGCTAAGCCCTTAAAGGGCTTTCTTTGACAACTTTCTATCAGGCACTGGAACAGCCTTCTATCAGGCACTCAGCACTACTGTCTTCAGTGGGACCAGAGAATGCTCCACTATCTCAGGAGGCATTCAGCACTTCATATGGTCAGATCCTAATATAGCAACCGAGAGTTGTAGACTAAAACAATAAAAGGGCAAAACCATATTTTTCTGGGATTTTTTAAAATCATGTTTTTGTCTTTTGCTTATGTGTTGTCTTCAGTGTGTCTTTCTTCCTGACTTTGAATGGATTACTGCAGTTATTCACTATACTAAACTACAAATTTGTTGGTAGCCACCCTATGCCTGGCTTTCAATAGGTTTTTATTCTGGAGTTTTTCTCTCATGCACGTGGTGAACTTCCTTGGCATTCCCAGATTCTCACTTATCCAGCATGCCTTGAAATTTACCATCAATATTTCAGCAGTTCATGGCAATCAAAGCTTATGTTAATCTAAAAGCCTATTATGGTTACTACAGGGTAAAAATGTCTGATCCTGAAGTATCAACATTGCGACAAACATTCATTTGATCCATCATAGTATCTTGTTTCAACATGTTCTGCAAAGAGGTAAAATGTCTCACATCTGTGGTCCAAAACAGTTCTATTAAATGAATATAGCGCTGTATTTTAATTAATGGTAACATGTAAAAGAATAATTGATTTGTCCAAATAGCCCTTTTGGGGATTTACAGTCCAGCTGATTCTATAAATATAGTAAAGGAGTCTGACTACTCAATTATCATTTAAGGTCCCCATCCAGCAAAACACATAGGCACTTTCTTAATTTTAACCATATGACTCATTCCATAGTCTTTAATTAGACTACTTATGTGTTTAAAGCTAAGCATGTGTTTAAGTGCTTTGCAGAATAGAGTTGTAGGCCAATATTTTTAAAGGCACCTAACTGCCATTGATTTCAAGCCTAAGTACTTTTAAAAAATATGGGCTTTAGTGCTTTGATAACTATTAAATATCCAGGATTCAAAACTGGGTGGGGCTTGTAAGGTGGACATGAAACAAGGTATGAAATGAACAGAAAGTATGGCATGTATTTCCAGTTTGAATTATAAGAAAGACAGCAACATAAGGTGAATATTTGTAAAGTATCCATGTAATTCAGTATCTACTACAAATTCAAGTACAGAAATGAAAAATGGTAAGCATGACTTAGTGGAATATTAATAGTGTTAAATGCAATTTATATAATAAAGTTGGAAAGATAGAAAAGTAAGGAAAGATGGAAGAGTGTCAAAGGTCTTTATTGAGAGCCAGAGAGGTGAAAAATGAATAATAAAGAGGTAGTGGTAAAAGAGGTGGGTTAAAAATATGAGAAATTACAAAGAAAACTACAGTAAGCAGATACCATAAGGATGAGAACGGAAAATGTGTGGCCCAACTATTAATTAATTTCAAATGACTGAATGCTCTACTCATGGGGAACCTAACTACTAAGGCTTTTGTTTGGGACAACTGATTAATGTATCGAGCTGAGGGGAAGTATTAGATTGAGTGCTTCAGGAAGTGATTTCTGTGTCTTGTTCTTTATTGGTGATCTGGAAGAAAGGTCAAATACTAATAGTTCTAAAGAAAATGTAGATCTAAAAGACTTTGCAAACATCAGAAGGACAAAGAAATAATATAAAGGGACTGAGAGGTTAGGAATATGGACAAGAAAAGAACAGATGGTGGCTGATCTTGGAAAAGCTAATACATTAGAGGAAAGGAAATCTGTAACACAAATGGGAGGGAGAAACTATCAACACAAATCTGACTTGTGTATTTATTTTTCAAGTTTTAAATGATCATTTGGTCAACACAGTGACACAGTAAATAAAATGTTTGTAGCTGTTTTGTACATCACACTCCCAGATCATGATAAATAGCTGCAAAATCTATAGAGCTGAGGAGTAAAAGCTCCTGAACTGTTAAATGGTAATTTAATCATGAGCCACATTCTTCCCCTGGTCCTGCATAAGGCCCATTTGACACCACTGTATTTAGAGCAGAGGACACTGTCTTTCAAGTGGTCACATAACACCTCCTGGCTCTTGAACACCAGACCTCTAGTCAGGGGACAGAATCTGTGGCTCTGTCTATTTGCAGGCTGATTAGAATAGTATTGGGGAGATGGTGAACCCTGTGGGATGGAAAAGGGTGTTGAAGATTCCTGAACACCAAGCAGTTTTTATCTTCCAAATTGCTAAAACTTTACAGTCTAGAGAAACAAGAAATGGCAGCCAAATCTTGACAATTCTCACTCGTAATGACAATCCAGGGATGTAACTCCCCTTGTTTTAGTCACAAGGAGTTCTTTACCATGCCTTAGGGGACACCCCAATAAAAGAAAAGCAACATAATCACAATTGAGCTTGAATATGATGATGATGATGATTACCAACAGGAAAATAAGTAAAAACAAAAGAACAATGATTACTTCAGTTATAATATCTTCTGTATGTCTCTTTGTGACAGAAATGTATTCCCCCAAATTTGTAGAGTCCTAGTTCAGTATATGCCAGATAATGAAACCATTTTATAGATGGCCAAAGAAACTTCACTTAAGTGAATGCTATTTGGTGCATCATGGATAACCTAAACAGTTTATAAATGAACATAGTGGAGCTTAACTAAGTCTATGAAACAAGGAAGTATTTAAGTCGCTTACTAAAAAGAAGCCATTCAAGAAGCTGTCTTGAGACCAGAGAATTAATAAATATTAAGACTCTTAAATCCCATTGGAGTACCACTATTTGTCACTGTTTACCAAAGGTTAGCTTATGTTTCCTTTCTAGGAATACATGGTTTAACATTTTGGTGTTTAACAGGAGGAGCCGTTAGTACTTAAATACCATAGCATTTCAATAAGTAATTACAAGAACATTTAAATCTAATTCCTTGGCAGTGCTTTTAAATCTTTATCTCACCAACACATGCTGAGGTTCTGGTGATATTCTCATGTGACCTGGAAGGTTGCTTCTGCTTGATGCAGCTCTGTAGCTGTTTCCTTCTTGCTGTTTTGGTTGTAAAGACAGGCTGAGCAGAGCTGTGGGGCTGCGATGAATGCTGCCAAGTGGAGGATGGGAGCAGAATGCACTGCTTTTTGCTCAATTCAGAAAGTTGTTATACCTTCTCTTTCCTATAATTTCATAGAAGGAGGAAAGCACACCTCTTTCAGGTTTGGCTAGATTTAAAATTAGCTGTTGTCAACTGTTCATTGTCTCAGCATCTTCCTAGGCTGTCTTGTTAGCAGTTTCAGCTCACGAGTGATCTGCTACTTCATATGCAGCAGAGTTGTAATTTTTCCTTAACTTGACGGTTATACAGCCTTTGTCTTCATAGAAAGGAATTCTCATCTTTAAAGTTAGAGTTTTAACTTTTTTCTTCTATTCAGTCTGTTTTCTGATATCTCTCTTTAGTTTCATCTGGGCTTGGCACCAGTTGAAATTCTATTTCAAATAACTCAAAACACTCTTCCTTTCTACATAAAAGTTATTCAGCTCACAAAAATGGTCTTTTTAAACATAGCTAATTCTTAAAGAGAGTTTTTAAACTTGAATTGTTATTTAATAAGTCATTGTCCTTTTTCTTAGCAATCTTTGGACAGATGATTTTTCTTTAAGAGTTTGGTAAAGAAGTTGTGAAAGCATTACCAGATAACTAATTCCCCAATTAATATGAATATTCTATATTCAATGGCTTCTTACGTTAATCACCAGTTACAACATAAAATAACCTTGTTATATTTCTACCTGAAACATCTCCGGTTCACATAACAATGACATTAGGAAGTTATTACATACAAAATATTTGGAAATACACATCTTAAAAGGAACTAATTTTAAGCATTTAAGAGTCACTTATGATGGCAAAGAAATTCATTTATGTTGGCAAAGAAATTCATTTATTCATTCATCTCTATTCCAGCCCCAGAGATATGCCTCCCTCATCTTTCTGTCTTGCTCAGAAAAGGTCAAGCTAATTTAGCACCAGAATAGACGGTTTATGCACTGTTATGATGACACCATGGCCCATGATTTGGCCCAAAATGAACAATGAGTTGCAAATGCTTTAACTAACCAACCAGCAACAATATTCTGGAAGAATTAATTGCATCTGAAAAAAAACAAGGATTTTACAAGAAAATACACAGTATAACATTCATTAGGGTGATGGCAAGAACTGAGCACTCAAGGTATGGCTTATTCAGAAAAAACTAGGCCAGAAAAACAGAGAGAAGCTGTGTGGAAACTAGCCAGGAGCAGGGCCACCCAGAGGATTCTGGGGGCCTGGGGACTTTGGCGGCAGGGGGGCCCCGCCGCCGAATTGACGCCGAAGACCCGGCACTTCGGCGGCGGATCCCGGGGCGGAAGGGCCCCCCTCCGCGGGTCTTCAGGGCACTTCGGCGGCGGGTCCCGGAGTGGAAGGACCCCCCGCCACCGAACTGCTGCCGAAGACCCGGAGTGGAAGAAGCTCCGGGGGCCTGGGCCACGCGAGAGTTTTCCGGGGCCCCTGGAGCAAGTGAAGGACCCCTCTCCAGGGGCCCCAAAAAACTCTCATGGGGGCCCCTGTGGCAAATTGCCCCACTTGCCCCCCCCCCCCCCCCCGGGCGGCCCTGGCCAGGAGTGAAATGCAGAAGAAAGAGGTGGGGCCTTAGGGCCCAGATACTCAAAGTTGTTTAGAAGCCTAGCTCCTATTTGATATGAGTCTCTAGGTGCCACAGTAATGCCTGCACCCATACACACATTATGTACCATTGGCAGGGGCACTACATCATCAATATTAGTACTGGAGCAGGAGTAATCTAGTGGTTAGGGCATTTATCTGGGATATAGAACACCTGGGTTCAAGTCCCTGCTCCAATTAAGGCAGAGTGGGGATTTAAATGTGGGTTTCCTATGTCCAAGGTGAGCACAGGCTCCAACTTTCCAATGTGCCGGGGGTTGCTTGATCCCCGGCAATGTCCTAGGCCTAGCCCCCCACTCCACCACTTACCCCCAAGACCCCACCCCTGCTCTGCCTCCTCTCACCTCTTCCCATCCAGTTCCGCGCCCCCCCCCCGAGTGCGCTGCATCCTCATGCCTTCCCCTTCCCTCCCAGCCTCCTGCATGCTGCGAAACAGCTGATCGTAGCGGATGGGAGGCACGGGGAGGGAGGGGGAGGTGCTGATCCACAGGGTCTGTGGGCAGGAGGCAGTGGGGGGGAATTGAGAGGCGGGCTGTCGGTGGGTGCTCAGCACCCACCATATTTTCCCCGTGGGTGCTCCAGCCCCGGAGCACCCATGGAGTTGGTACCTATGCAGGTGAGTGTCCTAACCACTGGACTTTTGGGTACTATGGGAGACACTCTGAATGAGAATCCCGCCAGAGTTTAGACATGGCTGACACTTCTAAGCAGCTCATTAACTGGGGGGGGGGTGTCAAGACTTAGGCAGCTTTGTGCATGCCCACTGGCAAAAATGTAGGTGCCTATGGGAATTTAGATAGCAGCTGAGTGAGTGGTTTTGTGAATGTCATTGGCACCTAAATGTTGGATTTAGGCACCTAAAGGTGCAGGCAGGTGCCAAAGTCCCTTTGTAAATCTGTCCCTGAGCCCTTAAGAAAGTAGCACAGAGTTGTATGTGACTGATACAGTCTTCTAAACCTGATTTCTCTTGATTCAGACAAGAATGATGCACGGGTTTTTTTTGTCTCTCCCCCCCTTGCTTAGTCACTGTATAGCTGTTATTTCAGATTGTTATGCTAAATGCTATTATATCTGTTGACCTTAACTAGTACAGTTTTCCCTCTTAAGTCACTGGGTTTAATTGGAGTTCTGCTTACTGAGCTGTAAATAAAGTCTGCTGTTCAGAGAATTCTTTCTGTGTAAAATAGATGAACATTTCAGGCTGCAACGTCTGTTGATTATTATGATATAGTCATGGATTACTATCAGGGCACAAAGAGTACTGGGTCAGGGTCATCGCTGGTGTTCAGTTCCACTGAAGGCAATAGAGTTAGATTAAGGATGAATCTAACCCCATGTATTTTTCATGCATTAAATTAAAGGATATTAACCTGTTTATTTCAGTAAAAAGAGGACAAAGGAACAATAGAGGCATACAATAGACATATATAATTCTAAGACTAAATGGAAATCCCTTTAAAAAAGCATAAAGATTGCTACCTTTTACAGCCCGGTTTAATAATTACATACGTACAGCAGACAGTGCTGGGAGCTTTTTAGGGTGGTAAAATTGGAGATAGCAATTCCTGTGAGATTTTATGAGGAAAAGTTATGTCTGAAAAACATTTTTTTTTATAAATTCTAGAAAACGATTGATTTATTTATTTTATCTGGTTATACAATGTTTTTGTAATAAAATAGTTATTGATTTCAAATACACAAAGTCCAAAGTGATGACAAAAAAGGACCTTCTCAGAAGAAATGTTGTAACTGGTAACTGTACTCAACTGCCTTCCCCAAAACAATTCCCCCCTCTTGTATCTTTAATTGCTGTGATATTGGGCTACACTTTCCCAGGTCTGATAGTAACCAGTGCTGAGTTAACCAGAATTACTCATAATTAACCAGAGTGAAACTTTAACATGTCAATTCGAAGAAAAACAAAAACGAAAGATTTAAGCTATTTTAGATTACAAGGTCCCAATTGACTACTGTCTTACCATTCTTAGGCCAATGTAGCTACATTGAAATCAATGGAACATGTAAAATTGGAGGAACACAGTGAAGATTCACCTCCAGGTTATACTATGGACCCCACCTTGTCCTCCCTGAACTCATTGGTGAAACTTCTATAGATAGAGCTGGTCAATATTTAGAATTAAAAAACAAACAAACTAGGGCTGTCAATTAATCACAGTTAACTCACTCGATTTTAATCGCACTGTTAAACAATAGAATACCAATTGAAATGTATTAAATATTTTTATCTGTTTTTCTATGTTTTCAAATATATTGATTTTAATTACAACACAGAATACAAAGTGCACAGTGCTCACTTTATATTATTATTTTGATTACAAATATTTGCACGATAAAAATGACAAACAATAGTATTTTTCAATTCACCTCATACAAGTACTATAGTGCAATCTCTTTATCGTGAACGTGCAGCTTATAAATATAGATATTTTTTGTTACGTTGCATTCAAAAATAAAGCAATGTAAAACTTTAGAGCCTACAAGTACACTCAGTCCTACTTCTTGTTCAGCCAACCGCTCAGACAAACAAGTTGGTTTACATTTGCAGGAGATAATGCTCCCCGCTTCTTATTTACAATGTCATCTGAAAGTGAGAACAGGAGTTTGCATGGCACTTTTGTAGCCAGCATTGCAAGGTATTTATGTGCCAGATATGCTAAACATTTTTATGCCCCTTTATGCTTTGGCCACCATTCCAGGGGACATACTTCCATGCTGATGACACTCGTTTAAAGAAAAAAAAAATCCAATAACTAAATTTGTGACTGAACTCTTTGGGTGAGAAGTGTATATCTCCTGATCTGTTTTACCCTCATTCTGCTATATATTTCATGTTATAGCAGTCTCGGATGATGACCCAGCACATGTTGTTCGTTTTAAGAACACTTTCATTGCAGAGTTGATGAAACGCAAAGAAGGTACCAATGTGAGATTTTTAAAGATAGCTGAAATGCCTTCCAAAATCTGAGAGGGACGAGGTGTGGAGCATGCTTTCAGAAGTCTTAAAAGAGCAAGACTCTGATGCCACCAAACTGAACCACCAAAAAAGAAAATCAACCTTCTGCTGGTGGCAACTGACTCAGATGATGAAAATGAATGTGCATCAGTCCGCACTGCTATGGATCGTTATCAAGCAGAACCCGTCATCAGCATGGACGCATGGAATGGTGGTTGAAGCATGAAGAGATATATGAATCTTTAGGGCATCTGGCACGTAAATATCTTGTGACACCAACTACAACAGTGCCATACGACCGCCTGTTCTCACTTGCAGGTGACGTAAACAAGAAGAGGACAGCATTATCTCCTGCAAATGGAAGCCAACTTGTTTGTCTGAGCGATTGGTTGAACAAGAAGTAGGACTGAGTGGACTTGTAGGCTCTAAAGTTTCATATTGTTTTATTATTGAATGCAGTTATTTATTGTACATAATTCTACATTTGTAAGTTCAACTTTCATGATAAAGAGATTGCACTACAGTACTTGTATTAGGTGAATTGAAAAATACTACTTTTTTTACAGTGCAAATATTTGTAATGAAGATAAATATAAAGTGAGCACTGTACACTTTGTATTCTGTGTTGTAATTGAAATCAATATTTTGAAAATGTATAAAACATCCAAAATATTTAAATAAATGGTATTCCATTATTGTTTCACAGAGTGATTAATTGCGATTCATTTTTTTAATCGTTTAACAGCCCTAAAAAAAACCTTTAAAATATCGTTGGTAGGTTGTTGGGTTTTTTGTTTTATTCTTGTTTCTTTCACTTGTTACTCTCACTATTTTTCAATCAGCTATAGAACTGGACAGATTTTTTAAAATTTTGAATTTCAAAATTTCTGTTAAGAATAAAACAATGTTTTTCAATTCTAATTTACCCTAGCCCCCTCTTTTTTTTAACCAATTTAACCCAGAAGCTTCCTAGTTTGCAGAACAATGGTGTTAATACAATGTTCCTGATACCATGATTAATTTCTATTCTCCTTTCACTAAAAGTGAGACATAAGAATGAGACATGAAGTTCAAGTGAAGCAGCAGGGCAGACTGTTATTTCATTTGGGGTATTAAACATCCTTCTTTTCTAGATTGACCCCTTAACAATTCTGACTTCAGAGACAGGCTTCCAGAACAGCATTTGCTATAACGGAAAAATAGTTATTTCCTGGCAATCTGCACTTATAATGTCAACTCCAGCAGAAGTGCATAGGTCATTTATCTAACTGACTTTATTAAATTATTTTCAGTCTGTAAGGATGTGAAATTATCCTGTGCAGTTGAGGGCAGAAGTTCAGTAAATCTTATGTGTTTATGATCAGTGCTGCTTCCACATAGCAAAATCTTTGATCTATAATTGATTCACAATTAACAGTGAATGTTTCATAACTTCCTATTGTCTGCTGAATGAAAAATAGTTTGTGTCTGCAAGTGTAGCAATCAAATCTAAACATAATGGATAATGCATGCAAAGAATGCTACCGATCACATTTTTAGTGTAATATTTTGATTAGTTTATGAAGTGTAGCGAAGCAAAACAGCAGTTTAATTTATATTCTTACTGTTCATCTTTTAATTATAGTATTATCATCTGCCATATCTTTGCCTAACGCTAATTCTGATTAACGGACATCATTCTGGTTTTTAAAAAAAACTGCAGAAGAGAAAATAAAATATGAAATGTTATTTTGCTAAGATTCTGGAATTCATACATTCATTATATAAATTGTGCACACCAGAACTATTCACTCTGAGTACAGCACTGCATAGCATAGTAGTCATTTATTGCAAAGTTCTTTTCCATTGCATCTGAGGAAAAGGACAAAAAGCTTTCCAACATGTTCCCTTGAAATTTAAATGAAGAAAAAAATGACTTTTAAGGAACAGACTTAAGATTCGTTCTGTAGCAGAAATCTGTTAACCCATACTCTTCTGTTTCTACTGCTTTTATAAGGGATACATTAAACTAATTAAAATGTAAAAGTAAATGTGAATTTAATTTATTGAACAAGCAGAGATATAAGCAATTAGTTTTTAAAAAACAAGCCTCATTACTATGTTTTCACTTTGCCAATGTTTTTTCAAGGTTCTCTCTATTTCAAAGAAATATATATGGTTTCTTCTGTCAAGGTTTTTTTTTTCTTTGTAAATGGACTAGAAAGTAATGTGATGAACTATGTCAAAGCAAAATTAGTTTAGAAAATCCATGATATTTGGAGGTATCTGCATTGTATTTCTTTTTTAAAAAATCATTTACCCATTATTCAATCAAAACTAATGTTGTTTTCATGAAAGTGTCACAATCAAACACCTAAAACCTATACTTCCCAAATTGTACAGCATGCATTTGATGATACAAAGGGGTGTCCACCCTGCACAAGGTCTGAGCAGGTTAAAAAGGGTCAATTAACCTTATAGGCTGCACCTGAAGGAGAGTCAGGGACAGATACAGTCTAACTGATGAAGCAGCCCAGGTGGGCAAGGGCTAGGCTTAGCTTGTATAAAGCCAGCAAGGTGAGCACAGGAGGGGGCTGCAAGTAGAAGCTCTGTAGTCACCACCTAGAGAGAAAGGGAGTGGGCTATGGATGAGGAGGAGTTCCAGGGGGAGAATAATCCCTTAAATCCTGGCCTTGCAAGAAACTGAGAGAGGTGATGGAGCCACTGGAGCAAAGGACTGATAAACCTAGAGACTGGCCAAGAAATAGAGAAGTGAGGTAGGATGGAGCCTAGGGAAACAGTAACAGGGTCTGAGATTGAGTAGACTGTGGTTGCTAGGCATAGGGTCTCTGGGCAGACTAGTGGGTGGGCGGGCTGGGGTTCCCCTACCAGCCACTGGGAAAGTGGCACTGGACCTGGACTGGGACAGGAAGAATGCCTGACCTGGCATATGGACAACTTTTCTAGTAGGATTTTGATACCCCGAAAGGGAAGGATTAAATAGTGACCTGGCCCAAGGACTGAGTCACGAAGAGAGAGTGAGAGAGAGGCCACAATGCAAGCAACTGCTGGAAATGGGTGCCAGACCGGGTAAGAGCTAATCCGCAGACCTAGCCACAAGGAGGCCCCCAGGCAGCGAGCGTACCCTGTTAAAGGTTCTCACAAACCCTATGTTTGGACTGTCTTTTGTGAAAAGCCCGGTACAGAATTGCTGCTTACTTAAGAAGGTCTTCAGAAAAGAGAGTCTTGGAACTCCACCAGTGGAGTGTTGTACACAATGGTAAAATTAGATTAATCATCATTAAATCAAAGGCCAGTTTTTTGAAAGCATCTGTTTTCTGAAAAAGGCTGCATTGAGTCACTATTAATTCTTGGTACTGCGATGGAACAGGCATTACTGGCTTGGTTCGTATTTCCTTCCCCCAACAGCCCCAGTGTTAAGTAGGTTTGTTAGCTCTCATTTTCTGATAGAGATTTTACTTAATCCCATCCATTCTAGTACTATTTTATTTGGCTTCTACGTTAAGATGTTTGTAATCCCTAGCTGACCACAAGGCTGTGGATACTTAAAAGGACAAAATTGAATCAGATACACATAGCAGATCTCGACTGTCTTTCTACTCTCCATGTGGGATAAATCCTGTCCCAACCAGCCCTGACCGTGGAATCTGTGCAGTTCTGCTGTGCATGGGGGCTTGAATTCAAAGGGGCCAGTGTGCAGGAGGGGGTGGTGCAGGACCAGAGGAACTGCTGCTGCACAGGTTCTCTCAGCTCTACAGTAAAGTTACATCCATTAAAATAAATGGACATGTTTTGATTACTCAGCATGGTCAGTAACATACTTCTTACAGTTAAACAACACAGCCTATTGGCCAGAACTCCTAGAAAGTCCATGGTCTGGTTTTTAAGGAGGGAGATCTAGGCATCAGGCATCTGCCTCCAAATTATACGTTGACTTGAAAACAAAAGAATCCTAATCTCAAAGCCCTTGATGGTGTCATTCTACAGCAAAGATGAGACCCAGGAGCAAGACTGGTCACAGTCACAGTCCTTGAGCTGTGTGAGAATAAGGACTTCTCCTACTTAGCACCACCACCAGCAGCAAGAGGACAGAAAGATGGAATAAAAGTGGGGCCAAGGCGATGAATACCTGCATTGACTAGCAGACGTGGGCAAATATTAGAAAAGCACATGCTGCACCTTTTCAACGAGTGGTGGAGCAGCTGCTGCACTCCTCCTCTAGAATTCTAGTTAAGTTAGACAGAATTCCTGTGGGTTCTCTGCTGTGTCACAGTTCTTCCTTCTCTTCCCCATCAACCACTAATGGGAGCTGTGGTTTAAAGTGACAATCTGACCAGAGGATTTCAGCAGTGGCTATGATATTATCTAACTGCTTTGGAGATATTTCCCCTCATGCCTCCCATGCTACTTAAGATACACTTGCTAGGGCTGTCATTCAATAGAACACAAAGTAGTAAAGTGCACATCCACAGGAATAGCTACTACTTCTGTGACTGTGCACCAGGTCACAAGCTGTAAGTAAGCATTTTGCACTATCCTGAAATAAAAGAAGGCATGCAGTTGGCTTTCTAGGGGAACTATTAAGTTAACAAACGCCAAACAGAAAAAAATAGAAGGAAATGTAACAATTTCACTCTTATATGAGTCCTGGTTTAAAGAACTGATCATATAAATCTACACCTCAAAAATCTTCACATACATGGCGGCATCCATGTATGAAAAGCTATAAACTCAGCTGAGATGAAAGTATTCTTCCCTTGCTATGAAGTACTTCTCCATCACATTACTGTCACTGCAGTCTGGGAATTGTGGCTGCTCCTTCTCAGAGCTTTTTACGTGGCTAAAATCAAAATGGGGGGGGGAAAAATCCCTCCAGTTCCATACTGGTGACAAGCAAAATAATTTTAAATGCGAGCTTCTCAGCAAGTCCATGGATAAAAGGATGGGCCTTTTTTTCATTGAATGTTCCAGATAATCTAGTCAATACTAGGCTCTTTGCTAAGGACCACCATGGAAGTGTAGCCTCATCTAGCTTTCTTAAGCTAGCTGTTGCAGTGAAAATAGAAATAGGACAATTTATTTACTAGAACCACATAGGACAGTATTTCTATTATTACTGACCTTAATACTCATGTGCTAAGCTATTTATTGTAACTAGTTATTTAATTATTGTTGATGTAGACTATAACAGGGTTTAAAAGAGAACTAGATAAATTCATGGAGGTTAAGTTCATTAATGGCTATTAGCCAGGATGGGTAAGGAATGGTGTCCCTAGCCTCTGTTTGTCAGAGGGTGGAGATGGATGGCAGGAGAGAGATCACTTGATCATTACCTGTTAGGTTCATTCCCTCTGGGGCACCTGGCATTGGCCACTGTTGGTAGACAGGTTACTGGACTAGATGGACCTTTGGTCTGACCCAGTACGTCCGTTCTTATGTTAGAACCAACAGGGTAATTACTGTAACCTCACATGGCACAGGGCTCAATACAAAAATGTAAGTACCCTTGTGTAGATCAGCTAACCTCAGACTATAAAAGTTCTGGCATATAACACAGAGCCTTTTGTCTACTGCTTCTGACTGAAAAATAATAAAAAGCCATGTGGAGTTGCACTGCCCCAAAGGTAGCACCAGCAGGTGCTCTGCCTCAGTTGCAATAGCATTTGCTTCAGGGTATAAGTCAATCTCTGTTAGGGAATAGGAGATTTTCAACACCTTCCTCTGAGGCATCTGGTACTGGCTACTGTTGAAGATAGGATACTGGATCTGGGGTCTGATCCAGTCTGGCAATTCCTATATTCCTACTTAAAGATCTGATTCTGCCACCCTAATGCCATGAGTAATTGCACTGATTTTGATGCAGAATAAAGTACTATTCAGCATGAGCACTTTATTATTGTTGTTGTTATTTTATTCTATTTTTATTTTTTTTAGCTAACATTTGTTCAACCCATTAGCGTGTCAGGCATTTTACAAAGTTATTGATGAGGTCTTGCTCTGAAGAACTTGTGGCCTAACAGTAGACAAGTGTTGACAAATGCTAGGGTAGTAAGGTATAAGGATATGTCTACACTACCCGCCGGATCGGCGGGTAGCGATCGATCTATCGGGGATCGATTTATCGTGTGTAGTGTAGATGTGATAAATTGATCCCCGATCGCTCTCCCGTCGACTGCTGAACTCCAGCTCGGCGAGAGGCAGAAGCAAAGTCGACAGGGGAGCCGCGGCAATTGACCCCACGCCGTGAGGACGCGAGGTAAGTCGAACTAAGATATGTCGACTTCAGCTACGCTATTCTCATAGCTGAAGTTGCGTATCTTAGGTCGATCCCCCGCCCCCCCCCAGTGTAGACCAGGCAAGGTTACATCAATAAACAGACGTGTTGGTAGAGATGAAGAAAATGTAAGGTATAAAAGAAGGTAAGTGAAATGGTGGAAGGAATGAGTTTAACAGCAGCAACAAGAGGGGTACATAAGTCGGGGAAGAAGAAGAGATGAGAACAGAGGCAAGAAAGGAAAGAAGGAGGTGAGGAAAAAGGGGGACAGAGTGTTAGAATTGGGGCTTGTGCATAGTAATATATGCTAGAGTCCAAGACAATCAGTGGATGGAATGGTACAAGAGACTACAGAGGTAGGCCCCCGCTTTTGCTCTTGCTGCCAGTGGCTGTGTATCAGGGACTTACTGGGGCAAGGCAGCATTATAGGGCACCACAGAAGCTCCTAAATTCCTCTCTTCACAGACCATGGGAACAGTATGGGAATGGGAAGCTGGAGCTTGGTGCCATTGAAACTGGTTTCTGCTGTGTGGGAAGCAGCAGAGGGGCTTGCAGACCCAGCATTCACTCAGGGCTCCCTGGTGCTGTTGCTGGAAATGTCTGAAATTGGATTTCTGAAGACAAATGATGCATCAGTCACATCAAATGCACTGCTCTTTCAAGAACCCTCTCCTCGGAATGTCATGCTGCCTTCTGTTAAAGACTAAAACAACATGGAAAAAATGCCAGGTTCCACTTCAAGGCGATTTAGCTCACTAATGAGATCACCTTTCAGTAGAAATTAATACCTCTAGAATGTTAAGGAAATAAATATTAAGATATATCTAACAGTAGTAGAAATTTGTCATTCACTTCTTGGGCAGATACCTCCAGTCTGTCTTTTAAGTAATAAATGAATCATTTTCTTCTTCTGAGTGTCTAACTGCCAGACAATATTTTCATTTAAACGAGAAACATTACCAGACTTGATCAAGTTTTTTTAAAAAGCTGCAGAAAGTTTTAGAGAGATTCCTGTGGCTTGTAGAATTCCTTTATACAGAACAGCAGTATTATGGAAAGGGGTTTGTTAATTACATGTGTATTGCAGTCTGAGATCTGATTGTCCATGAGTTACATAAAGTAAAGTCACATCCATTGTGACTTACAGTTGTTTCTTTTAATGCAAATTTGAAAGAATATTTAACTTTCGATATTGACTATGAATATCCTCAGTGTTTGTTTGCTTTATAGCCCCAAATTCTTGAAAAAATGTTTACAAAAAGGACTTTTATTTTACCATCATATAACACTAATTTACATAAGCATAAACTGGCTTGTTCTGTAGCTTTCAAATGTGGATGAAATAACTGCAAAAACCCAAACCAAAACACAAGTCTACATTTTTCAAAACAAAAGAAAGATATTTCACCTGCCAGGTAGAATCGTAATTTTTAACAATAATGGCACAGACTAAAGCACTTAATTACAGCACTGTAAAACAGGAGAAACTCAACTGAAATAATTTAAAAAAATGAGATCAATGGAGTTCCTCTGCACTGACACCAGTGTGACTAAGGGCCTTCTGGGTAGACTACTATACCCTCACAAATTTCCACTGAAGTCAGTGGGTCTTCCTGCGTAGATCCCATTGCAAGATAGGGTCCTATAATCAAAATCTGGCCCAGTTAGATTTCTGATTAAATGTGTAGCACCTAGGATCATGCACAATGTTGCTACAGTACAACAAACTTTACAGCTATCAAAAACTTTTGTTGAAAGAGAATTTGAAAAAAAACCTCTCAACTCAGTTAAATAGCCTGAATTGTCTGAATATGCATAAATAGTTCCTCTGAAACAACATCATAAACCACCATACAACAAAGCAATTTTTATTATCGCTGTTCTTAGAAACCTGGGAGACATGACTCTTCCTGGCTATATTGGGGGTGGGGGGTGGGGAAGGAGTCTCTCTTTTTGCTGTTGCTTCAACACTGAATAATTAATTTCAAAATGCAAAATCCAGAACACAGGGGAGAAAAGGAAAGTTGTTACCATGGTACCCAAATGCCAGCCTCACTCTAGCACTGCTTATACTTGCCTGCAGTATTAAGAATAGTCATGATATGGAAGATGATTATTGCATGAAGATTTTGGGGGCCAGTTCTGCAGTCAATTTACACCAGTTGATGATCTGGATCTTTTGTTGCACTTCAGGTATAGAATCATAAAGTCATAGGACTGGAAGGGATCTAGTTCTAGTTCGCTGCACTCATGGCAGAACTAAGTATTGTCTAGAGCAGGGGTGGGCAAACTTTTTGGCCTGAGGGCCTCATCGGGTTTCGGAAATTGTATGGAAGGCCAGTTAGGGGAGGCTGTGCACACACACCCCGCTCCCTGTCCCCTGACTGCCCCCAGAACCCCCACCCAACCCCTCCTCTCATTCCTGAATGCCCCCCCCGGGGCCCCTGCCCCATCCAACCACCCATTCTCCCTGACCACCCCTGGAACCCCTGCCCCAGACTGTTCCCCACTGCCCCATCCAACCCCCCCTCCTTCCTGACTGCCCCCCGGGACCCCTGCACTCATTCAACCCCCCCCCATTCCCTGCCCTCTGACTGCCCCAACCCCTATCCACACCCCTGCCTCCTGACCACCACCCCGAACTCCCCTGCCCTCTTACCGCACTGCCTGGAGCACCGGTGGCTGGTGGCGCAGCTGTGGCTGGAGCCAGCCACGCCACCGCGCAGCACAGAGCACCAGGTCAGGCCGCGGCTCTGCAGCTGCACTGCCCAGCCGCCCAGAGCATTGTGCCGGCAGTGGTGTGCGCTGAGGCTGCAGAGGAGGGGAAACAGCAGGGAAGGGCCCGGGGGTTAGCCTCCCGGGCCAGGAGCTCAGGGGCCGGGCAGGAGGGTCCCGTGGGCCGTAGTTTGCCCACCTCTGAACTTGACCATCCCTGACAGGTGTTTGTCTAACCTGCTCTTAAAAGTCTCCAACGATGGACATTCCACAACACCCCTAGGCAATTTATTCCAGTGCTTAACCACCCTGACAGAAAGTTTTTCCTAATGTCCAACCTAAACCGTCCTTGCTGCAATTTAAGCCCATTGCTTCTTGTCCTATTTCTAGATCAACTGGTTCTCCTTAGTGCAAGAAGTTTATTTTATAAAAGAGCAGTTGGATCACTGCTTATCATAAATGTATTATTGTTACCTTGTGCTCCTTCTGTTTCTTGCACCCGCCTGTTGTCTTATGCGTAGATGCTATGCTATTCAGGGCAGGGACCAACTTTTTGTTCACGCAGTGCCTGGCATAGTGGGTCCTGATACTTGATTGGGACCCCGTTGGCACCACTGAAATACAAATAATAAAATGTCTATTAGTATAATTTATTTTTCGTAGGTTCCTCATTGGTTATTTAGATCACTTCTCAAAAACCCCATTTTATCTTTCTCCTTTATTGGATCTTGAGATACTACAATATTCCCAGACCAAAAAATGGCATTAAAGTTCAGAGTATGTATCAGTAACCTACTGGTTAAAAACATAATGGGGATTTTGTTTTTATTGCAAAACTAAGCATTGCAAAGCCAAGAAATTCAGAATGAAGGTTATGCTTACAGGAAATCCAAACCTGTTAAACTAAGAAATGCACAACTAAGAAACTCACACTTAAATCAGACCGGTATTGATGCTGTACAATAACCATACAATTGTGATTGATGTATTTTAGTATTTGCTGTCCCAAATTAGATTAAACTGATTTTTAAAGACATAGGATTTTTTCATATTTTCCCCCTCACTACCAGGCAGAGTTAGTTATTTGTTTTGGGTGTTTTACCTGCACTGTGTTGTAGATTACTGTAGAGATTGGATGAGGTTGAGATTGAGAAATTAAGAGACGGGAGTCCATGGGAAGATTCTATTTTTGTAGTGCCCACAATGTGAAAATGCCTGAGAAACACTGATTTTGCATGTCTGTTCCTTTAAATTATTCATTTAAAACTTACTCTGATGAAGACAAGACCTATTGTAAGGCCCATCCAGACCTCTATTAGCTCCTGCATGTGGGAACTACATGCTGGTCTGACCAATTCTAAAAATGTACAGGTTGTTGTAATAAAAACAGTAAAGTAGCTGTTCAGCAAGAACGCAGCCAGGACCCTGCCCCTTCCACTGTGCCTTGTTAGTAAATATTAACCCTTTTAGTCCCCTTCTCCTTTTTGTATATTAAATTTAATCACATATTAACTGTTCTCCCAAAATCTGTATGGTAGTAGCAAAGAGTGTGTTTCTAAGACCAGGGAGCTGGTTTTTAATCTGTGAGTGAGCTGAATTCAGGAATTTAATGTGACCAAATATTTGAGCTGTACTTTATTGTGGCTGGTACCTCCAAATCTGTGAAGAAAATAGATGTCTATTGAAAAGATCTCTCAAAATACAGAAATATGATATAAACAAGTCTGGGTGATTTGTTAAGGAGTGCCTACGATTTTGTTATGTTTTTTTGATTGATAAGAGGTACTTGTTGCTGATGTTTTCTGTAATGGATAAAATAAGGATCCATTGAAAGATGTTTGTTGACTAAGTAAGAACTCCTGGTTGTCACAGCTGTCAGTAATAATGACTGGATTAGAATTCCCTTTAGCTTATCAATCATGTAACCTAAAGATATCATAAAGGAAATTCCATAAGTAATCAGGTAAAATGAAAAATGTCAGAACAAATGGTAAAATTCATCGTGGAAAAGTATTTTCCCTCCAAAAAGAAGTTTCTTTGTCTCTCACCCTATAAAAGGACCACAGTTTTGGGAGTTAGACTGGAAATGAACACTGTCAGTGTTCCTCCAGGTACAGAGGAAGGAACCAAACTACCTTCTCTTCACCATCTACAGGGGGTAGGAAAGTATGTCTTCTTTCTGTATTCTGTACAGTTGTGTACTAGTCTCTGATTGTTACTCTTTGATTAAATAACTCCATTTGAGCCTATTATTTGACAATCTTGAATTATTAAATACAAACATGCAACAGCCTAAATGGAATGTCTTCTCCTCCCTCCCTGCAACACATACAAAATTTGCATGTTGAAGGACAGGATTAGAATTCAGAAGGAACTGAATAAATTGGAGAATCGGTTTATCATCAAGAAGATGAAATTCAGTAAAGAACAGTGCAAATAGTATACTTCAAGGGGGAAAAATCAAGTGCACATATACAAAATGGGGAATAAGTGGCTGGGCAGTAGCACTGCAGAAAAGGATCTGGAAGTTATAGTAGATCACAAATTGAATATAAGCCAACAATGTGACGCAGTTGCAAACAAGGCTAATATCATTCTGTGGTGTATTAACATGAGTGTCATATATAAGATACGGGAGATTTTGCTCTACTTGGCACTGGTGAGGCCTCAGCTGCAGTACTGTGTACAGTTCTGGGGGCCACACTTTAAGAAAGATGTGGACAAATTGGCGAGAGTCCAGAGTAAAGCAATACAAATTATAAAAGGTTTAGCAAACTTTTCCTCGTAGGTCATGTTAAAAATAAACTAGGGATGTTTAGTCTTGAGAAAAGAAGACGGGGGTGGGAGGGCTTGATAAGTCTTCAAATGTTAAGAGGACAGCAATCAATTGTTCTCCATGTCCACTGAAAGTAGCACAAGAAGTAATCCATTTCATCGATTGTGAGGGAGATTTAGGTTAGATATTAGGAAAAACTTTCTAATATAAGAATAGTTAAGCACTAGAATAGGTTGCCAAGGGAGGCTGTGGAATCCCCATCACTGGAGGTTTTTAAGAATAGGTTGGACAAACATCTGTCAGGGATGGTCTAGGTTTACTTGTTTCTGCCTCAGCGTGTGTGGGATGGACTAGATGACATCTCAAGGTCCCATTCCAGTCCTACATTTCTATGATTCTGCATGCAGTCAGTATTAGTCTGTATTAATATAATTAATATAAAGACTAATGAATACAGATTCATAGACTTTAAAACCAGAAAGGGAATATTATGATAATATAATCTGATCTCTTGTAGAACATAGGCCAAAGAACCACACTGAATTATCTCAAGCCCATAACTTCTGTTTGAGTTATAGCATATATATTTAAAGACTACAAGTGATGGAAAATCCACCACATCCCTAGGTAAATTCTTCCAGTGATTAATTATCCTCAATGTTCAGATTAATAATCAGGTGTAAGGTTTTAATTGTCTAAATTCAGCTTCAGACAACTGAATCTAGGTATGTCAGTTTCAGGGTTAACTGCACCTTTGATTCCCCCTCTTGGTCTTCTCTGAGGGCACCTACTTATGGTTTTCAGCTCCCCAGCCATCAACTCTCTTGGGGTGGAGACTCGTCTCTCTCTCTCCCTTCAGACTGGGAGTTTAGGCTTGCTGTCCTGTCTTCACCTCACTGCGAATTTCCAGGAGATCTGACCAAGGTCCAGGACCTGTGGTTAACTCTTTCTCCAGGTGCTGTAACAGTGTATACCAATTGCCTAACACCCTTCACAAACAAACTGCATTTATTCTTAGACCAAAAGTATTACAAAAATAACACATAAAATAACTTGTATGCATGCTAAAAGCTTACCAGAGGTCATCCCTAGCTCCAGCTTAAGGCTCTGGTAACTGTAAGTTTTCAAACTCCACTACAGGGTTTGCCACCTTGGTTACAAATTCATGTCAGTTTTTAAATCAGGAACTAGACCCCGACTGGACAGTTCAGCTGTTTCTTTATACAATTTGAGACTTTGATCTCCCGTCTCTGGAAACTGCTAATCTCCAGTCAATGGCCCTCTCGTCAGGACATAGCTTCAGAAGGCTGGGTTTTTGCCTAACTGGGGTTGTGTACATTGCATTAATCACTCCTCTAGGATTCCTCAGGAAGTCCACTTAACACTTACTGCCCCCAAAATCCATGCCTTTCTGGTCACATTTCTATATAATCCTTTGAACTCCTTACATTTCCCAAGACTCAGGTCTGTCACACTAGCTATGCTTTTTTTTCTTCTAGATTAAGGAGCCCTCTGCTCTCAGAAATCTCTTCCCCATGTCTTGTAGACTGTGAGCAAGTCACCTGTTAGACTTCTCTTGGATAAACAAATTAAGTTTCTTTAGTCTCTCACTATAAGACTTGAGTGACCATCTGGAGAGTTCATTTTTGTACAATTTATTTATTCTGTGTGAGAATATGAATTTAGTAGGTATCTTTATCAACCTGCAAACTCAGTTTTGAATGTGCTGTTTCTTTGCCCTATCTGTTTTTTTACCTCTGTGTTTGACTGAAATTCCAAGAGGTGGTAGCATAAAGCTAACAATAAAGGGTCATTAACTTAAGTGCTCTACCACTGAAATGAAACCAACATGGACAATAGGCTGGCTCCTACCCAGAGGAACCAGGATGCCCAGGTCGGTTAACTGAGCAACAGATCACTCAGTAGGGAATTCTGATCATTTGATAAGGTTGATCAGGGAGTATCCTGACAAAAGGGGGCTGGAGGTTATAAGAGTCAGAGTCATTGGAAGAGAACAGATCCTGGATTCCTTAGAGGACTCTGCCCTAAGTCTGAAGAACTCTCCAGAGTAATGAGGAAACTGAGCCAGGGAAAGTGGGTATAGGTGTCTTTATTATTTTGATTTTGTCTGTGATAAGTGAGGAATGAATTGTGGTTAGATCCTATGTGAAGTTCTTATGTGTGTTGGGTTTCACTACTGCGTGCCCCTGAAGAGAGAAGCTGTAAACCAGAAGGCTTGGATTTTGGTATGATTTTGGAGAATGTGTAAGAGTTGCTGGGATACTTGTGGAAGATGGCACTAGTTTCTGCAGCTAGGCAATTGAGCTGTGCGGTCCCCACTGCCAAGAAGGGTGTCAGATATGAGGACTACACCTGGAATGCACTCCTAAAGTCTCAAAGCCAGGAACAGTGCCTAAACTCTGCCCAGCCCAGCAAGGATTCAGCTTTTGGATTCCTGCTCAGCAGTCTGGTGAGCGTCCAGCAAGCGAAGCTCCTCCAGATTTGTAACAACATGCTTTCCAGATCTCAAAGGAGCAAGTCCCATTCTTATTTTACAATTATGTTTAAAGGCATCAGTTGGTTCGAATGGGGTGTAAAATTATTTTTAAAAATGGGCCCAAATACATGCAGATTTATCTTCTCATCTATCATCTGCATGGCAGAACAGAAGCCTTTGCTGCATATTATGCCACACACTGATTTGAGCTGACTTTTGTAGATTCTGTGTTTGGATCTGAATGTGACTATGGCTGTATTGGAGTGTAGAGCAAGTCCTAACTAGGAGTGTACTCTCTTACAGAAAATTCCTCTGTAAAGAGGTAGGCCAGGTGAGTGGCTAATGCACAGGAACAGTTTGAATTACCAGAAAATCAGTGATAAAACTATTTGATTTCAAGTCTGAGCATGCTGCTCTTCCTAAAGGTTCCCCTTAAAAGTCTCTAGTTCTGCAAGCCTTGCTGCAGGTGGTAATGCACACAAGGTCTCTCTATAGATACACCCTTAACACATGATTATAAGACTGAATAGTATACAGTAAATTAAAAAAAATAGTTACCAGACCAGGCCCAAAATACTATATTGTATATAATTTAATATAGTAAAGAGCACTTATCACCATAGTAGCTAGATGCCTATTTACAGATACATGCAGAGTATTTGATCCCAGCAGCCAATGGCAAGAATCCTAGTATGCTAGGATTTAGGGTGAAAGGCTGCCCCTTTCTGTATCTTACTATGTAGTATCTTAAAGATGAGCATTAGCATCTTGAATTGAACCCAAAAATAACCAGGGAAAGCTAGTTCCAAATACAGGGGGGTTCCATTAAGCTGTAGTGATTAAGGCCAATCTTAGTTGGTATTCACGTAACTCGTTAACTGTTTCAGATTTGAAACCCAATCTAACATTCTTACACAGGTTTTATTTTACACCGTACATGCTTACTGAAATTCATTTCTCTCTCTCTCCCTTTTTTCCCCTGTAGATGGTAAAAATACAGATTTTTGACAAGAAGGCCAGACTTCCTCTTTTTGAGTGCTCCGGTGTTAAACGTGAGGTCAGTTTAACTATTTGTCTCTCATATTCACTAGCATTAAAATCTACTAACAGGACAGTCAAACCCATTCAGTGAGAGGGACTGGATTCCATTTCTGATTCGGTCTGTAAGCCAGGTATCCAAATTTAGGATTACACACAGTAGGTGCTATTAAAAAGTTAATTCCAATTTTAGAGGTATTACTGGTTCCAGCTGTATTTCCAGTGTCAAGTATAGAATCATCACTGGACTTGCTAATACCTTTAAAACTAGAATGCACTTTTTGTGGTGCTCTCTGTATTACCCTCAAGCCACAGCAAGTCTCCCACTAATGTCAATAGGAGGTTTTTTGTCATCTTAGCATATGCACAACATGTCCCAGGTGGCACATGACCAGGATTCAGCATCAAATTGGGTCTGCTGGTTAGATCATTAGCTTCCCTGGCCCAGGTCAGGTACTGAGGTGGAGTGCAATGTGAACACTGATCCATGCCCCCAGGAGGTTTGTCGAAAGATAAGGGTGAAATCCTGGCTTCATAGAAGTCAGTGGGAGTTTTGCTGTTGACTTCAATGAGGCTAGGATTTCAATCCCACGAATGTTGCCGCTCTCAATATTGCTCAAAGGGAAAGCATGCTTACCCTTAGCATCAATGCTACTTCTTCCCTTTGTTTCTTTTCTTTTTCACTCTCCTTTCTATTTCTCTACTCTCTTTCCTCCTGCTTTCTGGCTGCATATCCTTCCTTGAAGCAATTCCCAATGCCACCTCTATTTTTTTGTGGACCACTCCCAGTCACTTTCCTGTCCCATCTGCTAAAATGATCAGCAATGAAATAGTTAATGCTGACGTTTAAAGTCTCATCAACAGGCTGTAGCGTTAACACCCTAATGTGATTAATAACAGGCAGAGGAGAGCACATCTAAACTATTATTTCTGTTTATGTGCAGACTCAGGGAGAAAAGCTTGCATTCAGTTCACATTTGGAATGTTATCATTGTTACCATGTGTTTCCTGATCTATTGGTTAGGTATTATGTCCAGTTTCCAATTAACATTCCACGGTTTGGCAGGGTTCATTTGCCTCTAGATCAGCCACAGATTTATTTTGGGAGTGTGGACCCCAGTAGATGCAGGAGAGACACTCTCAATATGACCTTCTGAATTTGTAATACTTTTATTATTAGCACAATTAGTAATATCACAAGCAATACAACATAGCAAAGTAGGGAGAAATGATATAGTGTGTCAAGCAATCTCATACTCGCATCATCTCTTGCTGGAGAGCCTGTAAGAGGTAAGATGACCCACAAACAGTCCTTGGCATGGCAGATTCCAGGAAATCTCTTTGAAATGTAAGAGGCCATGTACCTTTTATCATAGGTTAGCTAACGCCTAGATTCCATAGGGGTTTCAGTCCCTTTTCATTATCTTATACTAATGTTTGGGTCTCCTCCTTCTTTAGATCACTAAATCTTGTACCTCAAACTTATTAGTATACACATCTTATATTATAAGGTCATTTATGGGTTGGTTATCTATGCTAAGGCTTTAGTTCTTCAACTTCAGTTACTGTGGCTACGCTATAGTCTTACAGGTTTTAGATCTGTAGGCTTTTGTGTTACTGCCTTAATTCAGACCTATTTCTTACCTATATGCCTATATCACTGGCTATACATAAGGGTTAGCAATTTTATTCTTGAAAGAAAGCAGAATATCTCACTTGGGCCATATAAATCCATTAAGTGGTCCTGTGTGTCTTGCATTCTGGCACCAAGACTGCAAATTGGTTTTTACGGTATGTCACAAATGAAATACATTTGCTGTTTTCATATTGCTGTTTCACATCCACACAAATGGATGTTTTTATACATCACAAAATTACCCCACATCTTACACAGGCTCTGGCATAAAAGCAGTTCTGCAGCTTAGAAGAACATTTTGGTTGGAGGGCAATACTCAGGATGCTTGCTGCAGTTTGGGCAGTTTAATTTTTTCTTAAGATTTTATGAATGGATAAGCATAGTTATTGCTTTTGATCTTGGAGCATCCCTTCTCTGCACAGGGGAAAGCAGTCTAAAGAATGTCAAAAGTATATGCGTTTCTAATGTTTGTCCAACCATGGAAAAATTGAAATAGAAAGCTGAACCTGCAATTGCAAATATATTAGCCACGAAATAGAAAAGCCAGACAAACAATATGAATGGTGTGCATATATGAAATTGTAAAAGAGAAATTCATACCAGTAAACCTGTTGTACCTCACCATCAAGTATCCTAAACATGCCAATATGTTTTTGGGCTTTGCTTTCACTCTGAAGGCTATGCCTAGCGTAGTGCCCTCAGTTATAAGTTACCACACAGCTCCTTCTAAGCTAGCACATTTATTCTTAAGGTAAAACATTACAGAGAAAATAATAAAAGAACCTACATCCGTGCTTAAAAGCTTACCAGAAGTCGCCCCCAACTCCAGTGTAGGACTCGGGTAGGTTTCAGTACTTCAATACCCACAACCGGGTCTTCCCCATGCTTACAAGTTCATCTCAGTATTAAATCCAGAACCCGGGTGGGCAGATCAGCAGTTTCTTTATAGAACTTCAGTATTTGATTTTGGCCTTCCTTAATCAACAGAAAATCACCCTCTTCTCAGGTCATAGCTTTAAAAGGATGGGTTTTTGCATAACGTGAGTTGGGTGATTTGCATTGTGATTCTCCATGAAATCCATCTAACCATTCTTGTCCGAAAAGTCCATACTTGTCTGGCACATTTTCTTTTGAACTCCCAGGTATTACATCTGTCACATTTGTTCCCTAGGGAGGTTACATTCAATCCTGGCCCACAATAATACGTACACTTAATACAATAAGGTCTTTCAAAGATATTGCAGGAAATTGTCCTATCTGTCACAAAGAGATTTAAAAATATGATTGGGCCTATTTTTTGTAACATTCCATCTATAACACTATGTTTTGATTCTCCTCTCTCTGACACTTTTTTATTATACTTATATAACTCCATTTGGAGTCATAATCATAGAACCATAGATATGTACGGCTGGAAGGACCTTGAGAGATCATCAAGTCCAGCCTCTGGGTCTGAAGCAGGTGACCATCCCTGCCAGGTGTTTGTCCAAGCTGTTCTTACAAACCTCCAATGATGGGGATTCCACAACCTACCGTGATAAGCTATTCCAGCACTTCACTATTCTTATATTAGAAAAATGTTCCTAAGATCTAACCTAAATCTCCCTTGCTGTAGATTAAATGGATTACTTCTTGTCCTACCTTTGATGGACATGGAGAAAAATCGATTGCCGTTCCCTATATAACAGCTCTTACCATATTTAAAGACTGTTACCAGCCCCCCCACTCCCATACTAAATATGGCCATTTTAAAACCTTTCCTTATAGGTCAGGTTTTCTAAACCTTTTATTATTTTTGTTGCTCTTCTCTGGACTCGCTCCACTCTGTCCACATCTTTCTTAAAGTGTGGCACCCAGAACTGGACACAGTACTCCATCTGAGACCTCACCAGTGCCAAGTAGAGCAGAACAGTTACCTCCCACATCTTATGTACGACACTCCTGTTAATACACCTCAGAATTATATTAGCTTTTTTTGCCACTTCATGATATTGTTTGCTCATATTAAATTTGTGATCCACTGTAACATCCAGATTCTGTTTTGCAGTTCTACTGCCCAACCAGGTATTCCCCATTTTATTTTTGTGCATTTGATTTTTCACCCTTTGAAGTGTGGTATTTGCACTTGTCGTTACTGAATTTCTTCATGTTGGTTTCAGATCAATTCTCCAGTTTATCCAGTTCCTTTTGAATTCTAATCCTGCACTTCATAGTGCAGCTTGGTCTCAGCAAAAAAAATGTATAAGCTTACTCTCCTCTCCATTTTCCAACTCATTAATGAAAATACTGAATAGTGCAGGACCCAGTTAGATTGGGCCATCTGGGTTAGACAGCTAATCATTGATAACTGCTCTGAGTATGGTCTTTCAACCAATTGTGCACCCAGCTTATAATAATTTCCATGTTTCCAGTTTTTGTAAGATTCCTTTTTTATTTGTAGGTTATTATTGTTACTATTGTTACCTCTTACTATTGTTCCTTTGCATCATAATAATTAGCAATAGTGTGTTTAATATTGTCTCCTTGAGAAACTGTCCGCTCTCCTGAACTCCTTTATCTCTTAGGTAGGATCCCATGGGAAGAAAATCTGTCAATTCTCTGAGTTTTAGTCTCCTTTTCTGAAGTCCATTGTCCTTATTCTGCTGCTCTCACACGTTCCTTTCCTTAGAAACCAGCAAATCTATCATTTCATGATCACTTTTACCTATATTGCCTTCCACCTTCACACCAATTCTTCCATGTTGGTCAGAATCAAGTCTAAAATGCCTGTCCCCATGGTTACTTCCTCCACTTTTTTAAACTTTTTTATTATTTGTATATAAAATATAAGTATACAATGAAACAAAACATATATAAATAGATAAAGTGGAAATGGCATATAAATAATGCAGTTCAATGTTCATTATTTGCAAAACCTGAGGGGGGGAACCCCTGAATCTCTAAAGGTCATGCAAGGTATTAATTATTAAAGTGACTAAATAGACAAACAAGTGAGAACATCATCTACAAGTATCAGGGACTAATATATACTAAACTAAAAAGATATGCAGTAGTTTCATGTGTGACCAGATATTCTCGTATTGTTTCCCACACATTTCTATTAGACAGTCACTTTTGCCATTAATGCAGAAGTAGAGCGCTCACTCAGCAAGTCTGTATATTAGGGAGGTTGTCCACTGGTTACTTCCTTCACTTTCTGACACAAAATGTTGTCCCTTACACATTCAAAGAATTTATTGGACGTTGTGTTTTGCTGTATTACTTTTCCAACAGATGTTTGGGTAGTTAAAGTCCCCCAATATTATCAGGCTTGTGTCTTGGATATTTGCTCTAGAAATGTCTCATCCACCTCCTCTTCCTGATTTGGTGGTCAATAATAGATTCCAACCATGTCCATGATATCACCTCCTTTCATCTTTACCTAGAGACTTTCAACTGGTCTGCCTCTCACTTTCTTCTGGACCTCAGAATAAGTGTGCATATATTTGATCTATAATGTAACACCTCCTCCCTTTTTTTCTCTGCCTGTACTTCCTGAATTAGCTATGTGCTTTCATACCAATATTCCAGTCATGAGATTTTCCCCACTAAGTCTTTGTGATGCCATTAAGACATAATTTAGCTTACGCACTAATACTTCCAGTTCTTCCTGTGTATACACAAATGCAAGGAGTATGGGGAATAGAGATCTAAGATGTTGAGTAGATTCCCTCCCTAATTTCACTCTTATTTCTCAAATGTCCCTATTCTAATTTTCCATGCCTCTCCCAACATGTAGCTTTCTGTTCAAGTCCCTTTTTTATGCTTACATGTGCGCTTTTGAGACATTTCTCCTTCGAATTTAGTTTAAAGCTCATCTCACTAAGTTAGCAAGTCAGTGCATGAAAAATGCTCTTCCCCTTCTTAGTCAGGCATGGGAGGGTCCCAGAGCAAAGATGCCAGCTCAAGCCTGGAAGTCTACACAGCAATGAAACAGCCCACAGCCTGAGCCTTGTGAGCCTGAGTCAGCTGGCATAAGCCAGCAGTGGGTTTTTTCTTTGCTGTGTAGACATATCCATGGAGTCACTCTTGATTCAGACTTGTGTAACAGCATAATCAAGCCCCCCACACAAACCCTGAAGGAATTTTGCATTCTGATCATCCCGTTTTTTATATAAGTTTTTAATCAGAAAGAAAACTTTGTTTTGCTCCTCTAGTTTTTCTTCAAGTAAATACATTCCAATGCACCTTAATAGCTTTTTCATGAATTAGTCCCCTCCTCAAGTCTAAAATGGATTGACGGCATATGTGTGAGTGAATACTCATTTAGGTACTTATAGCATTATTCATTATACAAAAATATTTTTATATAAAGGCATTGCACTGTTTTTTCCAGATGCCACAATATGGTTTGCATCATTTAAAGTCACTAAATAAACGACTGTTCTGAACAAAGCAGACAAAGGAAGTGGTTTCCCTAGCAACAGGCATCACAGAACAGATCCTATACTCCTACTCAGGTTTTGAGGTTCATACACAAACTCTTGCAGCTAAAGCTGAATATAAGTCCCAAAAAATACATGCACCTTCAACTAGAAGCTGAGTGAACCTGGTGTTAAATGGAACACCAATTTAAGGAATTGCTTCCTAATCTCTTTAAAGCTCGAGAATCACTACATGGGATGTGCTATTTTTGCTCTTAGTGCAAGTATACCCTGACACTAGTCATACAGTACTGTAGTTTGGGAGCTGTATAGCTGTGCCTTCAAGAGTCATCTCTGGCATCTACTTAGCCACTATGGGTTAAGCAAGCTGTGAAAATGTCTGTCTTCAAAACCAAAACAGAGAAAGAAGCATAATTCTATATAACAAGGTTTTCAGAAAAATCTTGACAACTAAGGAAAAACACTGACTCTGTAACCACAGTATCTCTTCCCGTTCTTCAGCTCCATTTGCCTATTTCAGCCTAGCTTCATCATCTCCCTTGTAGTATCGCCTTTCTTTTTAACATGCACTCTGATTTTTTTTTTCTTCCTCATGTTTCAGCAGAAATTTTCCTGTAATTGTCTTTGTGTTTTGGCTTTGTTTGGGTGACAGCATGTTATCTATAGTTGCCCACCTTCTAATTTCCTCCCTTTCAGATTGTCATCTTTGCCTTTGGGGCTATGCAAGAGTGAAACATTTACTTACATCTGGATGGAGGTTGGGGGGGAAGAAATGTCATTTCACTTACTAGGCATGTTCCATTGGTGTTTGTTTTAACCATCTCTCAGTCCCTCTGTGCAGAATATTATTGGCTTAGTAGGGTTACAAACATTAATATTTGTATTCAATTGTGGCTTAATATTATAGTGCTTGACAGGGAGCAAGGTAGAACTGGAGTCCTTAAGGGTAGATAGGCACAATGCTGCCCAGAGCTTGGGCTCCTATAAGCCCCTCCCCCAACACATAGGGCCAGCTATGCCCTGGAGGAGAAGATAGGCTCTATGGCCCTACCCACTCATTTCTCTCGCAATCAGAGTGATACCCATTATACCGCATCCTTCTCATGTTAATATGCCTAAGTGTCATTACTTATTATGCCCTAGTCTTAATACCTATTTTCACTGGGCCAGCTTGAGGTCCAGTTTACACAGCAGCTCCAAGTTGTAAGGGGGTTAAGATGCTCCCTTATTCTCTTGTGCTGGCTACTCATACTATGACTTGCAGCATGGGGAGGAGAACAGGCTCATGGACTCACTATACTCTTCCCACAGACACAGCCTTGGCTCCACCCCTGTCCCCCAAAAGCACTGGCTAGAACAAGCATGCCAGTGTACCAGGGGAAGAATACTGTGCCTATTATAGGCCTGGTACTGGTCATTTCTCCCTAAAATCAGATCTGAACAGGAAGCAGGTTGTGATTCTCCTAGACACAAATTGCTTCCTTGTCTGCTCCAGAGGCAAGGCAACAATCTGCTGCCTCTTCCTTGAGATTTGTGGCAAAGTCACAATTCAGTCTTTAATAAAGTCCGTCATTTCTTAAACTAATATGTATAATTTGATTTACATATGTTATCTGACAGATTACCCATTACCTTTGTAGGAAATACTTCAACCTGATTTCCCTCTTTGCTGTTAATTAACTGCTCTACAGACTGAACTCTGATACTTGTATGAGATCATGGATCATCATTATCAAACCTCCATTGTAACAAAAACAACCTCTGAAAACCTGAAATAATTTGCATTTTCCAGTATTGTAAAATCCTCTAACATTACACCCTCCCTAGGAAAAGATAATCCATACATTTTTTTTAGAGTCACTACCCTTCATTTGTATACTATTCTTTGTTGCAACACCCCACTTAACTCTTTGTTAATGTTTCCCACCTTAGACAGTAACTGTTTTTCCAGGTCAGACCTATCATTCTTCCTGTGTTTGAGAAGTTTCTGTGCAAAAAGTGTTTCCTCCCCTGTAGCCAATAATCTGTGACATGGAACCTTGCCTTCTAATTAACTTTCCAGTTATTTTCTTAGACGAGTATCTCTTACATTTACTGATAATAGGGCCTTGAAGGCCTGATTTCTATCTGCTATTGTCACAGGACTGAGTTTGAAATGTACTTCATAATGTCTATAAATCCTATTTCACCTACAGACATAACTATTACATTTTTATTTTTTCCACAGGAACAAATGAAAGATTCCCTTTCTGCCCTGACACCATAGCATATGTAAAGCAATTTACTCCACGCAACCACATTCTCTAATGGCACAGAACATGGATGTATACAACAGCCCAAAATACCAGACAGGTATGGATAGCAGATTGTGAATGGTAGCAACAGCTTGGTATTCTTACCTTTTGGCTTCCTGCACACAGAGTATTTGTATCTCTCAAGGTAAGAATGATGTCATCATTTTCAAATGGGGCAGGATTTATGCAGCAGGGCACAACTTTGGGCTGGTTTACACTGGGGGGGGGGATCAATCCAAGATACGCAACTTCAGCTACATGAATAGCGTAGCTGAAGTCGAAGTATCTTGGATCAAATTACCTGGGGTCCACACGGCGCGGGATCGATGGCTGCGGCTCCCCTGTCGACTGTGCTACTGCCGCTCGCTCTGGTGGAGTTCCGGAGTCAACGGTGAGCGCGTTCGGGGATCGATATATCGCGTCTTAACGAGACGCGATATATCGATCCCGGATAAATCGATTGCTACCCGCCGATACGGCGGGTAGTGAAGACGTACCCTTTATTAACTTACACTAGGGTGGGGTGTTAGACGTCTGTCACAGCTCCATTTGAGTGCCCTCTTTTGGCCACTCACTAGACTGCACAGGGACCCAGCTTCTGTTTCCCCAGGTTTTTTTAAGCTTCTGTAAGTCTGAGCAGACTGACACACTGTTTGCTCCCTTGGCCTCTCTGGCCCATTTCCTGGGCACACACTTTGTTTGTTATCCCTTCATGGAAATACAGCCCCTCAGTCCACTTGCCTAGGCCCCCAGGTCCACCATTGACACCCAAGATATCCCAGCAGCTTTAACGCACCCTTTTCCAGAATACCACCAATGGTGTGAATCACCTAGGCTACAGTTTAACTCTCTCAGGAGGCATGTGAAAGTTGTAGCATATAACACATACAGACACTGTCCAGAGTTCTACAATGTGGTTGCTCTTTACTGAATCACATGAAAAATACAGAACTATACAAAAATAATAAACCCTACAGGCATTTGCCTTCACTCCCTTGGGAGTCTTTGGGGGAACATTTGTGTTCAGGTTGGTAGCATCTTCCCAGTTCATCTGACTCCTGCAACAGTTTCCGTCCTCTTATGCTGGTGAAAAATGTCCCAGGAGAGAGCAAATAAATCAGCTTCTGACTGTCCTATATAACCTTCCTTCTGTCAAGTGACTCCTGGGTCATCCTGTCCCAGTGATCCCAGACCCTCCCCAAATGAATTTGTTGCTAGTTGACCTCTCCCCAGATAAACTAGTTCTCCTGGTTGGTTGTTGTCCCTTTTCTTTTTCTACGTCCATGTCAGACTGCAATTCCAAAGGCAAAGTGCTGCACATTGAAAATGGGATTTGCAGCTTGGTAAAGATACATAAAGAGTGTTCATAATCTCACACTGAATTAACAAATTGCACAGACAGCTTCCCCAAATCATCACAACGCCCACCACCTCTCACATACCAGGCACCGAGCTGGGTCCAGTGTGAGGTTGCAGTACTCCATTCTGTAACCTTTGATTTATGTGTTCCTGATTAGTAGTTTAAAGACAAGGAATAAAACCAATATGAATTCGTTAAGGTTCGAACCTCCAGGGCAGTTACAGACAATTTAATTTAGTGGAGGATTGGAAATGCCATCATGAGTGATAGAACTAAAGACTTTATATAAAATAGCTAGTTAAGCAAACAAGCATTACAATAAGACCATACACTGCAGCAATGCTCACGTTCTAAGATGAAATGCAGCCAGGATGATGAGTCCCTGGATGAGAAGAATGAGTTGTCCCACTGTCTGGAGTGGTTCACAACCATGAGTGCCAACCTCAGGGCAGAGACCCTAATCTAGTAACAAGTGTGAACATCTAAAGCACTAGAACAGTCTTACCATAGAGTCACATTAAATCTACCTTTTACTGTATCTATATTCTGCTATCATAATTAAATATTCGCTATTTTCTCATTGGCTATTTAATATTAAGCATAATTTTAATTAACGTCTGCATAAACACCATACTGATAACTATCAATATATATAGCATTTTCCAACGCATTCACATTTTATCTAAACACTTGTAAAAACCAGTTAGGACCAAACCATGTTTACAACGTGACCTGGAGTTATGCCCTAACTGGTCTCTGAATTGTCTCACTTCATTTTACTCATATTTTACCAGGCCTCACTTGACTTTTGCCAAACCTATTTTTAGAGAATAGATTTTTGGGCCTACTTACATTTGAACACATTTCTATATAACATAAGCAAGCATCATCTCTATAGGCCACACACTGTATTACCACCAATAATTCACTGGAGACCCTCTCAGCCTAGCTGTAGATCTCAGCTTTCTTCGGAATCCCCTCTCCCTCTCATTCATGAAGGAGCCAAAGGGTACCAAGGTGGAGTTAATTTGTGAAGACTGCAGTTTTCCCCTTCTTCTTACTTTACAAAAACAAGGTCCACTAGGGGGACACATCGGGGAGCTGGCCCCTTTTTATTGCCTTGATGACCCTGGACACCAGCTGCAAATTGCAATGAATACAATTTTCTATATTATCTCCCAATAATACATCCCCCTGCCCCTGGAACATAGTTGATCCTCCACAATTTTGCAAGGAAAGCAAAAAAACCTGCCATTTTTTTTGTCAATTTGGCCTAATCGGGAAAAATTCCTTCCTGAGCCCCAAAAGAGAGGATGAGCCAGGCCAACAGCATCCTGAAAGCACAAAACAACTATAGGAAGGCAGGGAGGGCAAGGCAACCATAAAAGCAAGATGGCTTCTGCAAGGCTGGGCAGGTTTTAAATTTGAGGGAATGGGGGAATAATAGACAATTAATTCCTTTTTCCCCACCTGCCCCACTTCCTGGCTGGCCAATGGGAGACCAAAAAAAACCACCCCTTCCCTCATGCATGTTCCTCACCGATATAGGAGGGGCCCCTTTGTTCCTTTCCCCCTCCCCCATTCGGGAGTTTAAGCATCATTCCTTTTAGTCCAATCAAACATTCTTCCCCTCCCACTTGCCGATGCTGGGGTGGGACATTCTTTCTTCTCCTATGATGTTCAGATACTTTGAGCCTTTATTTTCCTGCTAAAGAGCACACCTAAATCCTAATCCTGGAACAATTTATGCACATGCTTAATTTTGCACACGAGTAGTCCCACTGAGTTAAGCACATACATAAACCTTTGTAGGGTTAGAGACTTAGAGTTAACCTTTTAAAGGTGATCAGATTATTTTAAGATCTAATACCATGATATAAAGCTTATGTGTACAGAGCAGCTTTATTGGCACCCTTGTGCAGGATGTACTACTGTATACTCAAAGACCCCACAGGATAAACTGTGCTTGAAATTACTGATGGTTTCTAAACTTTTTCAATTTGGGGGGGGTTTATTTCTAGGGCATTAAATTCTCTTGCTCAGTAAAAAATATAGCTTTCCAAACATTCCCAGACTCCTGTACTGTGGAGACTGAACAATCACTTTGTTTATTTTGAAAACACAAGTGAGACAGGTGGTAATTTATACCATTCAAAATTTTTGCAGATTCAAATGTTCAAATTATACCCTGATGCAAAGGGGAATTTTGCTGAGAAATCTGAGTGCTATGTTGAGATTTTCCACATTAGGAAAGAGGTGTGAATTCTAATATGTTAAATAATAATGGTTTATACTGGGCACTATGTCTGCACTTAGGTTACATAAATGATTAAAAAAAAATCATATGCCCAATCTTGAAGTTTTTAGTCAAGTATAGTGTTTACAATTGGCTTCTGTGATAAAAATATTTCATTTGAAATCCAGGAACAGCACATACAATTTATATATATGTGAACACACACAACTCCTATGGACATCATTGGGAGCCATGTATGTATGTGGAGGCAAAATTTTTAGGTACTGAGTCTTTCAGAGGTGGATTAAGAATATGAGTGGACTGACCTTTATTTCCCCATGAAAAAGAAAAGCATACATAGAACAGCACTATCCTCCTGATAAGATGTTCCTTCAAGTGCTCTCTCCTCCTCCCCAAGAAAATTGTTATATATTTGCATAAGCACAGCTCCTAGCCTTACCCTCCCTCTGCTCTTTCAGCTCACAGTGACATCTATCTAGTTATGTATAAGGCATTGATCACTGAAATATCTGAGTGAATCCCAAGTATTTAAAAATAGAAATAACAATCTTTTTTTTTCTCCTTCCCTCCCTCAACTCCACCCGCCAACTCCCCTCCCGCCCCAGGCACTCCCCCTTCCCAGCTTGTAGCAGAACTAGCTGCATTACAGGGCTTTTGTTTGTGTGTTGTGGGTCTGCATATGTTCCAGGAAAGTTTCGGCTGTGTCTCTATTACAAGTTGCCCTCGTTTAACCCAAAACTGATTTAAAACTGATTTAGTTCACACCGAAGTTTGTGATACATTGACACTCTTAAATCAATTTATCCAGTCTTGCACAGTCAGAAATCAACTACTTCACACAGGCCTAAAGCAGGCAAGCCTGAACCACCACCATCAGTGCAAAATCTGTGGTCAGTAAACTACTTACCATCTGTGATTCCAAATCTTCCATTTTCGTCTGAAACACAGAAATCTAACTTTTGGCTCAGCATTGGCTTACCTCATCCCATACCGCCTTCCCAAATATCTTGTTTGTCACAGATCCAAAATCAGGGAGAACAAATCTAGAGGCAAAGTAGCCATTATGTTTCCTTCCAAGGCCATAGGTAGAAAACGTTCACTCACATCAAAATCTTTTTAGTGCTTCTACCCAATTTGTGAGTCCAGAGACAAGACTAACTTGAGTGTCCTGCTAAATCTATAAACCCACAGACGTTTTAAGAAACTTAGTACAACAGCCAATTCTCACTATCAATGGGGAAAATCCCCTTGATGTTGACGAGAGCAGGATTAAGTCCTTATTGCATAGAGTGTAATGTAACTCATGCCTGCTTGGTGTGGCACTCTGTCCCTCTCTAGTGGCAACTAGACCAACTAGCGATTGATGAGCCTGCCACAGCCTGCGCTAAGAGACATGTTTCTTTTAGCTCATGCAGTAGCGGCTCATGCATTAAACTGCAGAGATCCCAGGTTTGAGCCCACGTGACAATGACTGGGGTCTGTTGACATTACAACAACACATGTAACAGGGCATTAAAATGAGCTGATCTGTAGCAGAGAAAACTTAGACAATTCTTGAAAATTCACACATTTCTAATGAAAAAAACAAACAACTTCCCTGCGCGTGTGCACACATTTTTCAATTCACAGGTTTGTTAGTGATCATGGGATGTTCCTGTCCCCTAGTTCTGACTATTTATCCTATGTGATTCACAAGGGCCCAGCTCAGAAATATAAATTCATGTTCTATTTATTTCCTAAATTCCTAAGAGCAAGGTTGTAATTGCTGTTAGCTCTAATGAAACAGGGTATTACTCCCATCTGCAGTTCTGTTACTGTGAGTCTTCACATGCTAAGGCTTGTTGTGATCTCATTAGTTACTCTCAATTTATTATACTTGGGAAATAATGTGCTGTATTTTCAGTGATGATAATGAATACCTTGTTGAAAACAAAGTAGACGACAGCCAAGGCTGCGTCCCGTTTGTTCTTATCTGTCACCATAGAAACGGATAAGATTCCACAAATGGTGCAATTTTATAAAACTAGTTTAAAAAATGATTCAGCTATTGGACAATTTTTATTTTAGAGCCCTTTCCACTTATGTCTTGTAAGAGGACTGAAGTTGGCTTAAACTAGACTGTAGCACAATGAAACCCACAGATGCCACGTCCATGCAAGCAACTGCGGTGGAGACCAGGGAAAAATATGTCTAGCCAGTAAAGATTTATCCTCCTGACTTTCATTTAAAATTGGTAGATGTTGGTCATGCAGCTCCCAGTGGATTATTTCATTCATTCATCCAGCAGGTAGTTTTAAAGTATTTTTTTTCATGAATATTTAGACAATGTGGTGCTCCCACTTCACCTGTAGCTAAAGATTGTAGTACAGCTGGCCCCTGCATTGATAACATTACAGCCCATGAAATGTATTTCTGCTATAAAACACACACTGAGAGGAAACAAGAAGTACAGGAATCAATTTGATTTCAAATTTAAAACCTCAGACAAGGGCAATAAAGGAACAGATACTATGACTTGCAAAAAAGCTTTCTCCATCAGCTTGAATTCCAGCTTGGAGGTGTGCTGTGGGCTACAACAAACTCTATTTAAAATAGTGTTTCATGACTACATACCCCCATGTGGTTAATAAACAGGTCCTAGCCAAATGCAGGAAGAGAAGAAGCAGGGACTTTATATCATGTGCTGCTGCATACACACTAATAAAATTATTTTGGAAAATTATAGCCACACATTTCTAATTATGACAGATGCCCTTAGGAACTGAAGATTGCATGCTGGATGTATAATCTGCTACTACACTAGTGTGACAAACAGCAAGAACGTTATAGATGATAAGCGTCTGTTGATGACTGTAGCCACATGATGACAGGCAGCTGCTAAAACATCTACATGTGATTGTCTAAGCAGCCCATAGTGTGATGAACTGAGGACTGTGTTGGAGTTGCAAGCTACTGCTCTGAGAGTGTGGATGTGTGTGGTGGGGGGTTCTGGTCCTGCTGGTAGGCTAGGTGGCTATAGGGAAGCTGGCAGTTGGAGCTAGTCTGCAAGAAGCCCGCCTAAAGCAAGATAGAATGAGTTGTGCTTCTCTGCCTTAGGGAGTAGCCCATGCGCGCGCTCTCTGTTTTTAGTAGTTGTGGGTTAATGTTCTGGATTTTCAGAAATAAAGTAGTCCTACATTGCAACCTTCTAGCAACAGCATTTCATGTTTTTATCTCATTTGTCTGTTTGCATGCCAGGAACATCAACTGTTATGGCAATGCATAATACTTGTTAGCTGCCAATGATAAGTACATGGACAATTTAGAAATCTAGATTCCTTTCTAATGTTATGTCTTAAAATGGATTCTAGCAGGAATTATGCCCAAATCGCTGAAAAAGTTTGCTCTGTGTGGCTGAAATAGTTAGTATTGGATGTCAAGCAATATTTTATTTTGTGTGGTTAGTTTTTCCATACAATCTCTCTGTGTTTTCTACGGCAGTGGGTCCCAAACTTTTCACTAAATTGAACCACCAAACTCAACCCACCCAAGGTCCAAATTCATGGTGGGGGGGGGGGAGGCAAAATCATAGGCCTGCATCCTTCTCCTCTGCCTCCTTACCCTGCCGATGGAGCACCAACCACCCACAGCAGCACCTTCCACCCTGACACCCCAACCCTGATCCTGGCCTGGTACAGAGGGGAGCCCTGCGGCGGGAAGGGGGTTTGAGAGTGAGCACACCCCATGCTCACCCTGTGGTTGTGGCTCCTGTCGTGTGGGACTGGGCCCAGCTCCTCATGTTGAAACCTGGCGTGTGGCCTCACAGCGCCACTCAGGTCTGGCCCAGCCCTCTTCCATCATGACAGAAAGGTGGGTGGGCCAAATTTAGTGGCACTGAGACCCTGTACACCAGGTTGCAATGCCACTCACTCAGATTTAGTGTGGCCGCCTTTCTGTCATGATGGAAGGGCAGCCAGTCCATAGCTGAGTGGCACAGCAGCCTCATGCACCGGGTCACAATGCCCGAATTGGGGAGCTTGACTCAGTCCTCTGGGACAAGAGCTGCCACTGTGGAGTGAGTGCAGGGCAGGCTCGCCCTCCAGCCCCACTCTTTCTCCTGGCCTTCCCACCACAGCAGTCTGTGACCCATCTAGAGGCTTCCCATAACCCACTGGTGGTTTGCGACCCAGTTTAGGAAACACTGTTCTATGGTAAAAAGAACAGGAGTACTTGTGCCACAAGTACTCCTGTTCTTTTTACGGATACAGACTAACACGGCTGCTACTCTGAAAACTGTTCTATGGTGTCCATCACTGTGGTATTTAGACTCTGCACATGTACATTAGGTCTGCAGTGCTAGTCCACTTGAAAGTGTGTTCTGTTTGTCTTCCCCAGGACCTAGGGCACTTCTTTGGGATTCTTTATATAAGAGTTTGCCTGAACAAGAACTGAGGGCCACATTGCCTCCGCCAATGGAAAAATACATTGGGACTGGGACAGGGACAGGAGAGGAAGATGCTGCAAAATGCAGTGGGGTTTGACTCCTTATGCAGTGGGTAATGAGTTCCACCTCCAATACTTTCAGACCCCACATAAGAAGTGCATGATTTTCTTATTGGGATTTAAAATATGCAAAGAAAGTAGGAGGGGACAAATATCTAAGGTATATTAACCATTACAGGCCAGGTTCACAGCCCAGTTCCACTCCACTTTATGCCAGTCAGCTGGCACAAAGAATGGAAACTGCCTGAATGTTCCAGCTAAGGACCCCCCAGCAGACCTACAGTATGTAATGCCAGAATTGTTAGCTTGTATACCCCACCCTCTGTACCCCCAGCATAGAAGGGGCATGGCTGGAGTGTGCTCATCAGCTGGTGGACAGTCCCAGACAGGCAGCTCTAACTTGCAACAGGGCTGGGATAGAATCAGGTAGAGCCACCTCTCTGCTGTGTAAGCAGATTTCTGGAGAATCCGTCCTAAAAGCTAAAAAGGGAGGGGGAATAATATGGCCGGTTTAGACAGAACTAGGGCACCATAGATGTATTCACGCATTCATCTATGCGGAACCAGTATGTGCCAGTCCAGCAAGAGAGCCAAGGGACGGTTCATCCACATTTGTATGTGTTCCAAATAACATTCTTCGACTTTATTGTATGCCGTCACATGACAAATGAACAATGCAGTTCAGTCTCAGCCATGGATTTCCATGACAAGTTCAGTTAAGTGGTTGCGTCATTAAGGAATAGACTCTTCAAACTGAGATGTGCAGAAAAACAACGCTGGAGAAATGTATTAAGCAGAATAAAGTTTAACTATATTAAAATAATTCTGGTAATCAGTGAATAGAGCAAAGTAGTTACCTTACCTATTTGTTTGCATCTCTGCTTAAGATTTAGTCCAGGTCAATTGTCCATTTATTTTTCAATTCCAATAGCTTTTGAAAGAGTGTATAATAGCTTCTTCACAACAGAGTTAAATGATAAAAGTTTATTCTCCCCTCCATATATGCATATCATTCCCAGTGCCATCTGAATGCAAGATGTGTGCATTGAGGAGATAATAAATCTGCATGCCTAGGTGATGGACTAAACCCCTGATTCAAAAACCTTCAGAAGCCTTCAGAAATGGGGTTGTTTGGAAAGCTGCAGGGAGTTTGAATAATTGCAGGGCTGCGCACAACCGGCCAATATGAACTGACCACAGAGGATTCGGCCCAAGACAAGATTTTCTGCTGGGGTAAAAGACTCCCATTACTTCAAGGCGATTTAAGTTCTCAGTGGCTTACCAGAACCCTGATCTCTGACAGTGAGGCAAAAAAAAGCAGCACTGGAACTTAAGGCTAAGAGATTTTTTTTAAAAAAAAGACACAATTCTTGTAAATGATCATTTCTTTGTTAAAGTGCTTTTAATATTTTGTGGTGAATGTTGAAGGAAGAGCTGTCTCTAAATGTTCAAGGTAGAGCTTGAGGGAGTAAGTAGTGTAGGGTAAACGAGGTTGGTGACTGGAGAACAAAAGCGGAAAGCACGGAAATCTAACATACACACACACACTCTCTCTCTCTTCTGCTTTGTTGGGTGAACTATAGTGATCAAATTCCAATCTTCTTGTATTTCCATTGGACTCAGTGGATGAATTTGTCCCTAAATGTTTAATCGCTGTAGTACAAAATAAAACATATAGGGCTAGTCAACCAATTAGATTACGTGTTTGACTGACCATAAAACATCTATTATGAATTAGATGGTGCCTTGCATAGTGGAGCAGATTCAGTAACAAATGACCTGTTTTTCTGCCCGGTTGGTCTCCAGAACTGTAAGTGGGGCGAGATTACAAGATTTTTTTCTTTAACTTGTATCTTGCATGCATGTTATACGGTGTATACTGTTAAGGTTGCTTTATTAAGAGGACTCTCTGATCCCATGTTATACCCTCTATGAAGTTCTGCAGCAGGAGCATTGCATTCCATGTTCTCCTTTAGAAAAGTCGCTCTCTTAGAAAGGTTAACTGAGACTGCTTTTTTCAGCAAGCTTTCTAAGGTCACGTTCTGAGGCCCCTTGGATCTAGGAGGAATAGTGGACCAGGAATGTGGGAGGTGCTGACTGATTTTCTGTTTCATTTACAAACCATTATCTTTTCACTAAGAAACTTTTCCCTCTAGTGCATTGCATTAGGCTCATTGTAAATTTGCTGGAAGATTTATTAAACTATTAGAATTATCATGCTGGAGCCATAACATTTGTAAATGATAGTCCAAAGGGTGGAAACCTTCTCCCTGCTTTTTAAGAGGTGAATATTTCACCTAGATCTGGTATTATAAAATGAGGAATTCAGAAACCCTAGAAAATGCAGGGTACCCATAAGAGGATATGGAGCCTTTTACCTCTGCATCGTGGGTTCAAATGCAGGCCAGATTAGTGCTAACTCATTATTATTCGATGGCTGTACACGAGTCAGTGCTCTCCAGTCCATTTTTAACAGATAGATGTTCTGTTATACAACCCCCCCCCCCCCCCCCCCACACCATGTGTGGTAGTTTCAGCAGGAAGACCTGGGCTGATGGGATGACAAGACAGCTTTAGACCCCTACCTGCAATTCATCTAGGTTAAGGGTGAGGCAGTGTACAGTAGGTGGTGGTATCCCCTTTGCAAGCCGTAATGGATTTGGGCCTTTGCAAGGGCTCAGCTTCCTGCTGGCAGAAAGATTGGTGTCAGGCAGATTCTACTTTCCAGCGTCACTTAGTTATTTACAGAATGTATGCACAGGGCTCTTTACTTTCAACAGTGGTGGCCAAAACTGCACACAGACAATTCGGTTTGCAGACCGCTGAGCTGAGACACTAGTGAGTGAAGCCCTGTTGCCAAGAAACAGCATCTTTTGTTTGCAGCCTTGGCCTGCCTCTCTCTGGCTAAGCATACTGTTCCTCTCTCCCTGGAAGCATTTTAGCCCAGCTGCACTAGCCTTTTACTGCATGGAAGTCATCAGTGTAGTCCAGGCTGGCCTGCCCATTATCCCACCTTTTCTCCAGCTGCTCTGCAACATAAAGGACAGGCCTGACTATGCACAGTGTCCAGCAGAGCAGACTTTTACTAATCCGCATCCAGTGGTTGTCTTAGCCAGTCCTCATGTGTATCCTATAGGCCAGACTGATGGGTTAACTATGACTTGATTTAATACTATTAATGCTCAGGCAACTGTAGAGGCCTGAGAGAAGTAAACAATTCTCACAATAGGAAAATTTGTAAACAATCACTTGCAACCCTATGTATTGTAGATAGAGGGGGAAAATATACCCCTTTAAGAGTGACCATTCAGTTCATGCTGTTCAGAGAGGCACTGTAGGTAGCAGGAAAACAGTTTAGTGTAGACAGGGCCTATGGCAACAGCGAGCTTACAGCGGCACAGCTGTACCAATGAAGCAGCGCTGCTGTAAGATCTCTTGTATAGCTGCTCTATGCTGACAGGAGTGAGCTCTCCCATCAACATAATTACTCCACCCCCCCAATGAGCAGCGGTAGCTATGGTGGTGGGAGAAGCTCTCCTGCTAACCTAGCACTGTCCACACTGGCACATGTGTCAGTAACTTATGTCACTCGGGTGTGTGTTTTTCACACCCCTGAGCGGCATAAGTTATACCGATATAAGTGGTAGTGTAGCCATAGCCCAACTCTCCACATTTTTACATGGTAGCTAACATTTAGAAATGTTAGCTAGGTTTGCACAAGACATTTTACTTGTCCTACAAAACCCAGGAGCTGAGATACAGGTTCCTGGGCACCAGCTATAGACACTTCATCTATCAACTGTTTACATATACAGAGCACTCTTGTAATGGGCATCCTTAACCATAGGAAGGAGTAGCCTCATGTTAGTACAGGAAGACATTGAATTTTTAAAAATGAAAAGCTAGATGATGGTCATTAGTCTGTAGCCTATAAAGGAGATAAGCGAATGGTGTCAAATTGCCTGCTCATGGGTATGTGAAGGATTCAGAGTTTGAATTCTGAGTTTCTGCCTGATGGGTGCTAGAGGCAAGTAAGAGCTCTGTGGAAGAGGGTTCAGCCTGTGAAATCTGCAGATCACCTATATGAAGGCATTGTGTCTCCATTCTGTCTGCCAGACTCTGCTGTATGTGGTATCGTGGCTCTTTCCAATACCTGGATGCTGATATCTTCCTGCTGGGTTCTTGCTCCAACTCCCTCAGGGCTAAGAGGGTTGGTTGTGCACTGGGCAGAACCTCTGTAAGTTAGAGCCAGGGCCGGCTCTGGCTTTTTTGCCACCCCAGGCAAAAAAGCCTCCGGCCGCCCCCCTCCCCTTGTGGGGGGGGGGGGGCGG
>NW_020664413.1:27430165-27527780 GCF_002925995.2 Terrapene triunguis | reverse complement strand
CGGAGCCCCAGGGGGAGGGCGGTGAGCCCCGGCGGGGGCTCCGCTCTCCCCCTGGTGGCCGGGGGGAGGGCACCGGGGGGGGAGGGCGGCCGGAGCCCTGGGAGGAGGGCGGCGGCTCCCCCCGGCGGCCGGAGCCCTGGGAGGAGGGCGGCTCCCCCCGGCGGGGGCTCCGCTCTCCCCCCGGCGGCCAGAGTGCCGGGGGCAGGGCGGCGAGCCCTGGCCGGGGCTCCGCTCTCCCCCCGGCTGTGGCCCCGCTGTCCCCGGCGGCCGGAGCGCCGCGCCGCCCCCCTCCAGGTGCCGCCCCAAGCACAAGCTTGGTGGGCTGGTGCCTGGAGCCGGCCCTGGTTAGAGCCTAATTGCACTCCCACAAAAGACTATGGAAAAACGCCCTTGCATTCAAATGGGATCTGTCCCTTAATGCGGCCAGTAGTCATTAACTTACACTGGGGCTAGCCATAGTGACTGGGGATGAATGGGTCCCCTCATCCCCACAGAACATGTGGAGAGGCATAGCCATAGAACTGGGAGGAATCAGCGCCGTATTATTGCCTAGGCCGACAAATTTGCAGGGGGCGGAAGCTCCTCTCCGTGCCCCGCCCCCCCTGCTCCAGCTCACCTTCGCCTCCTCTGCAAGCGCGCCGCCGCGTCCTGTTTCTCTCCCCTCCCAGCGCTTGCGCTGCGAAACAGCTGTTTCGCGGGACGGGGGGGAAGAGGGGGAACGCCGCGCGCTGGGGGAAGAGGCAGGGCCGGGGACGGGGATTTGGGGAAGGGATCCAATAGGGGAAGGGAGGGGGCGGAGTTAGGGCGGGGACTTGGGGGTTGGAATGGGGCGGGGAAAAGGGCGGAGTCGGGGCGGGGCCAGGGCGGCAATTATTTCCTGGCCTAGGGGCGGCAAAATTATTAATCCGCCACTGGGAGGAATGGGGTACAGGAGAAGCCATGGAGCTGGCACTTTTACCCCCCACCCCAATTCCATAAGCGCCTGGCCTCCTGCCAGAATCAGAGACAGTTATGAACTGGGAAAAACTCAGTTGTGGGTTTCAAGGACTGACACCTACTAGAGCCAGAGGTTGGAATTGCGGTGACCTCTGGTAACCTTTTTGGCAAGTGTGTAGATTTTTATTATTTTTAATATGTTTTGTCTGTAATGGTTTCACCTTCATAATAAATTAGCTTACTTAGAAAGTGCTTTGTGGTAACTTATGGGCATGGGGCATTATGCTGTTCATAACCTTTGGAGAGAAAGCATAGCACAAACGTTGGGCTGTTTAAGCAGTCTGGCTTGCCTAGGAATATCACAATGGAGACAGGGAACTGTGCAGCCTGGAAAAACACTGATCAGGAGGGAGAGAGATGCAGGTCTTTACCCCACAGAGGAGACATCTAAGGAGCCGGGAGCCCAGAGTGTCCTCGGTGGATGACAGAGGGGGTATACTGGTGCAATTGCCCTGAACTATGGCTGTACTGTGTGATGATTCTAGAAAACTACTGACGCTTTAAGGGAGATGAGTCTAAACGATTTCAGAGGGGTAGCCATGTTAGTCTGTATCAGTAAAAACAACGAGTCGTCTCTAAGGTACCACAAGGATTCTAAAAGAGTAATTGTATTGTACGCAGTGGGCTTTACTATTGCTTAGGCCCTGACACAAATAGAAATATTAAAGGAACAAAACTGCAACTGTCCTAAAAGAGTCAGATCCTGCAAATATTTTAAAATATGCTTACCTTTAAGCATGTCAGTATTCTTACTTATGTCAATTGGCTTATTCATAAAGTTCAGCATGGGCAAAAATCTTGGCAGGATAGGGGCCACAGTTTACAAAGGGTGTAAGGGTCATTTTCAGGTCAGTTTATGGTAGATACATTTCTTGTGCACTCTTTTTATTGTCTCCCCCAATACCTGCCCCAAATAAATTTACCAAATACAGTTGGGGAGAGGACACCATCAACAATTCGTGAAAGAAAAAACATTCTTTTCAAGTTTCAATAATGTTTAGCGAACATATTTCTGATTAGCCTGCTGCTATTACTAAAAAGCGAGAGTCATAAGAATTCTTTGACAGCTGTTTTTCAGAATGAATGAGCAGCTCTTCATTTCTAAATATTTCAGCTAAGTGGTTAGTATGCACAAGAAGTAGAGACATTGTATTTGGTCTTCTTAATATTTCATTTCTACTGACATTCATACTGGATACAATCCTAAGGAACATCAGGTGAGATATTTCAGAATATAAAAGTAACTCTGGGTTTGTAAGTAAAATATGCATTACATTTATCTCTGAATGGAAAAGTCATGATGACTTTGTTTAAATAAAATATTCATAGTAAGATGACTATTGAGGAAAGTGACTGCATAGTATTAATACTGGTTATATAAATCATTTAAAGTCTTCCAAACTTTGCAAAGGGCAGGAAAGTAATAGTCAACAAACTGTCAAGAAAAGTTGACAGATTTTTGCACGACTCAAGGCAATTTGAGATTGTATCCATGTCTCTACATGCATTTTGGTTTTTTAATTTGAGCCATTGTTTTCTAGTATTAGAGCATGGGAATTCTGTTGCTGGCTAGTCATGTGTGTATGTAAGAGTGGGAAAAGCCTTGAGCTTAATATCCCTGTGCCTCAGTTTACACATTTGTAAAATGGGCATAAATACTACTCTTGGACTGACAAAGGAAGAGAACTTCAGGCTCAAAGACCCCTGATGCACCCTGCCAGCTGCTCTCTCTGTTACATTGAGTGTGCTTCAATTTAAGCACTTCCATTGATCACAGTCATGGCAGTATGGGCCAAGAAGTGTCCCAAATCAGGACTTCATAGATTAAAACCCACCTCCAACTCCCCTCAGAAATGTATCAGGAGCCATTGAAACTCTCTAAGTATGGATGTTACACGTTCCCTGCATGCTGCTTTCTGCACTACCTTAAACTTCCAAGTGGTGGCCAATCATCATCCTGTTCAGAGAACTCTACAGGAATCTCGTCTAGCACTGGCAAAGCCATGGACAATAGCAAGATCCACACAGGAAAGAAATATTAAATTAGATGCAGATGAAAAAAATTGCTTATCTGGCTGCATCTGCTATTTGAATTTCCACCAGCAGCTGAGAGTCTCACAGAATTCCAGGATCATGAAACTGAGTCACACACGGTAGTGTCACCCCTTCAGACAGGGCGGCAGGTATCATTCTTGCCAGTTCGCCCCTTAACCAGTAGCACTCAGAAATGGAGACATGACATTTCTAAATACAGTAACACCTACTCACTGACTCACAGCTGAGTAAAGTATTCAAGATTTGGCCCAATGGGATTTGCTTGTTCTCAGCAGATTTTAGTATTTGTCTCAATTTAATCTTGCATTCAGTCAATACTAAGGGCCTTAGGATTTGGCCTGTTTATGAAGGAGCACTAGCTCCAGTATAGTTAAAGAAGAGATGGGCTTACTCATCAAACAGCGATTTTTTTCTACATTATAAATAAACATTCTTTGCAGCCTGAAATTTTCAATTTTCTGTTTCTAAATATTAGCTAATTTTAAGGTGTTAAAGCTAAATAAACAATTTAAAGTTTAAAAGGAAATTAGCAAGCTCATTAAGTGCAAGTATGATATGCTAATGTAGAATTAGCTTTTTTTCTGCATAGCATAGCTAGCATCAGAAAAGTTACATCTGCAAATACATGTAAACTACAGAAATTACAATACAAAATAGAGGAAGACTCTATAGGTTGATAGAGTGGGGAAAGAGATACCAAGACCAATTGTCATAGAGAATACTTTCAAGCATGGAAAAACTGAGAGGCTTGTGGAGTATATTTTGATTGTGTAACGAAGATAGAAATTGCTAATGACATCTGTTGGTGGAATTGAAAAACTACCATCAGTTCTTATTAAAGCTGACACAGGGTTTGCTATTTCTACTTTTTTATGAATGTGTATTACAAATCATTCTTTCTATTTACAAAACACCAAAGAAAAATATAATATAACTAATGTGTGTGTTAATCATTTCAAGTTAAGATGTTTGTAAATGTATGATTTTGTTGGACTTTGCATAAATGTGTTGTTTGAGCTTCATAATAAACTATGAAATGCATGGTGACAGAGGAGATTTAACTGTAAAAGAAGTTTAACTAAGCCTTAATTGGAGATTTTTATTTCTTTGCATTATTCTTAGTTCTCTTGATGGACATTAACATTGGGGCTAGCTAGATTAGTTTATGCACTTGACAGTGTCCAGCACTAAAAACTTTTGCCAGAGAATAGTTCTTAGAACCATAGAAAATGGTTCATCATTGTGACGAGTGTTTGCCTGTTTTATGACAAGTGTCTTATTTCTGAGAAATGGGATTTTAGAAGAGTTATGGAGTCAGTTAGGTGTAGAGTCCATTTTGAAGGAAGGCGAGATTTCTTTCACCCACGCTGGAAACAAACAGGAGATGTGACAAAAACTTCCGATACTTGAGGAGAAGAGGAAATGGGCTGGAGATTGGATGAGGGAGGAAGGGGGGAAATCCATCAGGGGTTTTAAAGAACAGAGGGGAAATGGAGAAAGAACCAGTGAAGAATCTTGAGGATGGATGGATGGTGTTTGCACTTACAGGTACAAGTAAGGAGAGGTCTCCATATTTACACTTGTAGAGTAGAGATTTAGAGCTAAAAAACAATATTCCTCCCTAAAACTTTGTGGAACAACAGTAACACTCATGAAATTACACGGAGTGTAGGGCAGGGCAGAATATAGCACAAAGGTGTCCGTTAACTATAATTATCCATATGAAAGAATATAATAAGAATAAAGTTTCAAGCAGAGGAGTTGAAGACAGGTGATGTTTCAAAGCTGACTAGGCTAAGCAGAGAATGGTTTAGATTAAAGATGAATAGTTGATACTGGGAGAAAATGTGAGATTTGAATTAAGGAGTGTGATAAAGTTTGCGGAGTTTTAAATGGAGTATTTTGCCACCTGAGACTGGTTAACTCTTTCTTGGGCCAAGTCTGATTTTCAGTGACTGGTAAGTAGCTAATCCACCTGAGTAGAGCTACATCTTCTAACGTCAAGACAGTGAAGAAATGAAGTAAAATTATCTTGTAATCAAGCTCCTAAATGGAAGCCAAATTGTATAAGGCTTGCCTCACTCATTCAAATAGTCCCAGTTTGAGTTGTGTAGAAAACAGTTTTCTATTCCTTCAAATATTATGCGGGCTCAAATCAGGACAAAAAAATCAAATTCTCAAAAAATATTCACAAACCAACTTTTTTCCCCCGGTTCTGGTCAATTTCAATCTTTCATATCATTTCAAAATGTTTAGTTTGGAGTTTAAAAGCTTAAAAAAAAGAGACAGGTTGAAGTCTAATTAGCTTAAATTTTTAAACAAAATGTTTCAACCATTTTGAAATAGTTTCAACATTATTTTTCAGGCAGGAGAGTAATTGAATCTGAACCGGTATCACAACAGTTTCACTTTCAAGACATCAGCATTTTTCAGGGGAAAAAACTATTTGCTGAAAAATTCCCAACCAGCTCCAGTCTCAATGACTTCAACTGATTTTTCACTCACTCCATTGAGATTTCTTGCTTGAGTAAAGAGATCAGAATGTATCCCACTAATTCTGAAACGTGTGCAGCAGTGAAATGCATATATGATTGTGCTCAAGTGCAAACTTATGGCTCTTTCTAGTTCTGAAATACTAGTCTCTGAATGTAAGCTGTTAACAGGGCTGGCTCCAGGTTTTTTGCCACCCCAAGCAAAAAAACAACAAAAAAGCTGGAGTGGCTGTTAATATCCCTGTGAAAGTCTGATGGTCCCTGTGGAGGAGGAGGAGGAAGTTACCTATTAATGATTTTGTATCAGTCTGAGTTCCTGACACACACAGTTTGGAACAGAACAAATATGATTTTGCTCTTGATTTGATAGCATTGGAGAAAACTAGATATTTATATAGAGTATCTTCTGAAGGAATAGTTAAAGGATAGATTTTTTGCAACAGTCTGCACTAAAAACTAGATGAATTCAACATTATTTTGAGCCACATTTTAGAAAATGTGTTTACAGTTGGGTAGCATAAATGGCATGTGTATCAAGTTTTTACAGCTGAATACTAGAATAGAATTCGCAGCTCACTCTTAACTACAGAGTTGCAACTAACCAGAGCAATAATTTGCACTTAGAACACTCTTCTGCTACCCAGTTTCTCTCATTTTAGACTGCACAGAGTTTAAGCTCCATTATCATCAATCTGTTTGAGTTCCATTGAAGGAGACTGAGTATAAACACAAAAAGAATATATACATATGGGGTGAAATCCTGGCCCCACTGAAGATACGGAAAGATTTACCCAATCAGTCTTCACCCCAGGTCTGTTGGTGTTTCCTCTTTAAAATACACTGTCATATTTAAATTCACTCTACTGCTTTTCTCACTGTGGAGTCAGTGTTTTAAGACATGTCAGCTAGGATGTTCAAAAGTGGTCTCGACGGCTACTGAAGTCAAAGCCAAAGTGACTCAGTAGAAGCAAAGTTGAGCCAGTAACCCCTCCCGTTACTTATCAAATGTAGGTAGAACTGTGTTCTCTTGAAATGGAAATATTTATGGTTAGCAATAACCACCTCACCTAGGAGACACTTGCAAACAGAGAGCTTATAAAACCAAGATCAGAGCGTTTGACAGACAGACAAAAACAAATAAGCCAAACCAACCAACCAAAAAAAGACACAGAGCTGCAAGATCACCATCAACTGAACTCATTAAGAACTGCCTGGTGTTAAATACGTCATCATTTAAAAATATTTACCAAGGGAGTGTTGCATGGAGCAATAACTACACTTCTAGTTATAGTTCAGACAAGCAGAAGGAAGCCCTCTGGTTACAAAAACCCATATAGAATAGCTGCAGCATTATGAGGATTTGATAACTTGTCATGTAGTCAAACAGGAAATGTCTGATAATCTTGTTCAGGATTCTCTCTCTCTCACACACTCGTACTTTTGCACAGTTCTTATAAACAGCCTGCTCCTACTGAGGTTAATGAGAGGATTAAAATGGGCCAAAGCTTTGCTCTTATTTTGGTCTCCTATAGCAGTCTGCTCTGAGACTTCACCAATCTCTCAGCCTCCTTTTTTTAATTTATAATTTTACTTTTTCCTAAGGCCCATAGTCGCTTTGCAATCTTCTTTGCCTTGGCTAAGGATACTAGAGCTTGAAACGTTTTTTTCCTAGCCTCCAAGAAAAGGATTTTCTCATTTAAAAAGAAATGATTTTCAGTCCATATCTTATTTAAGTTTAGGTCTATTTTCCAAACTTAGGTGAGCTGTGAATTTGATTAATACTTTTTTCTAGAAGAGGTAAGGTGTCAGTGTTCCACACATGGAGCCATCCTAACTCTCATTTATATTCCTCCTAAAGGTCCATTTTTTCCACAACGTCTACATGAAGATGGCCAAGCCTGTTTCATCAATTTATCTTGAGAGTGACCAGTTCATTTTTGTTGAGGGAAAGGATCAAGTATTGGGAGAGAAATGGATGGATATGAAGCTGAGAATGAGCGTGGGGGAAAAAACAAGGGGCTTGAATTGTGGAGGAAGGATGAGAAAAGGTAAAGTTAATGTTTACTTTAGGAAAAAAACTAAAATTAAAGCCCTGCTACTAATAGGATACGTGCGTATCAGCACCCTGATCACAATGCTTGTGTGGAGTATTCATTTCCCCTACCCTTTGTCTCTCAAGTTATACACTCTTCAGAGAAGGGCTTGGGTCTTCTGTTGTTTGTGGGAATTGCCTACTGCATAGCATACACTAATGTAATCTAAATGATAATCATAAAGTAAAATTCAGGCTTCATTGAAGTCAATGGCAAAACTCCCCTTGATTTCATTGGAGCCAGTATCTCAACCAATGTGATTATATTCCACCAAAGAAAGTTAGTGCCTTAGCTGAATTTGAAGCTAAACTTAGGCCTGGTCTACACTACAATGGTGTTCCTGCTGATGTAAGTCGCCTACTACATTGACTTCATAATTCCACCTCTGCGAGAGGCATAGCGCTTAGGTTGATGTTATTAAGACAACAGTGTCTGTGTAGATACTGCATTACTTACATCCCCTGTTGGCTGTCAGCCTAGTGTGGGGCTCACAACTGGAGATCTCCCTCCACCCCCTGGGGCTGACAGCTGGAGCCCTCCACACCCTGGGGAGATGGGCTCCAGCTCTCAGTGCCCCACTTCAGTCAGTGGAAGTGCTCCTGGTGAGGATGCACACCGCTGACAGAAGGAGCATAGTGTGCACGTGAACCACCACTTTAATTACTGCAGTGGCTGTATGTCGACTTAACTTCAGTCGACTTCACTTTGTAGTGTAGACAAGGCCGTAGTTTCAATAGTGTTAAACAAAGCTAGACCTGTTTTAGGGCTGCATGGTACACTTGCTGGCATAGAGTTTTGGAGAGAAGTTTCCCTGCCCAGCTCAGTCGAATATTATAGATTCTCAGCCCTTTAATGATGATCTTCATCTCTTAATGAAGAAAGTGCAAAAAGTTGGAGAGAGAATTTTTTATGCCATGATAATGCTAAAGCATTTATTAAAAAGATTTTTTCCTATGGGCTGTTCAGTAGACAAGGACTATTCAAAACACTTGAACAAAATTTATCCCTGATATAACGCCAATGAGTTTTGTGTACCAAGAATAAAATTTCAGTGATTAGTATTGTGGGAGCAGTGCCTGAATTCTGCTCCCACAATACTAATTCTGGAAAGTTGGATCTTACTTAGGTGAATTTATTTCAGAGACTTACTAACTTGACTCCAAGTGCCTTTATGATATTATATATATTAGACCTGACTTCCAGGTATATTACAGCTATAGTAAACTATTCACAACAATCGGCAACAACTCTGGTGAACCAACCTCTCACATTCTTTGTGCTCTCTGCTGCTTATTGAGCATTTTCATCATAAATCCAAGTGTGTCCATTAGGCTATTGAGAAATAATAAGCTTAACAAATGCAGATGAATGTCACTCTTCTTAGCCATCAAACACTGTAGTTACAGGATTCACTGGTGCTGGTGAAGTAGAAGTTAATCTGCAGAACAAAATCACTGCCTCAGAATCTTATTCTCATTCTGTGTTTTTTTTTTTCTTTTAAAAAAGCCCAAGGGCAGAATGATGTGCATCACATGGAGGGGGAGAGAAGAGAGAGCACTTCAAAATCAGTTGCTATTAGAAAGAGTAAAGCAACAATGAGAGAGAGAGACACGGACAGCCAGCCAGCTAAAGCAGTATTATTTTGTGTACATATAAGGAACAAAGTGCTAGACTGGGGTGTTACCTTAATGTGGCAACAAATGGCATAATTGTCAGACAAACTAAACCCATAAAGACCCTTTTAAAATATTTCTTCTAATTTTGACTTGTTCTGGCTTCTGAGTTATCAGACCACTTTTAACTTTCTGTTCTATTAATTTCAATCTTAAGCATTATAAGCAGCTTACATTTTTATAGTGTCATTTCTTTCACATTGGCATTCTAAAGGTTTTAGAAACTAACGATACACGAGTATTTAATATATCAGTGTGGCATAATATAAAATTTTATTGGCATCAATTTGGGGTGAGGTCAGGAATGAGTTATGCAGGTAATACCAAATGAGAGTTGATAAAAGCTTAAAACCACACCAAACTCTCACGTAACATATCCATGAGCCATGTTACATTATGCTTCCAAGTGTTTTAAAATAGGGCTGGTCAAAGAACATTTTCTTTTTTCTTTGCTGAAATGTAAAATTCATATAAAATAATACGATTAGCTCTATTTTGAAGTACTTTCTTGGATCCCTCCAGCTATAATGTGATGTTCTTTAGTTACTATGATCTATCTGAGTGAGGCTCAGAGACAGAGTAAAAGTGAAAAAAGACCTATAACTAGTCTTTCTATACATAAAAATGTTCCAAGGCTAGTGGTAAGTAATCGGTCCCATAAGAAAGAGGGGAATCTGCCATTTCCTGTAGTATATGTAGCGCTCATTTGTAGCCTGCAGGGTCATGAACTATTGGACGATAAAGCTATGACGGTTGCAAAGGAAGCTCCTGTTGGGCCAGGACTGAAAATTGCCCAACTTGTGTATTCATCAGGGGTAATTTGGAGGTGAGGAAAGTACATGTTTTGTGGTCATCATCATCCTGTTCCTATTACACCTCTGGCATTTAGGGCAGTGATGAAGCTCCTCCACTCCTGTCTGTTTCTGGCAAGTCTTTCAATGGTTCCCCAGCTGTGCCCCAGGTTTTTCAGCTTGGCTTCCACGGCTCTTCGCCATATTGTTTTTGGGCGGCCTCGTTTTCACTTGCCTTCAGGTGTCCATCTTATTGCTACTCTGCTGATGGAATCAGTTTCCATCTGAAGCACATGGCTGATTCATCTCCAACGCCTCCTGGCAATGATGGTGCTCAGATCCTCTTGTCTGCACTGTGTCAATAGATCTTGGATTGAGATTGTTCTGGGCCAAAAGATACAGAGGATTTTTCTGAGGCAGTTTGGACATGTCATACTTTCTCGTTCCCCAGCACTCTGCATTATAAAAGTAGTGTTGAAAGTACACAGCTCTGATAAATCTTGAGTGGTTTTGGTGTTGTATTTTGATGATTTCCAGACTGTATTTAAGCTCTTACAGGTGTTCCTGGCTTTATTGATTTTGTTCTGGATGTCCTGGCTTGTTCCACCATCCTGGCTGATGGTGCTGCCCAAATATGTGAATGTTTCTACATTGGTGAGAACACAATCCTCTATCCGTACCGGTGATGGTGAGGCAATATTAAAGGTCGTGATATCTGTCTTACTGCGATTGATTTTCAGTTCAATTTGCTGGCTGAATGAAAAGTGTGATACCACACCAGTTATTACCATCACTGAGAGTTCCTTTCTTTGGTATCTTCACTATAACCCCATCTGGCACTTTTTCCCTTTCCCAGACTGATGTAAGTAGAGGGGCCAGGATAGATACTGCTAATTTAGGATTTACATCGAACAATTCTGCATTCAAGTTATCCTTGCCAGGAGCTTTCCCATTTTTAAGGATTTGATGGTGTGAATGATCTCTTCCTTAGTTGGGGTGTCTGGGTTGATATCAAGATCTTCTTCTGCCGCCTGGACGTTTGCTTCCTCTTTAGGTGGCTCCCTGTTCAGCAATTCTTTGAAATGCTCTGTCCAGAGCATTTCTTGTTCTTTTTCGGTTGTTATATTGTTTGTTCCTGATGAGAGTGTTTGTTGGTGTCTGCCATTTACCGCTGATAAGCTGCGTCATTTTGTAGACGGTTCCTTGTTCACAAGGAGCAGCTGCATCCTCTGCTTGTGTTGCCACATTATCAATATAATGCCATTTGTCGCCCTCACAAGGCGTTTGACCTCCCGGTGTGCCTTGCTATACTGCTCGTGGTATTTGTCCTTTAGCTTCTGGGATTTTGTGTCCAAAACTTTTTTCTTCAGGCTCGTCTGGTTTCTATGGCGTTCCATGTGCTGGGTGGAATCCACTCCTTCCTTCTCGTCTACCTGTAGACTAGACAGGCTTCACTGCTCTGTTCATAAATTGCTGTTACTTTGTCCCACTTCTTGTTGATCTCATCTGCATTCCCCTGCTCTTCATCAAGGTCTGCAAGTGCCTGAAACCTGTTCTTTAACTGCAGAACGAAGGCTTTCTGTATTTCAATGGACTTTAGCTTGTCAATGTCATAACGTCTATGTCCCTTGTTTGGTGGACCCACACTTCTTAGTTTTAGCTTGATGGAGGCTGTCACAAGGTGGTGGTCACTGCCAACTTCTGCACCCTTTCTCACTTTCACATGTTTGGTGGTAGGAGGAGGAAATGTTTTCCTAGCAGGTTGGTTTATTTTAAATGGCTTTTTTTTTAAATGCTAGTAGTGGTTTGGGAACGTTAGATTATGTCTTTCAGAGATCAATTAATGGACAATTGAGTTACCTTTATTTATCATATGTGCCTGTGCAATTTATCACACGGATATCATCTGTATAACATGTGTATGGTTTATATACATATGCACAGAACAGTATCCCTTGGCTTCATTGTTGGGTCAAATTCCAGGGAAGGTTTCAATCACCTGAACAATAAATACTACTCCCTACAACCTGATGGGATGTATATGGAAGTCTCTTACCCACTTACTAATGAGGCCTGGCTGCATAGCAAGATCACAGACCCTTTGCCTCAATCCTGCAACGGGTGCCACACAGACATAAGGGTCTGCCCAAGCCAATCTCTTTGCACTATTGAAGACTAAAGTGTCCTGGCTGCAGACCACAATAAGTCACTCAAGGCTCATAAACTTGGTAAACTTAGAACATTTATCTTCAATGTGAGCTTTGTTCAGCGAGCAGATTTCCCCAAGCTTACATCACAGCTAATCCTAGATACATTAGATGTAACTTTCCACATATGTTTTCAACTCTTTGAGAATACTGTCACTTTTTAGTTCTGCAGGTACAGTAGCTTGTAAATTGTTTAGCTATAGCATACAACATTAAGATCATGACATGGCCTTTAGCTTGTGTGCAAACTCTGAAAATCTGCTGCTAATTTTTTGACATTTGCGAGAAAAAAATATGACTTTTTTTTTTTTTAATTGTAAGTTTCAATATGATAGCATGATAGCAGCAGGACAAGACAGCAACTAGTTGTTTCTGGTTAATTCGTAGAAAAATTAAACAAATTCTCCTCTACCCTGCACCACTTGTAGTCAGTTACAAAATGAATCTTAAATGCTACCAAATTAGAATTTTCCACTCATTTACACCAGTTTTAGAACTCTTTGCCCAGGTGTAAATGAATTCAGAAGATGAACAGCAATGGAGAATCAGGCTTGGTGCTTTTTTGGAGGTGTGTTTATATCTTAGAAATTTATTCCAGATGTGCCTGATCTCTTACCGTTCAGATTAAGATTCGTGAGGGGGGCAGAAGTCTTCTATTTTTAGAAATTGTGTTTTCTGAAACAGATCCTTATTCTTCTTTTCACATATGTACTTACAGGCTTTTGTCTTATGTAGCGTTGCTTTACTTTTTACTCCCAAATATGTCTGCAAGTGGCATGAGCACCATATTTAAATATCCTCAGGCTGGTGCAGTTCAGTCAGAGACTCCTGCCAGGAGTTCAGAAGATTGCTACATCTGTCTTATAATTCAGGCAACAAAACACTGAACTTTTATAAAGTGCTGTTCATCCAAGATAGCTCACCTGTTCTGACAATGAAATTAAACTGTAATGACAGTTGTTAATTTGAGTATTTTTTTTCTATCCTAGCACTCCACATTTAGTCCCAACCAACATGCCTCAATTTACGAGTCCTAGGCATTTTTCTTATCACCAGTACTGAACCGAGAGAGGAAACACAGGTTAATTGCACACCTTCTTCTCCCACTCGGGTTTAGAGTGGAGAGGAGAATTTGCCTCAAATAATTTATTAGATTAACTTATCTCTTTGTTGAAAAAATGTTGAAGCATTTGCCCACTTCATAGGAGATTGAAACACTATCACTGTACAATTTGAAAAGCAGAAAATGCTTATTTTACTAGCTAAATAGAATGAGCCTTTCTTTTTACATGTTAATTTACATTACAATGAAGTTAGCTTTTAAATACAAGTGGATTTTTTGTACATTGTACAAGTTGATTCAAAGTTTCTAGATGTGGCTCCTTCCCGGAGTGGGATAGGAAGGCCTGCTAATTGACAGGTGACGTTCATCTTGAGGATCAGAGATGACAACTGCATGTTCCAGTTGCTCAGGTTTAATGCTGGGCTTTTAGTTTTAGAGCCTTTAGGGAGAACGTGGGTCAGGTTTTCAAGTTGTTCTCTGCAACCACAAAGGAGGCTAGAAACTTTTGTTTTAAATATGAAAGTTGGGAGTCTCACACAATCACGTCTCTCCGAACTAGTGCTTTAAGTAAAACACTGAATATCATGAGACATGATAAAATCGCAAGAGTTGGCAACATTGCTCTCTGTCTGCACCACTCTGTTGTGATGGGGCGCTTGCCCCACACTGGGCTTTAAGGGGTTAATAGAGCCCTAAGAAGGCTGCACAGGAGGCAGCCAATCAGAGAAGGGCTGAAGGGAGCAGCCAATCAAGGCCAAGTAGGCCCATATAAAAAGGGAGCTGCAGGGCAGAGGAGGGGAGTTCTCTGTTGGGAGTCCAGGGAGGAAGGATTGTGTCTCCGGAGGACTGAGAACTGCCAGCACCCTGGACAGAGCAGTGCTGTTAGCAGGGCGTGGGAGAGCGAGATACAGCTGGCTGGCTGCAGGGGTTTGCAGGCTGAGGCCCTGTGGTGAGGGCGAAGAGGATGCTGGGGCCACGAGGAAGTGGCCAGAGAATTTACTGCAGTAGCCACTAAGGGAAGTGGCTGAACAGTGACTTCAGGTCCTCTGGAAGGCAGGAGCACAGTGTGTGGCACGGCCGGAGGGCTGTGTCGCTGGAGAGGATGCTGCGGTCCTTGGAGAGACGCGAGTCCTGGAGCAAGAGTGATGGTGGCAAGGCACCACCTGAAGAGGGTGCACTAAAACGCAGAGCTAATTCCCAGGACAGCCAGCAGGAGGTGTTGCAGTGGTGAGTCACACCCCGTTACATCGGTTTATGCTTTGATTATGTCTCACCTTGACTACTGCAGCCTTCTCCTTTTCTTGTCTCAGACTAGAGAGTGGAGATGTGGGAAACTAACCAAAATGCTGAAGCTTCTCTAGTCTATTCAAAATGCAGCTGCTTCATATATATGCGCCTCTCCTCTAACACTCTGACCCTCCTCAGCATATATTTATAGTACTTTATAAATGATTTAACAACAATGTTCAATAGTACTTCAGGAGCATTCCAGAGGTTCAAGCTTATATATTTGTGTCTATATTCCTCAACAAGTTGAGACTGAAACATCGTATCAGATTGAATCCAGTCCTCTTGAGTCTGGTCATGAAAATAAATTTGAAAATCCAGACAATGAGTTTGAGACTCTGCCCGAGAATGTTGCTAATTGCATGGGTTCAGGATCTTGTCTAGAACCTCAGACAGTTGGTTTATTCTCCCCCATAGAAATTTAACAGAGAGCAAAAAGAACATGTTGCAGAAATGCTGTTGTTGTTTCAAATGAATATTCCAGATATCACAATAATGGACAAAAGATCCCCTCCACTGCAGTTCCACGGCATGGCAGGAGGCCTTCCTATTGCCACACTCTGGTGTAAACAAAGCAGCAAACTGAGTTTGGGATTATTTATCATTTCACTGCCAAGGTGACCTCTCTCCCCCACTAAGTACAAACTTGAAAAACTGGTTTTCCCTGAGCAGCAGTTGCCATCTCTTTGAGGATTGACCATCCAAATGACAAAGTTTCACAGTCTATTGTTAGCCCTGTGCTAGCACCCCTCTGGAATTCTAATTCAAGATGGAGGTCAACAGACAGTAGGAAAGTAAAAATCAGCCTTCCAATCAAAATGAAGTTTTCAGTCTGAAACAGATGCATACACAGGGTTCATAATCAAATGTAATAAAAGTAATGGAATACTTTCAATACAGAAAATTCTAGAGGTGATTGTTTTAGAAAACAATAGATTCATCCCAAGATGAGGTCTCAAGACCCCATTAGTTGAGATTTTACTTTCCCTGTCCTATTGCACCTTGGGTTTAAACAGCAGATCTGTTCTAGGGATAAATGAAGCAGATGAGAGGTAAGTGATTGATAACTGATCAGTAAAACAAATAAAATAAAACAGAGGGAGAAACAAGTACCCGTAAATAACTAGGTCCAGAGTAAAATTCTTATGAGTTGATTTCAGAAATAACCATATAGAAATTTATGGATACTAGACTATAAATCGAAAAAGGATCAAGTACTGATGAATACTGAAATTGCCCAGTCCAGAGCAGATATTAAGCACCATACAGCTTTAAAATGCTATATATCTAACATATAATAATAAAAGTTGAGGAAACATTTCCTTTGTAAAAGGAATGTGTGTAATTCAGGATGATCAATATTATCTAGGGCAAATTAAAAGGCTATAGCACACATGGTATGAATTTATACATAATTTAAGTACAAAATTTATTTTCCAGTAGAATACAATGAAATCTGTTAATCAGATGACTCCACATTTTTATGCCATTGTAATAACTTAATACACTATAACAAGAGACCATCCAGAAAACTTTCACTTTTGCATGCTACAGGTTTTACAATGCTCTTCCACATAGGCAGAAATTAAAATATTCTTAACTAGAATTCTTCACATTTAAAAAAATCCTTTCCAACTTTCCTACCCGGTTGCTTGCAGTGCACTTTACACAGCTGATCAGGTCTGTGTGTAGCTGAAAAAAAAAAGTTAGGTTATTTCTGTCTAAATGTGAGTTAAAATGAAGATGATGAAGCTCTTAGGAACAGAGATATTGTCAAGCCATTAGCACAGATGACTGTTGGGAGCAGGCAGCCATGACTATAGGTCTCTTTCACTGGAGACAGTCAGATATAAAATACAGTTTTTATAAGTCTTAAATTCTGCTCAAATAAAACATACAGGAATTCGTTAGCTTTGTTCTTTTATTAGCATATTTCTGTGATATTTAAAAAATATCAAGTGATAAAACAGGTTACCTGAAGTATGATATTAAGAAAAGGTCATTCTGCTTATATGAGGGGAACAATGACACATCGTTTTCTACAAATGGCTATGACTGGTGAGGGTCAAAGGATGCCTGGCACCAAAAGTTTTAACTCACCTCTAGCAATCGATTTATAACAGGAACATTTATAAAATCAAGACCAGGACTCCTGTAAAACACAACAAGCCTGATTCAGAAAAACAGCATGCAGGAAGGTGTAAATTACAGAGCTCCTGATTCCCTGCACAAAGCCCATGTGAATAGAGAAGAAACAGGTGTTGGGAATAGTTTGGATGTTAGGGGAGGAGTAAACACGTGACACCAAAATGGAAAGTTTGAGTGTTTGGAAAGTTAATGGAATTAACAATTTTGACAGGGAAAGTGAGGTGATCTGACAGGGCATTGGGCTTTAGGGTGCCTGCATGCATCCCACTCTGCCTGTTACTGATCTGAGGCCATTTCAGACTGGGAGCTATAGTTGCAGGTCATTTGCTTGCTCCTAGTCATGTGCCCTACAAGAAATTGCATATAGGACGTCCTGCATCTTAGGATGGAGACCCGAGAAGGCTCTCTACACCAATCAGGTGGAAAACCTTGAGAGGGAAACACCTCCAGGAGAACGGCTGGGGGAAACGTCAGCCCTGGAAGAAGGGCTGTAAGGATGGTGAAGCCCTGGAAACACAAGCTAAGAGCTGAGGGGCAGTGATACTGTTCCGTATTGTGGTGTTCTGAATATTTTCAGTACAGCATGCCCAGGGAAGAGAACTGAAGCTGTGTCATTGTTTGGAGTGTGATTTCACCTTCCCCAGCTGGTGAAAGGAAGAGGAAAGTGGTTTGAGTATTGACTTCAGTGGGCTTTGGGTCAACCCCCTGCCCCTCCCTGAGCATCTAGTACAATAATGTATAAAACATCTTTACAACTGGGAAGCTTACAGCCTTAAGGAATATATAAAAATTGTTATCTTGCATCCTGGTTTTATGGTTCCAGGGCTAGGTGTACCTTAGACTTCCCTCCCAATCTCTCTCCGGGCATCCTTTCCAAGTGCCAGGTCTTCACCTGCACTTCTCTCACAGTGGAATCCTGAGATTCACCCCACTTTTAGAATGAATCCCCAGGCTTCAATCCCTTGCTTACCAACTGTATCACCTCAGCATTTCCAACTGCCTTTGGACCCAGCCATATTCTTCACTCCAGGAGCTATGACCAGATTGAAAATGCAGTGACAGGGAACAGTTTGCTCAAAACAAAATATTATTTATCAATAGGAACTTAAACAGAGAGAAAAGGCTTAAAACAAGACGACAACATTAATAATATGTATGTAAGGATTATCTAAACTTAAATTTACCTAATGCAGTTAGATAGCTTTGGTGCCCCCCACCCTGTTCTCCTTGCTATCAAGCTGCAAACCTTGTCTCCTCATAAGATCTGCTTTTTAACTGCTTTCAAACTCCACACACCTTGACTGGACCAACCACGTGCTGATTTCACATCAGTGGAGGTAAACCTCAAAGGAATTATAACATCCACGTTTGAGTACTAGCCATTAGGACAGTCTACGGCCATTGATATTTGGTTCCTGCAAACTTAACTAAGCCTGATTTAATTCTCATTTGTTCTTTTGCCAGAAATATAACCACCAGCAAGCCCACAGAGATAATTTTATGAATGTTATAAATCTAAGACAGATAGCTCCCATGTTCATCACAGCTGGGCACAATAGATTATCTTGCTAAGTCTAATATATATATATGCCTCAAAGTCTATTGCTCTATAATCTCTATGAAGAATTGATGGTGTTTAGATACATCTTTTGTTTTATCTGCATGTGACTAGTTATTGTACACCATTTTCTTTGTATTTCAGGTGTTTTTTTAAATGTAACTTCTGATTTACTGCTGTATGATTATGGAGTTTAATACTTGTGTATATATTATTTGTAGGTGATAGGAAAAGAGACATTTAACAGAAAAATGTCTGAATATAAACCTTTGATTAAAAAAATTACCTTCATTAGAAGCACAACTTAAAAGTTAACTGCTCACTCCATCATCGGAATCCCAGGAAAGCCTTCTTGTTAATAAAATTAAAGAGCATTAGATTTATTTATATGGAGTCATCCTGTTGGTTATAAAGCCATACCATAATAGAGCAGGCTGGGCCTTTTCACCTCTTGATAGGAGATGATGCACAGATGTTTATCTTTGCTATGAAAATGAACTTGAATTATTATTCCAATCATAGAGTACTTGGAAGTATTGTAAACAGATTAACAAAACCAGTATTGCACTTGTGTTAAATAGTACTTATAATCATACAAAAATTAGGCTGTCATAAAAGGATCAGTTTTCTCTCTCTTTTCTCTTCTTGAAGTGGAAATGTGAAATGCATAAACATAAGTTACCTTGAATCTATGAAAATGGTAATTTTGTTTATCATAAATAAATAGTGAATGTTTTTAAAAGCTTATGACTCTACCCGTCTTTCCCTGAATAATTGGTCTATGAACACAGGCAGTGCTTGGGGAAAAATTGGTACTGTCAATGCTACATTGATATGCCACTGGCCTCGTGTGGAGCTCAATAGTGTCCCAGAAAGCTAAATCACCCCTTCACAGCCTAGAGGCAATCCCTAATGCACCTCCCTGTTCTCCTACACAGAATCAAACTCAGAGCCCTTATTTAAAAGTTGTTGGATATTTTTCTTCTCTTTCTACTCTGTCTGCATCATTCCATCCTCATACCAAATATGAGTGATTGTACACATTTATTTAAAAAAAGATTGGATCCTAGAAATATTTTAAATATATTTTAACATCCGCATCCATAAGATGATCTCTTATTCAGAGTGCTCATTGAAACAAATATTAGATCTAAGGTCAAACATCTTTTCTAGGATAATTAAACAATTTTGAAAATTAGGGGCCCAGTTCTGTTCCAACTGAAGCTAATGGAGCAGGATTGGGCCTATAACCTATGTTTTGGCTTACTATTTTACCAGGTTTTGTGGTTCACCTTCACTCCAATTTCCTTCACATTCACCTCCCAGACTGTATTCTTCTGAAATAAATATTTTTAATCCGTCAGCATTTTCTGTTTTTTTTCTTTAAATCTGAATAAATGTCGCCAGTTCACTTGGCAATGTACATGGCTGAGGAAATAGATTCCAACATGTCTTATGTTTTATGACACAAAATGACTGATACCATTCTGTAGCATCATGATATCTTTTTGTCAGACATCTGTCCATTTCAACAACAGATTTTGCTAAACATAATCTTGATAGTATCATGAAATGTGTTTTTTCACGTCATCCATAATGTTACTTCAAAGACTGGTTTCCAGTTCCACATATGTTTGCATTAGAAGCCTCAGCTCTAACATTTTTTCCTGAGGTATAGCTGGGCAGATACCTATGAGACATTACAAAGAAGCTCCACAACACACTGATCATCAGATCTTATCATGGTGATACAAATGAGCTTTAATTGATTTTGTATTGGGAAATAACACCAGTAAATAAAATAATGAAATGGGTACATTCCATTCTTGGTATGCCCTGCTTTATAAAGTTGATGATCTACCTCAGGAAGGCATAGATCATAGTATACATGTTGTTCACATGGGCCAAAATTTCACCCTAAAATAATGTAAATTTTGACATTAACTGTAACAGGGCCATGATTTTACCCATAGTAACTAAAAATTGGGATTCTTAAATTTGTTGTACCCATCATTAGTGCACTGTTATGGCTCAATGATTGCCTAGGAATTGACAAAATGGGAACTTTGAGTTTCTTATCCTTTAAAAAAAATACAAAAAAAAAAAATCAGACTCCAATGCATGCGTTGTGCACATACCTCATCTATGTAACTACATCTGCCTACCTCTGTTACCATGATGTTTGGTTTGTTTGTCACACCCTCTTCTTGTCTCTTGTTCTACGGTGAGATCTTCAGGACTAGAACTGTTTCTTCCAACATGTTGGTAAAGAGTCCAGCACACTAGAACCCCAATCCTGATTGGGGCAGATGGACTCTAAATTAACACAAATAATAAGAAACTGAATCTAGGAGGACAATTCTTCAGTTTAATCAGAAGGGCAAAAAATAACAAAGAAAATGTTTTCCCATTGAAACCTGGCACATCATCACTAAGTTGGACATGTCTTCATGAACCCAATCATTTATATTGTGAATCAAGCAAATCCTTCAGATCAGCTTCCCAACATACACTTCTTGCTATCCAATTCCCATTTTATATAGATGGTTAAATATTATTTATAAAGAGGTTTGGATGAAAGCTTTACTAATGACAATAATTTAATTGACCAGTGACTCGGAGCAGGGATTCATCTTCATTTATAAAGCACTATTTGTGTCCATGGCAATTCACCCGCTGGATCTATTCCTGCTCCTACTAAACCCACTCAACGTTTTGTCACTTACTTCTGTGGGAGCAGAGTGTAGTCACTGAAGCTACAGCAGAGATGCCTAGGGCCTGGTTTTCAAAAACGGGCAAGTGCAATTGCCACTTTCAGGGACTTGTGTGTGTAACTATGTACCTAACTGACTAAATGAACAATTTTGTTTATATCCACAAATTATGAACATGTTCTCTCTATTTTGTTCAGGTTCCTATGCTGTATCTATCACCACAATATTTGTTTATTTTTGACAATCAGGCGGGCCTCAAATATTTGCAATTGCCCAATGGTGTTGGCTGTCTTAGAATGTAGTAAGGTCAAATTCTACTTTCAGTACGCCAGTGTGAATCCACAGGAACTCTACTGAATCTAGCCCAACTATTATTCTAGGGCAAGACGTGTCTTTTTATTTGTTCTGTAGTGCACAGTGCATGTTTCCAGTATTATGTAATTACTAATGGGTAAGTCATAACAGGAGTAGAAATAGCAATTTAAAGAAAAATATTTCTGCCTTTTCAAGATGAAATTTAAATGTAAGAATCTCTAAAATAGCACATTGTGTGAAAACATGGGTTTCTCCTGGAGTCAGTTCAATCTCAAAACACCACAAGCACACTTGCAGCACATCAGACTCAGCGGTAAGAGATGGTTGAGGAAGTAAGTATTGCTGGTATGCTAAAAGAAGCTATGGATTATAGGATTCCATTTTCAATTCAAAATGGACTGACAATGGGGAAAAATAATGTAAAGGAAGATTGTATATAAAATCAGTTTTATATACATAGCACTATGTATAAAAATCAAAGTATTGTACTAATTTATAAATGGAGAAAGGAATTTAATCTTTCATTTATAGAAAATGTTTATCTTCAGATACCTGGATTTCTCAAGTCATTGAGCACTCTGCCCTTAATGAAGTGTTATGGATTGCATTCAAAGTGTGAAGGTAAATCATGACAGTCAATCGATTTATACCAGGTGATTAATAAGGTAATGTCTGTAATAACACCAAACTGCTATGTATTCTCAGTTTCCCTTACAGTGAAACTTTTCACTTGCATCTTGCAGAACAAAAAAGATCCAGATTTTTGAGCTCCAAACTTGCCTGTTATATTTTGCTGTTAGGATTTTATCTTTAATTAAAAGATGTAAACAGAACTTAAACGTTAAGACAAAATTTCTATCTAAAGTATTTATTGCAAGTGTAATTTGAATCAGGGTAACATTTGCAAAAGCTCCTAAGTGGCTTAGGAGCCTAGGTTCCACTTTCAAAAAGTGACTATGGGGCAGTTTTTTAAAGATATTACGGTACCGAATGACACATACAAGTGCTTGCAGCAGGATTTTCACTTTCCAGTTGCAAAACTCCCATTGACTGCAATGAAATTGGAATGTTATCCTCAGATTATACACTCAAACAGAAGTTAAGTTTCCTTCCAACGAGTTCATGTTCATGGACATCCAGTGAAAAATTACCATTCCCTTCATGGTGTACATAAATGTGTCATGCATAATTTCTCACCCACTCTCTCTTTCGGTTACAAAATTATGTTTGTCCATAATTTCCACGCCCCCTACCCTCCAGACAAGGTTATACAAACATTACCTTTACTCTAGGACAAAGCCTCATTCAGACCCAAGGCCTATATGTCCCAGATATAATTTTCCCCTTTAAATAATCCTGATCTGAAAGTGCTGTTTCCAATTTCTCTCTTGATCATGCATTTTCTAGCATCAAGGGGATGAAAACACAAATGAAGTTTAACATCAATGTTTGTTTGTTTTTTCCAAAGCATTGTGACTATAAATCCTTGATGCAAATTGGATTTTTCCCATAATAATGTGAAGATGAAACAGCCTCTGCCTTAAATATAGAAGTTTAAGTCTTCCCACAATGTACCTCAGTACAATTGTCCTTATATATCCATGGTCCACAAATATTGCCCTCACCTGTAAAAGGGAGAAAATTCACAGAGAAATTCTTCACAAAATATTCAGGCAGCCAAGATCTGACATGGAAAAAGTGGATAGGGCTAGAGGAGGCAGGAGAACTGCAAAAAGTGGCATGTTTTCCCCCAAAACTGCTGACCACAGGAAAACATGGAGTTAATCCCACCTGATTCCATTTATTTGCATGTGCCAATGGCTGTAGTGCCGGAGGACCCCACAACTTCCTCTGTGAGGCAGGAAAGTGTTATTAGTCCCATTGTACTATTGGGGAACTCAGGCTCAGAATGCTTAAATTTTCAAAAGTTGCCACTGATTTTTGGAGGCATCTTGTGCCTGATTTTTCAGGATTAGGGGAGTAGGCCACAGAAGCAGAACTCCCCACTTCTTTGTGCAGATGGGATGATAGTTAATGTAAAGAAATATAGGACCTAACAATGATACCTTCCCACATGGTATGAAATGTATTATCATTTATAGCAGCGTGAAGCTTAAAGTCTTAAAATTAAGAGACTGGTAGGTATTGCTGGTATGTATTTTGGACAGCTCCATTCTGTCTGAATGTTCTATGATGGATCATCCACATTATCAAGTCCACTAAACTTCTATTTTATTAGGTTCCTGCTCTCATCCCTGCAAAAAGAGAGTTTGTGCACCACCAGGTTAAAACATCTGGGAATATCAGCAGGATGTTTCTGAACATTAGGGTATGCTCACTCAGAATAATTGAAATATGTTATAACAGAAAAATTCTATTTATAAAGGCCCTCCACACTGATGCAATGGCTGGTAAATCATCTGCAGGTAAATAACATCTGAGGCTGCGTTAGGAAGATATTTTTGGCTTGGGTAGCATGGCAAGGGAACAGCTTGGTAGGTTTTGTGACAGTGCAACTAAAGTCGGATTCACAGATCCCTTCGTATCAAAACTAATTCTCTTTCCTGAACCAGCAAATTTAGATGACTTGGGAAAAAAAACCACTACCATATTATATAGTAATGTTTTTTAAAAAAACCAATTACAATAGTGGTAAGAGGTGTTTTGGTTCATTAGTGTAGAATATTTTTATTATAATGAAACAAGAATTCTAGAAACTAGTAGGTATATAAATCCATCTCAGAAGAGAAAATGAACTATGGAAATGTCTGACATTCAAAGTCTTTGTTTGAAATGGACCTGTATTAATCAACAATATTTAAGTTAACTGAAACCACATCCTGTATCTTCCTAAGTAAACAGCTTTATTAAGAAGGGCTGCATATTAAAGAAAAGTCAATACGAATATATATCAGGAGTCCACTTTCAAAACTTCCAAAGAGTATCTGGCTATTAGTAACACAGGCTTGGGGAAAAGGAGTTTTCCTCCCAGAAAAACCTTAAAAATTACATGGCATGTGGGGGATAGGAAGTAGCTTTTAATAATGCTCTTAAAGAGACATGATACACCTATCTGTGCCAAAGACAAGAAAAAGCAAGGTGACAGCCTGTAGCTCGTTATGTTTAGAACTTAATTTTGATCTTGACTCGTATGAGGTGCCATAGAGGGACGCATGTGGGTACAGAAGGTCCAATTACCTGGAGGCAATATACAGTTGCCTGGAATTAATACTGTTATGGGCCATCAGTTCTTCGCAGCTGGTTAACATGATCATGATCCAATATCCACTGAAGTTAGTGGAAGTCTTTCCACTAATGTCAATAGGAGATGGATCAGGCCCAAAGCCCCCCAGAAATGTCCTTTGCTGTGATCACTGTTGCTTAAAAACGGAATCACCTGAAGTCCTGTTCTTGTTTCCTGATTTGAAGTGGACCTGTCATTTTTGTACAGTATATGCCAAATCATAAGGCTACCACCTCATCATTTAAATAATTGTACAAAAATCAAAACCCTGAATATTTATTCATTTGTTAAAAAAATATACGTAAGGTACATTTGATAAATGACAAGTACACTATGACGTTTAAACCCAACAATTTTTGAAAGTTTAATATAGCTTTAGATAAAACTGAGCTTGCAGTATTAACGAATACAAGAGTTTGTAATTTTGTACAATCCAAATAAACTTGTACATTTATACAATTATAGATTGCATGCCAGAAAATGCAATTAGTTGATTCTAATTTGAATATATACAATTTACAATATAATTCAAGCATAAATTCAGCAGTAGAGAACACAGACCTGCTGTGCAGTCAGACAGAAATACTTTTTTAGCTTAAGCACTAGGGCTGGGCAAAACCAAAAATGATGAAATGAGAGAAGTGGCTATGCTAACAGAAATTAAATATTAACCCAGAATAACTTCAATTTCTTAAAAGAAAAAAATTAAACTAATTTATTATTCATGTTTGTTTGTACTTATCAATATTTTAGTCTTAACATACATTATATTCCAGTACATGCCACAGGACTCAGCAGCCTTATTCCCAGCAGGGAAGGGTGAATGTTTTGTATAAAAAATTAGGTATTTTGAATTAATCATAACTGAATATTTATCAAAATATTTTGCAGCATCAAACATAACATAATAAGGACAGTACTTTCCAATTTCAAAGCATGATTTCTTCAGATTACTAAGGCCTGGTCTACACTACAAAGTTAGGTCAACTTAAGTCCACTTGTGTTGCCCCTAGTTGTGCACGTGTCTAAACCAAAGTCTATCTCCTACCAACTTAAGTGCCCATCAAACAACACCACCTCCCTGAGTGTCAGAGAGCCACGATCAGCCTACTTAAGTTGATGCAGTGCAAGTGTAAATACTGAATTACCTCTGTTGATCCTAGCAGTCCTCCAGCAACTGTCTCACAATATGCATGTCCCCGTAACAATTTTGAACTCCACTGCCAATGGTCACAGAGACTGGAATCCCTTAACCATCCCACCTCCCCATTAGCACCTCCCATGGGATTCTGAAATGACTCTTCCTGATTGCCTACCTTGGCAAGCACACCTACCAGCTCACCTTTGTTGTGCAGAGCCAGCATGGCCAGATGCACACACAGATGCTACTAGACATGCTCCTACCTGGAGTAAACAAGAAGTCTTGGATCGCCTTGGCCTGTGGGGAGAAGAGACTGTAAAAGCTATGGAAATATAGACATCTATGTGCAAATTGCACAGGGAATACTGAAACTGCAGCACAACAGAGATGACCAGCAGTGCTGTGTGAAAATGAAGTAACTTTGCCAGGGATACCAGAAGGGGAGGGAGGCAACAAGAAATCTGATGCTGCCTTGTAGACCTGCCATTTTTAGAATGACCTGCAGGCCATACTTGGCAGTGACCCTGCCAGCACCCTGCATTCTACTGTGGATGTTTTGCAGGAGCCTGAATTGCAGACTTGTTGTAAGGAGAAGGGGAAAAACCATGCCACAAGCCAGAAGCAGTTTGAATTTCCACCAGACTCAAACCAGTCCCACCATGTGAACGCAGATGAGCTGACTGATGGGAAGGGAGTGTGGGTAAGTGTGTACAGGCATTATTCTTTATAATCATTTCCCCCTTTTCATTGTCAGTAATCTCATCTCCCTCCCATCTAGCTCTTCTTCCCCATTTAAAAAAGGGTGCCCATCTCATCAGCAAATGTAGAGAACAAAAACTGGTATAATGTTAGAAAAAAATGGTAGACAATAAATTCAGAAAGAGTAATATGGGAGTCTGATTACACAATTCACATCAGATTATTGCCCTGTGCTCAGGCAGAGGTAGAACAAACAGAGGTAGAATCGGCATCTGCTTTTCTATTCTTTGGTTTGTTTGGCTTGGCAGGGGGTCATGCAGAGAACTTTGTTAATCTGAACAGGGATGTCCATGGAGAAACTCTGCGATCCTCTCCCAAACCTTTCTAGGGATGACAGCCTTTTTTCTTCACCCCCGATATGAGATTTTCCCATGACACTCTGTGTTGCATTTGGCTGGCATCATTGCAGTAAATAGGCTATCTGCGCAGCATACGGGCCCAGGCAGTTTTGGGATGCCATTTTCAGTAGGGTTGTCTGTGCTGAGATATCAGCCAAAGTTATCACTGCCTGTGAAAATACTGCCAATATTCACTGCACTTTGCCTATACCCACACCCATGGGCACCTAGCATTTAAAGCTTCCATGCAAAAGAACAACCCCACACCCCTACTCACCATGGCTTGAGCTGCAGAGCGGTGCTGTAGCGAGACGCTCCAAAACTGAAGTGACAACTAGCATTTCTTATTACAGGAAATAACGTATGAGAGATTTTAGACTTATCGTTCCCTTTCCATTGTGGTTATAAATCTAATGCAATATCGGTCTGTTTTAATCAGCAACCTCTGACCTGGTAGTCTTGAGAGGTGCCCCCTCCAGATCTGCTGAATATTTGATCCTGATCAGGAAGAATATGTTCTGCGAGATCTTCCAATCCTCTACAAACTCAGACTGTAAACACAGGGCTTGGAGAAGCCATATGACCGTGACAATGGAGAAAGACCAAGAATGGAGAAAGCGGTTGCTGCAGGAGAACGAAAAGGACCAAAAGGCATACTGGGAAATGCATCAGGACATGATGGGTTTGCTCTGACAACAAACTTAGATGTTACAGAGCATTATTAACCTATATGCCCAGAGACCTCAGACTCAGTAGCTTTTCCAGTCCTTGGAAAACACCATGGTCTGATACCCACCCACCCCCACATAACAAGTGGCAATATGGTATACATCTTTACTGCTACCACTCCGCACTGGGGGAAAACCAGGAGAACCATAGCTACACATACACTGACCTGTGAAAACCACAGGATCAGCCACATTTAAAAGTATACCTTTCTGTTGATGTATTCACTAGCAAGATATACTCTCTGTCACCCCACCACTGTTTGGAAACCCCGTTGCTGAAAGTCCAGCCACTATTTCCTGCACATTGCCAAGTCACAGTCCTGTGCAGCAGGACACACTTAATGGCCTTACACATTTGAATGACAGTGGCTCCCCCTGTGGATTTTCCAACTGCAACATGATTGGCCAGTGATCGATAGCAATCTGGTATTGCAAGTTTCCGGAATGCAATTGCTACTTGCTTCTCCACTGTCAATTCAGCTCTTATTTTGGTGTGTCTGCACTGGAGGGCTGGAGTGAGCTTGCCACAAAGATCCAGGAACATGGCCTTTTGCACCCAAAAGTTCTGCAGCCACTGCTCGTCATCCTAAACCTGCATTTCGATGCAATCTCACTAATTGCTGCTCTGGATCTCTTCCCCCCTCCCCCCCGCTATGTCTATCTGTATCCAGTTATTGTGCTTAAACATCTCTGCATCTTCCTCACTGCATGACCAATTGTAGTAGTACTCATTCAAGTTCTGCAAATACAGGAGAATTGTTCATCTTGTATTAGCAATGCTCATGAGAATTGTGCTGAGCTGTGCAGGGTCCAGGCTTTTGCCAGAGATGGCAGAGACAGGAAAACAGTTTGCAGGACTGTGGAAGTTTTTAAAAATGGTGCAAAAATTATGGGATTGGGGCAAGCACTACAGGACGAAGAAAGTGGCATGGTGGAAAATTGACCCCTAGTTCCCAGAAATCCCTGGTATTTCACAAAGCCCAGTAAAAATATCCCACAAGGCATTGCACCAGATGGTGCCATGGGGCATACTGGGATACCTACCTCTGGTGCACCCCATTTTACACTTGTGGTGAGTATGCACAGCGCCAACACAATCACCCAAGTGTGCGTGTGCCCAAGTGTATTCAAAAGTCTGCAGCTGCACGCCAATCAAACTTTGTCATGTAGACATGACCTAAGTAATCTGTGGTTCACTTGCATTTTATCAACAGTTCTAATTCTCATACCATTTGTATTCAGGTTCCACTAGCATAATTTATTTACTTTTAAAAAATATACTTGATATTCTGGCACAAACTTTCTCCAAAGTTTCCCAAAAGCAAATGCTAAAGTTAATATCTTAAGGGTAAGATTTTTTTTTTAAAAAAAGCCCAACTTCCACACTGCAGAAACTTACACAACGGAATAAGAGGTGCCAAAAATTGCTTTGACAGGATATTTTCAGACTTGTATGGCACAGATGTCAAATGTATTTTGTAAGAAAGCCTGTCATAAAGTATCAACAACAAGGGGAAAACTAAGCTGTCAGAATTAATCTTTTAACACATCACAATTTTGCTCACCAGGCATTTACAGCATGGTACTACTACACACCCCAAATAATCTGCAAAGGGCTGATAGTTTAGCCAAAGGTCTAACAAGCATGCAATGTAGATCACAGATCATTATAAACTCTGAAAAACTCGGTAAGTAAATGTGAAATACTTAAGTACACAATTGGCAGATGGTGAACAGTGCTGAGTACCTAGCAGTGTAGGTTCCCTATTTTTCATTCCTTGCAACCAATTACAAAATAAAATTAAAAAATAATTTTTCCAGATATTGGTAGATCTGCTATTATTATTACTTCTTTATACAGTACTACAAATGTGCACTCTCTCACTTAAGATGGTCCAAAGCCCTTTGTCAGAACTGCCAATACATGATTGAAGTCAGTTAACACCACACAGTTAACATCATAACAGTGTATGTTCTGAAAGTAAAAACTACTGTATTTTTGGATAATTACATAAAAATTACATCCCAAACTTTGAGATCAGGATTAGTAGTAATTATTACTACACCTCTACCCCAATATAACACGACCCGCTATAACACGAATTCAGATATAACGCGGTAAAGCAGTCCTCCGGGGGGGTGGGGCTGCACCCTCCGGTGGATCAAAGCCAGTTCAATATAACGTGGTTTCACCTATAACGCGGTAAGATTTTTTGGCTCCCGAGGACAGCGTTATATCGGGGTAGAGGTGTATTATTTTTGCTATTGTCTTATTTAATTACCCTGTTTCCAAAAGTGCACCAGCTACACATTTATGGTCAAATTAATCACACTGACCCTTTTATGAACAGAATAGAGATGAGCCAAGATAGAAATACTCGCTGCCTGAAGATACCCAGAAAGCCAGACCTATTCCTGAAACTCCAAACCAGATGCAGGAACCGTGCCAAAGTACCACTTCTAGTAATGATATAGCATCAACGAATGAGTGTTTTCAGATGCTGTGATGTACGCTATATAGAAGTTCAACTTTTAGTGGAAGAACTGGGACAACTCCAAGCAGAGGATAGGTACCAAAATGCTACCTACCCATGGTTGGCTGGAGGTACCAATATTATGCCTACCAGGCTGGCTCATCTCTGCCAAGAGAATTTAGAACGAAGTGAAATGAAAAATAAAACAAGTTCAAAAATACATTTATGAAGAATTGACCTTTTGCACTTCAAAACACATCTAAATGTATTTTTATCAGTTTAAGATATTATCACCATATAGAAAGCAAGAGGGAAAAATTCCCCTAAAAAAGAGGGAAAAGTTGCCTAGATGGACTTAGTGGACAATAAGGCCTGGTCTACACTACGACTTTAATTCGGATTTAGCTGCGTTAATCCGAATTAACCCTTCACCCGTCCACACTACAGAGCCAGTTAATTCGAATTAAAGGGCACTTAAAATCGATTTCTGTACTCCACCTCGACGAGCGGAGTAGCGCCTAAATCGATTTTGTTAATTCAAATTAGGGTTAGTGTGGCCGCACACCACCGAATTACTGTGTTTAAGTTAATGGGGTAGTGTGGCCGCACACCACCGAATTAATGTGGTTAAAAACCGAATTAAGGTGCTTAGTGTGGCCACGCACAATCGAATTTATACAACCTGTTTCCCAAATTCGAATTATCTAAATTCGGATTAATCCTGTAGTGTAGACATACCCTAAGAGAGCATTAACATTTTTTGGTGTTTCAGTAAATGATTTAGCAATTTTTGAAAATTCAGAAAAATAATTCTGATTGCGAGATTCCAATTTGGTTGGAAAACTAAAGCAAAAGATCCTGCAGACTCTTACTCAAGTGAGTAGTCCCTAATCAGACAAGTCGTCCCATTGATGCACAAGTAACAGTTTGCATGACTGGGTCCTAAATGTGGAGGGTGAAAACCCAGCCCCATTGAAGCTAATCAGTATTTCGCCTTTGATGTAATTGGGACAAAATTTCACCCAGAAAGTCTAAGTAGTTGATTTTATATTTTCCTGTCAGACTGATACTACTTACATCAGAAAATCAAGCAAATGTGCCCATTTTGAATGTTTTGTTACACTAATATTATTAGTCATGAAACAAAATGATCTCATGATTTTATTTTAAATTTTGTACTTAAAACGCAAACTCTGTTTGAGATATTTTGCCCAGCCCTAAATAGTACAATTTTTTGCTAACACCTCTTATGAAGTACACTTTAAATTCTCCCAGCATTGTAATGGCAGGGAAAAAAACAAATAAATTATTAAAGCAAATTATAAAATGGCAAATAATTTAAGGCTAAGAAATTTGGTGTTTGGAATTGACTAATGCTTATAGCCTTATTTTAAGAAAGAAAACATGCACCATAACTACTTTGTTTGAACAAAACATCACAGTCTACATCAGAAAAAATAAATATACTTTAAATTAAATTATAACTTGCCCTGAAAGTTTCCTACTCATGTTTTACCTACTACTTACCCTTAAGAAATATAGGAGAGAATAACACCCCCCTTTACATATTTTCAGAATATACAATATAAATATAGTAAGAATCATGCCAGAAAACTATATGCAAAAATTGCACACTATTATTGCATGCTTGTTGTGATACTACATGCCAATTAATATTTGCTCTCCTATGACCTCAGTCAGGACTTCAGGTCTTTTAATTATAACATTATACTTACAGTACATCATTATCTGGGAAGAACACTGCTGTCCCAGTTTGCATGTAGTGCTTAGGAAACTTTCAACTTTTAGCTATTATACTCTTTTCAGAGAGTTTGCTTTCCTGCCCAAATTGGATTGACTAATAATTCAAACTTTAAATAATATCTAAATGTCTATTCTTGTTATGTAAAGCGATCAGAATTCATTTTCCTCAATTTGGGTGGAAGTTTTCCCTCCATTCTAGCTCCTCCTCCTGACAATTTTTGAAGCTTTGGTGGCAAATCAGCCACAGACTGACTCATAGGATCTGACATCATCTTTGTAGTTTTAGATACCAGTTTCTCTTCTGAGTTGCCAGGAACTGAGCTTATTCGCTGAAGTTTCATAGGTAAATCCCCGATGCTGTAGGCCTTTTCAGAGGTTGTAGAACTCATTCTTAGTAGTTTTTTGGGAAAGTCTTCCCTTCCAGTCATTTTCTGCAGTTTTGAGGGTATCTTTGTACTAATGTCATCTAGACCATCTAGACATTCTACAGAATTATTCCTTTCTTTACTGTTACTTACAGCTGGTCCTATTAAAGGGGAAGATATAAGAAGCATTTCTTCCTGTTCTTTCACACTGTAGGGCATAGTAGGGACTTCAAATGTTGCATGGAACTGGGAATAGTCTACTTTAAAAAATCCTTCCTCTAAGGAAATCACAGGGAAAAAACGGTGACCCCAGAGAACTTCATCTTCGGTATACGAAGTTCGGGCTTGACATGTCATCCCTGCAACAAAAAAGGAAACAAAAGCCTTGATAAATTAAGAAATAAAATTACATAAATCAAATCTAACTTGATTTTGAATGTATAGAATCTTGATTTGTAATATGTCATAAAAACATATGTTATGCTTTTTTCATGCATTTAACACACCAGTGCTAATTAAACTCTGAAATCATTGACTAGCTATTTTGGAGATATGTTCCTGTATCAGAAAGATTGCTACATAGGCCTTTTTTGACACTTACCTGCACATTTTCCATATCCCCAATCAAATAATTCTCTTGAATCAAAATTACGGTCGTCTCCAATATAGAGCTGGTCAGAAAATGGGCGGGGGGGGAGGGGTCACAAAATATCGGAACAACCTCAGTTCTGTTTTTCATTGAATTTTTACTTTTGTCATTTAATAAATTTAAATCTATAGCTCATCAGTGAACAGAAAAATTTCACAAGCATTTTTGAATAAAAACAATCAATCAAATTTTGCAGCCTGCTCTTCTCCAATGGGAGTCATGTGCAAACAAGATTGCAGATCAGAACCTAACTTGGTACCAGCAAATAGATTTACCACTGTGACTGGTACACCAAAATGACAGATAGATTAGGCAAAGCTCAAACCTAGAAATTGATTTCTGAGAGCTCATAGAATAACTATTTATTTTTCTCCATATTAACCTGATAGTTGAAATACGTAATTTTTTATTTTTGATTGCATGCTTCTTATGCAGACTCCTGTCCCTTGAAATAGTGTTGGCAGGGCATCCCAGCACAGTGACCTCTGGAATTAACATCCCATTGAGATGCCAGTTCATACCGGTCAGAGCTATTGTTTCTAGCTGTCTACAGATTCTTGGTTCACATTTTAAAAGTTTTCTTTGCAACCATGAGGGCTATCAAAAATTAAACCATAAATTCCACATGACTCCTCAATGTTGGGCCCTAAGCCTATAGTGCCTAATCCATAACCCAGCCCTAGAGACCCCAAATATCTGGGCTTTATATCAGTAAAGTAAATGTGGTCGTTCATCAGGAGTTAAGTACAGCTGTAATAGGGCTACACATACACAGGCATGCAGCTCCTTTGGGAACAGGGATAGCAGTGTGGAATAAGCAGATAGCTCCTGCTCTCTCTTCCAATTACGTTATGTATTTAAATTTGGCAACCCATCTAGCAGGCAATTCAGGCACAATACAAGACCCATTTATTTTGTTTAGCACTTGACTGAGTTTTGTTCTTAGTTGTTTTTGCTCATTTCTGTTTTGATCTCTGTAACTGAAGTATGTAGCTGTCGCAGAAGTGGACACTAAACAAAAGAACAAACTGCACTAAACATTGTCGTTGTCCCACAAATACCAGCTACCAGAGGGGCAGATAGCACTCGGAGTTTGGGTCATGACTGTTAATGGATACATGGATTTTAAAGGTCCAGAAAAATACTGTGAGGAAAAAAAAATCACTCATGCTGCCAATCATTCTTATATTATTGCTTTATATTGACCTCAAAGCAGTGTACTTCAGTTACAATGATTGTTTATGTGGTGACTGTTCTGTTTCCAAATTTGCAGATAAAATAGTAATGTAGTTTAATGACCAATTATTTAGATTCGAAATTAGAAAGTGACAAACATTAATGTAACAATATTAAGCTGCCTCTTCAGGGTTTAAATGAATAGTACCAAATCTTGAGGGCTTAAAAGTTCTTGTTTACTCCCATCTCAGCATAAAAGAGACTTTGTTTATATTTTCAGGGAGCAGACCATCTGCAATGCAGAACTAGACACAGATTAGTCATCTTGCCATCCAAGGAACACAACCTTCTTTGGGAGCCAAGAACTCCCAGGTTTTGCACTGACACAGAATGTGGCAGGTCATTTAACCGCCCTTTGTCTTAAATCCTCCACAGGTAAAATGAAGATAATACATTGCCTAAAAATGCTTACTAGATGCGAGGATTAATCAATTCACATTTGTAAGCACCTTGAAGATATAATATGCTAAATAAATGCTAAGTATTGTTATTACTATTTCTATGTAGCATTTTACAGGCCATATTTTTAACATGTTCCCCTTTGTGTGTCACTTGCGAGAGTATATCGGCATGATCATATGCCCACACAGGTAATGAGTTTTGCATATGTAAATTCTACCAACTGCACACAAATGATAAAAACCATATTTTTCTTAAAGTTTTATATCTATAATGTTTTTATAACATATTTTGATGTATTGGCATATCCAGCATGATATATAATGTTGTTAGATTTTGAAATGCATTAAAAAGAAAGTTAAACAACCCCCCCCCCCCCAAAAAAACTGGCAAATTCTTAGTCTTTTCCCACAGAATTTATATTCACATACACACACACAAAAGCAGGAACTTAAATAAATACCTGCACACTTTTGAAATGCATGTTTGGCCAGATTATTCATAAAAATAATCCCAGTTTTGCAGAATTTGCTCTAATATTCACTTAATTTCAAACATTGCTATCACTGAATACTTGATGCACCTGCCCTGCTCATCCAACTACAAAATCCACACAACCCTTATTAATAGATTATTGTGTTTCAATTCTCCTACTTTACTTTGAGAGCATTAACTCTCCACTATGTATTCTGCATTTCCTTCTGTGAGGCCACAGAGAGAAGTGTGAAATAGTGAGCAACTAGCAGCATAGGCTGTGTAGGGCAACAACAAAGGGGGAATCACTCCTGGAACTGGTTCTCCAGTCCCTTTTCTGGGTTACCACTGTCCATTCGGTATCTCAACTGGAGCCCTGTACCTGGAGCATGAGAATGCTCAGAGCCACAGTATTCTAGTATGAATTTGTTCCAATCCATCTGCTTTTGCACAGAAGTAAAGAATTATTAGCAGCTGCATGTTTTATAACAAAGATCACATATGAGCCAAAAGAGATTCCAGGCATGGAAAACCAATTAGAGGAAGTATAAAAAGAGAAGCACAAGTCATGGCAAAAACTAAAAGATGCAAAATTGAATCGAGGCTGCTAGAGAGCATGGTCACTTATATGTTCATGGAAGAAAACTAGCCACAATTCAGTCAGCCCACACATATTAAATGTTTATTTGTAAGCATGACATATGGTACCTCAAAATATGCCCTGTAACCCCAATACTAGTGTATGGTTATATTTTATACAAAGAATGCCTTGTAAGGTATCATATAAAAGGTCATGATCTTCTAAAACTCGTTGTTCTGTGAAAAAAATGCAGATCATCATTATATATGGAGTTATGAGATTTTGCTATATGGTTATTATTGAAATATGTGGTAAATTTAGGAGTCGCCCACAGCTAGCTCACCAGTGGCAACAAAGGAGGTGACCCATACCCAGGTTGGTGTTAAACAACCATCACCAGCCATTGACCAGCAGGGGAACTATAAACAAGAGATTTACAATTCAATAAGAGACAGTTATGCAAGCCCCACACAATGTGGATTTGTGACTCAGCAAAGCTCACCAGGACATGCCTGGGCCAGTATTTTTCCAGGCCCATGAATTGAGAGTACAAAAAGGGGCCAGTGGCATCATGAGATCACTTCCCCCATCTACTCTGAAGGCAGCAAGAACACTGGGAAGACAGAGATTTTGAACTGATGAGATTGGTCCCAGGCTGAGAAGGAATTCAGCCTGTGTATTAAGAACAGTAACCTGCCTGCAACATGCAGTGGGGCGAGAAAAGGATTTAGAATGTGTGTTTACTTTTTATTTCTTAGGTAACTATCTCTGACCTTTATGCCTACCACTTATAATCCATCTTTCTGTAGTCGGGAAACTTATTTTAATGTTTTATCTTTACCAGTGAGTGTGTCTAAAATGTTTGGGGAATTTGCTCAGATTACAAGGCTGGTGCATGTCCACTATGAAGCAGCAAACTAATTAATGAGCTTTGTCTTGAACAGTGTAAGAGGGTACATTTCTGGGGTGCAAGGCTGGGAACTGGGGGGAATTTGCTGGCATTTCCCTCTGTACAGTTGATGAGTGGCTTAGAGAGCATTCATGCAACTTCACTGGCTGCATCTCTGTATGCCGGTGGCCGTGTGATAACAGCACCTGGAGGAGTTTGCTGCTTTTCACTGGCAAAGCATTGAGAGAGACAGCCCAGGCTGGAGAGTTAAGGGGCTCAGTGGCCCCACAGTTCCAGGTTGTATGCCAGGGGGCTGGGCACAGTAAGGAAAGAATTTTCTGGGACCCAGAACGGTGGGGAAAATAGTTATCTGTTCAACAATGGCTAAATTTTGTTTTGTAATATTCGCTTTTATGCACTGTACAGTACTATATGGTAATTCACTTTTATGTACGGAGCTTTTGCTAATCTCAAAACATTTGTATTGGCTCCTGTTATAAATTATAATCAAGTGTTTAAAAATGGGGTTCCTCCTCTAATGTTTTGCTGCTAATGTCAACCCAACCCCTGATGTCATGCCAATTCATATACCTGAAAATTTGAAATAAAATCAGTTTTCAACCATAATACACTTTTTAATCAGGAGATTTAGGAGAAATAAGTAGAATTGAGTGTAAGGAACAGGCTATATTTTCAACAGCTACATTTTCATATCAGTCATTGTAATTGATTCCCATGGTGGTTTGATTTGACTTTTTTTTATTTGCGGTAATCTGTGAACATAATTACATTCTAAATCTACCAACATGTTTTGCAACTCTTAATTGCAATTTTACACTATTTATTATTACAAACAGTAGGAATGGCTAATTTGTTTTGGGGAAGATACACATACATGACCATAAGTCCTTGTGATGAACAGTCTTTCCTGGAAACACATCTTTCATTTCAAATTAATGAATTATAATAATGCAAACAGATATGTTTTAGTGCATCATACTAGTATTATTTTGCCAGTTTTGTTTAATTCTTTTCATGGTCATTTCCGCTTTTTATGAAAATAATGTGAAAGAAAGCATGATATTGAAAAGTCCTGCTGTACAACAAATCTTCAACCATAGACATCTTCCACTCAGGTAAGCTATTATTTATACGCAGTGAATTTCTTTCTAACTATGTCTCATGTATATAAATTAGATTGATGACCTGTTTTCTTTTTATCCCAGGGCGTTTCAATTTTGTTATGAAGTTATTGTGGAAAAGAATCACATCACACAACAGATCATCACGAAATAAATTTTAGCAGAGTGTTAATTATGTTGAGTATGTGGCCCATCTGTGTCCTTTATTATGCAGTTGTTCATTATCTATAGAGGCACAGCCAAAGAACAATCCCAATGACAACCTTCAACTTCAGCTTCTTTTTATCTCATGTTAGCTAGGGAACTCATTAGTAGATGGGTGTTTGTAAGCAATATATGGAAAATGAATACAGCAGCATTGGAAATTAGATCTATGATCACTGTAAACAACATGCTTGCTTCGCTCTATTGACCTTTGTTTAGTGTAGTTAACAAATTACATAAAATGAAAAGATCTCTTTACAAAAAAGAGATAATTGACAACACACCCAAACTGTGGGCTTTGATGACGCGGTTCAAATTATATCTAATTCACTATGAAAGAGGAACCTTAGTGAGATGCAAAGTAGGAACAGCTCAAGGGTTACTGTCTAGTGTACACTGATGACTAGAAAATAGCACAAATATTACAGCATTAATTATTTTTGTAAGATGACCTGCATAGAGCTTTTGTGAGTCACTAACTCCTAAATTACAAACACAAGTTTGTGTGACATCAAAAATGACAGTGTCATCTATCCAAGTCTAACTCAGCCTTGGCCTACACTAGCAGTTATGTCAATACACCTCTACCTCGATATAACGCTGTCCCCAGAAACCAAAAAATCGTACCGCGTTATAGGCGAAACCACGTTATATCAAACTTGCTTTGATCCACCGGAGTGCGCAGCCCCCCTCCCCGGAGCACTGCTTTACCGCGTTCTATCCGAACTCATGTTATATCGGGTGGCGTTATATCGGGGTAGCGGTGTATTACTAAATCCACACTCCTTAATGACATAGTTATACCCCTAACTACCCAGTGTAGGCAGCACTATGTTGATGGGAGGGCGTCTCCTGTAGACATAGCTACTGCTCTCAGCAAGACGGAGTGCCTATGCCAGCAACAGAAGCCCTCCTATCGGTGTAGGTGCTGTCTCCACTGAAGCACTGGTGCAGCTGCACCTCTGCAGCCTTCTAAATGTAGATAAGTCCTAAGTGACATGCGGGAATTATTTATTTATTTTATTAAGCGTGTGCATAGTCATCTAGCCAAGCGATGGCATCTTCAGTGGCGTGGTGCAGTTCTCCTAGGCCACCGTTAAACCTAGTCAGCAGGCATTCATCGACAATGTGCGTCATCGTCTATGCTGTGCTGCAGCTGCACAAAGGGCTGTCACGAAGGCCCCAGAGAACCTGTTCAACAGGGACCATTAGCGAAGGGGAAGGTCAAAACCAGGCGGGAAGATTGTGGGGTCGGCGACGAGGGCCTGATTGGGGATTATAACAGATATCCATTCCTCTCACCAGAATGGGCGACGTGACGGCAAACGTGCAGCTGGTGGTTTAAAAAGGTGATTGTGCAGTGGCAGGCTTGTGTTGGCATGTACTTTCTCCAGTAACTTGCTAGTGGCAACCTATCGTCTGATACTAGGAGGATCAATGTTGCTCAGAACTGGAAGCCATGCTAAGAAGATTGTTACACGTCTTGACTTTAGCTGCTGTCTTCTTCAGGTGGGCATGGTAACTTAGTGTGCGCTCTAAGGTCACACCTAGATAGGCTAGTTCTACTTCATGCTTCACCTTCTGACCATTCAGATAAACATTCAGTTCTTGGGTTGCACTGGCGTGAGGAAGATGGAACAAACTGGAGATGCTTGGCTGGAGGTGCCAAGTCCTACAGTAGTCAGCTAACTTTATCATGTCCCGGTTTAAGGTGGCATCAAGCTTGTGAAATGTCCAGGCCTGGGTACCGCAACAGATGTCATCTGTGTAAATGAACTTTCATGACTCCGTTATGGGCAAGTCATTGATGTAAAGGTTGAACAGGGTTGGAGAAAGCACAGAGCCCTGGGGTAACCCATTGCTTTGTCGTCTCCAAGCACTCATCTTCTCCCACATATGGGCTCTGAACTGCCTATCGCAGAGGAACAGTTCAATGATGCCTATGACCAGGGCTGGCTTTAAGCCGATTCGGCCGATTCCCCGGAATGGGGCCCCGCGCCTAAGAGGGCCCTGCAACGTCCGGGGCTGCCGGCAGAGCGGGGGGAGAAAAAAAAGCCGCGTCCTGCTTCTCCCCCCTCCCTCCAGCGCTTGCGCCGCCATACAGCTGATCAGCGCAAGCCTGGGAGGGAGAGGTGAGGAGGAGGAATGCGGCGTGCTTGGGGAAGAGGCAGGGCCAGGACGGGGATTTGGGGAGGGATCCAATGGGGCAGAGAGGGGGCGGAGTCAGGGCAGGGCTGGGGCGGAGTTGGGGAGGGGGGGCGCGTGAGACAATTCGCGTCCCGGCGTGGGGCCCCACACCTGCTAAAGTCGGCCCTGCCTATGACCCAAGGTAGCAGGACCCGTGGTACCTTCACGAGCAGGCCAGTGTGCCATACCGTATCATACACTGCTGTTAGGTCGATGAAAACAGCACCTATTTTCAAGTTTCTCTGGAAGCCATTTTCAACAAACTTGGTCAGCACAAGTACTTAGTCACATGTGCTACAGCCTCAGTGAAAGCCAGCTTGGTCAGGGCTAAAAATTCTCTCAATGTTGGGTAATATGCGCTGTAGGACCAAGCGGGGGCCAAAGGTTTTTCAGGAATTCTGGTAATATGTTGTCATAGCATGCAGCTGTTACACACTTGATGCTACCCAGTGTCTGTTACAGTGAATGGTTCTGGGCAGCTTCTGATATGGTGTACACGTTTAAATATACGCCATTCGTTCCTCACTTGTCTTCGTACCTGTTTCTCCAAAAGTGCTCTGGCCACTTTAAGTAGGTGTCCAGCTACCTGGTTGGGTGTCCCTGCTGGAGTAATGGAAATCAGAATCACATCTGTCTCTAGAAACTACTAAAAAGACAGACGCTGTCACTGGGCCTCTCTGACGTAGTGCACTAAACAAGAACGGAAGGTGAACATCGGGAGATTAGGAGGGATGTTTGGTTGGGTGTATGGTAGAACCTCAGTTACGAACGCCAGAGTTACCAACTGACCAGTCAACCACACACATTTGGAAACGAAAGTACACAATTAGGCTGCAGCACAGAGAGGGTGGGGGGGGGAAGCAAATACAGTATAGTACTGTGTCAAACAAACTACTAAAAAAAATAAAGGGAAAGCAGCATTTTTCTTCTCCATGGTAAAGTTTCAAAGTTGTATTAAGTCAATGTTCAGCTGTAAACTTTTGAAAGGCAAACCATAATGTTTTGTTGAGAGTTATGAACAAGCTCCATTCCCAAGGTGTTCATAACTCTGAGGTTCTACTATGCTATAATGCAGTCCTTCCTGGGAGCTGAGCACTCTAAATGGGGCATTTTGGGGTTCAGATAGTGTATTTATTACCCATTGCTCCCTGAGAGGTGAGTTACTCGGGGGCTAGATGCAGGAGGGCTGGGGTGAGTTATCACTCAATCCTACTCAGGAGGTAGGACACAGCAGGGGATTGCATAGTAATTTTTCAATGAGACACGTATTTCCCTCAAGCGAGCTATACCAACAGTGGCCCCTTGAAAGTTTTGAACAAGTTAAAACAAGGAGTTTTAATTGGAGTGGGGTTTTTTTGCTTAACTATAGCTATAGCATTTATTATCAAGCAAATGCGATAAGTCTTTGCACTGTCTTAGCATCGTTCATTCAAACATCCCAGAGAGCTTTAAAAAAGAACATTAAACTCACTTAATCCTTAGTGTCTGGTTCTTCTTTAAAAATGACTTTGCAAACATGGTACCACAGATTACAGGTTTGGTTGCTATCACAGATAGTTATAACAAGTGTGTTTAGCTTACAAGTACAGTTCTCCCTCCCCCAGCTGTCATCCCTGCAAACTCAAGCTGAGCTCTATGAGTTAAGCAGAATCTTTTCCATCTAGCAGATCATCACCAGTAATGATGATTCTGCAGGCTCTCAGTTACACCTGTGTCACTCCACTGCCATCAATAGCACTACACAAGGATAAATGAATGGAACCTAGGGTCAGATTGTGAGGCGGAATGGTACAAAGAGCCACACACTCATTTGTGCAGCCCACATAAGGACCATCCACAATTGTAGTCCTCAACAGATCACGCTCTTCATACGCTCAAAGGGTGCACCATGCCAAAGAGGGTGAGGAAAAGGTAGGACAATGGTTCTGTCCCCTTTTGGAATCCACCTGCCAGAGGTGTGAAGAATATGTTGAACACTATTACCCTGGTTTAGGCGTACGTAGGCAGTTTCTCTCCTGTTGAAAGTAACTTCATAAACGCCAACAGAAGAGCAGAAAAATCCTTACTTTTTTTTTTTAAAACGTGAAACACTGAAAACAAATTAGGGATTTGCATGTGAGAGAAACTGAACCAAGCTTTAACATACAGAATGGTTCTGTGCAGACAGTACCCTAAATCTTAAGGAACAGAGAGAAATCAACTGATGCTTGTGGTTCTGAATTTGTTGTTTGTTGGCTAGTTTAATTTTTATTTGTTTTTAATAAAAAACTGAAATAAAAGTTCCTGCATGAAAGTAATCCACATAACTATGAGGGAGTTCTATCTTCTCACAGGAGACAGTTCACAGGTAGCAAACTGAGCTGCAGATAAGCAGAGAGCTAAAAGACTACATGCAGTATTCACTGATTTGTACTGGCAGAAAGACGATGATAAGAAAATGTGTAAGACTGTCATCTGATGGATATCTTGGCAAGCATGCATTTAATCTAATCACTTAACGTAATCTGTTTTGCAACACTTGAAAAAATTATATTTATTTCATTGCTTTAGGCTACAATTAACAAATGTTTATTGCCTATGACTAAGGAAAAAGTTTTCCCAACTTGATTGGACTATAGCTACAGAAGATACTAGATGCTGAAGAATTATGGGCTAAAAATTCATTAATGAATTTCCCCCTTAAGTATCTACAGCTGCAATCACTCAGGACTGTAACTGAGTAACTAAAAAGAACATTCTAACTGAAATATTTAAGTGACCCAATTATAACCAAATGCATTGTTTTTCAGAATTTCCTGGAGCTACATTTTTCCTTTGCAGTCAGATGGCATTAAAGAAAGCTGTGGTGAGATGGCACAGAGGTTCTTCTCAATGGTTTCTTTTCTGCCATTATATTATGTAATTGTGCTATTGCACACTCTGTTCAGTTGCTTACATGGTGTGACAAAGTCTTATACCAGTACATAAAGTGGCCAGATGTAACTTAGGTAAATACAGTATAATTCCAGTTATCCCAATTCCTTTTATCTGAAAAACCTAGTTATCTGAATCTATCAGTGCGTCCCCCATGTAGCCCTACCTTAATTAATCAGTGCTGTTCATCGGAATGCCAGGATATCTGAAACTTGTTGATGTCCCCCAGGCCATTTGCATAAATGGGAGTTTATTGTAGTGATTTTGTTAGACACTATTCTACAGGACAAGGAAAGCAATTATCATATGTAATAGAGAATCAAAAGCAACCGGTATTCAAATGTGAAAAAATGGTCAAATAATACTTTTTGTAATCTAGCTTTAATAGCCATCTTGTTCGATAGTACAAAATGTTTGAATCTGTTCCCTCATGCAAAGTGTTAACAGTGTCACCAATGTGCAGAAATCTTGGCCAAAGAAATCATGTCATTGGGTTCCTGTAAATGTATTAGCGTTCTTTGTGTGATAGCAGATCTCTAGACCTGAAGTCGTTTTATACTGATGGGGAATATCATCTCTGTGCTGAGAGCTGGCACATGCCCTGCATATCATTTACTTCTCTTTTACATGGGACTAATGTATGTGCAGTAGGCCTTGTGCTGGTCTACTGCACAGAGGTGAACTTCACTCATAATGAGAAAAGGCTCTAATAGTTTATGGACAACATGATGCAACCGGAATACAATATCCTGGGAGGTTCTGTGGCTCACAGCTTTAAAGAGTACAGATACCTTGAACATAAAACATATTTCTCTTACATTTGTACCCAAAAGGGAACACTGCAAAATGCCATTACTTTGAGTTTTAAACAACAGTTTTACATTGTTAATATTTGATTATCTTATCATACTGTTTGAATATTTATTGACATTGATTCTCCATCATATACAGCTCTATCTTTACATGTAGGGTAATGAAAAAGCCTAGCTAAATCATTTATCTCAATTCAGTTTTGCTGCTCTCTAAACTATGATAAAACTTGGTTTATACCTATTGTAAGGAAAAGTGTGTTAACAACAACAATGTGCAATCACATTACCATGAGGACAGACATATACTGTAACATCACAAGGAAATATCTGTTTATGAACATCTAGCCTCTAATAAAACAGAACAGTTTTAAATGGTCTTGGTTTAATCATGTTTGAGGTCATTTTTCATAGTTATAGACTAGTAAACATTTTTAATTGTTGCCTAAGGGAATAGTATAAATGCAATTTTTTCCAGTGTAACAAAATTAGTTCAATTTACTTTATTAAATTATAAGACTGCTAAAATACCCATCAAAGTCCAGTATCACAAATTCATTCTTGCTAATCTTCTCCCCCTCCCCTCCCCCTTCCAGGTGGACAAACCAATGAATGCTTCCTGAAGGCCCCAACTGTCAGTATGTTACCACCATTTAAGATGCACCCAGATACGATACAGGTGCTCAGACACTATGGTGATGAGCACCAAATGCATATCCTCAATCATCTCTTATTTTTCCGTGTTCCATTGTCATATATACATAGCTTTATGTTAATTACACACCGAGGCATAGTCCTGTTCCCACTGAAATCAACGAGACACGAATCAGTCACTAAGGATGTGGAGACACATAGAAGTGCTACCTCTCATTTCAGGAGGGTTAACTGTTCTCTGAACCATACATACAAATCCCTTTGAATTCCATGGAAGTAGCATGCACACTCAAGAATTTATAAGGAGAATCTGACATACAAAGTTCTATGTCCATTGTTAATATGCTTTAGATTTTCTTCAAGTTATATATGTTAAGAAATGTAGCCTGAATATTGCAATTAGTAGTCAATCTTGCATAAATTACTCTAGAATGTATAGCTTAAATTTATCAGTATAAAACAAATAGATTGCTGAAAATTTGCATATGTCTGTGTTATCTTTATTGTCTCCCAAAATAATAATCAAAACAAATGGCTCAGTAAAGTAGTCTGCATGCTGGACAAACTATTCAGTGTGAAACGGCCACATCATATTATTTACAGTCTTTTAAAACTTTTTTGCATCACAACCAACAGAAGAACTGTGAGGATTGTATGGCCCCCCTCTATTCTCTCGTCTCTCCCTTATCCCTGATATAACGGTCCATGCTCCCCTCAGATTCCGACCCTTTGTCTCCTGCCCCCATCAAACCTAGTTTAAAGCCATCACTAAGTTAACCAGTCTGTCTTCAAATATGCTTTTCTTCCTTGACAGGTGGACCCCATCTATGCTTAGCAGTCCTCCTTCCCAGAACAACATCCTGTGGTCAAGGAAGCCCTCCTGGTGACACCATCCTTGCAGCCAGGCATTCACCTCCAGGATGCATCTGTCTCTGCGTGGGTCTTGACCAGAAGGATGAAAGACAACACTGCCTGCACCCCAGCTCCTTCCACCCTTACTCCCAGAACCCTGTAGTGACTTCTGATTTACTCAGGGTCATACCTTGCAGTATCATTAGTGTCCACATGGATGAGTAGCATGGAGTAGTAGCCAGAGGGCTGGATAATCCTCAACAATACTTCCGTAACATCTCAGATTCAGGCTCCTGGCAGGCAGCATACCTCCCGGGATGCCATGTCAGGCCAAAAGATGCGTGCCTCCGTCCCACTCGGAAGAGAGTCACCAACCACCACTATCCTACATTTTCTCCTGGGAGTGGTGGCTGTAATCCTCCCAGCCTTGGCGATATATGGCTTCTCTTCCTCTACCTTTGGGGGCAATTCCTCATTGCCATGTCTGCATAATGGTTCTTCATTGCTATGGTGGTGGGTTGGGAGTAGGGATGGAGCACAGCCTGCTGCCAGAAATAACCAGCAGCCAGTGTCCTCCTGTGACAGAACTATATCATCCTCCCCAGGTGGTGTAACAGCAGTCCTCTCTAGCTGAATAGCTTCCTCAGCCTTGGACATCTCCATATGAATTCCTCATGTGCATGGATGCTTCTCAACCTAGCCACCTTCTCCTGTAGCTCTCGCACTTGCATCCTGAAATTCCACCAGCAGACACCTTTCACACTGGACAGTCTCCCCAACCTGGCTTTCTGAGCATGGGAAATGAAGGCCACACTCTCTGCAAATCCACACCAGGATCTGGGTAGAGGCATTCATGGTTAGGCTCTCTGTCTGGATCAGGGGTTCTCAAACTGGGGGTCGGGACCCCTCAGGGGGTCGCGAGGTTATTATTTGGGGGTGGGGGGTCCGCAAGCTGTCAGCCTCCACCACAAACCCCGCTTTGCCTCCAGCATTTATAATGATGTAAAATATATAAAAAAGTGTTTTCAATTTATTTGGGGGGGGGGGTCACACTCAAGAGGCTTGCTATGTGAAAGGGGTCACCAGTACAAAAGTTTGAGAACCACTGGTCTGGATACAGGGGCAGGCAGAGGAGACAGGAGCAGCGTTGGCACTGGCCGTGCGACCTTTACTAATCATAGCGATTATGTGTGTACAATCCCTTCCTATGTCTGTTATCCTTACTTTGACAGAAGAGAGCCAGGATCTGCTTTTGAAAACCTTGACTCAAATTTATCACTGGTGTAACTCTAATTAAAAGTAAATTCACTACAGATTAATTTAGTCCCTTGTGTCCAATCATATTGATCTTTTGTCCCTTTGTTCAGACTGGCACATAACACAGTAGTTAGTAACAGGGAGGGCATGCAGGAAAAATATCATTCATATTGAACAGAATTTCCATTCACCGTTTTAATTTAAGAAAATAAAAAGAATTCTGGAAGACTAGTGTGGGGTTTTGACTAGCTTTTTTGCTTCATAGATGATTATGTTATTTACCTTCCCGGTAACATTTATGTATTTTTCTGTTATGTGCTTTATTTGTAAGAAACAAATTTCATTACTGAATAATGCCTCTATTTGCCAAATTATAAATGATTAATTACAAATTATTACATCTAATGAGGTAGAACTTTTTGGCTTCAGAACAGAAGATCTATGAGTCTAGTCATGACTGAAAAACTGGATGTAATTACTTCAATCTCAGCCAGGCAATAAACTGTCTAAGCCTTTATCTTCTTGTGTAGCTAGTTAAGATTTCATGGCATTTTGGCACCACTGAGATGCAGTATCTTATTTCCCAGGGGCACCAATGAGCAGAAAACAAGTTGGATTATGCAAATATTCCAGCACAGCATATTAGAATTAGACTTCACATGACACTTTATACAAATAATTAAATAAAAATAGAAGAGGTAACTTTGACCAACTTCTTTGCAGTGTATCTATCCTAACTGCTTCTAAGTAAAATATGAGCTAAGTGCCTAATAGAAAAACAAGAGCTTCAAAATTATTTGGAAATTTAATAATCATTAGATTTTAAAATGACTGTAATAAAAGTGACTGCTAAGAAAATAACCTAAGAATCATTAAGATTATATGAGTTACCATGACCATGAATCATCATTTTTATGAGCAAATCTAAAAAGTTTTAAACTGTCTGTAAGTGGATCTAACTTCAGTGACTCTAATGGAGTGGCACCCACTTACCTGAGGTCTGATTTTTGGCTCAGCAACTTGTGCTAAGTCTAGTTAGTACAAGTATAGTAAATAGTGTATTAGGTGGGGTCACTACAGTGATGAGTACTTCACATGAACTGATCATATATGATCCCAGATTAAAATGTCCAGGGACAAGTACTAAAAACCTAACCATGGAATCATAAAGGTGGTTTGAAAAAAATCTTAATGCTTTCCCCAGAAAGTATTTCTTAGAGAGAACATTTCTGTGAATGATATCACCATTCACTGTGCTGTCATTCAGCAAATACCCATTTTCAGATGCAGTACTTTCTTACAGTTGCAAAAGAATAAAAAAAGCAACATCCCAAAAGCTTGAATGGAGTCTCTTGGAATTTTGTCATTGACTTCGAAGGGGGGTAGGATTACGCCAAAATTTGTAGGTAAGTTAAGTCAAAATGCTTGTCTTACTATGAGCCTCAAAACATTCCTGAATTCTGAAGTATCCACGTAGAGCTGAATCTATTCTATCAATCTCTAAAACTCATAATACATTATTATATGGATGGTATATGTATATCCCATTATTACTGAATTTAGCCAATATCCTATCATTCATTAACTGCCATTTCTGTTTTACTAATATGTACTACCTTTCATCACAGTATCTCAAAAGACTTTACTAAGTTTTCTTTACCGAGATTACTTAGGCAGAAGAATACTCCTAATGAGGTAGGTATGCCCATTTCACAGAGGAGTTTACCAATGTTCAGAGATATTAAGGGACCTGAGCAAGGCAAAACAGTGTGTTAGTAGTGAAATCTGGAATGAAAACTAGGAGTTCCAACTCCAATGCTTTGTACCACACTTTGCCCCCATGATACATTTTCCCCCCTCCCCTCCTTCAACTACCACTTTCAAGTATGCCTGTTTTGCTTCTCACCCCCACCCCAGAGTGGTGCCACCAACATTTCAATTTCTATTTTTGGTGTTTCATTTATTAACCACAGCCTCTGTTTCTCAGTGTACCTTCAGACTCAGCAATTGCTTTGCTTCAGCCAAGTAATAGGATTGAAATGCATCTAGTTACAAATGCTTGCCAGGTCCTCTTCTTGCACACTAAAGCCAACAGCCAGAATTATCTGATCACATTCACATTCTCATACATTTTGAATTAATTAAAGCAGACCGAGTTTAGGCACTGAAGACTGAATTGTGAGATAAGCCAGGAAAAGGCATGCACTTGATTTTTTCTTTTTAAATTTCAGGTGTGAATCCTCACTGCTTGCAATGTCCTAAGATGACATATAATATACTCCCAAGAAAATAAAACCCTACAATGGCCTATCATAACTAAACACATGTACACGGGGAAATAATTGATTTAGAAAACAAAATTATGGAACTAGATAATAAGCATATTATCACAGGAAAAAGTAAAAGGGCAGGTGACTTATTTGGCCTAGATGGTAACTTTACCATCTGCGTTAAGTAAGCATAGCTGCACCCAGGAACAGAGTGATGAATAAATTATTACAAGTCCTCCTGAATTCTTCCCTTGATGTGTAGAGGAGAGTGAGTTGCTTCTAGAGCTGTTTATTTCCCTCTGAGCATCCAGCCAGCTCCTCTGGCTGGGGAGTGAGCATGACATTGGGAAGGAGAGAGGCCAGAATCTCCTCCCTACTCACTCACTTGCAGGGGAGTATTAGGTGAGTACAAGTCATAAGCTGGACTGGGCTGAGCAGGGCAGTTAGGGTCAAAGTCCTGCATTGCCGGGTAATAGCCCTAACAATCTAGTACCTTTATTTGTAAGCCAAACACTATACTGAAATTAACAGACTGGATTCTGTGTTAAAGTATTTGAAATTCAAACAATCTTGACCCAAAATCAGAACTCTCTCCTCTACACTCGAATACCAGAATATCATCGACAGCAACTAATATTCTCATAGAGATCGATGTCCTTGCTGGACTCTATGGTGAGCTATGCCCTTCGCTTCCACCAGCTATGGCAGTATTCACTTGTATATATTTTGTTTTGTGTTCTGTGGTGTTGGCCACAGAAAATAGAGACATTGTAAATAGAGGTAGAGAAATGTAAATTCAAAGTCCCTGATTACTCAGGTGAATATGAAAATTTTCCACAGCCAAGAGAAGAGAAAATTTTAGTAGGTCAAAAACTTTTCACAGAGCTTGGTCTTCTAAATTTAGAATGGCAACCTATAGAAGGGGTTATTATGAAGAATATGCAATCTATCTAGCCAAGGAATTCTAAGGTGCTAGACAGTATCTAAACTGTAAAAGTTTTCCATTTATTTTGATGAAGTTTTGCTATTTCTAGCATTAATATTTTATCATAATATGTTATCAGAACATGCTGCGTATTAGATTGAGAATAATCAGAGCCAGCACGGTGAAGTACTTTGGGTTAAATTGTGGCTGCCCACCCTAGGTGTGCTATACTTTGTTAAATGTATCATCTTGCTGTGCTTTCATTTTCGTAACTTGATTCTTTTCAGTAGAACGGAGATAGATAATCCACCCTCACATTGATGGCTACCTACAGTATGAACTGATGGATCGTGTATGAATGTACTGATTACTACTGGAATAATTTTTCAATGTATTTACAACACAGACTTTTATATATGGGGAAGATTTAAGAAGTTTACTGAAATGTAAGGGACAAAAATCATTTTAAAGATAACAGAAGCTATCCGATAACTGTACCTAGTTATAGTATAGTGTCTTCTGTTATGTTCCTCTTACTAGGAGGAGATGGAGAACAAACATCCAATGCAGTGCTTATACACATGAAACTCACCAAATCATATAATTATCTGCAATTCGCTAATGAAACTTGTCTAAGGAAACAGCTGCACTCACTTATGCACTAGATTTTCATTTGAGATCCTTTTATACCAGATTTTTTCACTACAGCTGAACAGGTGGATTCAACCCTTTTCTGTTTATTGTAAAATAAAACAGTAGGTAAATGATTTGTGAATTCTACTTAATTGGAGGCTACACCTATCTTTGAGCTTCATAAACCAGCAATCATGTTTTGCTTTTACTAGATTAACTAGCCTTCATTAAGGCAGAGTATTCATTTCTCTGATATATGACAGAGAGCATTAGCTGTATTTACTACTATACTGCAGCTCTTTGCTGGTACTAAATATAATTTAAATTATATCACGTGATATACAAAGTTGTTCTAATTCCCATATAATGCCAGACCTCTAAATGCTGTGAGAGCAAGATGAAAACACTGCACTAGCTCCTTTTTCATTTGCCTTGTTTCCATCTACTGATATTTTTGTTAAAATCATAGTTGGGAATTTGCGATGTATAGCAAAGGGTAACAAAGCCTTTTTATGTTGTCTTACTCCAAAGGGGTATGCATTTTATAAAATTAATAAATTGTTTTTTATGCAAGAAGATTTATATGTAAGCTACATGGAGACTCAGTCCCTGTACCACTGTCAGGAGAGATGCAAAATAAAAATTACTATGATGAATAGGACATCAGGAATAATTAATAAAAACTGTGATTTAAGTGAAAGCTATGAGAACCTGAAAAGACCACCTTAGAACAGCTGGTGTTTTATATGCAGTGAAAGGGGTGGTGGTAATGGAAAGACTCACATAATGTGCAAGACTACTGACAGATTAAACATAAAATAGATCTGTCTACACCACAGAATTGCACCAATTAAACACTAAATGTTCTATTGTTCTATGTACAGTTCAAACACACAGTCAGGTTCCCTGCCCTGAAGACCTTACTGAAGAAAGACACAACATGCAAGTGTAACAAACAGTAAGAGGGGAAGCAGTGAGGGAAAGCAGTATAATGGTAACAAGATGCTATTTCACAACTTGATGGTTATAAATCATTTGAATACCCTCCTCCCCCACTTTAATAAATAAATAAGTCAGCTACCCCCATTGTCCTCAACCTAGACATCATTGGTTGGCTGATTTCTTATAAAGGCAGAAGTAGATCTTGAGAAGAGGAGATCTGAAGGACAGAAGTAGTGGCCCATGGCAGCAAAAGTAAAAACATCAAGTCATTTTATGAGATGCTGACAAACAAGTGAACAAGTCTGGCATCATTGGTGGACTGGTGGCATAAAGGCAAGGCACTATGAGACAAGACCAGGTAAGAGAGGTAGATGCAGAGTTGAGAACTGAGGACATGAAGCTTTATAAAAAGGCAATAATGAAAAACAAAGACTCAAGGATTCAGAGGCAGTGTTGATATATTTAGGGTGATAGATGTTCTTGACAGCGTATTTGCATGGAGTGGAGAGCAGCAGTTTGGGAATCAGAATGACCAGGGAGTACAGGAATTAAGATATAAGGGGCAGGTCTGGATAAGAATATTTGTAATCTAAGTTTTTGCACTGTGCCCAATTTATTACCATATTTGAGTTCTTTACAAAGAGATCATTGCCACAGTTGGCTAGTGGACAAATTTCCTCCCTATTTTATCCCTTTCCCTTCTGTCCATCGTCCTCTTTCTCTCCTTACCGCTATTCATCCACCTTCTATGTTCTTCATTGCTTCTTTTATTGTTCCGTGCAATACTTGTAAGTGAATTGCAGCTCACCAGTGGCCCACAGACCAAAACTTGAGAACTAGAGGATTAAGAAAAATGGGATGGACTTAAAGGATATTTTGGATGAATATCAGATCTATTAGGGTGTCAAATAATTTTCAAAGTGGCAGAAACACAACTGCTTGAGTCACTTAAAACTTTAATGGCCAACACACTATATAATATTGAGAATTATCCTAGATAGTACACAGATGACCAAACACATAGCTCATTTTGCTCTCTAATTGTTTGGGAAAATCCTCTTCACAGGACTTAGATTAAGTAAATGTGCTATGTGCTGGGGGGGGGGGTGTCCGCAGGAGAAGGGATAAGAAATCCTCTCACAGATCACCAAGCCTCCATCATGGGGGTACACACATGGAGCCACAAGAAGCAGATCCATTGGCCCTGACCATATCCCAAACTTCTCTCCAGTAGGGTGCACAGAGCTACTGTAAAGCTTTGTTCTGCTGCGCACAGAGGGTCCATATACTGTATACTCACCACACTGCTTGCAGCAGAACCATACTAATTCTATTGCATTACAAATTGTCTGTAACCCTTAGCTGGGCTACAAGATTTAGGCCTCATCATTAGGAATCCCTCAAAGTCCAGGATGATTGTCTTTTATGGATTGTCAATTTTAAATTATCTGTGGGTCTCCTGATGGCTAATAAGGCCCCGTCTAGAGCCAGAGACTCTGCCACATTGCAGACACGCATTTCTGATCAGGGTGGGTGAACCTGGGGTATTGGTTCGAGCCACAGAATGTTCTGTCACTTTGTAGTGGGGCGGCTGCCCCACTCCCTGAGAATTTAGGCTGCAGCAGGCCAGTGGGCCTGCGCAGACGCACAGCCAATAAGAGAAGGGCTTATTGGGAGCCAATCAGAGCCCAGATTGGAAGCAGCCAATCAGGGCCAGGCTCAGCCCTATAAAAAGGCTGCTCAGTGAGGGAGCAGGCAGTCTGTCCCAGGCCTTTGAGAGGGGAAGGTCTGTCTCCAGAGGTGGGAGACTAGCACCTGGGACAGCGCAGTGCTGGGCAGGCCCGGGGGAGCAGAAGGGAACTCCAGCCCAGTGTCTGCCAGGCTGAAGGCCCTGAGGGGAAGGGCCTAGCCGGTGCGAGAGACCCTGCGGGGAAGGGCTAGCCGGTGCGAGGGGCTGAAGGGGAAGCGGCCCAGGGACGTGGACAGATGGAGGGAGAGAAGGAGGGCAGGATGGCTGCCACTAGAGGGTCCCTGGGTTGGGACCCAGAGTAGTGGGCGGGCCTGGGTCCCCCCCTTGCCTTACACCCGGCTGACGGGAGTGGCCGTCTTGGGCTGCACCAACCCCCTGAGAAGAGGGGTGTGACTTTGGAGGTGCAGTTGCCCACATTGGCCGGGGCGTAGAGAGACAGCTGATTGACCTGCCCCTGGAAGGGGACGAGGATGGACTAAGGGGCACTGCTGGAGGGCAGTGGCTCGAAGAGGACGCCGTGAGCTGGTGAGCGACACGGGCTCAAATGCCAACCAAGGGCGAGACAACGGGCGGGACACCACTGGGAGAGAGCGCTCCACTGGACTGAGCTAATTCCCAGAGACAACCAGCAGGAGGCGCCAGGTGGTGAGTCCCAACACCGTTACACACTTCCATTTCTCCATTACATGCAGTAGCATCTGATTCTCGAAATGCTGAGTTCCCTGCCTCAAGTAGTTCCTCCACTGTTGTCGGTTCTGTGTTGTACGTTCCCACGAGTGGATATCAATGTTCCATTTTCTCATAGTGGCCTTGAGGATGTCCTTGTAGTGTTTTTTCTGCCCTCCTGTAGCACGTTTATCTTGGCTGAGTTGAGAATAGGAGACTTGTTTTGACAGTCTGGTATCAGGCATCTGGACAACATAGCCTGCTCAGCATAGTTGATGATAAATAATCATCACCTTGATGCTAGTAATACTGGCTTGCAAGAGGACACTGATGTTAGTGCATCTATCATCCCATTTGATTCAGAGAATCTTAAAGTATATAGAATTGATGATACTTCTCCAGTGCTTTAAGATGTCTCCTGTATGTTGTCCACATTTCAGCCCCATACAGTACGGTAGGGATCACAACAGCTGTATGGACCATGAGTTTGGTTTTGATGTCATAATCTTCAAACCCCTCTCTCAGACTTGCACGTTTGAGCCAGTACTGGATTTCTTTATCAATACCAGCTGTCTGTGAGAGGAGGCTTCTAAGATATGATAACCCTGTAGAGAAAGTTCCATGGATCTATATTTCTGGTGCTGGGAATTGTGCACCAGGAGCTTGCTGATAGAGGACCTTTGTCTTCTGTATGTTAAGTGTCAGTCCCATTTTCTGATATACTTCAGCAAAGACGCTGATAATCACCTGAAGTTCTCTTGCCGAGTGAGCACACACTACAGCGTCGTCAGAATATTGAAGCTTGACAACTGAAGTCGGCAATGTTTTGATTCTGAATCAGAAGCAGCCTCCATTTGGTAGATTAGCTGCACTCCTACCAGGATCTTATCAGTGATCAAAATAGAGCATCGCAGCAAAGAGTATCGGGGCAATGACAGAGCCCTGCTTGATGCCTGTCAACCTTAAAAGGAGCTGTAGTAGGTCCATTACAAAGGATCACCACTTGCATGTCATCATGAATGAGATGAAGAATTGTGACAAATTTCAGTGGCTTACTTCAGAAGGATTTTCCCCAACACTTCCCTGTTAATGGAGTCAAAGACTTTTGTGAGGTCAATTAACCCCAGGTATAGTGGTGTGTGTTGTTCTCTACATTTTTCCTGCAGCTGACAAGCAGTGAAGATCATGTCATTAGTGCCTCTAGATGTTCTAAACCCACACCAAGATTCAGGAAAAATGTCTTCGGCAAGATGAAGACGACGGTTCCGGAGAAATCTTGCGAGGACCTTTCCTGCGGTTGCTCTATAACTTCCACAAGATTTGGGCCTACAACATAGTTGTAGGATTCTATGAAATTCTGTAACTGCTTGGTAGCTCAGTTGAAAGATTTTAAATTCATTATTCATTGTGAGCTAATAAGGAACGGCACTGAGCTTTCAAGCTTGCTCTTCAGAATCAATGAGAATCTCATTGACAGAGATCTTATCACTGTAGTGAAACCCCCTAAAAACCCCAATTACTATAATATTCGTTACATAGAATTCATACTAGACCCATATAGTCACTGCTGATCACAGAATCATAAAATCATAGAATATTAGGATTGGAAGAGACCTCAGGAGGTCATCTAGTCCAATCCCCTGCTCAAAGCAGGACCAACACCAACTAAATCATCCCAGATATAGATATACTGTATTGAAATTTGAATCTAAATTCAGCATTACAGTGGGATACATTGATTTGTGATTAATTACAATATTAGGGCTACTGAATGCCCTATGAATCTTTAGGATGAAAAAGGAACAATAGTTAAACCTAAAAACATGGGAAACTATGGCAGTTTCCAGATTATCAGAAAAAATGTTGATTTTTAACTGCAGTGAGTGGATCATGTTTTAATTCTGCTTCTTCCCATGAATCAGTTTATCATGTTTCAGGCATGGCGCTGATGTGGCACAATGCCTCGGATAAAATGGCTTACTGTTTGAGAAAGAAAACCTTTAGTTCTCTTTAGAATTTAAATCTTCAGCATGCTGCTCATAGAAAGCCCTGACTAGCCTAATCACTTTTTATTAATGAAATCTATAAGATGCTCTAATAATTTAATTTCCTACCACTTTTTAAGTGAATAAAGTGTAAAAAAAAAAAAGACACTGTTCATCAGGAAATAAAATACATACATTTGAATTCCTAACATTTAAATATCACAATATGCTGCTACACTTTATTTCCCATCATGCTGCATAACAAATTGAACCTTTTATTTTGCAGCTCAATTTAGATGCTTTGTTTATCCTCCAGTACTATGAATACATTCCTAGCTTGTTCAAATTGCAGTGTTCTCCCAGGAGTTCTCAGTTCTTAAAAAAACCTAGCAGTGACAGCCAAGATATTTTTGATCAAATATATTATCCTCTTTTTAAGACCATTTTTAATCACTCACTAAATATAGCCATCATTTTGTGGGGCCTTGAAGATAGCTGGTCTTGATCCTTATTAGGGAAGTAACTAGCTATTATTAGTGTTTATTATAATACATTAACACCACGTGACCCATGGTGCCTAGGGCAGCCCTCACTGCCAAGGTCAGGGCAGGCTGCAAAAGGGAGAGCAGATACCCACCAGACTTGGGAGTAACACTGAAGTTAAATGCCCCAACCAGTCAAACTGTTTCTGATCCCCCACCTGATCAAGAAGCAAAAAAGAAATCACACAGCCCCCTTTATTGCATTCCAGTTTTCTGGCTCCCAATCAGCACCCCAGTCCAGTACAGTGAGAAGTTATTTTAAAACTCTACTCACATATACAAAATGTTCTTCTGACCCCAAAGGGTCAGCCATGTTACCAGGTCAGTATCGGTTTGGATCTTACCCAAAATGGCACACTGCCAGCCAATCCTTTAGTATGTAAAACTAAAGGTTCTTTATAAAGAGAAAAGAAAAAACAAGAAGAGATGTTAAATAGTAATACAGTCACATACATAAAAAAAATTCAAAGTCCATATATCAGGTTCTTAGCAGTATTGCTGAGTTTGCTGGCTTGAAAGTCCCTCTGGAATACATCCACAGCTTAGATGGGTCATTCAGTGCTTTGTTCAGAGCTTCAGTTTGTAGCAAAGTTCCTCCAGAGGTAAGAAGCAGAATTGAAGACAAAATGGAGAAGATGCAGCTGCCTTTTGCCATGTGGCCTGTGCTTCCTTTGTTTCGAACAAAAAGCTGCCCAGCACATGGTTTGGAGGCCTTAGAGTTCTGTCCATAGGCATGCCCCTGCATGCCTTGCTGAGTCATAAGGTGTATCTGCCTTCTCTCAACAGGTCAATTGTATAGCTGATGGTCCTTAATGGGCCATCAAGCAGGCTAGGCAGAGCTGACACCCAAACTTTCTGGGGATGACACTCAGAAGTACAGCACAAGTTTGAAATACAGACATACATATCTATAACTTATAATACAAAGGTGATACAAACACATAAATGAGATTATCATATCTGGCAAGTTATACAGTTTTTGCAGATACCTTACATGGCATATCTGGCATAACTCATTACAATTTTACAATATTAATATTCATAATATCCTCAAGTGCCCCCAGATTCCATACAGCATCACACACTGAATATTAGTAATAGTCAGAAAGCGCCAGTGCAGATTTAAGTACTGTTCCTACAAAAGAAAAACCCAGGATTGGTTATTACTAAGGCTACGTTATGTCACCGAAGTCATGGAATCCAGAGACCTCCGTGACATTCTCTGCTTCAGCCCCAAGGGCTGCGGGACTCTGGAACTGGCAGCCAGTAGGGCCCTGGCAAGATTCCAATGGCAGGCAACAGCAGCGACAGGTGACAGACTCCTGAGGGGGCTCTCCTCGGGGTTCCAGCAATGAGTGAGAGCTTCACGCGCAGGGAGAGGGGGCGGAGAAGCCTCCGGTGAGCAGCTGGGAGTGTCCCATTTTCTCTTTGGGAAATATAGTCACCCTGCAGCTCCCAGCCGCTGTGGGTGGAGGGGGGCCCCTCTGCAGCTTCCAGCTGACACAGGTAGAGGGGGAATGCCACAGCTCCCAGCCACCACAGTGGGAGAGGAAACCATGGAGCCGCAGAAGCGAAAGTCACAGACAAGTCATGGCTTCTATGAGTTTTTGTTTATTGCTGTGACCTGTCCGTGACTTTTATTTAAAATAACCATGACAAATCTTAGCCTTAGTTATTACTATCAGAGTTACCCTCACTTACCACATAATGATCAACTGTAAAAGAACACTCTATTTTCAGGACTGGCACTTTTCAGTAGCAGTTTCCTCACTTCTAAGAACATAGGACCATACTCTCTCAACTGGTGTAAACTGGCATAACATCATTGGCTTCAATGGAGCTACACCAATTTATACCAGCTGAGGACCTGTCCCATCATTCCTCTTATGTAGAATGTATTAAGAAACAAATGTTGTTTTGTGGGCCATTTTATCGACTTCTCTGGTTTACCCCTCACCTTCTGTTTATAGGGTTAAGTGTAGGTTGAGGTTCAAGGCTCCTTCAATCGCATACTCGAGCAGATATGTCTAAAGGCCCATTTGTCCCACTCCAGTGTTTGCAGTTTCCCTACTATTGGTATGTTACTCAAATGAGTGGCAGCACCAGAGTGAAAAGTAGTTAATGTCCTGATCCATAAAGATCTTCATCATGGATCCCTCAGAGAAAGGGATCTTAGTTTCTTCCTGCTAGTACCAACAGTAGACTCACATTGTAAAAAGACAGCAGGCAACTAATGCCGAGGCCAGTGGAGGGGAAGGGAGGAAAAAAAGGAACATGGAGAAGATGTAGCCATATGCCCGAGATCAGAAAAGAGGCACTATCAGATATATCCATATGCCAGATAACAGGCAGGAGTTACAACCCATGCTGTCTTACATGACTTTTATTTTAACCGATGACTTCTTGGTTATACTCTGAAAGTGCTGTTCTGATACAGAATGCAGTCAACTATGGAGTGAGATGAAAAACATTTAATTTTGTATCTTGAATCACTCTCACCCAAATTATAATGATATCCAGAAGCATTAAGAGTGGATGTTTCTTTTTCATATACCACTCTAATAAAAATCTCTGCAAATATCTCTCATATTTTCAATACATTTTAAGATCATGATATTTTAAATGATAATGACATATTCCTGGCACTGTCCAAATAATAGTCTGACACATCCATGGCACCAGCACGATGTAATTTGTGAGATATGCACGTCATAGTCCTTACTTTGACTGACAAACACATGCTAGTTAAAAAGCTAACAAATCTGCACATTTTAATATGCAACATATTGATACTTTGGAGAGCTTAGACATTAAAAATAAATTCAGCTTCTTGACAGATTACCAGCAGCATTTATCCCTTTGTTATTTTCCAGTCATTTAATGGCGCTATCATTAGGAATCATTGTATGTAGAGTCATAGGAGTTATAAATTATTGATCTCTACAATGCAGTTATATTACATAGCATAATATTTTCTCTCAAGGAAGGTCCACTCAGCTATGCACCAAAGGAGTGTGTTATTTCAAAAGGACAGAATCCCTCAAAAAGGAGACTTTCATTGATCTAAAAGATTAAAACATACTGAATACAGTATGCTCCATTTTAAAAAAATATCAGAAAGATGACTGAATAAGTTATTGAAGCAGTGAAAAATAAATTATTATAAACCACCAAGATATGGATGGCTTATAATTAGATGAATGGAAGGTCCAAGAACTCACCAGAATTCTTATTTTTGTTTCGTGATATTTCTGTCCATAGCTCTTTTCTAGTATTAACTGCAAATGGACACAATAGCCAAAAGATGGCATGAACAAAGGCATCGTTTAGCATAAATTATAATGGATTTCCTCCCTCCTACTTCCCAGACAACCAATTACTATTTTTATTTATAATAGAACTAGAACTGCCAAAGTGTCATCATATATATAGAACAGAATTAATGATACAGTAACTTCTGAGCAGTGTTACATACATATAACATAAGGTTTCTTCTCTTTAAGCTGTTGTATGTTCAATCACATAAGAAATCCAGAAGTAAAAGAAAAAGGGGTAAAAAAAATACATCTTTCAAACGTGGGCACGCTGTGTTCACTTACGTCACGTAGGAAAACAGTAATCGTGAGAGCTCAATAGCAAACAGCAAGGCATAAGGTTATATTATGTGTTGCATTGTTTTTGTTGTAGTAAGGATTCATTCATTATTTATTTAATTTTTAATGCATTGCACCTATGATCTAAGGGATTGCACTGACACTTATGCCAAAATAAATCCAAGCATAATTATTTAAGACAAATAATGGAAAATAAAGCTGGAAAAGATTAGATTATCTGCCATATTCCCCTGTGAACTGCAATGACTCTATGACTGTACAGTTATTTATAGTGCACACTGTGACCACAGTGTAATCACTAGGGATACATGAACACAACTTTCTCCTTCCACTCAAAAAGCCCTCAGGCCTTTAACTGCTGAAAAAAGAAGACTTTCCATTAACTGCAATGGTCATAGGTCTTATAGCTATATAGAATCAGAGAAGATTAGGGGTAGGAGGAAAACCTCAGGAGGTCATCTACTCCAACCCCCTGCTCAAAGCGACCAACCCCAACTAAATCATCCCAGCTATGGCTTTGTCAAGCCGGGCCTTCAAAACCTCTAAGGATGGAGAGTCCACCATCTCCCTAGGTAACCCATTCCAGTGCTTCACTACCCTCCTAGTGAAATAGTGTTTCCTAATATCCAACCTAGACATCCCACTCTGCAACTTGAGACCATTGCTCCTTGTTCAGTCATCAGCCACCACTGAGAACAACCTAGCTCCATCCTCTTTGGAACCCTCCTTCAGCTAGTTGAAAGCAAATCCCCCCTCACTCTTCTCTTCTGCAGACTAAATAAGACCAGTTCCCTAAGCCTCTCCACATAAGCCATGTGCCCCTGCCCCCTAATAATTTTTGTTGCCCTCCTTTGGACTTTCTCCAATTTGTCCAAATCCTTTCTGTAGTGGGGGGCCCAAAACTGGATGCAATACTCCAGATGTGGCCTCACCAAATAGAGAGGAATAATCACTTCCCTCAATCTGCTGACAATGCTCCTACTAATGCAGCCCAATATGCTGTTAGCCTTCTTGGCAATAAGGGCAGACTGTTGACTCATATCCTGCTTCTCGTCCACTGTAATCCCCAGGTATCAGAGGAGGTGTTGGATCAAATTGATAAACTAAACAGTAATAAGTCACCAGGACCAGATGGTATTCACCCAAGAGTTCTGAAGGAACTACAATGTGAAATTGCAGAACTACTAACTGTAGTCTGTAACCTATCATTTAAATCAGCTTCTGTACCACATAATTGGAGGATAGCTAATGTGACGCCAATTTTTAAAAAGGGCTCCAGAGGTGATCCCGGCAATTACAGGCCAGTAAGCCTGACTTCAGTACCGGGCAAACTGGTTGAAACTATAGTAAAGAACAAATTGTCAGACACATAAATGAACATAATTTGTTGGGGAAGAGTCATAGTTTTTGTAAAGGGAAATCATGCCTCACCAATCTACTAGAATTCTTTGAGAGGGTCAACAATTATGTGGACAAGAGGAATCCAGTGGTTGTAGTGTACTTAGATTTTCAGAAAGTCTTTGACAAGGTCCCTCACCAAAGGCTCTCAAGTAAAGTAAGCAGTCATGGGAGAAGAGGGAAGGTTCTCTCATGGATTGGCACCTGGTTAAAACAAAGGGTAGGAATAAATGGTCAGTTTTCAGAATGGAGAGAGGTAAATCGTGGAGTCCCCCAGAGGTCTGTACTGGGACCAGTCCTATTCAACATATACATAAATGATCTGGAAAAAGGCGTAAATAGTGAGGTGGCAAAATTTGCAGATAATACAAAACTACTCGAGATAGTTCAGTCCAAGGCAGACTGCGAAGAGGTACAAAAGGATCTCTCAAAACTGGGTGACTGAGCAACAAAATGGCAGATGAAATTCAATGTTGATAAATGCAAAGTAATGAACATTGGAAAACATAATCCCAACTATACGTATAAAATGATGGGGTCTAAATTAGCTGTTACCACTCAAGAAAGAGATCTTAGAGTCACTGTGGATAGTTCTCTGAAAATATCCACTCCATGTGCAGCGGCAGTCAAAAAAGTGAACAATGTTGGGCATCATTTAAAAAAAAAGAGATAAGAAGACAGGAAATATCATATTGCCTCTATACAAATCCATGGTACGCCCACATCTTGAATATTGCGTGCAGATGTGGTCGCCCCATCTCAAAAAAAGATATATTGGAATTGGAAAAGGTTCAGAAGAGGGCAACAGAAATGATTAGGGGGATGGAATGGCTTCCATATGAGGAGAGATGAAGAAGACTGGGACTTTTCAGCTTGGAAAAGAGATGACTAAGGGGGGGCGGGATATGACAGAGGTCTATAAAATCATGACTGGTGTGGAGAAAGTAAATAAGGAAGTGTTATTTACTCCTCATAACACAAGAACTAGGGGTCAGCAAATGAAATTAATAGGCAACAGGTTTAAAAACAAATAAAAGGAAGTACTTCTTCATCCAAAGCACAGTCAACCAGTGGAACTCTTTGCCAGAGGATGTTGTAAAGGCCAAGACTATGACAGGGTTCAAAAAAGAACTAGGTAAGTTCATGGAGGATAGGTCTATCAATGGCTATTAGCCAGAATGGGCAGAGATGGTGTTCCTAGCCTCTGTTTGCCACAAGCTGGGAATGGGCGACAGGGGATGGATCACTTGATGATTACCTGTTCTGTTAATTTCCTCTGTGGCACCTGGCATTGGCCACGGTCAGAGGACAGGATACTGGGCTAGATGGACCTTTGGTCTGACCCAGTATGGCTGTTCTTATGACTCAAACACAGTAAAGGGAAGAAAGGATGGAGCAGTGTTTCAAAATTCTTCTTCCACAGACACTGAAGCAGAAACCCAGGCTCACTCAGCATAATCCTTCCTCCCTATGAGAAGAGATCAGGGAGGTATCAATATCAGTTCTGGATTTTCTCCTCTGTGGGAGATGTAGCTTCTTGCCATTAGAGTGTGTCTTGCTCTGAAATGAGCCCAAGTAATCCGAAACAAACTTGATGTGAATCAAGATAAAGAAAAATACCAATATATTTAAATATAACCTATATAGAGGAAGAACAGAATGTAGAAAGGAACATGAAGCATCCCAAGTATACAAATAGCACTAGCAACTCTGCTTCTGTATAGAAGAAGCAAAAACCTTTATGATGTGACAAATCATTTTTCTTCTCTTAAATTTTAGAGTCCCCCCTCGCCCCCCGACTAAAACATCCTGTATTTAGTCTTTTCAGATAAGAAGAAACCGACATACTATTACATTCCATGCTTGTTTTCACTGAGAAAACCTAAAAGCTTTAGGCTTCAGGTTTTTCAAAGACAAGATTTCTCTGCAGATTGTACTGAGTCGCAATCTCAATGGAAACCCCTCCCTTTCAACCTGAGAAACTCTTGGGGAAATGAATGCAAATCTTCAAAGAAAAGTTACTGGGAGAAAATGATGTTACTCAGGGAAGAGGTTGTAAGAAAAAATATGAATTGGTTTGAAATAAGTACTGGACAAACTCTTTGCAATAAAGTTTGAAATCACAATGTGATTTTAGGTTTGATTCTGAAACATTGACAGCTTTGGCTGTCGAGCAAAATAATTATTTAAATATTTTACATTCAGAGGACCTCTGCACGGGGCCTCAAGTCATCATTAAGGCCTGCTCCATTGCCTCTCTAAACCCAGGTTTGTACTACATCGTTTTCCATTTAAAAGGACTCTGATCATGGTTTACCTGGTTATGAAAACTCTATGTAGTAAAACATGCTGGATAAGGCTCTGTCTGATCAATGGGACTAATTACAGTACCGAGCACTATGGTAGAAAATGCTTGCAGGATTCAATCTGCTGCCAGACTAATGAGAAGGTGTTATAATACAGGGACATACCTCCTTGTGATAGCAAAATACTGCAAATGTACTCCAACTTTTTTTTTTAATTTGCAGGTGCTCTTGAATTGTGTATAATCTACATTTTCTATGAAAGACCATCACTATACCAGTAGCAAGTTCTGATTTTAGCAGTGAGCAGTTTTAAATTACCCTTGATCAATATCAGAATATCTGGAGGGAATAGCCTAAATCACCATCTTAATTTAATATTGGAAGTGAACTCCCTTTAAACTTGAAGCCTCATAAATCATTTGTTTTCTTTGACTACCCATAGGGAAGCTAAAGGAGTATGCAGTTCTCTGCTGCATGTCCTTTACTCTGCAACCAGTTTTTATTGGGACATTTAGTTGGCCAAATTGTGCTCTGCAGTTAATAGAGTTACTTTGGATTTACACCAGTGAAGCTGAGAACAGAATATGACCCATTACAGATTAGCAATGCAGCCAAAAATGCAGTACTTTTCTGTGCTTTTCCAGATTTTCCATCTGGAAGAGTTTTTGACCAGAAAATGCTGTTTCAGGTCAGTTAATTTATCAAGAACTTTGGACCAGATAAACACTTAGGGTGACCAGACATCCCAATAAAATTTAGGTGTTTGTCCCGCATCCCGCCGGCAACAGTAGGCTTCCCTCCCACCCCGTCCACTGGCAGCACTTTTTTTTCTTTTTTTTTTGCTCCGTCAGCGGACCCCCACTTCCCCCCCCCCCATGTGTCCCGATATTTTCTTCCTCTCATCTGGTCACCCTATAAACACTTAACAGAAATTCATCAATCATACATTCAGAAGCGGAAATTAAAGAGAAGTTTTTTTAAAAAATCATGCACGAAAAATGTTTTAATTCTGAGGCAAGAAAAACGAAAATGGAAAAACAGCCCTTTACATTTGAATAAATTGATTCTTCAGTCGTTCTATACACCTCTAACCACCCACTGGCCCGTATGTTGCTGGGACAAAGAAATACATTGATTTTAATATACAGCTCTTTGTTGGATTTAAAACAATCGAATTTGAAGATTGTATTTCAAACAAGTGATCACCCTTCTGGGAATGACAGACTCTCTATTTACCTATATGTTGAAAATTGTGATTTGCTAGTACTGTGTAGCACTGCCACATACGTAATCCTTTTTTTCAGGTCAGAGAAAATTATAAATTTGCTTCTTAATTGCTTCATTTCAGAGAAAGTTTTAAGCACAGGAATAAGGACAATCTGAGGTCTATTCCTGGCTCTGACACTAACTCCTTGTGAGCTTGAACAAGCTAAGGAAATTGAGAAAGAAAAGCTACCTGCAAAAAGAGACATGATAGTACTTCCTCAATATACTGTTGTGGGGATTTAATTAGACAATGTTTTAAAAAAAACTCTGAACATGTAAAACTCTATGAAATTAGTATGTATTACTAGAAAATAATCTATCACTAGGTACAATAAACTGTGTCTGTAGAAGGTATTTTCCTTACCATGTACTTATGTCCTACAATAAGCTTCCCTTATTTAGCACAGACGGAAGCATTATTTATATCTTTGTAAGCCAAATTTCTCCACAGTATTGCCAACCTTAAGTGTCCAAAACATGAGTTACACTCCCGCCTCTCCCCAAAGAAAATCATGAGATTTACTTTAAAAAACAGCAGGAGTATTGATGTAGCTTTAGATTTGTTAACTCCCACCCCTAATTTGTATGTGGTCATTACAGGTTGAAAATTCAACATAAACAAGAATGCAAGTCTCTATCCTGGCTGGTATAAAGGGGAATCCACTGACCCTCTCCTCTCTCCAGTGGTGGTGAACTGCAATTTATTATTATTTATAGCAACAGTGCCTCAAAAGTGTTAGTTGCCTCCCACTACAGAAAAGAGATGGGCCTTGTTTCAAGGTGTTTACAAATTAATTTAAGACATGGCAGATAACAAAACAGTAAGGAGAGGCAGAAGAGGAAGGACAATGAGCTTACACTTGGCAAAGGCTAAAAAAATAGAACAACACAGAAAAATAAATGAGATATTTAAATTGGCAAGTTTTGGGTAGGCATGTGGGAGGGAAAGTTAGGGGCTTTGAGGATCGGCTTAGGAAGGCAATTCCTGGGGAAGGGGAGACTTAAGAATTGTAGAGATGGTTGTGGAAGAAGAAGACAAACAGGACACTGAGGTTAGCATTATTCTGATGGACTGAGTGATCAGGATTGGGAAGAGTAGTGAAATTCGTCCCTTTGCAGAGGGCCAGCATGTATTTATACCTAGCAAATAATCCAAAATATTGTTCTATTGTGAATTTACATTAAATGTCAGATACTGCATATATGAATTGGGTCATGTCCAACCTACAGAAGAAGGTATATTTTTACAGAAAGTTTATCAACCTGAGGGTTGAAGGAAGCAGAGGACAAGGCTGACCTAGGATGAGATTGGAAGATGAAATTTTGAGGGATTTAAGAAGCCTAAATCAGTGGTTTTCAATCTTTCCAGATTACTGGACCCCTTTCAGGATTCTGATGCATCTTGCGTACTTCAAGTTTCACCTCACTTAAAAACTACTTGCTTACAAAATCAGCCATAAAAACACAAGCCTCACAGCACACTATTACTGAAAAATATGTTTACTTTCTCATTTTTACCATATAATTATAAAATAAATCAATTGGAAGATAAATATTGTACTTACATTTACATGTATAGTATATAGAGAAGTATAAACAAATCATTGTATAAAATTTTAGTTTGTACTGACTTTGCTAGTGCTTTTTATGTAGGCTGTTGTGAAACTAGGCAAATATCTAGATGAGTTGATGTACCCCCTGGAAGACCCTGCGTACCCGCAAGGGTACACGAATCCTTGGTTGAGAACCACTGGCCTAAATCCTCCCATTCCAACTCTTACTGAAGGAAGACGACTTGCAAGGCACCATTCAAGATGGAAATCCATTTTACATGCCACTAAGGCTACGTGTTAGTCACGGGTATTTTTAGTAAAAGTCATGGACAGGTCACGGGCAATAAACAAAAATTCATGGCCTGTGACCTGTACTACACCTCTACCCCGATATAACGCAACCTGATATAACACGAATTCAGATATAATGCGGTAAAGCAGTGCTCCGGGGGGGCAGGGCTGTGCACTCTGGTGGATATAATGCGGTTTCACCTATAACGCGGTAAGATTTTTTTGCTCCCGAGGACAGTGTTATATCGAGGTAGAGATGTATATACCCCTCACTAAATCTTGGGTGCTCTGGGGCAGGGGGCAGCCCAGGTGCACCGTGGGTGCTCTAGGGAGGGGCTGGCCCAGGATCCCGGTGGTGCTGGGGGGGGGTTGGCGGGGCTGGCAGGCTCCCTATCTGACACTGTGCGTCTCCCCAGAAGAGGCAACAAATTCCTCAGCTCCTAGGCGCAGGCGTGGTCATGGGGGCTCTGCATGCTGCCCCCGCACCAAACGCTGGCTCCGCAGCTCCCATTGTCTGGGAACTCCTGAGCCCCCTCCAACATGCAAACTCCTGCTGCTGCTGGGGTAGGGGGGTGCAGTGGCCTGAAAAGTCGTTGCAGAAGTCACGGAGGTCCTGGAAAGTCACGGAATCTGTGACCTCAGTGGCAGACTGGCAGCCCTAATCATAGCCATGTGAACCTGCTGCTGCTACTGCCACAAATATGTACAAGCAGTATGTATAACAAAGGATAGGCATAACTTTGTGTGGGAGGGTGGCACAATTGAGCTATGAAGGGGGAGGCATAGTAATAAAATTTCTATAGTTTCTGCCGGTAAATAACAATTTCAAAGATTTAATATACTTTGAGTCATTATCAGCCTGCACTCCAAAATAAAATGACAAGAATGCCTCTATTCTGATGATAGGTGCAATTCGCTATTTACCATTACCACAGCAGACCTAAGAGAAATTTTACAAATCATACATTTACATGACTAGCAGACCAAAAACCTTTGTATTCATGTCAGAATGAGTGCTTTTCCATTTTTTAAATAGCTTTAAAATAGGTGGAAAAAAGCCAGATGGATGCCACAGATACAAGACTAAGAAAGAATATTTATTGTACATACTGTTCATTGTTTGCGTGTTTTGGCAGCAAACTTTCTATAAAACAAAACCTCTGCCAACTTTGATTTATGTTTTATTCCCTCCCCCTTCACTATACTTTTTGTTTCCTTCTAAAAGTTGCCATATTCCCCCTCCCTGCACAGGGGGAAACTGGGGCATGGCTAAGACCCCAGCCAAAATTGGGGAAACTGAGGCACGGGGATGTGTGCAGCCCGTGGGAGTCTGCACTCTATAACAGAGGACTCTTTACAGAAGATGGTCATGGATATCACGGGACACCTCAGTCAAGACACTTGCAGCACACACTGAGGCAGGGCACAGAGAGGAAGCTATCCCTGAGGAAGGAACATAGTGTTAACCAAAAAGAGGGGAAATGGTTTCCTCAGATACACACAGTCCATGGGCAGAGCCAAACCCCTAGGAAGGCATGCCAAAGAGTGGGGGGATAAATCCCTTCCCCATCTGAGACCGGGTAATTGAAAGCCGGGTGTAACAGTTTGCTTAAGACCAGCTTTGCATGTGGTAGAGGGCCACCTGGATACACGTTTGTTTGAAGCAAAGAAGGAGTTTAAAAAAAGGATACAAGCCTGTTTCCTTTATTGCACATTGGCTGGTAGGTGAAGAGTACTGCCAGCAAAACGAAATACAGAATGTTTCACCCCACCAGGCTCACTTGTCTGGAGAGAAGTTAGAGAAAGGCCAGTATCTCTGAACTGGCAGGATCACGGGCGTTAGCTAGGAGGACTGAAGCATCTAAGATTATTTTGCATGAACTAAATGCTTGGTCATTTGAATTTCACATCCTTGGAATGGGTGTTTTACACTTGGCAGTTGCCTGCCTCCTCAGTCCTGGCCAGACCCAATTTAGTGAGGAAAAATTAAGAGATGGAGATTTTACTGAGTGTTGGACAATCCTTCAGTGCAACAGGGTTTCCTCGTAGGTAGGATGGGGTGCCAGACTCAGACTGAAAATTGAGCCGTACTCATTGGATCCGTGAAGAGACAGGAACATAATCCTGTGGGAGCTATTTCCTGTCTGAGTGGTGGCGACTACCTACAAGAGTGAAGCTAGGGGCAAAGGATTCAAGTCAGGCAGGGATATACATTGGTAATGGCCAGGTCTTCAAGTCACTCAGACTATGAGGTGGGTGGAATTTGAGAGTTGGTACAGGGACTCAATAAGGAACCATTCAGGTATAGTAAGATCTCAGGAAGCCTGGGTCTTTAGCAATAGAGCCCTGCACGGATACAAAAAGGTGCATCTGTATCCGATCCACGACCCGCAAAAATTGTCCGCAGATATCCGCGGATACAAAGCAGATACCCATGGATTTGCAGGGCTCTTTTTAACAACCAATTTTGCCTTAATGAAAAAACCTAGAACATGGAAGATTCACTGGTTACACAGAGAGGGTGGGGGAATTTACTCCCCTTCACTCTCAGTAGGCTTGGAGAGGGGAACAAGCATGATGGATCGTTAGTGGTGGTCTGAAGAGCAAGCCCACCCCACATTCACCCAAAAGCAGAGGCTTCTGTCTCACTGCGGGCATTATGACCTAGCACATGGGATTGCAGAGCCATTCAGGGTTGATCCAGCGGCCTCTCCATTATGATGGCGGCAGATGGGCAACCAGGCCCCATTTGAGCATGTGGTATTGCAACATTGTGCATCGGGGCACGGTGCTAAGCAACCTGTGCACCATGTCACAATGCTCAGAGAGAGGAAACCAGGCACAGCTGCGCAGGACAGGAGCGCCTGCTGGGGGAAGGTGTCGCTCTCCAGGCCTCTGGGGAAGGCGCCACTCATATACCGAAAGGCTGCTGGATGGGGGGTTGCCCCACCCCCCATTAGTTCCACCCCACTGGTACTCCTAGACATTTTAAGTGAATAAAGTTGCAACTTAATTAAACCACATCCATTGTTTCCGGTCTGTCTTTTGGTGTGGCCAGTCAATGTTTTCTCACATCATACTGCTATGACCCCAGTCAGTCCAAAGAGACTTTCCACCACATGCTAGAGCGAAAATTGCCCCCTCTCCCCCATCTGCACAGAACATGAAGGCCACCGTACTACTAGATCCTCCCTCCCACACCCGTCCCCTGAGAATCCAACGCGTAGAAAGAAGGATCGCTCTTCTAGCTGAGAGCAGCTGAAAGGTGGAAATGCATGAATTTATCTAATTTCTAGAATCTATGCACTGCAAAAACTAATTTTTTAGGATTCTATTAACTAAATGCATATTAAAGATCCATGACTACAGAACTTTTGAGTTTTCACCTTTGTCCCAGAGGGTCAGGGTGAAGGTCTGTGAAGTTGGTAGAAATTCTTGTAATCTTTAACAATTTCACTTACGTTAAAGATAAAAGGTAAAAGTACTTTTTGCTTCCCTGCCTTCCCAACCCCCACAATTCTGAATAAATCAAAGGTTGCAGAGCTGATACCCTACAAGAATGATCAAAACTGCAAGTTACTGCATCTAAAGTGGACTGTACCTTATACTGAAATGTGGATGCAACTAAACTCATTTTGGATAATACAAATTATTATTGAGTTATTTTACTAATTTCACCTATCTTTAGTCAAGTCACAACATCCAACATAGACATGGCAACACACAGATTTAGAGATTCTCTTTTGTTTTATTGAGCATGAGCATAAGTGTTTTTTTCCCCGAGTTGGTCATTATAGCTCTGATCCCACAGTACTGAATTCAACAGGAATATGTGAGTAAAATTAATTGCATATTTAAATGTTTGTAGCATCAAACCCTGAAAAGTCTGTGTTAAATGATGCCCTTCTCTGTTTAAAAAAAAATAGCAGACACATATAGAAAGAAAGAAAGAAAGCAAGAAAGAACAACAATGTACATTTTGCTACATCATGACCTCAGATACACACAAAAAGAAAATCATCAACTACTAGTGGGCCCTGTTTTAAATAAAGTGTAACTTGCAAGAAAATACTGAAAACTGTCTAAAATGGTGTCGAATTTTTACCATCTCCTTTTCAAGTTTATCTAATGACATAGTGTAAGAATTGCGCTACTGGTCTGTCTACCATACATATTTTGTCTGTTTTTCTTATTTTAAACACAGTCTGGTATAATGTGATGTAACTACACCTCTACCTCGATAGAACGCTGTCCTCGGGAGCCAAAAAATCTTACTGCATTATAGGTGAAACTGCATTATATTGAACTTGCTTTGATCCACCGGAGTGCGCAGCCCCGCCCCCCCAGAGCACTGCTTTACTGCATTATATCCGAATTCGTGTTATATCGGGTCACGTTATATCGAGGTAGCGGTGTATTATAGGACCCAATCCTCTAAGCCTGTACACACAATTTTACTCACCTGAGGCTCTCTTTTGACTGCTACATGCCACAACTTCCCAGGTCACAAAAGTGTATAACAGAACTAAATATATTTCATATAAAATGCAGGAAGAAAAGACCAAAAACTGAATACCACAGAGATAGTTATGTGTACTAAAAATATGGAGTTTTTTTTAATATAGCATTTTCCATGCTAGTGCAATTTTGAGGTTCCTGGCATGAAAAAAAACCCACTTCTGGAAATATATGTTAAAGAAACACAAAATCCATCACAACATATTATTGATATTCAGGATTCAAAGATGTAACCATGATTTAAATTTCTGAATTCCAGTTTACTTACAAGAAGAGAGTTCTGATTATTATTATTATTATGATGACTGCATTATCATAGTTATTTTAAACTGACATATCTTTAATTAAAAAACATTGAGTGAGTAATGATAGAGAGCCTGAATTCAGCAAAGGGAAATTACACGATAAACAATTTTCTGCATCAGTTATGCTAGTTTAGAGATCAAGAAAAAAATATTTTTTGTACCAAACTGAAGATTACTCTTTTTAAATCTGCTCATTATTTGATCCTTGTCATGTAAAGTTGTGAAATCAGGGCCGGCTCCAGGCACCAGCCCAGCAAGGAGGTGCTTGAGGCGCCAACGGAGAGGGGTGGCACGTCCGGCTCTTCGGTGGCAAGTCCCTCACTCCCTCTCAGAGCAAAGGACCAGCCGCCGAATTGCTGCTGAAGAGTAAAGTGGCGGCAGTAGAGCTGATCGCGTCTTTTTTTTTTTTTTTGCTCCTTGGGGCGGCAAAAACCCTGGAGCTGGCCCTGGTGAAAATGACTTACTTTTCTAGTTATAGTAGAAATATTTACTAAATTAATATTTTAGGGATATGCAATACACACTTTCCACACACAAGATCAGTTACAATCAATGAAACTGAAAAAGCTGAAATTTCAATAGTGATCTTGAATAGCAAGAGATTAGGATATGAAAAATCCATATAGTAGTACAGGTCTGTCTCATCTTACGCGGGGGTTCTGTTCCATGGTTAGTGCGTAAAGCGAAAACCCCATTGAGTTCAATGGCGGGTGAAATCGCCCGCACTACAGGTATAGTATTAAAACTGTTGTTTTTCTCTTTTTTTGTTTTTGCCGACCGCGTAAAGTTGAAATCGCGCATGTTAAATGCGCGTAAGATGCGACAGACCTGTACAGTGTTTTGATTATATATGCACACAATTATGTGTTCAAGGGGAAGGTAACACCTTGTATTATGTTTTGAAAATCTCTTCACTCTGATGCAGACCCTGTGGAAGCATATATCCTCAAGAGAGTGTATAACTGGTTGAATTCTTCTCACTGAGGTTAAAGTTCAACAATTATTGAGGTCAATGGACTTATACTAGGGATGAATTTGGCTAAAAATCATTAAAACAGTATGGAACAAAAAAGCAGTAGCATGTGCACTTATGACGACTTTTTCCTTCATAACAGAAATCTACAGACTATATTTTTCCAGCAATATCCAAATGTAAGCAAGCTTATTTATAGTGGCTAAAATATTGTTTAATATGAGTTTAGCAGCTTTATCAGCCATTAATTAGTTCTGAAAATTCATCACTTATTCCTGTGCAAAATAATTCCTGCATAAAACTGAGACAGATCATAACTAATGTTTGATACTATTATTTTGACATTGTGCCATGTCATTAACTATTTATTATATTAATATGCACACTTTCTCTAGAATACAGCAGTATGAAGCAACTGTGCAAATCAATCTTCAAATTCATTGTTGAAAGTGAAACATGCTGCTTTTATCATTTTACAGTATATTTTCTTCCATGAAATTCTGAGGTGAATAAAGCTTTAAAACACTGATTATAATAAACAATTAGAACCTTAGGAGGTTTGGAATTCTGGATGACTTAAGTCACACTAATAATCTCCATAGGCTTCAATGCGAGGAAGAGAATAGCTGATCATAATGTACTGTGTTTGTGAATCTGACTCTAAAAATAAATATCAAAAATCTTAATCCGAAATGCATAATTGTCTTCACAAGTTTATTTTAAGGGATAAAATTAGATATTTTAAGGAAGTTCATGAACTCAATCACATACCATAATCACATACCAAGGGAAATTATAATAGCTCCTTTAATACATATTGCATTTAATTTAAACATAAGCCATAAGATTTTAATGTCTATTTTGTATATTTTTGCATTGCTTCAAATACTGGTATTGAACTACAAATATTTAGTACAAGGCAACCTTTTAGCTCTCCAAAACTGTAACATGGATTTCAACCCAAGAAACTAGCATTCAAAATCTGATATCCTGAACCAGAAATATAGAACCTGAAGTACTGTGCAACAAATCTCATTGTATTTAAGAACCATAGATCAGTTTTTCTAATCTAGTTCGATGGCTTGCAGGCTATATACCCATGTCCAATATCTCTGGCTTCATAGTAACTGAGGACTGAATTTGGACTTGCATGTTTTCCCTCCTTCCTTAAGACGATAAACATTACAGATACTTAGAAATATTAGTGTTCATGCAAAACTTTAAGATTCTCAAGTTCACCTTCACAATTTAACCTAAGGATCCCAAAATAGTAATTTACATCTTGAAGGGAATATTCTATTATCTCCTGCTACAAGAGACCGATAAATGTCTGATCTTGTGTTTCCACTAGCTTTTCATCTGCAACTATTTCATCTGCATCTACCATATGTTCGGATGCTCTTTTTCTACTTAAACCGCATTCTTAACTACCAGTTCTATCATAATGAGCATCTCCCAATAGAATACAGCTTGGGTCATGTTTTTAGACTTCATTCGCAGTACTTCACAGGGGATCCTTTGAACTGAACACAGACTTTGCTGCATGGTATTCAGTAGTCTGATATTAATTGACAAAACTTCTTGAAAATACTATCAGGCACACACGTTCTTCTAAGAAACTAATGCTCATAATGACTAAATTGGCTCAGGTTCTGTCAATTCTGGTCATGCTGGGTATTGGAAAATAAAGCACCATCACCAGATTGTAAGATGTTTGGGGAAGTAACAGTGCTCTCCTTTATATATGTACAGTGCCTTTATATATGTACATTATGGGCATTGCCAGAAACAAAGCTTCCAGACAAAATAGAAGTGTACCTCATCCAAGGGGACTAATTTGATTTGTCAAACTTTCATAAAACTAGAGGATATGAACGGTTAGATGTGAAGCAGTAAGATTACTAGTAATTCTTTAAAAAAAGCAGTCCAGCTAATTTATACTAAATTGTTATGCAGTGTTTCCCCAAGTTCAAATGCCAGTGCCTGGGCTGGTGACTCAGACTTTTGTGACTGGTAATCCCCTTTACTACTTTAATGAAGAGTCCTTGTATTGGTTTTGGTGTCCTACTGCCCCCTGCTAGTCAAGTGTGGGTGCTTGTTGCAGAGCTTACGATATACTTTCCACTTACCTTTGAGTAACTGATATATTGCACATTAGGATCCACTCTTTTTATTTTGAGTGGGATGTCATGGAAGAGAAGGGTGTTGTCATTAAAATGATAGGTTCAGTATCTCGCCCTATAAATCATATTTGTGAGCAGTAATTTATATGAGCAACTCCATTGCCTATTTGTGTTAGTAAATGCCCCCTGTCGGGAGTTGGGGGGGGGGGAAGGGTGTCACATTCTGGCTCATAGATTGTTAATGGGACACGTGTATTAAATGTAAATCCATTATATATTATTTGTTAATGATTACACATACACTAAAATTACACCAAATACATACTACCATTGTTATGGGTTCAGCTTTTCAAAAGTGATCAGCACCCTAGGGCTCTTCTTTAGACACCTACATTCGTGACCAGATTTTCAGAAGAGGCCAGCTCCCATTTTTGACACTTACGTGAATGTAATAGATTTTCAGAAGTCATCCATACCCATCAGTTCCCACTGAGAACAACAGTGGCTTGATCAGGAAATGTAGGAGACTGATAAATACATATGAATGGATTAAAAGCAGCAACAAGGCAACAATAGCATTGTTTCAGAGTAGCTGCCGTGTTAGTCTGTATCCGCAAAAAGAACAGGAGTACTTGTGGCACCTTAGAGACTAACGAATTTATTTGAGCATAAGCTTTTGTGGGCTACAGCCTACTTCATCGGATGCATAGTTATTAGTGAAAATAATTTTTAAACAGTTTTAGCCATAAAACAATAGGTCACACCTAATAATTTTAAAGTCAACACACTGTCCTCGTAGGTTTGTAGTTATTCATTCTGTATTTTATCCCTTTATTTACTGTGCCATTTTTAGATATGTACATGATTAGACCTCAACTTGAGTACTATATCCAGTTCTGGGTGCCACATTTCAGGAAAGATGTTGACAAATTGGAGAAAATCCAGAGAAGAGCAACAAAAATGATTAAAGGTCTAGAAAACATGACCTATGAGGGGAGATGGAAAAAATGGTTTGGTTTTTGTCTGGAGAAGAGAAGACTGAGGGGGGACATGATAACGGTTTTCAAGTATATAAAAGGTTGTTACACAGAGGAAGGAGAAAAATTGTTCTCCCTAACCTCTGAGGATAGGACAAGAAGAAATGGGCTTAAATTGCAGCAAGAACGGTTTAGGATGGACATTAGGAAAAGCTTCCTAACTGTCAGGGTGGTTAAGCATTGGAATAAATTGCCTAGGCGGGTTCTGGAATCTCCATTGGATCCTGTACTGAATACAGTTTCTGCTGTGCCAGCACATCCTTTGGAAGACTACTCAAACAAGTCTTCAATTATAGGGAGCTGCAAGCAGCAGTAAACCAAGATCTTGGTTTACCAGGCAGTTATCTTCCCCACCCTTCTCAATGGGTGAGAGGCCTGGGTAATCTACAACATCTCAAGCGGTTGGAGTGGTTCCAGCAGCGCTGCCTCAGGAGGATTCTCAGGATCCGCTGAGAAGATTGACATACTAACATCAGCTTTCTCTCTGCAGCCAACATCAGCAGTATAGAAGCGCAGGTCACGAAACACCAACTTCGCTGGGCTGGCCACTCTGTACGTATGCCTGACACCCGCCTCACGAAGCAAGTACTCTTCTCTCAGTTAAGTCAGGGAAGAAGGGCTCATGGAGGGCAGCAATAGCGCTTCAAAGACATACTGAACGTACCCCTTAAAAAGGGAAGAACCAACCCAACAAACTGGGAGGACTTGGCGCAGAACAGAATACAGTGGTGCCACACGATACACCAACCCACAGCTCACTTTGAGGAGAACAGACGTGCTCATGAGACAGAGAAGCGACAAAGGATGAAAGAAAGGGCAGAACAGTTCAGCCAACAACTATGTCTCCTCCAAGATTACACCTGTTACTTCTGTGGGAAAATCTGCAGGGCACAAATTGGGCTAATCAGCCACCCAAAAACCCACCAATGACCCCCCTTGGCAGACATCATCCTCGCATTGAGGGACAGCCAAAGAAGAAAGAAGAAAAGTAATCTCCAGCATTGGAGATTTTTATGAGCAAGTTAGACAAACACCTGTTAGGGATGGTCTAGATAATACCGGTACTTAGTCCTGCCATGAGTGCTGGGGACTGGACTAGATGACCTCGAGGTCCCTTCCAGTCCTACAATTCCATGATTTGACAGGAGTCTGTATATCCTATTATAATGCATTAAATAAAGTACATTTAATTTCCAAAATAAGAGAGATCTTTCCCACAAAATTGTATCTTTAATATTTCTAAAATGAAAAATAAAAATAAACACATTTGATTTTAACAGGAGATCTTGAACAGAATTTTCTTATCTTTAAATCAATAATTTTTACTGGTGTTTAATTTCCACAGCATGAATGACTGCACCAAGCTTATAAAAATCTGTTTACATTATTTTAATTCATGATGATTGTGAACATTTCCTCATGGAAGCCTGCCTTACATGCCACACCACATACTTAGTGTAACTTGAGATGAATCAGCTTTTCTTTTCTTTGATCATGGCATTAAATTTTCTTCTTTTACAAAATCAGCTAGATTACTTTAAAAGTCAACATGTGAGATGAGGTTTGGATCCGTGGGCATGCCTATTTGAAATGGTGCATATGTAGCAATGACAATAAGAATGCTAAACCTGAAATATGGGCAAAAACCCCTAAAACACAAAAACAAAAAACCTACCAACCCTAGAAAAACACATCTCACTTTTAGGCAAACAGTTTGCAAAGCCTGCCACTTCGGGAAGCAAGTCAACCAGGGCTTTGCATCCACATTAGGGCTGAAGGCTATCAGGGCCAAATCCACCAAGGTATTTACACTCCTAACTGCCTCTTTAGGTGCCATTATTAAAATCACCGCCAAACTGACTAGATGCCTTAGTTTTCACCAGTAGGCAGCACAAAGCTGCTAAAGCCCTGGTGGCCTCAAAGTGGGGTTCTCAAATGAGGTATTCCCCTGCTTATCTTGCCAGCCTGCCCTGACCCTGTAGGTGTGCATTTCACTCTTGGATAGCTTAGGTGGCTCCCTGCTCAGCTTGCTAGTTTCTGAGGATCCCTTTCATAGACACTTAACTTTTCCCATACAATGCACAGGGAGCCTTGCAATTAACTCAGTGCTGAGAATTTCTGTAGGTGGCAGGGCACCTAGGGGTTAGGTGTTGCAATGTCTAAGTACCTTTGTGGATCTGGCCCCTAGTCCTTAGGGCACAGAGAGCAATGACGAAGGGATGAGACTACTGATACAATTTCGCAATTACACTTTCACATGGGGTTTTCTCCCTTTCCAAATTCTCTATTCTCCTTTTCCAGATTTCTCACTGATACATTAAAGCATAAATCAGTGAGAATATGACTGAAAGTTTTGTCATATTTTTATCAAATAAAATACAAATATAAAAGTTTCAACTCTGCTGTAATTTTTACAAGTCTATTAATAAAGGAGGCAAAACCTGTACATTCTCATCTTCCTTTTTGAGCCAACAGCACCACATATATTTGAGTCCAAAAACAACAATGCATGCTATTTGAATTGAATTATCAATTTTGCAAGGCAGACTTAGGAGAAACTTAACTATATGAACATGGCTCAAACAGAAGATGAAGTTAAGATTTTTAAGGATACCTTTTAGTATTAATATAAGTTGAACTGCCGTAACTTTTCTAAGAGCCACAGCTGAAACCTAGCAACCCAGTGGGACATAATTAGTAGTAGCTCTTGGTAGCTATGACTATAAAAAGTAGCATAATAAATTGCCCCATTATTTTGTGTTAGAACATGGAGTTCATTTCTCAGGATAAAATACTAGTTCCTACCCTAAGAAGAGACGGAAACAGGCATATTTTCCAAGAAAAAAATAAACTAGAATGTTTTCTGTTGATTCTTCAAGAAAATTAATAGTTTTGGTTACAAGGTCTAATACACACACACTTCCTTGAAGAATAAACAGAAAGCTAATTGAAGATAATATAATAATTTAAAAACAATATTCAACTAGTACTGAGTTTTAGAGAAGATAAAAAGAGTTGCATGAATTGGGTAATATGTAGATAGACTGAATTTGTGTTAGAATTTCTGCTGTGTAATGGGGAAGAGGGATAAGACGACAAACACAACATTGCTAAGTAATTTTCTATTGTATAATACTCCATTTCAACCACACCTTCAACCCACACCCCCTGCAATACTCAGCATTTACTTTTAGGGTGAAACTGCATTTCACTTAATACCTTAAGGAGGACTTAAGGTATGCGTAGGTCCTTTGCTAGAACTTTGAAAAGGGTGAACTTCATCTGTAATGGGGCTGTGAGCTTGCCAGACCTCATAACTAAGCAAGGTAAATGTTGATCCATATTAGGAGGGAGGACCTTAAGGTAGGTTGCACAGGATATGGTGGTGCTGTTTCAGTAGGTGCCTTCTTTTCTTTGAATCCATAATTAAACCACCTGCATGATTCTAAGTACTGTGCTACATTTTCAAAAGAGATGTACAATTAAAGACTTGACCACTTGTGGTCATTTAAGATGCTTTGGATTTAACATCTAATCTTGAAAAAAATACCACACAGTCTTAACCAATTCTGTTCTGGGCCTTTATATTCTCCCCTCAAATTTAACCCCCAACTCCAGAATGAGATACAAAACATGAACCCACAAAGAGGGTAAATACAAATCTCACTCTCCTCTCCCTTTCCAGTGAGCTGGGTTTCTGCTTGGAAAGTTGTCCCGGTACATTCTCACTCTTCTCAATTATATTCTCAGGGCCAAACATTCAAACAGATCTCTATATTTGCTTTCATACATTTACCTTAAGCAAGCAAGGTATAGGTATGCTTAGCTTAGCTACCCGATTTCTACACACAAATATGGCACGTATGCATATACACCACTGCACTGTCAAAATTTGTGGACTCCTGGATAGAGGTCCATTTAAAAAAGACTAACAGTTTACAGTTAACCCCCAAATTCTAATGAGCCATATAGTTACTTTTAATTTCTCCAATACTCTGTCACCAAATATTTTTCATATTATGAAATCAGGGTTTTCCTGGTGCAAACCCTGACAGGGAAGAGCTGAGTCATGGGTTCTTTAACAATATTCTTTTCTTTATGCGACCTCCTTCCCCTTTATCATTAATTCATGCAAAGGGAGAACACAAAGTAACTTATTACAGTGCATGTAGGTGCAAAACTATTATAAGAGCCTGCATTTAAAAGACCCAGGGCATATGTATTTGTAATATTAATCATAGCCATAATGTTGCAATGTATTGGAACTCCCTGAAACAAAGTGGCTAAAAGGTGATGGCCTGTATATTCATTATCTGCATTTGTATATGAATGTATGCAGAACAAATATGTGCAATTCAGATCTGTGGTCCATAAAAGGAACGTGAAATTTGTGTGAGACCTAATGCATTCCACTTCCTATGGTGATAAGGACTAGACACGCCATGCACAGGTGATGTACTTATTGTTATTGTTTTATAGTGCCCAAAGGTATACTAGACAAAGAATGACACAGGACATTGCACCAAAGAGCTGCCAATAGAAATTCAGACATGCAATGAACGATGAATAGGAGGGAGGAAATGGTGCAAGACAGGATGAGGATTACAGCAATCTCATTACATATGCACATATGTTGGATATGGTACATTTTTCTCTTATATAACACACATAATAAAGCAATAAGTTAGTGAAGTTCTTGACCCACAGTAGGCATCATTGAACAGGTCTCTGTTCAGAAGGGATTTAAAATGAGGAGAGAGTGATGGATTTTCAGTCCAGAGTCAGTAAGGGTCTTTAAAAGTACTTAGAATGGGGTATGTGTCATAGTCATACCAGAATAAGAAATCCCCTTATAACGTATGGAGGCTCTGTGCTCCATTTCAGAGAAAAGAAGCAACTTTTGTTAAATATATTCTCCGGGCACACATGGAACAACTGCCACCTTTGGTAGGCAACTCAGTTTGTTGAGAAAGTGTCAGTGAGATAAATGGGTAGATGAGAGTATGCTAATTATGTACTTCTTTTTGTAAGAAAGTCAATAAACAAATGACTGCTGTTGATTGCTAGCGAATGGAAGTAGCGAACAAGGGAGTTTTGTGAGGGAGTTTTCCAGGTGAAGGAGGAAAGACTACATAACGACTGGGGCGAGTTTGTCTGTTTATTGTGTGTCTGCTTGCTTGCTGTGTGCTTGCTTGATTAAAGATTATAGTGGTCTGTTGTGGGGGCTGTGTGCTGAGCCAAGCAGCCTGCCAGGCTAGGCTGAGAGCTCACTAATGAGGACCTAGCCCGCCATCCTTTGATCCCTAACTCCTTTAGTGTCCCTTGACAAGGGGTTGGGGCTAAATCAGGGAGAACACAGGATTAAAGAGACAACTCCTAAGCAACCACAGGAGGTAGCGAACCCTGGAGTTTTGCAAGGGAGTGCGAGAGGCAGATACACCTAACAACCATACTCTAAACTTAGGCCAATAAAAAAAACCACCACCCCCCCCACAAGCCAGCAAGAATTAAAATAATGTAGGCAGGGTAAGGGTAAGGGCTATCCAGTCTATCGCACTGAATGCAGCATGTACAATTACCTGCCTTGTGGGCAAATGGCATATGTGTACATCCAGTGCAAGCAGCTCATGGCTCTCAAAGACACAGCACCAGCTCTTGAGGCCAGAGTGGCTGAACTGGAGGAGTTAAGGGAGACAGAGAGGTAGATAAGGAAGACTTTCAGGGACAAAACAGAATGGTCCCACTCCCAGTGTGACAGCCTCTGTGTTATTAAGGAGGGTTAAAGTCCCAGCAAAGGAGAACATTAAGCTGCAGTGGAGGGAAAACAATCCCATATCTGGGAGCCTCCTTCTAGGGGATGTCATGGTATCCTCTTGCACTAAGGATACCCCTCCTGGGGAGGTAGCCCCAGTTACTAGGAAAAGCCAGGTAAAAGTAATTAGAAATATCAATAGTTGGATTTGTGATGACTGGGAGAACTATGTGGTAAATTGCCTGCCAGGTGCAAAGGTTGTGGATCTCACGAGACATCTAAACAAACCTATGTGCAGCACCAGGGAGGAGCCACCGGTTGTGGTACATGTAGATATCAGTGATGTAAGAAACTATAGGAGAGAGGTTCTGGAGGCCTAATTTAGGCTGCTAGGTAAGAGACCTCCATGGTAGGATTCTCCAGTTCTGCGTGCAGGGCCAGTTAGACAGGCAGAACTGCAGGGTCTCAATGCGTGGATGAGCCTATGGTGTAAGGAGTAGAGAGTTTAGATTTTTTAGGAACTGAGGAACCTTTTGGGAATGGAAAAGCCCATACAGGAAGAATGGACTCCACCTAAACTAAAACAGAACCAGATTGCTGGCATTATAAAATTTAAAGAAAAGGTTCTAGAAAACTTCCTAAACTAAGAGCTGTGGAAGAGCTGGTAGGTGCAGAGAAGCACATGGTTAAGGCCAAGACACCCTTTAAGGATAAATTTAATTAAGGAGGAACTCTATATCCTAGTAAAGAGGTTAAGAAAAAAGTTGGTAAAGTACAGGTAGGCACTAGTGAGGAACAGTCAAACCTAAGAGAGTCCCATTTAAATATAACACATTAAGATAAGCACCTGAATATTGACAAAGTATTCATGTACTTATATACAAACGCTAAAAGTCAAACACTGAAACAGGTGAACTAGAGTGCATGGCATTAAATGAGGATATTGATATAATAGTCATCATGGAAACTTGGAGGAATAAGGATAAAAAAATGGGACACAGCAATATCAGGGTACAAAATATATAGCGATGACAGAGTGGGTGACACTGATGAGGGACTGGCAGTATGTGTGAAAGAAAGCATAGAGTCAAATAAAGTAAACATTTTAAATGACTCAAACTGTACTAGAGAATTTCTATGGATAGAAATTCCATGCTTGAACAATAAGAGTATAGCAGTAGGAATATACTACTAACCACCTCACCAGGACAGTGATGGTGATTGTGAAATGTTAGAGGGGCTACAAAGACAGAAAAAAATCAATAATAATGGGGAATTTCATTTCCTGGGTACATATCACCTCAGGAAAGGATGCAGAGATAAAATTTCTAGACACCAAAAATAACTGCATTTGGGAGCACCCACAAGGGGAAATCTAATTCTTGATTTAGTCCTAAGTGTAACACAGGATTTGGTCCAAGAGATAAATATAGCTAAACTGCTCAGTAATAGTGACTATAATGTAATTAAATTTAACTTCCTTGTAAGGGGAAAAATGCCAAAGAAACCCATCACATTATCATTTAACTTCAAAAAAGGAGAGCTACACAAAAATTAGGAAGCTAGTTCAACAGAAATTAAAAGGAACAGTCATCAGGATGAAGTGCCTTCAAACTGTATGTAGACTACTTAAAAATACCATAATAGAGGCTCAATTTAAATGTATACTGTAAATAAAAAAAATAGTAAGAGAATAAAAAAATGACACTGTTAAACAGCAGAGTAAAAGAGATAGTTAGAGGCAAAAAAACATCCTTTAACAAGTGGAAGTCAAATCCTAGTGAGGAAAATAGAGAGCAGCATAAACTCTGGCAAGTCAAGGGTAAAAGTATAATACAGTAGGCCAAGAAAGTTAGTTGCTCTTGAGATTCTAAGGACATAAAATTGCTGCTATTTTGAAGTACATCCGAAGTAGGAAGCCTGTCAATCCGTCATTAGGGCCACTGGACAATTAAGGTGCTAAAGGAGCACCCAAGGAAGACAAGACCATTATAGAGAAGCTAAATAAATTATTCACATTGGTCTTCTCTGCAGAGGATATGGCAGAGATCCCAACACCTGAGCCATTCTTTTTAGGTAACAAATCTGAGGAACTGTCCCAGACCGCGGTGTCAATGGAGGCGGTTTTGGAACAAATTGATAAATTAAACTGTAATAAGTCACCAGGACCAGATGGTATTCACTCAAAGCTCTGAAGGAACTCAACTATGAAATTGCAGAACTGTGGTATGTAACCTATTGCGTAAATCAGCCACTGTACCAGATGACTAGAGGGTAGCTAATGTAATACCTATTTAAAAAAAAAAAAAAATCTCCAGAAGCGATCCAGGCAATTACAGGCCAGTACACCCAACTTCAGTATCAGGCAAACTGATTCAAACTATAGCAAAGAACAAAATTATCAGACACAGATAAACACAATATGTTGGGGGAAGAGTCAATGCAGCTTTTGAAAGGGAAATCTTGCCTCACCAATTTATCCAGCATGATCCAGTGGATATAGTGTACTTAGAATTTCAGAAAGCCTTTGACAAAGTCCCTCACCAAAGGCTCTTAAGCAAAGTAAGTAGTCATGGGATAAGAGGGAAGGTCTTCTCGTGAATCAGTAACTGGCTGAAAGGCAGGAAACAAAGGGTAGGAATAAATGGTCAGTTTTCACAATGAAGAGAGGTAAATAGCAGGATACCCCAAGGATCTGTACTGGGACCAGTGCTGTTCAACATATTCATACATGATCTGGAAAAGGGGGTGAACAGTGAGGTGACAAAATTTGAAGACAATATAAAACTACTCAAAATAATGATAAGTCCAAAGCTGACTGTGAAGAGTTACAAAGGGATGTCACTAAATTAGAGGACTGGGCAACAAAATGGCAGATGAAATTCAATGTTGATAAGTGCATAGAAATGCACACTGTAAGAAGTAACCCTAGCTATAAATACAAAAATGGAGTCTAAATTAGCTGTTACCACTCAAGAAAGTGTTATTGGAGTCATCGTGGATAGCTCCCTGAAAACATATGCTCAATGTGCAGAGGCAGTCAAAAAAGCTAACAATGTTTGGAACCATTAGGAAAAGGGTAGATAAAACAGAAAGTAGCATAATACCACAATATACATCCATGGTATGCCCATACCTTGAATACTGCATGCAGTTCTGGTAACCTCATTTCAAAAAGCGATATACGAGAATATGAAAGGGTGCGGAGAAAGGCAATGAAAATTATTAGGGATATGGAACAGATTCCATACGGAGACTGGGACTGCAGATTAGAAAAGAGATCACTAAGGGGGATATGATAGAGGTGTATAAAATCATGAATGGTGCGGAGAAAGTGAATAAGGGAGTGTTATTTACCGGTTCTCATAACACAAGAACTAGGGGACACCTGATGAAATTAACAAGCAGCAGATTTAAAACATAAGGAAGTACTTCTTCACACAATGCACAGTCAGCCTGTATAACTCATTGCCATGGAATGTTGTGAAGGGCAGAAGTATATCTGGATTCAAAATAGAATTAGATACATTCAAGGAGGATAGGTCCACTGATGGGCTATCAAGCAAGATGGTCAGGGATGCAACCCCGTGCTCTGGGTTTCCCTAGACCTCCAACTGCCAGAAACTGGGACTGGATGACAGGAGTCGGATCACTAGAAATTGCAGTATTCTGTTCAGTCCCTCTGAAGCAGATTAGTGGGCTAGATGGACTAGTGGTCTGACCCGGTATTGTCGATCTTATTGGTTCATGTTTTCAATGAAATAAGTCACTAATACTAACTCTGCTAGTATATCCCATGCCACTACTCAGAATGCATCCACATTTGTGTATGTTGTATAATAAATGTTATGACATTACATTTTATGTTGTCACTGTTTTGCCTCTTACTATAATTCAAACTGTAGTCTAAATGTATTTGCAAATATATTGTACTTTACAATCCTTAAAGTTACTTGAATCAAGCAACATTGTTCGAATACAAAATCTGCCTCCCTTTATAAGGTTCTCAACAAATCATTTATGTAGGTACTTGTTTACGGCCAACAGGAAAAACACATCAATAAATATATATTAGCAGCAACTCAAGTTACACATTATTGTACATTCTGAACAGAACATAGGATTTTTCAGTCTATATTCTATATACTGATCAAGGTCTGTTATAGCCATTAAGGCAAAATTACAATAAGATTTACTTAATTTTAAACATGTTTTAGTAGAAAATCTGCGATATTTCCATCACACTATTTTCAAAAAAATATCTGTACATTTATATACTGTATAACCCAAGTTGCATTAAAGAAATGCAATGCATAAAAGGTTTTGCAGTAAATCTACCCTTTTGGACAGATTGAGGCCATCCTGAGATCATTTAAACTATGACAGTAATTTTAGTTATTTGTTCTAAAAGAAATGTGGCTTGATGATTTCAAGTCAGCCACAATTTGTACTGCTGCTGTGTGTTTTCATCACCAGACTAGCTTTGTTTTTTTTTTTTTAAAGTGCATTACAATGGGCTCTGTTTGGTAAAGAAATAATTGCTAGAAGCAGACTGATTTTGTACCTTTCAAATTAGGACAAATGCTGGTTTAGTTTAAAACCAAGTCCATGACTCACTCCCACTCTAAAGTAACATTGAGTTATTTCTTATTAGATATTACCATGCAAAGATGAGTAAGCTCACCATGGAACTGATGCTGCTTCTAGTGAAATCAATGGGATGATTTCAGTGGGAGTTGGATCAGGCCTTATGACAAGAGTGCCTTTTCCCCCTTCCTGCATATAGCTCACTGCTCTAAAGAAGACCTCCTTTTTGGCACAAATCTGAAGTGCTGATTTCTGCTTCACAAAGACTTCCTATTGAATGGAGCACTTGGCTAATATTTTATTTCTAATTCTGCAATTTTTTCAAATGTGACATAACTGATACCACCTGAGACGAAGGGTAAGGCTACAATACAGCGCTATATCAGCGTATCTGCACCGATGCAGCTGTGTCACTGTAGCATATATGGTGAAGATGCGCTACGCCAATGGGAGCGCGCTCTCCTGTCCGCATAATTCTCCACCTCAGCGAGAAGTGGGAGCAATGTCAGCAGGAGAGAGTCTCTCGCTGACATAGCGCCAGTGTGGACAGCGCAAAACTTGCATCACTCGGGGGGTGGAGGAGGCTTTTTCACACCACCGAGTGACACAAGTTAGATCGACTTAAGTGGTAGTGTAGACCTTCCCTAAGAAATTCTGGTAAACAAACATACCAAGAAAATGATAAGGCTAAAGACAGTTAAGGTACCTGAGCAAGCAGACTATCATAACCTCAGTGACTACTCACTACATACATTTTTCATTGCTGTGTATCCACTTAAACACTAGTGAGATAAATTTCACATTGGGCCTGAAGCCAAACCACCTTTGGTTATGGTTCCATCAGATCTCACAAGTTAAACAGGGTAAGGCCAGGTCAATACTTGGTTTACTGAACTCCAAGAAAAACCTGCACATTTTTTAGATGAAATCACAAAACCAAAGTCCAGTCAATTGGTAACAGAAGACCACATTTTCTAAGCGGCTTCTAATTCTACATTGCACCAGTCCTTGTTCTTGGAAAAACCTGCATTTGTATACCCAAATCACAGAAGCTAACTAACTTACATACCCAAAATTAAGGTCAAGTTAAAGCCTCTTTGGAAATTTTGGCCTACAGATCGTATGGCAGTTTTTGCAATGGTTAGTATTATGGCCAAATTCAAAATCAAGTGATTGTTTTCTACTTACCTAAATTTTTCTCTTACTCTTCATTGCTAATCCTAAAATGTTACGTGCTGTTATTCTGTGTTGTTAAACACCAACTTTATTACCCTGCCGGGTGAAGTAATGCTAAGTAGCCTATATTTTTCTCACAGATGTTATGAGGCTTAATTAATGTTTGTGAAGTGTTTTTAGATGCTTAGGTGAAAAGCACTACAGAAATGCAAAATATTTGTTACTCATCAACTCATGTTCAAAAGTAAGTTACACTCTGCATGAAGAGTATAGCATGGTTCCGTATGAAGAATTCCATGCTATACTCAACACGCTGTAGAATTTGCATGGTATGACTTCTAGTGTCTCGGTCCTTGATCTCTCTCTCCTGCCTATGCTTTATTGAGCCTGCCTGTGAACTCATTTACACTATTTCATACACTCCTTTGGCTTCTGATTTACACAAGTTGTACGATTAGAATCAGGTTTCTTGGTTCTAATGATCAGGCCAATGTGACTTATGACATCAGTGATAGGCGCTCTGTTCATTTAGGTTCTAATTCAGTCTCACTTACTAATGCTGACAAATATCTTTTTCCATAAGTAGTTAATGGGATGACCTGTAAGGGTGGCAGAATCTGGCTGCTAATATTGAATTCCAGGTTAATTTGATAACCTACATTAACACAAAAATTCAGAAGCTGTAAGTACAGAGAGCATGTCCACGTGTCAACTACAGTGAGCATGCCTGCTCTTTACCATTAGAGACTGTGGAAGGCTGATTGGCACATTGTATGGAGAATTATGGAAAGGTTTCAAACTATCCTGAGACTTTGAGGCACTTAAATGAGCAAGGCTGATGGCCTCAATCATATCCTATCTCCCATTTAATCTATAAAGAAAAACTAATATAGAGCCAATGTATTGTAAACCAACTGGTGACATCTTTATTATAAATTTGCAATCTCAGTATACAAATCTCTCCTAGGTTGCTACAGTGTATATTAAGTAACAGCATATCACCTAAGTTGGAAGAATCTAAGGACATTAACAGATCAGCAGCTATGTGTTTAGGTCTGTCAATGAAAGACAATATGCCCATTTTTCTCCCCATCGAGCAGACAGATTAAAAATACACAAGTTTTCCTTCATAGGCACAATAAGGTGAGCCATTACAAGTGAAAGACATACAACTCACCTGATCTGAGGCTCAGCAGAGCAACAACAAATGCAGTTAGCCGTGGCAAGCTTGGGGCTATATAAAGCTTTATTAACTTAAACAATATATATATTTTCAAGATGGAAGATGTAACTAAAATCTAATGCAATTCTCAAATCTAAATACCTCTCCTGATCCTAGTGATTTGCTAAAAATACCAGATATGTTTGCATACCTCAGTTTGAAAGCATATCCTGTTTACTTCCCTTTCAGCAGAATGATCTCTTTCACAAGAGAAGAAGAGGACCTCCAACTCCTATCAAAGCACTGCAATGGGTGCAGAGTGGGAAAAGGAGATATGGTTCCAAAGTGGTTGTTAAATTTCCCTTCTTTTCCTTCTCAAATGATGACATAACAAAGAAATTTGTTCTTTCTGAACATCTCACTCTTGCTGTTGAATGACGTGGCTGCCTTCCATCTTCTTTACTCTTGCCCTGTGCAGGGCCGGCTCCAGGCACCAGCCGAGCAAGCTCGTGCTTGGGGCGGCAGATTCTAAGGGGCGGCTTCCCTCCAATCCTTTTTTTTTTTTTTTTCTCGCTTCGCCGCTCTGCAGGTTTTTCTTCTTTTTGGTTCGTCGCTCCAGCCACCCTGTAGGGGATGGCAGCGCGGAGGAGGGGAGCGCCCAGCTGGGAGCGGACTGCGCGCTCCGTCTGCCCCAGCCGGTGGCAGGTCTGCAGCAAGCCCGGCAGGGCAGTCCGCGTCCTTCCCTCCCCGCCGACCGGAGCGGCACGGAGCCCTCCCGGCAGGCAGCACGGCGGGAGGGGCCGCATGGTGAGCGCTCCGGCTGAAGGAAGCCCTGGCCGCCCCCCTTCTCTCTCTCCCCCCCGCTCCCTTCCCCTCCCCCCCGCTAGCCGGGGCGCGCACTCCGCTGCCCAGGGCACATCTGCAGCGCAGGGAGTCCCCCTGCACCCTGGTTCTGGCCGCCCCGCATGGTTTTTTTGTTTTTGTTTTGTTTGGTTGGTTCTTTTTTGCTTGGGGCCGCAAAAAAGCCAGAGCCGGCCCTGGCCTTGTGCCACTTAATGTGCAATGATACCACAAGCATAATCTCAAGCTATTTATGCCAAGAAAAGGAAGCTAAATTTTACTCCTTTGAAGTCTGAAATTCTAGTATAAAAGAACACCAAACACTTTTTGTAAGTAGGACAGATCCATCAGAGATAGTTACAGAGTTCTGAAGCCTGTGAGTGCCATGAGATATTATAGAAGGTCTCAACGTATGCAAATCTCAGAACTTTATAAATTCATCCTGTTCTGGAGACAGGGAAAGTTGGTATTTTTAAAATGGGGACTTAGTGTTAAATCAATGAAATTCACCCTGTATGCCAAGAAGCCATATACAGAAAAAGTGAAGTGTTAGGCTCCAAGACCGTATGAAAAGATATTCATGAAGCAGTGATGAAGAGAATTACATAGAAGACTGCTTTAATGAATAACGTGAGTAAAATTTAATAATGGTGGCAAGTACAAAAGAAGATACCAAGAAAGGATGTTGACCTACAGTAGCAAATGTTATAAACATTTGGAGAAGGAGTGTTTACTAATGTTAATAAGACACTCACAATAGCAAAGGTATGACTTCACTCACTTTAGATGACATTTTTAAACTTACATAATAAATGCAGGGAAGCCCAACTGAAGTCCTGGCTAGAGTTCAATAGATGTCCAAAAATATATTTCTCTGTTTGTAATGAGCGAAATTTTGCCCCTGGATATACCTACATGGCCCTTCATTGCAAATATGATAGGAAAGACATTTCTCTTTGGTTAGTCCTGACTGTATGCCCTGTCTCCTGCATATCAGTGAAGTACTCACTGAATTTCTTGAGAGCCAGTGTATTTTCTTCCCTTCTCAATTAAATACTAGAGCTGGTTTAATAAAATTATAATAATCAAATAATAATGTTTAGCCAAACACACAAAATTAAACAAACAATGAATCTGAAGAAGAATATTCAACCAGTTCTAACTACGAATTTATAATTATGTCTAAACACAATCAAATGCATTTTACCTTTTTCTGCTCTTCTGATCTGTTGAGTGAATCCATACATATACCTATTTCTGCATAATATATTGTGTACCCAATAGACTGTAACAGCTTCAATTTCAGATTTAAGTAAAACCAGTAAAATATAAACTATAGGAAGAAGGACTGCCTTTATAACAGATATGCGGATACAATCTTAAGCAAAAGTTGGAAGCAATGATAATAATGTATGATGATAAATTAGAAGAGTTAACAATAAGTAATAAATTTATATGTGAATAGAATTTTTTTACAATAACACCAGAATCCCAATTTTTCAATTGTGACACTTGCGTTAAGATGGTTAATTCTACCTTTTGGTTCTTAAATTAGCACGCAGAAGCAATTCTCTGCTCTCCATTACATAGATGTAAATTTGATTTCAGCTTCCAAGATTTCAATAGTTATTCTGGATTTATACCAATGTAACAGCAGTACTTGACCGTATGTCTAATAGGATTGTTTGAGCACACAGGTCCCAATGTCAGCATCCAATGTGAACAGGTGCCCTAAGTTAGGCATCCAAGTTAGAAAATAGTGCCAATAATATTTACTGGTCATTTATGAAAATGTGCATTTCAAGGATTATCACAAGTGCCCCTCAAAATACAGGTATAATTCCCCTATATAGGCTATGGTCCCCTAAAAAACCTATGTATGCTAATATCATGTTTTCTAAATCATGCTGCTCACCACTTAAACCCAAGAAAAATCTTTTGTGCGAGTGCCATGAATGCTGTTCAGTTGGCCTGTGTGCAGAGAGTCATGAACTGTTCAGCAAAGATCCAACTACCCCAAGAGCTCATTAAAAAGCAGCCCTGACTGACTGTAAAGAAAGACTTGTTGCTGTTCAGTCCCCCATGCCAGAAGAAGAGTGCTACAATTCAAGGCAGAGGGTAGGCTTATTGATAAAACTGGATTTTTAGAGGTCTTGGCAGGGAGATTGAGACCCGCCCCCCTCCATCCTGCAGGGGAAAAATGACATATTTCACATCATGCATAAATAGAATCAATTTACAGCAGCAACCAAAGACCCTAAATTCTTGGGTTGCCTGAGGGCATTCACTCTGAGAACATGTGTTTTGAGAAAAATTGGTGCAGCGAGGCACACAGATGAAAGAGCAAATAGGTTCCCTCCCCCCCCAAAACGATAACTTTAATGATAGCATTGAATTCTGAAATTAAGCACAGCAGGTAGAAAATCCTTGCATGGTTTCCATGAGACACGGCACTTCTCTCTGCCAAAGCATAATTTTAAAGCCAGAGGATTTCCCCTCTGAAAAATACAAAAAAGCTCACCAGTAGATATACACCCTGTGCTATGTAGTTGGACTAATTATTAATGCACCGATTTAAACTTTATTTTGAAAATGGGAGTCTGAACTCCAGGACCTCCGGTCATCTTCAAAGAAATACAGAATCACATTACAAAAAGTATTCCCAAATGCTTCTAGATACAATAAACTTGCATTACAGCCAATTTAATCAATATGGTTTTGAAGGGCACATATTACCCCCAAGTTAAATCCTTCACAGCAGCAATAGGAATTACTATACTGCTGTGAATTATGTTTCAACAGAAATATTACATTAAAGAGAAGATTTCAGCATTCTGGATGCATGTGAGAAAAGAAACAAGGTTACAAGAAAATTAAGGACTCTGGTATAGTTTTGAGAGCTTGAGATGGGGAGCTGGTGTAGCACATGAGTGGGGGCCCTACGAGGCATTAACCTTGCAGAGACATGGAGCCTCAAAGGACCTACAACTGAGACACTTCCTGTTAATCCTGGTCATACATGTATATTAGATGATGCCTACACTCCTTCACTTAGTGAAGCCTCACAGATGGCCAGTGCTTGTCCCTAATTCTTTTCTCCAGCTCAGCTGGAAACAGAGTTTAAATATTTTTAGGATAAAATAAAGGGGGGGAAATCAGTGTAAGGAAACAAAAGCATTAAAGAGAAATTAATAATTGTAGATACTCTGTCAGAGTAATCCAAGTCTAACTGAATCATGAGAAGAGTTGCTGCTTTGCTGGCCCAACATTATGAGTTTAGTATAGTAACTGCATTTTTGGCTTAATGCCACAGCAAAATACAAGCCTCAGACAGTAAGAGCTGGTTGCAGGTTCCCGGACTGAATCTAAAGAGGTTAAGGACATCAGAGATAAGTTTAAAATCTATTAGGAAAGAAAGCCCAATGCCTAAACTGGTATCAACCCATACCAGGTTGGCTAAAGGGAAGAAGATCTTCTCTGCAGGTCAGCAATGAAGCTTTTACTTCAGAAAAAGGAAATTTGTCCATTTACAAGGGTTTGTGTGTGGTACCTAGAGTGGAGCAGGCTAAGCATTGTAAATACTACATGACATAATTTAGCCCAATATGCAATTATCCGTTTCTTCGCAGGGATAGTTAAGTGGAGAGTTATCTACTGTTGAGCAGGAAATTATTGGCGAATTTTTATACTAGTTCAAATACTGTATCTATGTTATTTTTGAAATTCTTATTCTTAGGGAAGTATGACTTTTTATAAGTAAACACTCCGTATTATTTTTATTAATTACTAATGCATCCTAAGAACCTATACAATTAAACAAACGTTCAAAACATAGACAGTACTTGGAGATCTCGTTTCCTATTTTTTCACACCTTTGCTAATTATTCACTTTATTTTTTGCAAATTACCATAAATGACTAATTTTCTAAAGAAAGTAAAAGACAAAAAACAAAAACAAAAAAATAGAGACATTACATCCAATGACAAAATCATGTATGTAGATCAATTTAGACAAAATAATTAATGATTAGACTCTAGATTATACAAAATATACATTTTAAAACTGAGCAGAGAAAACATACAGAAACCCATGAACAGTAGGCCAAAGTCACGGGGGCCTGAATTTGGTACCTATCTATAGAAATGCATTGCAAAAAATAAAAAAAATAAATTAAAAAAAAACCAACACAACAAACACAACACACTGGACACAAAAGTAGAATTTAAACAGTTATTTTGTTCCCAGCTGGGTTTGATTCACATTCAGCTATCTACTTCCAGAGCCAGATAGTGGAGTGATACAACTCCTACCTGCCTAGAAAGTGCAACATCCCTACGGACTCTGATCCTTTATCAGTCAGAGGCCACTTCTTTGAAAAACGGTCAGGACACAAAGATTCTTTTTCAAACAAATATTCAGTCTTGCCATTAGTATGTTTAATTCTTCCAGTGAATGTTTGATTTTAATCACTCACTTTACTGGATCCACGTAATCTGTTCTCTGAGGCTCCTGAATGAAATAATTTCTCCTTAGATACTTAGGAGCAATGGGAAATGATACTGACTGTACCCAACAGTGTTGTTCTGAATGGGGGGGTAAATTTCAGAAGTACCTCAGGGCCTGTCAAGGCTAATTCCCCACTCTGGCGCTTCGAGTGCAGAAAGTGGGGGGTGGCAAGGATTCTAAAAATTAATACTGGCCACTCCAGGCCATACAATACTGGTCACTTACAGCTTTTCTCTGACCTTGGATTGGTAGATGCTACCACCACTCAAGTGCAAAACCCCTTTGAGAGCCCAGGAAGGCACACTTGGGAATTCCTTCCTGTGGGGTACCCTCAAGCCTTTTCACACACACCCCCTCTGGGGAAGAGCTGGGAAAGAAAAAATGAAAAGTAAATCAGTTGTTGCCACCAGCTAATTAAACAACATGTGCACAAACCTCTTAAGACACAAAAATCCAATTCTGTTCTTAAAAAGGTAAATTTTATTAAAAAAAAAACCAAGAAAATAAATACATCTGGGAACTCAGGCTATTGCTAGATTTTAAAAGAGCAACTACAAGGATTAAGCACCAAGAATAGCTTTCTTGAGGTCCAGCTTAAAGTTACAAGCAAAACAAAAGCACCTGGGGTTAGCACAGAGGAATCCTCAAGCCGTAACGAAATAAAAGGGACAAACCCAATCGCGTCTTCCTAGACATTTCCTGATCTACTTACATATCTGGGATTTTAAATGAGTAGTTTCTAGGTATGATACTGATGATTTTTTTTATACCTGGCCCAAGCTTCTTACAACATAGCTGCTGCCCTGTCCCCTCTCCCCGGGAGAACAACAGACAGACAAAAGGGGAGTCTTTTCAATTTTAAAAAATTCTAGCCTTCCCATTGGCTCTTTTGGCCAGGTGTGCACTCACTTCCTTTTACCTATGCATAGCAGTGAGACTTAACCCTTTACAGGCAGAGCACTTAGAGAACAGCTACTAAGAGGGATTTTATAGCTACTGGCTGGCCAGCTGTTCATAAAAGGGAGCTTACCCTCCCCCCCTTCATTTATTACAGGGCCAGATTTTCTACAATATTTAGATGCTTAAGATACAGACAGGTGCTTTTGAAAATCCCACTAGTCACCTGTGCAGGTTAGCCCTTAACTCCAATAGGTGAAATCAATCTGCACCTTTAGGTGCCTAAAGACCTCTGAAAAAAATATCGGGCCATAAGTAACTTAGGAACCTAAATCCCTTTTTTCAGAAGTAATTTGGATGCTCAAAAATGCAGATAGGGACTTAATAGAATTTTCAAGGCACCTGAATAAGTTAGGTGCTTACCTCCCATTGAACTCATTTGTGCACTTTTGAAAATTTTATTCTGTGTGATTGGTTCCCTGACTCTCTACAGCTTTACACATTTCCTACAAATATGTACACAAATGCAACCATAAATGTATGCAAAATCTGCATATGCTACTATGCTATATTTTACAATGATTTTGAATAAAACCTGGGATTTGTCAGTGCTAAAAGAGACCTCTATCTTTTCATCCATGTAATCAACTGCGAAAGTTATCTGAGCACATTAGACAATATTTTTTGCCTATGCATTTGCACATCTCAGATTGTTGAAAAAACAGGTTAGCATTAGTATCTATATACATCATGGAATTATTATAGAATTACTATTTGCATTGCATGTCCTTATTATATTATCTTTTGTTTCACAAATTCAAATTTTCTTCTTGAATGGATTTAATCAGGAGACCCAATTCTATCATAGAGTACAAACATTGGATGTCACAGTGCATCATGATACTTTGCTGGATATAGATTAAAACATCTTTATGAATGGGATAAATGGTTTCTAGAATCTGATCTAAATTGATTGGTCCAGACACAGCAATCTACTACCATGAGTGTGGTCCTAACAGTGTAAAATTTCATTTTGGACAACCAGAACCTCCTTTAAAATTACTACATAAAACAAAATCATACAGCTCCACAGCCCTCCACTCATCTTTGCCGTCCTGACACTTCTTCATAATGTGCTGTCAGGTTGAGCTAGGACCCTCAACAGACTTCGTATATGTAGTTACTACTCTGGTCCTCTCTCTGTTCTCTGAGAACTGCTCCTTTCAATAAGCTTCTCTGCATGTCTCTGAAGCTGTGTGTTCATGAGACAGAAAAAATAAAGTCTGTCGTAAATAGTAAACATACTTAAACATTTACACAACATCTTAGATATGCACCAAGATCTAATGATAACAGTGGGCATGGAGTGTGATAGCCCTGGGTAAAGACCAGAACGTAATTACTAATTAGCAGCTATAATGGTACTCACTAGAGGAAAAAATAGGAAGTAAGTCAAGGAAGAGGTACAGCCATCCATCTCCAAATTGATGATATTAAATTTACAAAGTGCTGGGAACCATTTGCGGCACTGACCCTTGTCTGGTTACTGCAAGTAAGGATCAGTCTGTGTTACATAACAAATATCACAAAGAAACTACAAAAAAATGTTGTATTATACAGTGTATGATTCAACAGAGAAGAATAATTTCTCATAAACCAAACTACTAACAACTGGAAAGTAAATTAAGACACCGAGTTTTGGTAACTTCTGATATGTACAGTCTTGCATAAATTTGCCATTAAAAAGGCTATAGTCATTGATGACTTAAAAACAAAAAATATTAAACAACATGCCTGAGAATAAAACTGAAATCCTTCACTGCCAACAGAAAAAACAAAATTTGAGAGCACATGCAGGAAATTCTTGCCTTTCACATACTGAAAGGTTTCAACAAAATGTGGCAGTGTTCCTAAGTTTCCACAGTGTCTTTATATAATGGTCACATTACCAATGATGTACTCTTTTTAAGAACTAAAACTTAAGGCTGATGTTAATGTGTGGAGGAACAGCTTTAAATAAGTATTGAACCAAAATAAACTACAACTTTAAGCATTCTTTTTAAAATCTTTAAATATTTCTCATCTGAAGTTTGTCCTGAGTCTTATTCACTGACCTATAATTACTGTACCTGCTTGTGGTGGTGTATTCTTTTTTTAAGAAGCCTCGGTAGACACTCAATGACAAGCAGAAAGTGAAGATACTATATAGCCTGCAGTTGTGCTAATTTGTCTGCTCTTTCTTTTGCAGTTGGCATCTAGTGCTTGAGGGAACTGTAGAGTGTCTATGTCCTCCGTTGATTATGTTGCATTTCAAGGCAGTATGACATTTTAAGAGTCACTGGCTAGGTCTTTGCATAGCAAAAACAGGTGAGAAAAAGCCCATTTTCATTGCACAAGAAAGAAATGCTAGTATAAAGGTCACAACACACTGTCAATACTGTTCTGACATGGAGTTTTGAAGGGATAAATCCTTTCTGCAAAGCGCAAAATGTGGAATCAGACCTTAAACTAGATCAAGCTCCATACGAGTACAAGTGAGAATTTAAGACTTAAGTGGCTGGCAAACCTCGTGTTCGGGCACCTAGACAAGTCTTTGCAGGAAAGGCAGTTAAAAAAAATGACCATCAAGCTTTTAGTTGGTGATAAAACAGATACCCAGTTGCTACAAACCTACCTCAATTCAGCAGGGTGTCTAACAGCAAGAACAGAATGCATTAAAGCTTCAGAGTCAACTGTAAGTAGCCAAAACAACATAAAGCCATCCTAATCAACCTAACATAGCAATTCACATGCAATTATGGTGAGCCAGATTTCCTGCTTAACAGGAAGTTTTTGACTCCTCTTTATGTGCCACTAGGACCCTCACTTTCTCCTTCCATTATTGCATGTGAATATAAATGTGTTCTTAGCTTAGTTATTTAACATCTACAATTATCTCCCCATTATGCCTTCCTAAACCCTCTCACTCATTAAGTGAATTTGGGCAGAGTGATGAAACTTTTTGAACACTCTTCCTAGAGACAGAATATCGATTTAACTATAAAACTGGTCTTAATTTTATCTGACATTCCTGGTGCTGCGTGAGAAGTGATAGGATGGGAGAGGCCAGGAAGTCTGCTAGAGTCTATTATATTTAGGGTGACCAGA
>NW_020664413.1:27409893-27430155 GCF_002925995.2 Terrapene triunguis | reverse complement strand
GAAGTCTGCTAGAGTCTATTATATTTAGGGTGACCAGATGAGGGAAAGAAAAAATCAGGACACGTGGGGGGGGGGGGGGGAAGCCGAGTCAGTCCCTGCCGCCGGAGCAAAAAAAAAGCTCTGCCGGCGGATATCGGGACACACCCCGAAATATCGGGACGTCTGGTCACCCTAATTCTATTGCTTGAGTTAGCAGTTCGGTTCTAAAAGATCCCCTCTCCACCATCACAGTAAGCATCTCTGCACCTCACTTTCATAGATTTCGTATAATTGCTGCCATTACTGCTGGGTATGGTAGTTTATTTTACACATATTCATAAATACATATACCTACTGCTTAGATCCATTTATCTATGTTAAATTTAAATAATAAAAGTGACTATACAAAGGAGTAGGTGCCCTAACATACTTAATACTACAAAATCCCAGCATGATTGAAAAGTTATTCAAAAAGGAACATTGCCAGCCTGTCACCACCACAAGGCAGCAGCTTTTCCCCAGCTTTTCATAATTCTGGGAAGCATACCTTCAGCCCTCTCCAAAAATCCCACTGAACAAATCTTTAGCAGCATTCTCAGAAAGTCACCAAATTCAGGTTATTTTGGACTAAGCCTATCTTAGCCTAAGTTATTCTAACTGTTGAATATGCTTTTGTGAATAGCAAGCTGCATTATCTGAATGTCATTATTATTTATTATTATTTACTTTTTGGTGTTCTCAGGTTGATCTATTCAATACTAATGAAGCATTTAATCTGAACTAGAAAACTTTCAGACTATAGCTTTAATTCCAGAAAGTTTTGCAAATGAATGAATTACAGTATCAACATTCAACCATTTTTGCTGGAATCTGTTGCTGTTTTTTCCTTTGAGCAATGAAGTCATTAATTGGATCTTGTCTTGTTTTACTTGTATTTTTTTTATTTACATAGGACATGTGTAAAGGCATTGGACTCACCCCTGCGGCACCTCCTGCTGGTCATCTCAGGGAATTAGCTCTTTTCCAGCCTGGGCGCCCTCTGCAGGCCGGTGTCCCTCCCGGACCCCGGTGCCTCTTTACCCTGGGGCTGCCCCCTGGCAATACCCCCACCAGTCTCTGTGGGTCTCCCCTCTCTAGGAAGCCCCCAACCCTCTAATCCCCACCTTGCCTCAGTCTGGGCTACTGCCAGTCATCACCAAGCCCCTGTTCCCTGGGGCAGACTGCAGTGTAAAAGCTACTCAAGGGGCAAGGGTGTTCGGACCTGCTGCCTTCCTCTGCTTCCCAGTACCTCTATGGGCCTTGGACCAGGCCCTGCAGCCTGGGGAGTTGCCAGCCTGGAGCTCCCCTGCTCCTCTGGTTCTCCCCAGCCTTGCTTCACTCCCAGTACCCTTTCTGCAGGCAGCCAGGCCCTGCTCTCCCCCAGCCTGGAAAGAGACTTCTCTTGGGCCTCTGGCTCACAGCCTTTTTATACAGGCCAGCTATGTGATGTGCAGCCATAAAAGCACAATATAAAAAATGTGTTTCTACAGATGCACGTGATGCTTTACCATAGTAAATATGTACTGCTAGCAGACCAGGTGCCAGCTCATGCCAAGGCCCCAAGCCTAACTGAATACTGGCAAATGCATAGTTGGAAACCTGCCTGGCTCACCTGTGTTTTAGTATTGTTAACATAGATATTAGAGTTATAAGAATGTGTTTAGACTTTATGAAATGATTATAGCATGGGGCATGTATTAATCTTACTTATAACACCTGTACACCATGTTATAAGGTGATATTAAATGTTTCTTCTAATCATACAGTAGAACCTCAGAATTACAAACACCAGACTTATGAACTGACCAGTCAACCACACACCTCATTTGGAATCAGAAGTATGCAATCAGGCAGCAGCAGAAACCAAAAAAGCAAATAGAGTACAGTACTGTGTTAAACGTAAATTATTAAAAAAATAAAGGGAAAGCAGCATTTTTCATCTGCATAGTAAAGTTTCAAAGCTGTATAAAGTCAATGTTCAGTTGTAAACTTTTCAAAGAACCACCATAATGTTTTGTTCAGAGTTATGAACATTTCAGAATTATAAACAATCTCCAGTCCCAAGGCGTCCATAACTCTGAGGTTCCACTGTAAAAGGATTTGCTCTAAAACCGTGAATTCCCACTGTCAGGAGAGAAGAATTACCAAGTGTGAAATGCTAGTTTACCACAAGAGGTGTCATCTTCTCGCCAACAAAAGGTGGCCAATAGACATCAGACAAGCTATTGTGGAACATCAGTGGACAAGAGACTCTGTTGATTGCTTCCCACACACCCATGAAGAGGAGACGTGCACAGACACTCATCCCATCAACTTAAGTTCTGAGGAAAGGGAATAATAATCACTGTCAGGAAGAAATTGCTATCCCTAGGCTGCTTCGACTTCAGGGAGAGGGCAAGATTTTAACCATAAGCAAGGGATCCCCAAGAGGTTTAGCTTGGGTTAGCCCTAAAGGACATATAGAGCTTGGACCTTATAGCAACTTTATTACCTTTTGGAACCTAAGACTAACTCATTTGTGTGTTTATGTTTACCTGCTTTAACCTTGTAAATAACATTTTTCTTAGTTAATAAATCTTTAGTTGGTTTATTATGGGATTGGCTACAAGTGTCTTTGGTTTGAGATCTGAGGTGCAGTTGACCTGGGGTTAAGTGACTGGTCCTTGGGACTGGGATTAACCTGAATATTATGATGATTTTTTGTATAAGGGGCCATCTATAATAAACGCAAATCTGCACAGGTGGCAAGATAGACCAGAATATCCAAGGAGACTCCATGTTAAGGCAGTTATAGTGCCTGAAGAATTCACACTTGATACTAGGTTGGTGAAATCCAATTACAGACCCCACAACCAGTTTGGGGTTTGTGCCCTGGTTTATAACAGGCTGCCGTAAGGTTGGTACTCACATTCATGGTATTCATTACTCTAGACAGCTGGACAATATACACATCATTATTTTTGTCACTCGAAGCTAGAGAACTTCACAGAATTCTAGGAAGACCTAACAAGACTAGGTAAATCAGCAGCACCAGTTAATTTGTCCCAGACCTAGCCAAAGTAGGCAGCCCAGATCTGCAAGCTTTCTTTACCTCCTCAGCCCCAAAAAAATCTCTTGGGGGCCCCATGCAGTACACTGCATCTACTCAAGGAGCACCTCTCACTCTCCTTTCGGTCCCAGTGATCAGCTGGGCACTGGGAGAAGGAAGGATAGACACACTGCTCAGCCAGGGTAGACTACACAAATCCCTTCCAGCTCCAGACAAACTGGCCAATGGGAGGTGAATATGAAGAATGGAACTAAATGAATAATAACCCAAAAGAGAGTAGTAGCTTTGTGAAACAAACTAGGAAGAAATACACTTAATGTTTTAATCACACTAGGATTAGGACCAGTTGACACTTATGCCATTCAGTGTTTTATGACTTATGACTACACTGAAAGTTTTTACTGTAAGAGGACTATTTCTTAAAAACAAAAAGGTCTGATTTTGGGGTCTACATCATCGAGTGAAAAAACATGTAGAAAGAGCTACACAGGAAAGTATGTCTCATTCCAGCGTGCTTGTGGAGGAGCAGGTGCCTTTGCACTTGTTCCTGGGCCTCGTTCCCCCAGCAGCATAGCGGTAACAGCCATACTGCCTCTCCTTTCCTCTCTGCTCCTAGTCCCAAACAGGGGGATGTCATAAAACAGGAGCAAAATATGTAGAAATTATTGATAAGGTCAACATTAATTCCTATAGGAATTCAATTTTAGATTTGCTGAGAGAATGCTGTGGCCAAGTAGCTGTCTCAGGCCATTCTCTTCAGACATGGTTCCTTTAAAACACATAGACCCCACTGAGACATAGGTGCCTCTGTTCATTCAGATGGAAACAACAATGTGTTGTTGTCGATGGCATTAGAGATGCTAGATCAAAATTACAGCTTTCATTCTCTTTGTGTCACGAAGCTTAAGGGAATTATAGGACCCCTTTCCTTTAATGTTAGTGAGGAGATCCATTTCTGTATCTCTTTCTTTTGTTTAACCTCTCAATGCTGTGGCACATGTAGGAGAGCAGGGAAAACCTGAGTAACTTAAAAAAATTGTCACATGATCATTCATTAGTCTTTGTACCCTTCTTCTAACCTTTAACAGAGGCCATAAAAAGGGCTAGTGGAGTAGGTGTATAAATGGTAGACATGCTTTGCGTGTTTTAAAAATGCAAAAGCTCTTTACTGTGATGGTGATTCAATCATAGAAAATGGCTGACTGAAGGCATTATCAACCTTTTATCTTGAGATTACTTTTAGTGAAAATTTTATATTGTGTATTAAATATATATTGTATTAAAATAACTTGCCCCAGCCATATATGAAAAGTGGATAGATTATGTCTTTCAAAGAGAAAGTAGTCTTTGGATTAATCAAATGCCCTGGGAAACATATATTAGTAGATTTTTAATGTAACTATTTTTTTCTAGCAAGGAGTTTAAATATAGCTCTAATGCTATTTCATCATGCAACATTCAATTAACATTGAAACCAAAGGAGCTAAGTCAATTTACACCATGTGAGAATCTAGCAAAATAAGAGAAATAAGAGCTATAGACAAGATTCCTGAGAGTTTCTCTCTAAATATAAATATATCCAAATTATGCTTTGGGATGTTATTCTTTTACCAGACACTTGAGAAGTATTTGATTAGATTAAGTCACTGCATAGGGCACACGCTGTTGTGCTATCTTTGACTGTTTATTTCATTGTGGGATAATTCATCTTTCTTGTTACATTTGCAGTTTGAGTTAGAAGCCTAAAATTCAAATTTGTATGCAGCAATGAGGATTACATTTCCCACAGTGAAACAACACTGATTTCGTCTTGCATGATGAAATAGCATAGCTTTATATTTAATATTTCTTTTCAAGCAGGGAGACCCTAGGTACACATATGAAGTGGCTAGCCCATCCCACCAACCATGCAGATAGATATTTACCTAAAGTAGGTAGGTATATCTACCCAAGCTGGAAATTACATCTCCAGCCCCAGTGTAGGCATATCTCAAAAGGTATGTCTGCACTGCATACTCTTCAGCAAAGTGTAGAGTACATACACTACATGCCCCCTTCCCCCCAGAACGGGTATAAATAGCCGTGTATATAGTAAAAATAACAGGAGTACTTGTGGCACCTTAGAGACTAACAAATTTATTAGAGCATAAGCTTTCGTGGGCTACAACCCACTTCTTGAGGCACTGCTTAGGCGAGTAAAGACATGCTTGAACTCTATGGGTATGTACCCTACATGCACAAGCAGTGCCTCCCCTATCCACATTGCTGTTTTTAGCAGTGTAGTGACGGTTACCTCCCCACTGCCAGAGCCTTCCCCCGCTGCAGGGAAAGGCTCCAGCAAATCCCTCAGGTGTGGAAAGGCTCTGGCATGAAGGAGACAGCAGGGAAAGGCTTGTGTAGCTATACACCATACATGGAAGTGGCCTGCTTTTCACTGCAGCATGTAGCTACTCTTGCCCTACATGACACCACTAGAGGTGTGCAGTGTAGACATACCATAAGAGGAAATACTTTTTTTGTTTATAGTCTGGTAAAAGCCCTATTACCTGAGCACTGGAAAACAGACTGGACAAATCATCAGATAATTTTATATGATGAACAAGCTGGCATTGGCACGGAAATGGACTAGATGATCTAACAGTTGACAACTATGCTTAACTTATCCATAATTCCAGTCAGATTGTTTTCATGTTGTATATCTAGGGTGAAGTCCTAGCCCCACTGAAAACAAGGCAAAATTCCTGTGACTGCAATAAGACCAGCATTTCACTCATATAGCATATCCCAAGTTATCTTTGTCTTTAAAGAATCAATAGCCACATATATACCCTACCACTTAATCAGCATAATATTTTACTTGATGTAAAATTATTTAATTAAAATCTGAATATAAAATATTGTGAAGAATAAAAAATGGCTTTTCAAAAAAATGCCTATGCAGAATCTTGCAACTTATTTAAATTCTAGTTAACAGATGCTCCAGAGTCTTTCAAACAGTGAAACTCACTTTAATCACGTCAAATGAAGAAAAAGAAAAAAAAAGTGTTAAGGTAGGGTAATTAAACATCAGTTTGCTTGACACTTCTCCAACCATTTAAGATAAACACAAAGGAAGCCAATACTGATTACACATCTTTAAGTAATTCTTGATGCCTAGAAATGAAATATCTGAACAGTTTCTTTATGAGGAAAATTCCTGAAGGCAAAGGAGACACCACTTTAATAGTTGTCATAAAATATGGTTTGCAAACGATGTACTGAAAACAAAGGAAATAGTTGTTAGGAAGAAATACGAGTTCATGTCATTACATGATCAATATTTCTATAAAAATATGATACATCTCCAGTGCACAATGTTTGAAATAGGAATAGCTTTATGGACAGCTCTACAGTAGTTATACTTAAAATGTTTATACTATTTTTATTTTAGGGGGATAGGTTCTCATAACTTAGGCAACTCCCAATCTGTAGAAAGGTCCTTAACAAATCCCAAATCTTAACAACCAAAACTCTGGCACAGGAGGTTTTAAAAATCTGAACCTGCATCTGGACTCAAATTTCACAGCTGGCCTATATTTTTATGATGAGCAAAAGCAAACTGTTGGATCTAAACACCTACAAACTATGTTGTGTTGAGTACTGAGGCTTTAGCAGACTCCATGCTGAGGCTCAGTCCTAAAGTGAAATCCTGGCCCCAGTAAAGTCAACAGCAAAACTCTCATTGGCTTCAAAGGGACAGGATTTCACACGTAGAATTCTATAAACAGCACTCCCATTTCATTCCCTCTTCAAGACTGCATCCAGCTAGATATCCTCAATGTGCTAGGTTTATATTAAAACTATTTTTGGCAAAATGTGCTGTCTTGAAAAGCTAATTTTACTACAAAACAGACTTCTTTGCTTCTCTCGAGTGAAATCATTCTTGCATGCTATTGCCCCTAATGCAGATGCAATCAAGATTATAACATTCATAGTCTTCGTTACTAGTATGTTAAGTTTCCAGGAGTGAAAAGCACTTACTGTAACTACTATAAATCATAAGAAAATGGGGATAGACACATGTTTACAACAGTAATCTAACTTTTAAAATATAAATTTCCCATTTGGGAGGGTAATAAAAATTGAACTGCAAGGTCTTGACCAGGGAGTAGGCCCCTTTATAAATAAAGCAATTGATATACTCTCATTTTCAAAATTTCAGATCAAGGTTGCTCTTTGCTCTCAGTTACAAAACTAGAAAGTATTTGCTAACGGATTTTTCTATTTCGTTTCAGTTGCAAGTTCTGATTTTTTTTTTTTAATAATTTTAATCTTATTTTCTGCCTTCCTATGCTCTTTTCTTCCATGTCAACAAAATTGGCAGGTACAAGATGAGATCTGTCAGCAAAATTTCCAGAGAAATCCATCCAATGTTATCAATTAGAGGAGTGCATCAAATTCACACTCCAGGAACTGTCCAAAATCCTGTTTTTCCCCTAGAGGCATAAGAGAAAATGTACAAGGTAGAGCCAATGACACAATCCGCCATCCCAAGCATCTGAATTATTTAGAATCAATATGGATGAATTGAAATTGAATAATTATTTTGGGTTTGAGCCATTTCATTGGCTAAGGAGTTAAAAAAAAATCAATCCAGTCTGTTTTATGTAACTTACAAAAATCCATTTAGAATTAAAAAATTTAAATTATGATATTTAAATGAAATAAATTTTCTTTTTAAAAAATAAACATAGGTTGTCATAACTTTAAACTATGTTAAGGCCTATTACTAAAATCAAAATCATTTAAATAAAATATGCTGCATCAATGAGCACTCTTCAAATTTTAATAAGCTAAAAAGAGTGCTACTTTTTAAATTTTATATAAAATCAGGGGAAAACAACATCTTTAACTCTTGAGGTCAACTCGAGCTTTAATGATGTCCACAATATCACTTGCACTAAGTAAATATCTATTATTTGCAGGCTTTACAATGGATGGAATACCAGTGTTTACCTTTCTCCAAAGGCAAGCAGTTTCAGTTTGTCGGGCTTTAATTTGTTTCGCTTTAATTACTTTTTGTTTCAGTGTAGCTATCAGATACTGAGAGAATATATTCTTTATTTGGACTAATTCATTCAAAGTTGGGAATTGAAAAAGCAGGAAAGCTTGTTTTCCTTTTCCAATCTATGAGAAAAATCCAGGAGGGAGAGGATGAGAGAGAACTGTAAAGTCTTGAGGGACATAGGGCTGTCTGATTTCAATGGAAGTTAGACACCTAACCTGCTTAGGCACTTAATGACACAGATAAGAAATCAAAGGGACACAGGCCCCTAAGCTGCTTGGATGCTCTTGAAAATTCCAATAGGCACCTAACTACCTTTGGAAATCTGGCCCACAGCGACCAGAAACAATCCATCCATTCACCAACTACAGTTAATTCTTCCTTTGTTTAATGTCAGTTTTGAATGCAAAATTTTGATAAGCTTTTTTTTCTTATGTATCCAGCACATTTAAAGGCAGTTTTAATTAATAAAAATAATTTTAAATGCTATTTTTGTATAATTTTAATTGAATTCCATTTTCTATCCAAATTAAGCTCTATCTAAATCCAGGGTAAACAGATATCTAGTAAGTAAGAAATTTATTAGATTCATTCTCCACTTTCTAATTTAAGTAAAAAAGTCAGAGCTGAGTAAATGAATATAAAGCTAACTTGTTTAAATGTGTATAGATGTATCCTTGTTTAGCAAAAAAGTACCAAATTTAGACCTGGTCTACACTGGTGGGAGAGGGAGGGGAAATCGATTTAAGTTACGCAAGTTCAGCTATGTGAATAACGTAGCTGAACTTGACGTACTTAGATCTAATCACCGCGGTGTCTTCATTGTGGTGAGTCGACTCCGCCTCTCGTGCCGGTGGAGTACAGGAGTCGACGGGAGAGCACTCGGGGGTCGATTCATCACATCTAGACTACCCAATCCGGCGGGTAGTATAGACATACCCTTAGTGTAAAAGCTATATTTAGTTGTAAATCAACATGTTTTAATGAATATACCTACCAGCTAGAACAAACTTTCCTTTAGGTAACTAAAAATGGAGAAAAAGATTAAAATTGACAACTTAGATTTAGGTTTCCTGCTTGCTGATTTAAACCAAGACTAAATTCAGCAATTTAAATCAATCCACTCTTCTGAATAAATTGTATATCTCACTCTATTTCTTTTTATTTGATCTAATAAAGCATAGCCTGAATTTACCCCCTTTAATTGTTCACCTGATATAGTTTTTAAACTCTATATACCTGATTCTCCATTGCCTTGCACCTTGTGTAGTCACCTGCACCAAGCACACACAAAATCATAGCAGTAGCACTTTACAGAGGTGTAATTATAAAAGATGCAAGACAGTGGAGAAACAGGGCTCAAATTCAAACTGAGCAGGTGAATCAATGTATGATCCAAAATGTGTTCTTGGCAATTTCTTTTGCAAAGGCATAATTACTCAGAGCCTGGTAGTCAGATGATACCATCCTATATAGCAAAATTTGTTGAAAAATAACCACCTATGTGAAAAAATTCATAATTTTGAAGTGTCTTGTGTTCAAAATCAGGCTGTCAATTAATCGCAGTTAACTTACGTGATTAAAAAAAAATTAAATGCAGTTTTAATCGCACTGTTAAACAATAGAATACCAATTGAAGTTTATTAAATATTTTAGTTATTTTTCTACATTTTCATATATATTGTGTTGTAATTGAAATCAAAGTGTATATTACTTTTAATTATAAATATTTGCACTGTAAAAATGATAATAGTATTTTTCAATTTACCTCATACAAGTACTGTAGTACAATCTCTTTCGTGAACGTGCAGTTTACAAATGTAGATTTTTTTTGTGTTACATAACTGCACTCAAAACCATGTAAAACTTCAGAGCCTACAAGTCCACACAGTCCTACTTCTTTTTCAGGCAATCGCTCAGACAAACAACTTTGTTTACATTTACAGGAGATAATGCTGCTCTCTTCTTACAATGTCACCAGAAAGTGAGAACAGGCATTTACATGGCACTTTTGTAGGTATTTACATGCCAAATATGCTAAACATTCATATGCCCCTTCATGCTTCAGCCACCATTCCAGAGGCAATGCTTCCATGCTGATGACGCTCGTTAAAAAAATAATGCATTAATTACATTTGTGACTGAACTCTTTGGGGGAGAACTGTACATCCCCTGCTCCGTTTTACCCTCATTCAGCCATATATTTCATGTTACAGCAATCTCAAATGATGACCCAGCACATGTTGTTCATTTTAAGAACACTTTCTCTTCAGATTTGACAAAATGCAAAAAAGGTACCAATGTGAGATTTCTGAAGATAGTTACAGCAATCAACCCAAGGTTTAAGAATCGGAAGTGCCTTCCAAAATCTGAGAGGGACGATGTGTGGAGCATGCTTTCAGAAGTCTTTAAAGAGGAAACTACAGAACCCGAACCACCAAAAAGGAAAATCAACCATCTGCTGGTGGCATCTGATTCAGATAATGAAAATGAACATGCGTCGGTCCATACTTCTTTGGATTGTTATCCAACAGAACCTGTCATCAGCATGGATGCATGTCCCCTGGAATGGTGGTTGAAGCATGAAGGGACACATGAATCTTTAGCACATCTGGCACGTAAATATCTTGCGATGTTTGCTGCAACATTGCCATGAGAATGCCTGTTCTCACTTTCAGGTGACATTGTAAACAAGAAGTGGGCAGCATGATCTCCTGCAAATGTAAACAAACTTGTTTGAGTGAGTGGCTGAACAAGAAGTAGGACTGAGTGGACTTGCAGGCTGTAAAATTTTACATTGTTTTATTTTTGAATAGGTTTTTGGACATAATTCTACATTTGTAAGTTCAACTTTCATGATAAAGAGATTGCACTACAGTACTTGTATTACATGAATTGAAAAATACTATTTCTTTTGTATTTTTACAGTGCAAATGTAATCAAAATAAATATAAACTAAGCACTGTACATGTCGTATTCTATGCTGTAATTGAAATCAATATATTTGAAAATGTAGAAAACATCCAAAAATATTTAATTAAATTATATTCTATTATTGTTAACTGTGCAATTAATCACACGATTAATTTTTTAATCGCTTGACAGCCCTAGTTCAAAACAGAAACAACTTTCATTTTTTCCTAAAGGTTTTACAATTTCCCCAAAATATTAAGAGTGTTCTAGAAAGGGTTACTGATTTTTTTTGTTTGTTTACTAAAAACCTAACTAAAAAGTTATCTATATCAGTCAGTATCCATAGGTGCTGGAACTAGGGAGAGTAGGGGGTGCTGCCGAACCTCCTGACTTGAAGTGGGTTTAGTGTTTGGTTCAATGGCTCTCAAGACCCCCACTATACAAATTTTTCCAATTCCAATATGTCAGTATCCTGTATATATCAATGCAGCATCCCACTGAGTAAGTAAGTGCCTGTCTGTTGGGTCAATGGATGATCTTTCTGTTTCCAGTAGCAGCCATCACTATAGTAACTATGAAGAATTGTGTCTAGTTGTATTTGTTATTAACAAGATACGGCATGTGTCTTTGTGATCTAGGATATATTTACAATATTAAAAACAGGTGCGCAATCTAACATTTCAATTTATATTCAATCCGGAGCTCCAGCTCAGCTGGTATCACAGCATATCTGCTCATTTTGACTTTAATTCTCCAAAAAATAATAGGAATAAATCCATTTAAAGTATTGGGTGTACCCCTACGGCATGGCTAATGAGAAGAGGATAATGGGGGGGCAGTTGTACCTGGGCCCTGAGCCGAGGCTATTCCCCAAAAAATATGTAAAAATAAAGTGAAATGGAAGAGGATGGGGCCCAGGGAACATGATGTTCCAAGGTACAATTTTATCTTGTCAGTCCTAGCGGTTGTAACAATGTCTTAGCTTTGTGAAAATGCCTTAATTACTAGAGAATACTTCACTCTGTGAGGACAGAGCATTTCACTACGAATGAAAACAATACGTGTGAATATCTTGGTATACAAAAGAAAAATAAACTTAACAAGGGAAAATAATGTTGATGTTTATTTGTTGCCTGTATCCTCATCTTCATATCCTCAAAATATGTCCTGTAGAAAGCAAGCACTGAGCGAGAGGAATGTCCTTGGAACAGGCAGAGCAAAGTTCACTAACTTATGGAGTTACATAGGTTAACAGCAGTGGGAGAACAGGTTTTCTAAGCATCTCAGATATTTTATGGACCACGCATCATATGAAGCTTATATTTCAGTTCTGCCCAGGCTCTACTTTATGCCTCCTTCAAACTTCTCTGTATTCTGGGATCAGCTGCTCATATTCATTGTAAAAGCCTTAGGGCTGCTCTAATTTACAGTGAACTGCCCTGGCCCCAAGAGCCACTCAGACAGCTGAAACTAATTGGAAAGGAGCCACACCTGCTAGGAGTCCCATATACCAATGGTAAAAAAAGGTTTGGGGAGCCCATGGAGCCATTTTGCCTGCTGTATGCCAATCAGGGAAAAATCAGTCTACATCTGGGCTATTTTATGGTCAGATCTGCTGGCTTAACAGCTCGTTTATACTACTTTGGCTGTAGGTCAAAGCACAGTCAGGCCCAATATATTTACAGGCTTCTGAGTGTAAAATTTGCTAGGCAATGGATGTTGGCTCCATAGCTTATCAGGAGAAAGGTTATGCATCAGAATTACCAGAACACCACAAAAATAAAATCTAGGTTGCTTGCAAATTCAAGTATATTCTCCCCAGAGAAGCCACTCCAGGCGTTGCACCTCATGCTGCAGAAACCCTAGAACTGCTAAAAGCAGTTGATGCAAAAAAGACTTACAAGCTTCAACACAAACACATACCAATTCCACATGGAGATACAGATGAGCCCTAGTCACAAGCACAGCCTGACCAATTTTGCTTGTATTTAACTTCCCAAGAGTGAGAAACTCTTATCTTCTCCTGAATCACCCAGTTGCAGCTGAAGGATTCCTTTCTTCTGAAATAAGAGTATAAAAGGGTCTACTTTCCTACAATATTGACAAAGAGTACAGGGAAACTCCCTCAAGCAACAAGAAAATATATCACTGACCAAGAGACTTTACCTCATTCTTACAGGCTCTCCTTCCACTGCTAAGCCTCTGTGTCGTATACTCCTGGCAACCTCCCCTTGACTAACCTCAAAAATTGATATGTCAGACAGTTTGGGCATTGTGTTAGGACAGGGGTTCTCAAACTTCGTTGCACCATGACCCCCTTCTGACAACAAAAATTACTACATGACCCCAGGAGGGGGGACCAAAGCCTGAGCCGTCCCAAGCCCCGCCACCCCAGGCAGGGGAGGGCCAAAGCCAAAGCACAAGCCCCGCCACCCCAGGTGAGCAGAGAGGGGGCAAAGCTGAAGTCTAAGGGCTTCAGCTTCAGGCAGGGGGCCTGTAACCTGAGCCCCACCACCCAGGGCTTAAACCCTTGGGCTTTGGCCCCAGGCAGTGGGGCTCAGGCTTCAGCTTTGGCCCCCAGCAAGTCTAACGCCAGTCCTGGCGACCCCATTAAAACAGGGTCGTGGGTCACTCTGGGGTCCTGACCCACAGTTTGAGAACCGCTGTGTTAGGACATTAGGGGCAACGGACTCCCAAAACATGCTCAAAAAGGTCCCTCTAGAAAGCATTCTGAACTACCCATTTTCCATATATGGGAAAGATGCAATCACTGCATTCCACAGCTGCTGTAAAAAAAAATCACTAAGTTTTAAAACAGGGGCCACCATTTTTGACAGCCATACAGACTATAGTTACTGCGCCCTCTGCTAGCCGTACAGCTGCTATTCTCCATTCCCAGAGTTGTGTTCAGATCAATTGATGACACTGGTTCAAAAAACAAAAATGTTTTGGCAGGAGAATGTGTTATGTAACTTGATGCTTCTGTTTATTAAAAAAAGACAGCAGTGTCAATTTCAGCTGTATGTGACACAGGAAAAATCTTGAGGGTTATCAAGTGGGAAAATGACAGGATTATTAATGGAATGTGGTATTTCTGAGCACTACAGACAGCAAGTAACTGATGAAAACAATAAAATAAAATCTATATACAATTACTTGACACTGTCCCTTTTTGCAGGACTTATAAGAAACAGCTGTTCAGCTCTTTTTGCTGGCTCTTAAATAATGATTATCAAATCAGTAGCATTCCTAGAACTGTGCTGGTCTCAAAGATGCTGATTTACACCACAGGAAAGTACCAGGTTAATTTACTCCTGAGGGAATTCTGCGCCAAAAAAATAAAATTCTGTGCCAAAAATTAAAAAGTATGCGCACATTTTAGAATTCTGCAAAATTTAGGTCAATAAATAAATGTGGCTCCAGCATGGCAGTGGGAAGCACAGATCACTGGCTGCATTGAGGTGGGAGACCACCCTGAAGCCCTCACCTCCCCCGGTACAGAGACTCGGCAGTGAGGCTGCACCTGACCCTGACACAGTGCAAGAGCTGCACCAGAAACACTCCGGGCCCCTGTCCCTCTGCACCAGGTGCACCAGGTGTGGGTAGGGAGGCTCAGCCCAGCAGGATCCAAGTGTGGAGGGGATTAGTGTGGGGGGGGATCCAGGTGTGGGGTGAGAGGTTTCTGTGTGGGGCAATCTGAGTGCAGGTGGCTCAGTGGGAGATCTGGATGCACAGAGGCTCATTGGGGTGGTCTGGGTGAAGGGGCAATGGGACTCTGTAGAGGATCCAGGTGAAGAGGGGTGGAGCTCAGGAGGAGGGGCTGGATGTGGGGAGATGGGGCTCATTGGGGGGGTGTCTGGGTGTGGGGGGCTCAGGTGCTGGGGGAGTGGGACTTGATGGGGTGGGGGTCCAGGTGCAGCTGCTTGGAGATTAGTGGGATGGGGGTCTGGGTGTGGGGAACTCATCTGAGGGGTCCAGGTGTAGCGGGGTAGGGCTTGCCATCATGAGGGTTCGATAGGCCTGCTTAACAGGGGAGCCCCAGCTGCTGCTGAGGGGAAGCCGCATGCCGGGCTCCCACTTCCCGCGATTCCCCTATCCCCCCTTTCTTCCCCATTCCCCTCCCCTCACTCCCACATGCCCCTGCCCAATTCCACCCACTTCCTTCCCCACTGCCTTTTCCCCCACCCCCCTTACCCATCCCCACTGAGGGCACTCACTGTTTCACAGAATAGAAAACAGGACGGCTCCCACACACAGAATGGGAACACGACTGGCATGAGGAACCAGGAGGCGGCATTCAGCTGCAGAGTCAGCCTCCTTCAGGTGGGCAGCTCTGTGCTTGCAGAATGCGGGGGGGAGGGGCAGTGGTATATAACCCCATGTGCCCCCCCATGCCTCGCCTCTGTTTGGAGGGGGGCAATCCCCTCCCCAAAACTGTGCCCATGGTCGTCCCCCGCCCTCCCCCCAGGCGCAGTTTCCCTTTGCTTCCCTGCCATTTTCTGCAGGGAAACAGGAAATCTGCGGGGGTTCCCTGCCTTTCTTTTCTGAAAACATCATCTCTTAGAAGAATTGGTCAGTTTCTGATAGTAAAACTACTAAGAAGCTGGTCTTTGCCTCAAAGTCATCTGAGATTTGAATTGTTTCCTCCTGTGTGATGGGCAGAGAGCCCTAAACAATGGTGGGTTGATTGTGTATCCTTCAGTGAGTAACACCTCATTAGTTTTTGAGCTAAACAAATCACAAGTCCTCTATTGTTGCCTGGACTTCTTTTGGAATCTCAGAAGCAACCAACCAAGAGGCTCTCTGCATTATGACACTGATCTTGCAGTTAGGTCAGTAGCATCTAGCGCTGCCTGCAAAGTTGTCTTAGCAATTAATTATCACCACCAGCCATCCTGGGGCAGGATGAGCATGTGTATGTACTTTGTTTTACATTTTTATATTCACACTTTTGTGAGTATAAAAATGCTCATATCCTTTCAGTGGCACTTGATATCTATGGTCTGCCTGTTTCATCACAGCAGACCTCAAAGCCAGGGTCTGCCACAATCCTGCCTCATATCCCAGTCTCCACTTCTCTCCTCCAAATCCTCCCTGTAAGGCTCCCTTATTTTTGTTACGAGTCCAGGCTACAGCCAAACACTCTTCTTACATGGTCAATTGAACTACTGCCTACGAGATTCCTTTGTTTGTAGCACTAGGCATCCTAGGGGCCCTGATTTTCCTGTGAACCAGGCTGGTCCAGAGTTCTGATTTGCCCCACAGTCAGTAGGGTTGTGCTCACTGATGCCCATAACATTACCTGAATTTATTGGCTGTTGAGTTAAAAAATTACAGATTAATCAATACTGTAGATAAGCAAACCTAGGGGAACTGTTAACCTCATATATGGTGGGGCCTACGTCCCAGCCTCTTGCTTCCTGGAAATTAAAGACTTGGAGTGCTGCATAGGCAATGAGCTGAGCCCTTATGTGTGGCATGTCACTCACACAGTTCACTTGTGACCCTCTGGCCAATTATGGAGTAGTATTGAAAGACTATGAAGCCCGGTTTTCCTTAACCAGGAGGTTCAGATACCAGCCCTGAAGGGCTAAAGGGCAAGGGGGAAGCCTCAGTGTTCCCACAGAAGGCGAATAAAGGGAAACCCAGTTGACAATTGACAGCATCATTTTAGAACGCCTCCCCAGGCTTCACTTGAAGTGTTTCTGGACTTCAGCCGGGATCAAATTTAACTGCCATACTTGGGAAACTCAAAACCGTTCAACCGTGACTACCGTGTTTTCAGCTGTGCAAACACTGGTAGTTATCGTGGTTATTGCAGGGGTTGTGGTTGAAATGAAAGCATCTGTGAATTCTGGACTAGCATCTGTATCAACCTTGTCATAGACATAATGCTTAAGGAAGTTCACATCCATCAGCATGGTCTGGGTGCAGTAGGCTCTGCCAATAAATGCTGCTTTTATGACAGTGGCAGGCTGCCAATATCCATCTTGGTTTTGGATGAGCACTAAATCATCTGACTAACAGAACAAGAGATGTGGTGGTACATTGTAACTATAAATCAATTCATAATTTTATCTCTGATGGTTTTGTTTGCAGAAGAATAGGTGCTGAGGTGTGGTGCTATAGGTGGTAACAAGGCTCAGATTCAAGTGTTCATTAATAAAATTGGCCTGAAGATCAGAAGCAATAAGTAGGTGAATTGCAGTGTCCAGAGACGGGCTTCTGTTTTTTAGTTTTTTGTGGGGGCTATTTGTAATATAGCCAGTTTTTCTTATACAGAAAACTCAATGAAAAAACTTATTCCCTTGCTATACCCACCATTGCTCTGAACACAGCAGCTGCTGTGGTACTCTAGTCTCTGTTCCTCAGAGAATCTGCTGAAGCATGTACTCTATGTACGCCTGGTTATTCAAACCCAATTGATCAAGTGGGTATCATGTACCATGAATGACACTGAATACATAGCAAAATCACTGGTTCTTTGATACATGCTTCATGTTTTGAGGCAAATAGAGAGAGATTCAACTAGTGGCTGCAGCCTGTTTTGGTAAAGTGACCTTCCAGTGTAACACTGTTGAAAAAAAAGAAAAAGAAAAAAAAAAAAGAAGCCAACATCATTCTGGGATGCATTAGCACAGTGGCTCTCAAACTTTTTTTTACTGGTGACCCCTTTCACATAGCAAGCCTGAGTGCGACACCCTGCTTATAAATTAAAAACCTTTTTTATATATTTAACACCATTATAAATGCTGGCGACAAAGCAGGGTTTGGGGTAGAGGTTGACAGTGCGCAAACCCCCCATGTAATCACCTCACAACCCTCTGAGGGGTCCTGACCCCCAGTTTGAGAACCCCTGTATTAGCAGGAGTGTTGTAAGCAAGACATGAGAAGTAATTCTTCCACTCTACTCCGCACTGATTAGGCCTCAACTGGAGTATTGTATCCAGTTCTGGGATCCACATTTCAGGAAAGATGTGGACAAATTGGAGAAAGTCCAAAGAAGAGCAACAAAAATGATTAAAGATCTAGAAAACATGACCTATGAGGGAAGATTGAAAAAGTTGGGTTTGTTTAGTCTGGAAAAGAGAACACTGAGAGGGGACATAACAGTTTTCAAGTAGATAAAAGGTTGTTACAAGGAGGAGGGAGAAAAATTCTTCTTCTTAACCTCTGAGGATAGGACAAGAAGCAATGGGCTTAAATTGCAGCAGGTAACGTTTACGTTGGACATTAGGAAAAACTTCCTAACTGTCAGGGTGGTTAAGCACTGGAATAAATTGCCTAGGGACGTTGTGGAATCTCCATCACTGGGGATTTAAGAGCAGGTTAGACAAACACCTGTCAGGGATGGTCTAGATAATACTTAGTCCTGCCATGAGTGCAGGGGACTGGACTAGATGACCTCTCAAGGTCTCTTCCAGACCTATGATGCTTTTAGGCATGTATGTATGCATGCATGTAAGTAAGTAATCTCTCTGAAGCTACATAATTATCTGCTAGATAATGGGTAATCTGTGGGAGGTGAGACTCCATGGAGGTTTATTAGTGCCCCAAATGGTGCATACTTACCTAACTGAAGGGGTTTAATCAAAAACAACAAAAGAATATATTTTTGAGAGTCCCTCATTAACATTTTGGCAGCACATCACTGGCTAATCGCAATATGCTCAGTCTCTTGAGTTGAGCAGAATGTTGATGCTATCACTAGTACAGTGTTTCAACAGAGCGCTAAAGATTGAGAGTTTATCCAATTTATTTTTATGTACAAAAGTTCTGCATTGTTCCCTTAATCTTCTAATAGAAACCTAGAAGTATAGGAGCAAATTTCTGACCCAAGTTACACCTGTGCCTCCAGGTTAAGTTTCATGTGGCTGCAAAGGATGAGTGCAGAATCTGGATATGTTAATTCATTTTAAGGTTTAGAAAATAAATGCATGTTACCACAGTATCTGAAACAAAATGTTACCTTTTGTATACATTTCAAATGGGGGTTTGCATCAGTTTTAGTAAAAGTATGCACTATTACAAAATGCTGTAGTAATTTTTATTAACATTAAATTGTTTAATAATTTAAAATGCCAACAAGTCAATGACAGCATTCACTATACTGGGTAAGTACAAGTAAGAAAATAGAGCAAGAGTTGAGGTAGTTTACATTATGGATTAAATCTACTCTTAAAATTTACATTTACATTTTTTTAGAAAAGCAGTTCATCTTGCTCTGACTGTTCTCAAATACTTCAGCTATTAAACTAATAGAATAACTACATCTTGCCAAATTTTCTGTTTATGCACCGCACATAGTAGGTATTTGTATTCAGCCATAGTGATAAAACATTTACTGTCATGCAGTCAAAAGGATTTTAATGAGGTGTTTGTGATTGTTCAATTTCATTAGATCAGGACTTTGCTCTAAGATAACAGAGATTTGGGTTATTAACTCCTGAAATGATTTTTCTGACATCAGATCAGAATTCTTTCAATTTGCAACATTCCTAGAAACTATGAAGATGGATCCCTTACGCCATGCATGGCAATCCTTCTGTTTTGTTGTGAATTTTGTATGTATTTTGTTGTGTTCGGCATGTGAAAAATCTGATCATATTCTTTCCATGTAACCTACTTACACATGCCCTGATCCTGCAAACACTTAAGTATGTGAGCAGTTCCACTAAGTTCAATGGCCTAGTCACATGAGTAAAGTTACTTATGTGCCTAAAACCTTGTAGGATCAGGACCTGAATATTTATCAGTGGAATAGTATAGAAAAGAATGCAGTACCTTTCCATTTCAATATACTGGAAATTATGTCTACTCATGCAATAATGCTCAGTATTGTGTGATGCTCAGGTAATTGAGAGACCACTGTGTTGAGAGGTAGAATTAACATTGCTAAGAGAAACATAACTGAATTTTCCTTACTTTATGAAAGTAAATTTAAACCTTTGTGCAACTTTGCCTTTTTTGTATTTACTTTCCCTGGCTGTTAAGTAGTATAGAAAAATAACCTTAATAATGACTAACTAGGTTAAGATTTTGTCATGGTTATTTTTAGTAAAAATCATGGACAGGTTGCGGGCAATAAACAAAAGGGCAGGGGAGCTGTGACCTGTCCACTTAAAATTTACTAAAAACCAGGGGGAGGGAGGAAGGGAGAGGACAGCTGGAGCCCCATAGAAGGGGGACTGACAGCCCCAGTCCCACCATCCGTGGGGGGATGAGGGGAGGGCACACA
>NW_020664413.1:27312095-27409883 GCF_002925995.2 Terrapene triunguis | reverse complement strand
GTAAAGTTATGGACTCCATGACATCCATGACTAAATCGTATCCTCACTCATAATGTGCCTGTTTATGTGATCTTTATAAACAGCTAAGTGAATTTTCTACCAACTTTAAAAAAAAAAATGTCTGGGTTGAGAACAAGCATGAGAAATTTCAGACTAAAAGTAGTTGTATTGGAAAGTATAAATCACTGAAAGTAGGGGATTAGAATTAAAGTACAATTTCAGCCACATACTATAAAGGAAAAGCAGGGAATGAGTAAACATTCTAGGAAGAAGAGTACAAGCCGCAAAGCCTGATGTGTTCAGCACTTTTCTACAAGGGTGATCAAGGACATAGTCAAAAGCAGTTAGTGACCTGAGCTAAAGAAGAATTTACTTTTCCTCTTAGTATTAATTCTATTTTGAGGCCTGGAACCCAGAGTCTGGAGCACCAAAGGATAGAAGTGCTCCCAGATGCCTTTCCATATGGAGGACTCCAAACAAAGCATTACCTGGGACTGAGCATCAGGCTGTTTCTCCCTCTGTATCCCTAGGCTCGGGGGCAGGGGGTGGGTGTCTGGGGAAGGGTGGGGCCCTGCAGCTGGGCTCTGAGGAGGTGGTGTTAGATATCTGGGCAGGGGGGGCACGGCTGGCTCTGGGAGGGAATGTGGTGCAGGTATCTAGGCTGGGGGGACCCCGCATGTGGGCTCTCGGGGAGAGGGGTTGTGGGTGTCTGGCCCCCTGGCTGGGCTCTGGAGGGGGAGGAGAGAAGGGGGCAGAGAAACAGGAACTGGGTTGTCTTAGGGGTTTCTTTAACTCTATTCCTGGAGGAATTTTTGTTAGGGTTGTTTTCGACTGGAATGCCCGGTCAAAAAGAGATCCTGGTGGCTCCGGTCAGCCTGCTGACCGGGTTGTTAAAAGTCCGGTAGGTGGCACAGTGGGGCTAAGGCAGGCTCCCTGCCTGCCGTAGCTCCGCGTGACTCCTGGAAGCAGTGGCATGTCCCCACTCCAGCCCCTAGATGTAGGGGCAGCCAGGAGGCTCCGTGCACTGCCCCTGCCCCAAGCACCAGTTGCGCAGCTCCCCTTAGCTGAGAACCGCAGACAATGGAGCTGCGGGGGTGACGCCAGCAGATGGGGCAGTGTGTAGAGCCGCCTGGCCATGCCTCCATGTAGGAGCTGGAGGGGGGACATGCCGCTGCTTCCGGCAGCTGCTTGAGGTAAGCACCGCCTGGAGCCTGCACCCCTCAACCCCTCCCGCACTCCAACCCCCTGCCCCAATCTCCCTCCTGCCCTCCAAACCCCTCAGTCCCAGTCCAGAGCACCCTCCTGCACCCCAAACCCCTCATCCCCAGCCCAGAGCCTGCACCCATTCCCACACCCCAACCCCCCAAAGCAGCCTAGTGAAAATGAGTGAGCGAGGGTGGGGAGAGCCAGTGAGCGACAAAGGGAGAGGGGATGGAGTGAGCGGGGGTGGGGCCTCAGAGAGTGGGCGGGGCTTCGGGGGAGCGTTAGGGCAGGTATGTTTGGTTTTCTGAAAGTAGAAAGTTAGCAACCCTAATTTTGGTGTGTGTCTGGATTGTTACAAACATACTTGCTGATAGGTATTTTGAAATAAATTACCAAAATTATTGAAACTGGCATGATTATGCAGTGTTATTTTGACAAATACAATTTGCTGAATTTTTAGGCACTGAATGCCCCCAGGAGCAATATTCAGAACAGCACAGCAACACTCTTAACCTCTCAACTATTATCTCTTCAACGGTAACTCTATGAATCCCATAATTATTCATCTCCAGACACACTTGGGCACCTGATATACTACTGAATTTGTTATTCCATGAGCTTTACAATTTATTGAACTACCTCACCAAGAACATGAAGGCCTATGGAGAGTTAACAACTTAGGAAAAAGGTGAGGAGTAATGCCCTCCATGAACAAGAACCAGGGTCCAGTTGAAATCAGGACTCAGTCCTCTCTATGGGGGGGAGTCACATAATTCAATATGATCAAGCAAATCACAATATAAAGAAAATTCTTAACACAATCAGGGTGGGGTAACTCCCCAAATTCTTAACCATTTAGTCCCGGTATAAAGTGGCATGTCAGAAACAAGTCAGATCAAAAGCTTTCAGTCCTACCATAATGCAAACCTTTCTTTACACAGAGCCAGCTCTGCAGTTCCTCCCAATACATAACCTCTCTTCTCCCTCTCCCCCCGCCCCCCATGTTTTACCTCTTTATCTTGCCACCACCTCAGCCATTTTGCATAACTGATATGCAACTGCATCTCCTCCCCTAGGATGATCTGTACAGATATAGCAATCAAATATGGAAATATCAGTCAATCACTTTTCAGGATACCCTTTATCACCCAGCGCCTGCAGCTTCCCACTAACCTGCCTACCTTGCCACCCTACACTGACACTCAATCCTTATGGCCCTGATATCCTAACTGTGTCCGTAAAACAGAACAGTTCTATCCAAACTGGGCAGAACACACCCTACAGCCAAAAATGAGTATTAGAATACTGATATAATTTAGCATAGACATTGCTTTCTTATGCGGATAGCATCATGTAACATCTGGGCAATCCCCAACAAGTAATGAAGTAACAATTAATATTACGATGCAGCTCTCGCAAGAGTATTTAGAAACTATTCTAAACAATGGATGTACTGTTAACTGGATTATTCTTCTGGTATACTTTACACCTTTATGAAAGCAATAACCCATATTAAACACATTTATAATAAAATTTTGCATAATAATATTATAGACACAAGCAGCGGCCTATTGCTGCATTTTGCACCTATCTACTATGCATACCTTCATAATAAAAATCACAGATTGGCTCATTTGAACATTTTTGTTCAGTCAGATTTTTGGTTATAACTTCATATTGCCCATCAAATAAGATAAAAGGTTAAAACAGGTTTTGAAATTTGTACATTAAAAAAAAATGCAAGTGTCCCTGAAAGTTTAACATATGTAGTTACGAATTTAAAGCTTAGACCTTAAGCAAGTACCCTTAAAATTTCAGCACAAATGGTGGACCATAATAAAAACCATCTGACTAACCCTTAAACCAGGTCAGTTCTGGATTGGAGATAATAAGATTTATCATTATCTCCTTATGGCACATTTCTAAGGCCTCATTTCCAGTAATATTAATGTTTGAGCATAGCAGTGTTTAGACTCAAATTGTTTTCCTTACTTTGCTTAACTACACACAATTCAGTATAACAACTAATATTAAAACTTGTTTACTTGCTTCTAGAGATGTTTTCAAATAAACAAATCATTTTTAAACTCAACTAGCTCATAGTATGTTCATTATAAAGGTACAGGACATTTAAACCATGCAGCAAACCAGCAGCTTTATTCCAAAAACGTTTTAGCTGAAAATTACAGACATGCAACTGAGAAGCCCAGTCAGGACCATCATGTTAAAAATGCTATCGGAGGGAGCGGGTGTTCAGTCACATTAAACCAATATATGCGGGATCCATGTTGTTGCTAGAGTACACGAGCAGCATTTTTCATCATTTATTTTTATTGCTTACGTTTCAAGAATGTAACATAAGCATGAATAATATATGCAACTACAATAAGTGAAAGTTATAAAGCTTGTAATTGATTCTCTTGCACTCTGCGGACGTGTCTAAGGGCAATGCCATTACAATTAAGAAGTTTTCTGCATTCCGATTGCATAACACATTTTTAATTCACTTTGGCTGGAACTTGTTGGGAAGGCTCTCAGCACAAATACATATCACCTCCCACCCCCTCAAAAAAATTATATTTAAATTGATTTAGCCTCCAATAACTCCTCCCAAAAATGTCATAACAATTTTGCCAAATTAAGATTTTTTTCATCTTTCTCTTGCCAAACAACTTAATTATGCAATTAATTGCCTTGCTTAGGCTCTGATCCTACAGTGCCTTCAAAAGTTTTTAAGGCTAGATGCTGCAAATTCCTGAGTATCCTCAATGCATACTGAGTTCAAACAAGTAGTAAGAGTGCTCAACACCTTGTAAAAGGTGCTCAGAACTTTGCAGATCAAACCCTTAATAGAGTTTTTCATTCAGGGCTTGATTCACTTCCCAGTGAGATGAATGGGAGTTTCCCCAGTGCTTTGAAATCAGATAAAGATCAGGCCCTCCAAGCTTCTTCTCTAAAAAGATAGTATAGTCTTGCTTAGGCTTTGGGTAATGTTTACATTATTAGAAGTCTTTACAAACATTTTTCTTCAATAATTAGTGGACTTGAATTTTCATTATTTATTTTGTTCCTTTTGTTAAAGTGAAGCCAGATGAGAAAAGGAAATATTTTCCAGTTTAAGATGTACTCTCTTGAAATCCTGCCTCCTTCCCCACACGTAGCCAAGCAAAGGTCAAAATGCAGAGGAAACATCTTCACCTACACACTCTTGTACAGTGCCACAAAAATACCCATGAGCAGTTCTGTGCCACTCAGCATAAAGGAATGGTGGTGGACAAAAAAAAAAAAAAAAAAAAAAAAAAAGTATTCAGGCCATAATAGTGGTGGATGAGTCTACAGACAGCGCTGATACACCAGCTCAAAACCCCATCTGCAGAGTGAGGGTGCAGGAGGGGGACAGTCAGTGGGCTCCAGCCATTTCTTCTCTTCATACCAGTAGTTGTAGATGACAGGATTGAGATGAAAATATAAGTGACTTGAGGCTGGAAATGGGAATTAAGGGCACTGACCAAGTCACATTTCCCATATGGAAGGCCATTTGGCCTGTATCTCACCAGACAGTACTCTATGGGCAGCAAAATGCATCTATTCCTGCTGTAGTACAACTGAGTATACAGCTATAAAGAAATCTACATTCTTTCAATGCAGTCACGAAGACACAAGTAACCCTAGTGGTACATGAAGCAATGGTTCCATAAACTAGAGTATTGCAATGACTGAGCAAGTGAGGGTGGAATATGAAATCGCAACTCCTCTCCACAACAATCCTTCCCCTATGGAAGAACTCATAAAATGATCTAGATTTTTTTTTTTAATATTCAGGAAGTTAGGGTGTAGTCCAAGGCGATCCACCTCAAACTGAAGACACTGGCCCAGTAATATGGAAGTGGTGCTAACTTTGATTCAAATATCGTAGTTCTAAACTGCCAAGACTGTTACATCTATGGCAACATCTCAGCTGACCTCCTGAACCAACAAAATCAGAAGGAACATGAGGAGGAACTCCTGATTCTAGTCCAAGAAAAGGGAGTTTGCCAATGACACTGGATTTTGTTTGACCCCGAAGCAGAGCTGAAGACAATGGGTGTTGTGCTTAATATTAAAGAAGCCTAGTCCAGGCTTGCTTGATTTACAATACATAATGCCAGGCTGAGACCCAAGACAGACATTTGTATGATTCCAACTTACTGGTCCTTCAATGGTTAAAGAACTAGAGGGCAGTTGGAACCACTCTCCCTTTCGTACCCTTGGAATCCTTCATGAGGGATGTGGAGGGGCAACTGGCACCAACAGATACCGCTCACTAGAAAAGTTCCACAGATTGATGTCAGAGGCACCAGATCCCAGATACTGAAATATACAGATACCACTTGAAGAAGCCTGTTTAACTCCACTAACCAGCTCTTCCCACTACAGGTGGAAATTGAACTGTCTCCTTTCTCTTTTTCAACCCCTGAAGAACATGTGGGGGGAAGAAGACCATGTGCATTCCCATCATCATCCCTTTGATAAATTGCCAAAGGTAAGGTGAAAGGGGGAGGGATTATATCTCTTCTTTCCCACACCTGAAGAGAAGCCTGTATCATTTTTACTCATTCCTAATTTAAACTTTGTAAACTACACACACAGGAAAAACCAACCAACCAACTAGTACAGTACATCCTTAATGCCTTGCCATCCAACCTAAACAAAAACCTTGTATGCTCTATCACAATATTTTGAAACCAAAAAAAGCATTTCACTACAAAGTAACAGTGTGGTAATCTGTATTTGAAATGTATTAAAACTCCAATTTTGTATACATCTTGGATAAGGAGGGATTTCCCCCCATCAATTATTTCCAAATAATCGTATTAATAAGTTATTAGATATAAAAATCATTTAATCTAGCTATTCTCATTTTGGCATTATCTTTAACGAAGACATAGTTCAGTCAAATATTTCAAACTTCACTCAAATAACAGACAGTCATTTGATGAATCATTACATTTCTACTGTTTATTCCTAGAAAGGTAAACTAGTGATTGAAGTATGGAACAAGATACCCAAATTAAATCTCATAGATTGATAGATATATTATTTAAGTATAAGAATAGTTCACTGTATTCTGTTGTACATTCAAGTATGTTTGATCTAACAGAATAGTTTATTCATATACATGCTAATTATGTTGCAGCTAGTAAAGTCTTGTGGCACTAGAGTGTAAATCCATCCCTCTAATGGAGGGATGCTAGAACCAAAATGGTTTTAGATTTTTCAGTCCCATGTGGACTTTGGGTATTTATTCTCAGAAGTATATAAATTACTCCTAGGTATTTAGCGATTCTAGGAAGTTGATTAATGTGTGATCTTCTGTAGCCCAATACATTAATTCTGATCAAATGAAAAATCACTAACTCTAAACTACAGACAGGAAAGTTGAATTTGCAGAACTGGTAATGATAGAAGAGATCATTCAAAATACAAAAATCAAAAAGCAAATTTTGTAGATGCCTTCTTTTTCTAAAACGGTGTGTGAAATCCTGCTTGTTTTAATTACTTGAGTAGTCCTGTCTGAAGTCTTACAGGGGCTGTCACCTAGCCTGGTTGGCCACTTTCCCTAGTATCTCCTGCTCTATGGCAGAGGAAAATAGATAAGCATTAACAGTCTTAATGAAGTCCCTATAGATTTGAAGAAAGGAGAGCGATACTGCAAGGGCAGCACTCTATCCATTCCTCCTTCCCACCAGGCTCTTCACCCCATTAGGCATCTCCTACATTTATGGAGGAAGACAGCATAAATACAAAGAAACAATTACATTTTTCCATACAGTCTCCCTTTTTAGTGCCTGCAAATATTTTTAAGAATAATTCACACCACTTAGATGTTTACTATCTGCATACTGTCAGATAGGTCCAGTTTCTCATGTATATTGCAATAAGATCAGACCCCAGAGGAAAATTAAGTCCAAAGAAAACTATAAGATGTCCTAGAGCATCATCCACGGTCATTTGTGAAGAGAGGAGTTAATTGATCACATGAGCAAAATAAGCCTCTCATAACTTAACAGAAGGTGCCACACAGACAAACGAGGCATTTCCAAAAGAGAACAGCCTCACTATGAACCGTTGTAGAAAAACAAGGCATGAAAGTTCTATGTGGAAATCCCTAAAGGTGTCCTATTTAGAAGTAGATTTTTCAATATACCATATACTCACTTTACTTAGGTTGTTTTAGTCATTTCAGTTTAATAAAATTAACAAGATAAGACTAAGCAGAGATCTAACATCCGATGGAATTTTCCACTGTTTTTTTAGCTTTAGCTTGCAATTACCCATCTTATCTATGTTATAGTTATTAGTAGGGCTGTCAAGCAATTAAAAAAATTAATTGCTCTGTTAAACAATTGAATACTATTTATATAAATATTTTTGGATTTTTTCCACATTTTCAAATATGTTGATTTCAATTACAACAGAATACAAAGTGTACAATGCTCACTTTAGGTTTTTTTATTATTAATATTTGAACTGTGAAAATAGAAGAAATTTTTCACCATTCCAGAGGACATGTATTCATGATGATGATGGCTTCTGCTCAATAAAGATCCAAAGCAGTGCGGACTGATGCATGTTCATTTTCATCATCAGAGTCAGATGCCACCAGCAGAAGGTTGATTTTCTTTTTTGGTGTGTTCCTCTTTTAAGACTTCCGAAAGCATGCTCCACACCCCGTTCAGATCAGATTTTGGAAGGCACTTCAGATTTTTAAATCTTAGGTTGAGTGCTGTAGCGATCTGCAGAAATCTCACATTGGTACCTTCTTTGTGTTTTGTCAAATCTGCAGTGAAAGTGTTCTTAACACAAACAACATGTTGGGTCATCTGAGACTGCTATAATATGAAATATATGGCAGAACGCAGGTAAAACACAGAGCAGGAGACATTAAACTCCTTGGGGGAGAATTGTGTCACAAATTTAATTAATTAATTTTTTTTTTAACGAGCATCATCAGCATGGAAGCATGTCCTCTGGAATGGCGGACAAAGCATGAAGGGGTATATGAATGTTTAGCATATCTGGCATGTAAATATCCTGCAATGCCGGCTACAAAAGTGCCACCCAAATATCTGTTCTCACTTTCAGGTGACACTGTAAATAAGAAGCAGACAGCATTATCTCCCGTAAATGTAAACAAACTTGTTTCTCTTAGCAATTGCCTGAACAAGAAGTAGGACTCAGTGGACTAGTAGGCTCTAAAGTTTTATATTGTTTTGTTTTTGAGTTCAGTGATATAACCAAAAACAATCTACATTTTTAAGTTGCACTTTCACAATAAAGAGATTGCACTACGGTACTTGTAGGAGGTGAATTGAAAAATAATATTTCTTTTGTTTATCAATTTTACAGTGCAAATATTTGTAATAAAATATAAAGTGAGTACTGTGCACTTTGTATTCTGTTGTAATTGAAATCAACATATTTGAAAATGTACAAAAATATCCAAAATATTTAATAAATTTCAATTGATATTCTATTGTTGAACAGAGCAATTAAAACTGCAATTAATCGAAATTAATTTTTTTAATCATGACTAATTTTTTGAGTTAATCATGTGAGTTAACTGAGATTAATCAAGAATAATTAGTACAAGTTAAAGTATTTTTTTCATATCAGAGTCTGTATACTAGAAGAAATGTTCAGTCCTCCTGAAAGTATTGCAGATTAAACTGACACCTGGACTATGCAAGAAGAATCATGGGAATTAGGAAAATAAAAAGCAATTGTTATAATTGGTTCAAACATGTATTTGGTAATTTCTCTTTATTCTAGGATAAAGTGTTAATGTTACATGGAAAAAGGGGCTACGTTCCTATAGTGTCATTACATTAAAAATACAGTTTCAAGGACTTTTCCTAATAAGCAGCAATTAGAATTATTACACTTCACAGCTTCTATTTACTTCATTCTGAGAGGTCTCTCTTGGTTTGTATTTATACCTACGGAAAAATACAAATGTGGTACCCCTCAGTGAAAAACCACTAGATCCTCAACTGAGCCAAGGTTTCACTTGGCACAGCTCAGGGGGGTAAAAGGGGAGGAAGAAAGTGGCTCTAAGATACCTTTTTATTCCCCCCAAATCGGAGGCCACTGATCGCTCTAAATTATGCCAGTTGGAGCTGTCCTATATATGGTCTGCTGGCCATGGATCAGTCTGAACAATGTGCACCCCAATCCTGCTCTCTCCCACCATTTCTCCCCTTTGCCGATAGGTGCAAGGGTAGTGTAAAGCTGGCTATGCCGTGTTTGCACCACCAAAAATTTCTGTTTCCAGCATATATCTGTGTGTGCATGCACATGCAGCCATGTTGTATGCTCCATATAGATGTATGGATTTAAAACACTGCTCCCCAGCCTCTAAACACTGTCACATTTTTCTTTTTTTAGTTTTTAAGACCTATACATATTACCAGCTCTTACATTTGATGCATAACTCCCATTAGTGTAAACTGGGGGGGGGGGGGAAATAGCTAAAGCTCAATGTGTTTAACTAAGAATATACCTTCCAACAATGTGGCAGTCAATCATTAACACCTCAGAAACTATTTAACTGCTTCATCAACAGAAATAGTTACAATTTATTATGTGAGATTAAATGAGGGAATTGTTCTATTCTACCAAAGAGTCTAGTTCTATCAAAGTCACTGCCCCTCACATGTATGTGTGTGTGCCTGTACTTTGGTTTTAAATTGCCATTTTCCCGTGGCACAACTGCTGCATCAACAGGACATCATGCAGGGGTTTCCTCAAATGCCCAAGCTTGTAGAATACTGTTCTATGAATAGAAAATTCATTTTAATGCATCATTTAAGGTTTTTTTTGGCCACATAATCTACAACAACTGCCCAATCTCAGATGTAGGGATGAATTCTGTGAGCCTTCCACAGAATAAGCATCTAAGGACTCAAAAAATCAGTAGAACCACCAAATATCAGCCATGCAGAGAGCCATGCAAATAATACAGATTACAAAATTTGGTGCCAAGTGTTTACATTCTTAATCAAGTAATAGGTTCAGAGAAGTAACGCATGGAGCACTCTGCTGAACACTGCTCTGCAGGGGCTTGGTCCATGGAAGCACAGAGGAGTGTTGAGAAGAAACCACAAGAGAGACCGTGTTGGGGTATCATTAAAAGCAAGTAAATATCAAAGCCCTAAAATTGAGACATGCATCAAAATGCATTCACAAAATAATTTCTAATGACGTTTTTGTCATGATGCACGAACAAAACTGAACTTTGAATGAAAACCCTATGTTTAAAGAAGATATGAACCATTGACATTAAAGAATCATAGCATGTTCTCCAAACTCCCCTCCCCAAATAGATTAAGGGGATACATATACTGACTTATAACACTGAAATATAAAAATGAAGGATTGCTAAATGGTAAAATTAAAAGCTTTGTCAGTTATATTTTAATGATTTGTAATTACAGGTAGTGAATGAGTACAGATCAGATAACACTTAGGCCAAGGCCTTGCTGGCATAAATGCTGTTTTGCCTATTTACATAGAATTGCTACATTGCTTAAAATAAATGTTATTACTGACAGAACAAAAGTAACATTGTGCTGGAGGTTTTGAGGTAAAAAAAAAAAAAAGAAAGAAAAAGCCATGCAAACATGTAACAACAAAAATACCTTTTTCAGGGACAACCCAGGGCAGGATGACATGACCCAGAAACTGCAAAACCAGCAGGAAAAATGCAGAAGTTGGGTAATTGAAGCTCGCATACGTATAATGTACAGGTTGCCTAAAACCCAAAGGGTTACTGTATTAAAAGCCAATTGGATAAAGATTAAGTAGTCTAATGTAGATAAAAGGCCTATGTGAACATTGGCCCAAACAGAGAAACACCAGACTAGACCAGACATTGGCCCAAACTGGAGAAACACGAGACTAGAAACTGAAGGGTGGGACTAAAGGACCAGAGCAAGGGATCAGAGAAGGCAATAACTAGCATGGAAGGTGGAAGGACTTCCAGGTGCCTTGGAATGTAGTGACCTGGGCCCATTTACCAATTCCATCTCATCTGTTATTTGTCTGCAATAAACATGTCTAGACACTGTAAGTGACAAAAAATCTGTCTAAAATTGTATAAATAAAGGCAAAGAATGATTAAGCCTACATTAGGTGGACTTGTGACTCAGTTTCCCACTGTTACTCCCCAACAGCCAGAAGGTCAATACACTACACAGATCTAGGGACAAAAATACCCATGTGGTGGGAATTGGGGCAGGGAGGGGGGGCAGAATAGCTTGCTGATTCCACTACTTCAGCCTGAAGACTGCAGTATGAGCCACAGGAATGCACAGCTGCTCCATGCCCTGGACTTGGTTGGGGGCAGAACATGTATAGATGCAGGGGTTCTCAAACTTCACTGCACTGCGATCCCTTTCTGACAACAAAAATTATTACAGGACCCCAGGCGGGGGACCGAAGCCTGAACCCGCCCGAGACCCGCCGGCCGGGGGGGGGCGGTGGAAGGCAAATCCAAAGCCCAAGGACTTCAGCCCTAGACAGGGGAGCCTGTAACCTGAGCCCTGCCACCCAGGGCTGAAGCCCTTGGGCTCGGGCTTCGGCCCCGGGCATTGGGATGGGGTTCAGCCCCGGGCCCCAGCAAGTCTAACTCCAGCCCTGGCAACCCCATTAAAACAGAGTCATGACCCACTTTGGGGTCCCAACCCACAGTTTGAGAACCGCTGGTATAGAGGATTCCCACAGGCCACATAGAGCCCCTTTAACTTCATCTTTACATGCAGAATGAGCATTCCGCCCTTAAAGTATTAAAATCCTTACTCTTATAATTGTCTTAGTTAATAACCACCATTCTTGATAAATAAATAAAACCACCATCAGAGGTCACAGAAACAGTGGAAAACCCTCTCTTATTTGTTCACATACTAGGATCCAAAACCTGCAATTTTCAGTTCAAAGACTGAATAAGAATTAGGAAGTTTGGTACCATTAATTCATCTAGCGCAGAACTGGATACTACATGTATTGCTTAATTAAAACAGTTGTTTGGACTTGTTAATCTGTGCCCAGTCTATTTTTCCCCCCCCACTGATATTGTTAACTGTGAGGTAAAGAAACTATCAGTCTATGAACAACACACAAAACATTTTGCTATTAAAAGACAGAGATTTTTTTAATCTTATATAAAATATAAGAGAAGGTGGGTGAGGTAATATCTTTTTTTGGATCAACTTCTATTGGTGGAAGAAAAGCTTTCAAGCTACACAGAGCTCCTCAAGTTTTCCACATATATCACACACACACACTTGCAGTGTTGTTGTATTGCACTGTTCATTCACATGTATATAAAAATATGAAACACTGAAAACATTTTTATACACATACTATTTATAGTGAATCAGACAGCCACAAAACAGGAACATATTGGAACCACTCTCAAAACACAGTAGCACTAAAAATGAACAAAGGGCTGATCATCTCAGAAGAGACACTCAACACATTTCAAACACTTCAAGTTTGTTCACACTAAAAGAACAGTGCTTCAGGCTGGAGAAACATTTAAGCATGTATGTGCCTGAATTGGAGCCTGTAGCAAAGTTACCATTCAAGCACACTCCTTTCAAGCCACACAGTGATGTAGCAACACTACCTCAGTTTTTCCCACTGACTTTGGCCATCTCTGGCCATAGGAACAACCTGGATCACCAGCCAGACCACTTTTACAGAGACCAGCCCTTTCCAGGGCAACAGATTTTTTTTTTTTTTAAATAAAGGGCAATAGAAACATACAAACAATCAAACCTTCATCCTGGCTGGGCTCAAATCGCTGCCACCCCATTACAGCATGCCACTGCTGCTAAAAGCTATCCTCCTGTCTAACCACCGGCACCTGTGTCTCGATCAACCCCATGGACCGGAAGCTGGCACAATCTCCCCCTTACTCCGAGGTTCAGGCAGGCTACAGCTTACCAGGGCCCCACACAGGCAGGCTTCCAGCTTGCCCATTCTTCTCCCCCTTCTCCTCCCAGCTTCCCGCTCTTTTAAGTCCTTCACCCAGACCTAATAGCTAATACAGGTGCACTTGGGAAAGGGTTAATTGAGCCTCTGCCAGCAAGATAACCCCCTCCAGACCAGGAGGGGATTTATATACCCCATTACAGGGCCTTAATGATTTCTGTGTATTATAATTTATGTCATAGCTTATGTATAAGAATCCAATCCTGCAAACACTCGCTCGTGAGGAATTCTGTGCAGGTGACAAACACATAATAATAACTCTATACACATGAGCAGCTTTCAGGACCAGGGCCTAAGGGCCAATATACCGTAACTTCATGGAAACCATCATCATTAACTTTATTAGTCTTATATCAGATTACGTCCCTCAATGCATCGTCTTAATTATATAAAAACGTAACAAGCAGATCCTCAGCTGGTGTAAATTGTCATCACTCCACTCAAGTCAATGTATAACAATTTACACCAGCTGAGGATCTCCTGTCCCACTTTTGCCTCACATTTTTTAAAACACAAGTGTTTGGCTTTGCATTAAGTACAGAAAGGCTGACATATCTTCAGCAAGACTGTGCTTGACTATGTTGAATGGATTACCTAAATATTTATCATAATAAATAAAACATTAAGAACAGCAGCCAAATTTTTATTTCATTCATCTAAGAAAATTAATTTACTAAAAATAACTGTGTTCAAAAAGGATCAGAGAAGTGAATAATGCTTGCTCTGTAAGTTCTTAGTCATCACAGCATAGTAATTTCTAAATTATTGCATCAGGTAAGCTACAGGTCAAATATTTTCCAGAACATACATTTAGCTTTTAAACAGTTTGGATGAGGTGGCAGTTTAGACATTTACTGAAGAATGTGGTTATGAAAAAAAAACCCAGTCAATAATAAAAATGAGTTTTAGGAGCTCTGGTTTCACACTAAACAGTTGTATTTAAAAGGCCATTAGAGGGATAGCCTTTGCATCAGAAAATTATAGCGTAGTTGTTCACAAATGAGCTAGTAGTTAAATGTGGTTTTAACCTTTAACAGATACTACTTTTCTTCAAAAGCAAAACATCAAAAGGACAGATGTAATCAATGCATGAGCTCTCAACACTGCACGTTCACTGTGCTGGAAGCCCAGCTTCGCAGCAGCAACATTTTAAAAACAAACAATTGCTAATGCAGTTGTTACATTGCTATATCCCCTATTCAGGAAGAGTTTACTTTACCCCCAAAGCAAATCACTGTAGGCTTTAATGACTATAAATATTGACTGCAATTTTCTTCTTATGTTGATGATTAAAAATATACACATGAAAATAAGAAAAAACAGAGACAAGAAACAAAGATGCTCAAAAGTGAAAAGTTTGCACTATTTGTGACTCAAGCCTTTTTCAAAATGGTACATGAGGTGTTGGCACTGAGACACGCATTTATTAGCTACTGCATATTTAAACTCCCATCAAACATTCTGAAAACACAATATAATGTTGGAATTCAACAACCTTTCCACATCCGGAAACTCACACAGCAGGTTTATTCTACCTACCTCTTTACAAGAAATTCAGCAAAGGCATGTAAGCTTGTTTAACTTATTCCATGAACGAAAAACAGGGAGACTTTTTAATAATAAATCATAAATAAAAATAAATAATAATAATAATAAAGCTTTACACCACCATTTTGAAAATCAGGACCCCTTCAAGTTTATGTGCTGTACAAAGCAAGAAACTATAGTAAGAGAGAGTCCATGCTCCGAACAACTTACAATTCTAAATTTAAGACCAAAAGCAACAAGTGATGCTAACCAACAAACAGGACTGGAGTGTGGTGATGAGGTAACTTTAATCTGAACACATTTTCTGCACTAGTCGGCAAGGTATTGTCGGTTTTTACTGAAAAGCAAATACGGCAGTAACATTAGTCCCAGCTTACTTCTTTCCTACTCATTAAGGACTTCATCCTCCTCCCATTCAAGTTAATAGGAAAACCAGTATGCTGCCTTATTTCAGATGGCTAAAACTTGACCCTTAGTATCTTTATTTTTGACAGATAAGGCATTTTGGTTTTAGATTAGCAGTTGCACACTACAACACATTTCCTTAGCCATAGAACCGTAAAGATCAGAATGGACCCTCTTTTCCTTTGAAAACCTTGGCTAGATGCCACCCACCCTCATCACCAGGTGGAGGAAATTGAGGGGAACAGCGGTGAAAGAGGGACAGTCCCAGTAGCAAGACAGGGAGACACTCACCAAGGGACAATAGGTAGTTCCTCCCCCTGGGAGTAGGGTGACTATGTGTCCCAAATTGGGCGGGACAGTCCCGAAATGTCTTGGTCCCGGGCTGAATGACTCCTGGACAGCATTTGTCCCAGATATCCTGCAGCGCCAATCCACGTCTCCACAAGACTCAGGGGCAGCACCAGCCCAGCCCCCTGCCCAGGACAGGTGGAAGGTCCTGGGCTTCCTGGGTGGTTCTTACCACAGCCTGGCTCTGGCTTCTGGCCTGGCCAGAGGACAGGGCCTCACGGAGAAGGGGGAAGGGGCCACAGAGAATGGTAGGGCTACTGTATGTATCCCACTTTTGCCTTTTGAAAAGGTGATCACCCTACCTGGGGGGTCTCTGGTACCCATTGGCCAGTCAGAGGAGATGGATGCTGATGGGAGCTTGGGAATGCTGGCCAAAGATTTCGTCTAGTGCAGGGGACATGCGGAGCCTCTTTTGCCTCCATTCCAGCAGCCCACCCTACCCATTCTGAACTAGGAATCACTTACAGTACGTATATTACTGCTAATAGGTTAGGCAGCGTGGTGTACGGACACAAATGAATCATCAGACACTGGAGCAGGACAGGTTTTAGCCAGACATCCTTCACCATACCTAATATAACATATCTTTATACATTCTCTCTTGCAATTAGCTGAATGCAGCACAATTGGAACAGTCATAAGATAAGATCAATGGCCCAGCCTCACTTGACCTAAGAAATTGTCTTGCCCAGATTAATTCATGGTGATTAAGCTGGCTTCTTTTCCTCAGAGAACTCTGTTGGTAAGACAACTCCCACCTGTTCATGCTTTCTGTATGTGTGTATATATATATCTCCTCAATATATGTTCCACTCTATATGCATCCGAAGAAGTGGGCTGTAGCCCACGAAAGCTTATGCTCTAATAAATTTGTTAGTCTCTAAGGTGCCACAAGTACTCCTGTTCTTTCATTAGTACATAGATTTCTTCCACTTTGTGAATTAAAAATGTAGAGCGGTTTGTGGAAAAGATAAATAAATGCAATTTCAGCAGTGTAAGAGTGACATATTTCACATAGTATGACAGTTTAAGGTCAGGTGGAAAAAGAAAGGCCACCTGTTCTTTTAAAACAATTTTTTTTTTAAGTTAATACTACTGATGGATTCTAGTCTCAGTCAAGCACAATTCTACATTTAGATTAGGCTGTGTCTCTTCCATGGAAAGAGAAAGTTTGCATTGCCCATCTGTATTCATCTGTATGTCTGAAGGTGCAAATGTGTTTAATAAGTCCTAGATGTAAAATTAAAAGAACTCAGATACTGCAACATAAAAATATTTAAAAGTTACAATGATATTTCATTAGATTAGAAATGACTAGTATGGATTCAGGCTCTTTATGTAAAGTATTTAACTCTTTCCAGTTGGAAGAAATGTTTGGTTCTTTTTTAGTTAAGTTTTAAACTGAGTTTTAAAAAGTTAAATTGAGAATGAATAAAGATAAAAATGAACAATAAAGCACTAAAGTAAACAAAACTTCAAAATAATAGACTTATCAGAGTGAAACCATTGCAGGGATTACACACACTTCTTCAAAGAAGGCTGGAAATTCAGAGAAAAAGCTACTAGTCACCCTAGCAGTGATTTTTAAAAAGACCTGCCTAATAACTTAAGCTAGAAACAAACACTAAGCAGCAGCAGTACTCTACCTCACTTATATCATCACTTCTCTTTCCAAATAAGAAAAGCCGAGAGCCATTTTCTAGAGGAATATAATAAAATAAAAAGTGGAGAAGGTATTTGGCAAAGCTGGGTTTATCTGAAATCCTCTGTTGCCCAAAACAGGGTCATAATGGGTTTTAAGGTAAAGTAGGTTCAGATATTTATAAAAAGACTGACATACACTTTCCAAGGTTGGTGGTTAAGGGCATAGTTTGGATTGGGGCACTATCACGTGCCTTACTGTTACTGTGCCTTTGAGGTTGTCAAATTACAGCCTTCAGAAGTTAAAGCCATTAAGTGTCTAAGGGCCTCAGCACAAAGTTTTCTTTTGGGGGAAGTTGCCCAGTAGTCTACAGTAGAAATTGTCAGCTATGCAAAATAAGCCTAAATTCAATTTGCAGAGCTGGCAACCTGGCTATCTGAAGGTTTTGGATGTCCCCTGAAACTGCTAGCTAATTGAAGGCATACTGTCAATAAAATAAAATTTCAATAAAAACTATATCAAGTCTTCTTTATCTTTACTTTATTCCTCTCTCACTCCCTCATTTATTCTCCCCCTCCATGTGCACCTTCTTTCTTTCCTTCAACAGCTACTAATTGGTTTCTTTTAAAGATTTATTGATGTTCCTATTTTATATTATTTTTCATCTTCTTTATTTCTTTCACCTTCATTTTAAGTTGTCTCCTTCTCTGGCTTGTTCTAACTCCATATTTGAAAACCAAAAGAGAGAGAGAGAGAGAGAGAGAGAGAGAAGCTGTGTTATGAATTCCACTGGACAAGTGCTTTTCAAAAATATGTGCTCTGCTTGAGAAGTACCTGCCCTGAAAACACAAATAGGAATGTCAAAGCCCTTGCAATATATGCTGCCTATACAAAATTCTACCCATTTCCTAGTGCTCGTAATTCTCACTGTTCTTTCAGACAACACCATTTGATTACACCATAAAAGTAGACATTTTAGTTTGCTGAGACTCTATATATAGACCAAAGTTGTTTGCACGAGTTTATATGCATAAGATTCTTCAAAAATAAATCAAATACTGTCTGCATTTCCCATATGTTCAGTATCTACTTGGATTGGCTTTTGCTGATAGTAACAACTTTTCATCTTGTGGTTGTGGATTGGGAATTAAACTTGCTTTTTAAAAAAAATCAAACAAACAGCTGCTTATCTTTCCCTACAGCACTTTTAGCACTGCTAGGTGAGGTAAACCTATATTTTTATTCACGTTAGCTGGAAAAGCCTAGCTATATCACTCTATACTGTTTGACCTGAATCTCTCTGCCCAGCTCCAGAAAAGTTTTAAGGCTACTTTGAGGCACATTTTTTTCTCCAAAAGTCTTATTGACAAAGATGACATTTACTGCTGTCAGCAATAGAATTCAATTACAGAACAGAACAGAATTTGGTTTTATACAGTGCATTGGCACTCACAATATCTCTAAGTTCTATATAAAGTAATGACTAATAAATTCTGGAGGTGCAGTTTATGTGTAGACAAACAGAGCAGCCAGGAGCTCAGCAATAGTTCATACACAGTTTGACAGACTGATTTAATAAGAGAGAGATTGTTAGCCAACATACCAGTGTTCCTGGACACACTTCAAAAGACAGGAGCAATACTAATTTGAGGTTGGGGAGCTCATCACATAACCTCAGCAAGGAGAGGTTTTGTGATAGTGGCGGAGAGAGGCATGGGCTAAAGAGCTTTGCTCATTATCTTCCTTTTCCGTCAGTGAAAACCCCCAGTCCAAAGCTCAGAGGTCCTTGCTGGGGATGCTCTTCAGTAGCTGCCAGGTGGCCATCTGACACTCATGCAACACATCTGCTGCTTCCCAGCTCCTTTATTCCTTTACTCTGTAAGATCTGTTGAAGCTGGGAGCAGAAAGGCCTGGTTTTACTAATTGCAGCAAGAAGATAACCACAAGGAGAAGGATACAGCCTATTCAAACAACTGGGCGCTTTCTGCTTGTTCAGCTCAGAACAGTGTGATGACATTAATGCCAAATCAATGGTGCATGTTTTAAATGCATAGGATTTGTGGTCTGTGTATCTTTTGGTTCTGAAGACATCTGTATGTTTGATATTATTATTTTTTGCTTACATGGTATTTGCAAACTGTCCTCTCATAAACTTAAAGATTTTTAGTCTTAGCAGCTTTATGACATTGTGGTGTCTTTATTCCAAACTGAAGCAACTCAGGGTATGTACATCCATGACAGTCCAAATTTGCATATTTATCTTGTGTGTTATTACTCATAAACAGAAGTTCTGCTGTCAAAACAGACTGAACCCGCTCACTATTCCTGCTGTAAAATGGAATTATAGTGATTATACAAGTACCCAAAGTTTAGTGGGTTACACAAGCTCAAAGAGCGCTGATGCAAACAGCAATTGCAAAAGTCAAGTCTCCATGTTAAGCTACTGACTAGGATGAATTAAGAGAAAATGAGTAGCTTAAGGACCCCTGCTACTTGTCTTCCTCTTCTTGACAGCAACAAGAGAGAAGCTGCTGCTCACACTATACCTAGTTTGTTGTACGGCAAACAGGGCTGGCTCCAGGCACCAGCCCACCAAGCTTGTGCTTGGGACGGCACCTGGAGGGGGGCGGCGCGGCACTCCGGCCACCGGGGAGAGCGGGGCCACGGCCGGGCTGGCCGCCCTCCCCCGGCACCCTCCCCCCGGCCGCCGGGGGGAGAGCCCTCTCGCCGCCCTGCCTCCTGCGCTCTGGCCGCCGGGGGGAGAGCGGAGCCCCGGCCGGGGCTCGCCGCCCTGCCCCCGACGCTCTGGCGCCGGCCCCCCCCCCGCGGGGGGGGGGGGGCGGAGGCTTTTTTGCCTGGGGCGGCAAAAAAGCCAGAGCCGGCCCTGACGGCAAAAGAATGATGTTGGCCTCTCCTGCCTGGGGATAAAAAGCGTTCCACTAGTGAGTCATCCCTAGAAGATCTGTTGCTGGCAAACTCCCCAACAAAGACAGGGTGTACCACAGGGAAGCTGGATTTGATAGGGGCCCAGGAAACCTAGCTCGGGATAATAATTAGTTGGTGGAGCAGGGTTTAAGGAGTAAGTTCAGTTCCTGCCCTGCAATCAGCTCATCATCTTTTATTTGGACAGCACATGAGACAGATAGAAGGAACCGCAATTTAATATTTTGCCAGATGTAGGGTCATCTCTTTCACCCCTCAACTTTGTGGTATGAGCCTTGGCAAGTAGCTCAAATCCTGGGGTGAGACATAACAGGACAACTGTTCCTCTTCCAGACCAAAAACTAGTGTTATCAACTGAGCCTTACAGGAAGTGAAGGCAATTTTAAAAATTCCCCTAAAAGCTACAGTATGCTGCATACAAAACACTTCAAAAAATCAGGAATCCCCCTTTAAACAGAACATCCATTTTCTACTGAATTAAAAAGAAACTCTTCTCCTCCAAAATCAGAACAGAAATAAAGATTGCTGGTATTACCATTATAACTTTTGATTACACTCTTTGCTCATGAAGTTTGGCTCAGTAAAATAGCAACATTCTAAATATTTATTTTTTCCAAAGCAGCAACCTACGAAGATTGCTCAGGTACCTACTGACTGATAATTTGTGAATAAAGATAGAAATTATAAAACGTTACCATTCCTCAGAATGTTTACAAATATGCTTGCATGCTTAAAATAACAAATTTACTAGTGCTTAGATTAATATTTAGAAATGTAAACCTTGGACCCTTAGACTAGAGTGCAATTTTGGAGTCAAACTGGTACTTGTGACGATCTATGCAGGAACATCAAAATATCAGTAAATCTGCTACCAGACTCTGGTATTTAATATTACAATTATTACTGTGTGTATATTTTGATGATAGAGGGCAGATTCCAGATCCATAATTCTGCCAGATATGATGAGTATTTTAATATAATTAAAGGGTCTATTTGAATCTGTACTTACACACTTTGTCCATTAACTACATCAGTGGTTCTCAACCAGGGATCTGAGGCCTCCTGTCCAGGTTTCAGGGAGGCCACCAAGCTGGACCAGTATTAGACTCACTATGGCAGAAAGCCAAAGCCCCGCTACATGGGGCTGAAGCCCAGGGCCCTGAGCTCTGCCATCTGGGGCTGAAGCTGAAGCCTGATCAATATAGGGCAATTCTCCAGATTGCTGCCACCTAATACTGGCCCTGGCTTTTATATGCAGAAAAAGAGTTGCTGTGGCACAGGTGGGCCATGGAGTTTTTATAGCATGTTGGCAGGGAGGCCTCAGACAGAAGAAGGCCGAGAACCCCTGAACTATATTGATCATGACATGCAGGCAAATGAAGACAGATACAAGGATGGATTTAAGCGCCAGGCCATTTATTAACTTCATACTAGAAGGAGGTGCTACATGCCCAACCCTCCCATCTCTCGCATACTAGGCATTTAACCAATAGCTCGGGGTAGACCAGAGATGGGCAAACTACGGCCCGCGGGACACATCTGGCCCACAGGAACCTCCTGCCCAGCCCCTGAGCCCTCGGCCCGTCCCCTGCTGTTCCCCCTCCCCTGCAGTCTCAGCTCACTGCTCCTGACCCGGTGCTCTGTGCTGCGAGGTGGCATGGCTGGCTCCAGCCGGGCGGCGCGGCTGCCTGTCCTGGTGCTCTGGGCAGCGCAGCTGTAGCACCGCCAGCCACGGGTGCTCCAGGCAGCGCCGTAAGGGGGCAGGGAAGTTCGGGGTGGTGGTCAGGGGGCAGGGGTGTGGATAGGGGTCGGGGCGGTCAAAGGGCAGGCAGTCAGGAAAGAGAGGGGGTTGGATGGGACGGCGGGGGGCAATCAGGGGCAGGGGTTCCGGGGGCAGTCAGGGAGAAGGGGTGGTTGGAGGGGGCAGAGGTCCTGGGGGAGCAGTCAGGAAGGAGGGGGGCTTGGATGGGACAGCGGGGGGCAGTCAGGGGTAGGGGGTCCCGGGGGTGGTCAGGGACAGGGAGCGGGGGGTGTGTGGATGGCGCAGAAGTCCCGGGGGGGCCATCAGGGGACAGGGAACAAGGGAGGTTGGATGGGGCAGGAGTCCCGGGGGGGGGACTGTCAGGGGGCGAGAAGCGGGGGGGGGGGGGGTCGGATGGGGGCGTTGGCCGGGCCACTCCTGGCCTTTTGGGGAGGCACAGCGTCCCCTAACCGGCCCTCCGTACAATTTTGGAAACTCAATGAGGCCCTCAGGACAAAAAGTTTGCACGCCCCTGGGGTAGACCATACTCTGCCAGCCCATAGGACTGAGCTCACTTTTGAACCCAAAGAAGTACCTCAATCTGCAAAGACTTCAGGTCTCGCTTTCGTTCATTCCCTCCCTATTCATTTGTCCACTGATCATAATGATCATAATGAACCACCACATAAAAGGTACATTGTCAGGTAAAAAAAAAAAAATCATATTGTTCAAAAAATCCTCTTATATTATGGATAAGTTCAGTCCTGGAAGAGTTAGTGTTCCATCTGCTCTACAGAAACGGCGTGTCTTTTACAGCAGGGGTTCTCAACCTTTTTTCTTTCTGAGGCCCCCCCAACATGCTATAAAAACTCCATGGCCCACCTGTGCCAAAAGAACTGGTTTTCTGCATATAAAAGCCAGGGCCAGCGGTAGGGGGTAGCAAGCACAGCAATTGCCTGGGGCCCCATGTAACCCACACACCTCCTAGGTGTGGTGTTCTGTTCCTCTAGTGGCAGCAAGACCACTTAGAGAGAGAGATTAATGAGTCTGCTCTACAGCCTTAGCAAATGGCCATATGGCTTTTAGCTCATGCAGTAGAGTTATACACTAAGCTCCAGAGGTCCCAGGGTATATATTTGACTCAATCTCTGCTTTTCTTCCCACACACGCACAGACACACATACATACACTCTGCTTCACCCTTTCCTTCTCCCATGTGAACATCTCTGCCCTATCAATGTGTGGCCCAAAGGATAAATCTGACTCTCACTTTCTTTTTTTTTTTTTTTTAAAGCTAAATTAAGAGCCTACATTTTATTTTTTTCTGGGGAAAAAGATGTCACCTTCACGGAGGTTGCTAGGCCACAGGCTGAAAGGGAAGTCAAATTAATGGAGAAGAGGAAGAAGAAACAATTTCAAACTGCCACTCTTTTCCTCCTCTGCTTCCCCCTTTCCTTCTGTATTTTTATATTAATTAACTGAGCTTCCTACGGTAAACTTTTATTTGAAGATAGTTCTCAGTAGTATCAGGATCCCAACATGAGCAGTCGGGGCCAAGGGTCAGAGCAGGGGCAAACTCTTGGCTAGGAATAGCTGAGGAGTTCATAGTCAGGTCCTGGCAACGGTCGATACCAAGGGTCAGAGTCCGCATCAGGTTTCAGGGTCTGAGTCAGGAGGCAAAGTCCAAATCGAGCCGAGGTCAAGCCAAGAATTCAAGAGCAAGGAGCAGGCATGATCATGGCAGCTACAGAAAATCCATGTTATTGCCTGAACACTTCCTGTAGTGCCCCTTGGGTTTATATGGGGCAGGGAGCTAATCAGCTGCCATGGGGCTGCTATCTGTCAAACCCTTGAGGCAGATCTTCCCAGGGTCTGTGTCCACAGAGTGTCATGGGAAGTGGAGTACCAGACTGAATTTAAATGAACATTTACTGTAGAATCATGAACTGGTTCAATGCTCCAACTTCACTTTAAGATAGAACATTTGTTAAAGATGGGAAGAAGCTGGGAGGAGGAGAGAAGTGCAGTGGAAAAGGAGTTGGTATGCAAATTGTGGGATTATAGCCTTTGGCTGCAGACCCAGATAAAACATGTACAGTTTTAAACAAAATGCCTACACCCAGAATGTTCAGGGGTAGGACAAGGTTTCAGGAAATAGAGGTAAACTAGAGTAATGTGTATCTTTATTTCTCCTTTCTTTTCACCAATTTAAAATAATCGGTGTAGGCATTTCTCCCTCCTTTATCCTCCCACTGATGACGTCATTAGGAAATGCATGAACTGCATCACTGGGAAATGGTCCATGCCTATGACATAACCATAAGGCCCCAAACCCCTATGAGAATGTAGTTTAAAGCTATCGAGATCCAAAGCCATGCACCAAAACACTCCGACACCTCTAGCGGGGAAACCTCAGACTTCTCCCCCAAACTCCATCAAAGAAACAGATCTGGGTTAAGTTTCATAATGAAATCTTCAAATTAGCTGGGCAGAGGTGGCAGGTCTGAATCTAGCTTACCTACAGCAAAGGAATATTGAATAGCTGAAAGGGAAGGAGAGCAGCTGCTTATTTAAACTTTTTCAAAACTAAACATGTTCTGGGATATGGCAGTGGTTTTAATATTTTGCAAAATGATTTGTCTATCTCTCCCTACAGCAGTATTTAATATAAATAATGTACCACTTAGTATATTCTATGTAAAGCATATTATCAACATATTTAGGGATATATCTAATTAACAGGTAATTACTATATATATATCTAGATATATATATCCTGCATAGTTTCTGTCAAATAGACTAGTGCTACCTAAAAGCTCCAGCACATCAGAAGCCACTTTTCTGGAAGAATTTGTTTTCTTTATTGTTTAAAATGACTGAAGTGTACAGAATATTTTAGAACCACTTATCTTCCAAATTTGTCACCCAATTTCCAATGCATTCAGAGAAACAGACATTTATAAAACTACACTAGGCAACAATGTCAAGAAGGATATTAAAAAGTGCATATTATGTGCAGAGTTCACAGCACCGCATACCCTGAAGAAAATGCATGAGGATCATACATAACAAAGGACACCATTTTGTTGTTCCACATTTTCAAGTGCAGTATCCTCTGTTTACATAATTGAGCAATGTAGTACGGGGGGAAAAAAGCCAGTCTGAAGCTTAGCCCACAACTGAAACCAAACTGAACCTATCATATATTGGTAACACCCTTGCCCCTAAATTGATTCCCAACCAGGTACCTATGCTAAAATCCATCTCGGGATCTTAACCAAGGACTGGCTGTTTCTACTGAGCTAACTTGTGATTGTAAATCAATTTCACTTGGATGAGAGAAGAAACACAGGAGTCTGGAGTGGCTCTGACTTTGAAGAAGCACAAAAGCATGCAAAACTATGTATTGGACAAGGCACAGTAGAGAGGTGCCAGACCCTGTGTCCTCGCCAATTCTTATTCCTACCACCATCACTGAGACATGGGTCAGGACTTGTGGGATCTGCGGAAAAGAAATACGGGATGTGGAAAGGAAGGACAAGGGCAACTTCAAAAGGTTCAGGTAAGCTCACTTCTCTAAGCTTATCTAAGCCAAAGCAAACCTGTAATTGTTGAAGGGTTTCCCCATCACTAGGGGCACTGTGAACGCATGGGGCCACAATTTTTTGCCCTATTTAAATCAATAGCAAAACTCCCATTGACTTCAGTGTGGCAGAATATTACTGAAGATTCTGCATTTTGCTGCGGATTTGGGGTTGCTTCACAAATTTTATTTTCTGCACAAAATAAGCTGTTTAAAAAACAAACAAACCAACCTTCAGCCCTTCTGTTGATGAAGCTATCCCTGGGAATGTCAGTCAATGCAGTATACAAGGTACTGGAGGAAAGGCATTCTAAGTGAAGTGTCCTCTCCCCTGGAACTTACTTTCCCTGCTCAATTTGCTGAAGCATGAATTTGTTGATCTTGAACTCATGCAGCAAAGCTCATTTTCCCCCAGGCTTTTTCCTGGGGAAGTGGGTTGCCATGGATGCCAGGAAGTCCCTCAATTTGGGTAGGCTTTGCAGGATTTTATATTTTGGACAAGGTCACAAATGTGTGTTGTTTAATGTTTGTCCCATCATATACAAACATTAGACCACTAAGTTCTGGATGGGAACTGTAGTAGAGAGACTTCAATATTTAAGCAATAATAATAATTTTATTTAATAACTTATTCTTATAATATTAGGTTATCAAACTTGCCTGTGACTTTACTAAATTTCAGGAGATATTTACTGTCACATATGATGCTTGGAAAATATAATTTACATGCCTATTGCTTTGGTGATTAGTTTATTAAACAGTAAGACTTTCAGGTTAGTTAAAGAAATTGCAGGCGATTTCTGCTTTCTGTTACCCAGTGACAAGTCAAATGTCAGGAAGATAGTGCACCTTAGCCATAAAACTATGTTTATTACACCCAGGGATGTTTATACAAATCTAAAATGCAGTTTTGAATTTTACTTTGCTTTAATTTTTATACTATTTTCTTTTGTTCCATGTTTTAAAAGATGTATTGGTTATTAAAATTTGTGCTTTGTACAATATTTTACAGAAATTTAATTGCTGCAACAAACAGGAGATTGGGTCATAAGTCAACATTAACCCACCAAAAGAATTTCTTATTGAGAGCAGGATATCTCCCTCTTATATAAGATACCAGATTGGTATAGGTACAAGCTTTATCTCAAGAAAACAAACGTTGCAAAGATGATGATTTAGGACAGTGGTTCTCAAGCAGGGATCCGGGGCCCTTTGGGGGGTCACCAGCAAGTTTCAAGGGGTCCACCAAGCAAGGGCAGCATTAGACTCGCTGGGGCCCAGGTCTGAAAGCTGAAGCCCCACTGCATGGGGCTGAAGCCCGAGGCCCTGAGCCCCAACACCCAGGGCTGAAGCCAAACCCCAAGCAGCTTAGCTTCACGGGGGAGGGAGGGGCCTGTGGCATGGGGTCCCAGGCAATTGCCCTGTTTGCTACCCCCTAACGCAGGCCCGGGCTTTTATATGCAGAAAACCAGTTGTTGTGCCACAGTTGGGCCGTGGAGTTTTTATAGCATGTTGTGGGGGGGCCACAGAAAGAAAACGGTTGAGAAGCCCTGATTTAGGAAATACCTGGGCATTAATAAGAATGTGAGGATGCTCCTTATTCTGCATATACTAAAGAGGAATGGAGGGATGTGTTATCTGCTAAGCCATAAAGTGAGCCCTTCCCTCTCCCTCTTTGTGAAGAAAAGCCACTAAGAAAAACATGTTTATTTGAAAATGTTTACAGCCTTTATTATTATTTCTTAGGATGTTGAAATAGTGAACACCTTTGTGAAATGCATACTTGCAAATGTATTAGCTATGTTAAAAACTTCCAGTGTAATTTCCTAATAGCATTGCTACGTAAATAGTAAAACAGTTTATGTACCAACCTGAAATCTAATGACCTTGCTAAACCGACTATTAATATAAGAAGTCATTTAAATATAGAATATTGATATGAATGGGGAATTGATTAGTTAGTTATCTGGCAAGCAAGCAACTACTTCACCCACTTCAGGTAAATAGCAAGCATAATTTCCCCAAAAATTGTTAAAGAATCAACAACTTCTTTAATAACTATTTAAGCTAAAAGACTCTCTAATAGTTATTTAATTTTAAAACCTGTTTTGAAAACTAAAAGCTTTTATATAAAGAACAGGTATGTTTGGACTTTCTGAAAATATTTCCTTTCCTAGTAAAGCCTAAGGAAACTGAAGAAATCTCTTAGAAAATTGATTGACTACGAGAGTTAAAAGGTCTATATTTAAAGATGTTCCGAGACGCTCCCACCAGAGAGACAAAGGAAATATAGAACTGTCAAGGAAGAATTACAACCCTAATGCACACTATAACAAAACTATATTCATAAGATGAAGACACTCCTAAGGCCAACCCATGAAAGTACTGAGTCAATGAAAGGATGACAGCAACCAACAATAAAACTAAACAAGCCTGGAAGAAGTTTGTTTTCCTATAATTGCATGAAAGTCAGAAGGAGAAGAGTACAAAGCTTTGAAGTGAGCCCCCCTCACACACACTCTGCTACCCTACTCAGACACACAGCACTCAACACAACTCACTATGTCCATCTCCATAAGCAAGCTGCCACAGATAGCTAAGAAAAATAGAGAAAACTCAAGAAGAAACCAACCCAAGGAAAGCCTCTTCAAAGCTTCCTTTTACCAGTTTATGTTGAAATTAACTAAGACACTGCCAATGAACTACATTTAATAACTCTTGTAATGATTTTATTGGAATATTGAGATGCTATTGTAATTTAAGATACTAACAATTTCTGTTGTTAATCACAACACCGTTAGACCATATATTCCTGATGAATAAAAAATATCTAAAAAATAAAAAGGAGTCATATAAAAAATGGAAACTAGGACAGATTACAAAGGATGAATATAGGCAAACAACACAGGAATGCAGGGGCAAGATTAGAAAGGCAAAGGCACAAAATGAGCTCAAACTAGCTAAGGGAATAAAGGGGAACAAGAAGACTTTTTATCAATACATTAGAACCAAGAGGAAGACCAAAGACAGGGTAGGCCCACTGCTTAGTGAAGAGGGAGAAACAGTAACAGGAAACTTGGAAATGGCAGAGATGCTTAATGACTTCTTTGTTTCGGTCTTCACCAAGAAGTCTGAAGGAATGCCTAACCTAGTGAATGCTAATGGGAAGGGGGTAGGTTTAGCAGATAAAATAAAAAAAGAACAAGTTAAAAATCACTTAGAAAAGTTAGATGCCTGCAAGTCACCAGGGCCTGATGAAATGCATCCTAGAATACTCAAGGAGCTAATAGAGGAGGTATCTGAGCCTCTAGCTATTATCTTTGGAAAATCATGGGAGACGGGAGAGATTCCAGAAGACTGGAAAAGGGCAAATATAGTGCCCATCTATAAAAAGGGAAATAAAAACAACCCAGGAAACTACAGACCAGTTAGTTTAACTTCTGTGCCAGGGAAGATAATGGAGCAAGTAATTAAGGAAATCATCTGCAAACACTTGGAAGGTGGTAAGGTGATAGGGAACAGCCAGCATGGATTTGTAAAGAACAAATCATGTCAAACCAATCTGATAGCTTTCTTCGATAGGATAACGAGTCTTGTGGATAAGGGAGAAGCTGTGGATGTGGTATACCTAGACTTTAGTAAGGCATTTGATACGGTCTCGCATGATATTCTTATCGACAAACTAGGCAAATACAATTTAGATGGGGCTACTATAAGGTGGGTGCATAACTGGCTGGATAACCGTACTCAGAGAGTTGTTATTAATGGTTCCCAATCCTGCTGGAAAGGCATAACGAGTGGGGTTCCGCAGGGGTCTGTTTTGGGACCGGCTCTGTTCAATATCTTCATTAACGACTTAGATATTGGTATAGAAAGTACGATTATTAAGTTTGCGGATGATACCAAACTGGGAGGGATTGCAACGGCTTTGGAGGACAGGGTCATAATTCAAAATGATCTGGACAAATTGGAGAAATGGTCTGAGTTAAACAGGATGAAGTTTAACAAAGACAAATGCAAAGTGCTCCACTTAGGAAGAAAAAATCAGTTTCACACATACAGAATGGGAAGAGACTGTCTAGGAAGGAGTACGGCAGAAAGGGATCTAGGGGTTATAGTGGACCACAAGCTAAATATGAGTCAACAGTGTGATGCTGTTGCAAAAAAAGCAAACGTGATTCTGGGATGTATTAACAGGTGTGTTGTGAGCAAGACACGAGAAGTCATTCTTCCGCTCTACTCTGCTCTGGTTAGGCCTCAGCTGGAGTATTGTGTCCAGTTCTGGGCACCGCATTTCAAGAAAGATGTGGAGAAATTGGAAAGGGTCCAGAGAAGAGCAACAAGAATGATTAAAGGTCTTGAGAACATGACCTATGAAGGAAGGCTGAAAGAATTGGGTTTGTTTAGTTTGGAAAAGAGAAGACTGAGAGGAGACATGATAGCAGTTTTCAGGTATCTAAAAGGGTGTCATAAGGAGGAGGGAGAAAACTTGTTCACCTTAGCCTCTGAGGATAGAACAAGAAGCAATGGGCTTAAACTGCAGCAAGGGAGGTCTAGGTTGGACATTAGGAAAAAGTTCCTAACTGTCAGGGTGGTTAAACACTGGAATAAATTGCCTAGGGAGGTTGTGGAATCTCCATCTCTGGAGATATTTAAGAGTAGGTTAGATAAATGTCTATCAGGGATGGTCTAGACAGTATTTGGTCCTGCCATGCGGGCAGGGGACTGGACTCGATGACTTCTCGAGGTCCCTTCCAGTCCTAGAATCTATGAATCTATGAATCTATGAGGAGGCAGGGGCTACTAATCACTGGTTAACACAGAAATAGTGGTATTTAATTGGACTTAAGACTCTTAATATTTGTTAATTGGTCTGTCATAAGACAGCTCCTTGAATGGTTTCTCCTAAGTAACTGATTAAAATAGTTTTTGATTTCATAGGATTTAGTTAAGATTGCTTACTTTGCTCATCTATCAACTGTCTGGTGACTAACAATAGGCAGACAAGCTCACCTGCCCTTAAACTAATTCTTTTGTTAATTAAAACAGCCTTTGCTTTTCTGTGGTACTCTAAGCTTGGACTCAATCATTTTGGGCAATCAGACCTTGGTTTCAGCGTACCAATAGGGTTGCCAATTCTGGTTGCATGTATTCCTGGAGATTTCATCACATGACAATGTTTAATTAAATATTAATCTTTAATTCCTGGAGACTCCAGGCCAATCCAGGAGGGTTGGCAACAATATGTACCAAAAGAAAAGTGCTTCACTAAGGGCAGGCCCATTCTCAAAGATGTAATCTCTGGCTACAGCTCTCCACAGAGACAAACAAAAGAGATTTCAATATAAGTAGCAGTAAGGATCCTGAAGTTCACTAAATAACAAACCAGCGAAAAAGAAAGGAATAAAACTTTAATAAAACGAACTGGAGAGGGTCTCTGGCAAACTGCTGCACATGCACACTGCCATGCGATGCTCCCAATCCCCACCTTCAGGACATATCTCCAAATTCCTATGTTCATAATACTGTCCCTTATGAGGGAGTCTCTAAATTATAACCTTCTACAAAAATATCACTACAGTAACCACTTTATCATATGTTTTGTTTAATATTTTCTTTTTCCTTAATAATAGCTATAGTTAATAATTGTGATTATTTTGCTTGGTTTTAGTCAGTGTTCCCGAAGGTATGTAAAAGAACCCCCGTGACTAAAATAGTGGGAGTCACATCCCTTAGCTGGCAGTAAGAGATACAATTAGGGCTGGCCTACTATTTCTTGTTTCTCTAGCCCTTTTACAATAAAATTATTTCGTGTTCATTAATTAAAAATTTACCTTTGTCCACCCACAGCACATTTTAAGGACATAGCTTTTGTAAGTGCCACTGAAGTGAAAGTAGACAAATATTTAATTTCTTTATCAATGAGCTTGACGTTTTTATTTTACTACAGCTGAAACAATAAATACTAAGCAAAGAAAGTTAATCTGTATCTACAGCAAGACCTTTTAAAATACATCAGTACAGACCCATTGTCTCTCACCAACTGTTATTTGTGAATTAGCCTAATCTGGATTGTGGTTATAATTATTATTTACAGAATGCTGGATTTGCTTGGAAGCATACAGATGTGTAAGAAAAGCCAGCTCCTCTCTCAAAAAGCTTAGATTAAATATTATACAGATAGTTCAGACCTTGCAGATACATGTCTGACATACACAGAATATGGATGAGAAATAGATGGAGGATTACATCATGATGTAGGTTTTCTGTCTCTTATCCCTACCAAATTCATGGTCCATTTTGGTCAATTTCACAGTCATAGGATTTTAAAAATAGTAAATTTCATGATTTCAGATATTTAAATCTGAAATTTCATGGTGTTGTAATTGTAGGGGTCCTGACTCAAAAGAAGTTGTGGGGGGGTTGCAAGGTTCTTGCGGGGGGGGGGGAGGTTTGCAGTACTGCCTCCCTTACTTTTGTGCTGCTGCTGGCAGCAGCACTGCCTTCAGAGCTGAGCGGCCAGAGAGCGGCAGCTGCTGGCCAGGAGCCCAGCTCTGAAGGGTGAACCGCCAACAGCAGCGCAGAAGTAAGGGTGGCATGGTTTGGTATGGCCACTCTTACTTCTGCGCTGCTGCTGGCGGCGGCTCTGCCTTCAAAGCTAGGCGCCCGGCCAACAGCCGCCGCTCTCCAGGTGCCCAGAACTGAAGGCACCGCAGAAGGGTGGCAATACCGCAATCCCCCTAAAATAACCTTGCAGCCCCCCTGCAACTCCCTTTTGGTTCAGAACCCCCAATTTGAGAAACACTGGTCTCCCCTGTGAAATCTGATTGTATAGGGTAAAAGCACATACAAGACCAGATTTCACAAGGGGAGATCAGATTTCACGGTCTATGATGCGTTTTTCATTACCATGAATTTGGTAGGGCCCTACTTATATTGTACTAATTTACCAATATGTCTTCCATACAGAGTTCTCACCAGGAAAGTGTCTAACAAATTGAGTTGTGGGATTTGATTGTGATTATGGAATTTAAGATGGTAAAGACATTTTTGCATTTGTCAAAAGGAATGCCTATATAATCTTCTACTGCAGTAGTGGATTGGAGGATCTTCAGAAATGTAAAACAAGGACTTTCTCTACATGTCCAATGCAGATTTTGGAAGTTTGGGTTTTAACCCAAATTCCCAGATGTAAACAAACAAGCATCAGCACTGTGGGGTACTACAAGGACACACCACAGCTAAACAGCTGTGATGAACTAGCAAAAGTAATAACAAATTGTCCAGCTGCACCAGAAAAAAGACAGGAGGCAATGGATGTGGTTTAAGTAGGCTACACCTTTATTCACTTAAAATATCTGGGAGACCCTAGCTGTGACATTGGTAAACCAGGTACCAGCTCTTGCCAAGTCTGTAGGCATCAGGTAAACAATTATATTCATAACTGGAAACCAGACCAGCTCACCTACATGTTACTAACATTCAAGATAGGTGCTAGACTCTATAACATAGGATGTGTTTAGACTATAAAATGCTTGTGAGTTGCTGCATGCATTGCATACTTGTAATGTCTGTATTCCATGCTAGAAAGTAAAATATAAGTTTGTTTTATAATTGTGAAAATGCCTGCTCTGAACTTGTGAGCTTATATAGGAAGAATAGCTCCCCCTGCCAATCGAGAAGGACTATCAAAATTAAGTGGGCCACTGAAAGACAAAAGCTTTCTTGATTGCCCCATCCACCCATGGATAATTACATGCAGAAGCCCTAGACGCATCAGTTTGAATGCTGGAAGAAGGAAATCAAGATAGTTAGCAAGATTTGTCATCTCTTTGCTGTTTGGACTCTTATATGTACAGAAGCCAAGAAACAAAAAGCAGAGATCTCTGAGTCAACCTGAGTTAAGCCCTAAAAAGACATTCAATGCTGACAGATTACTACATCTGTCACCTTTTGGAACCATAGACTGAACTAATGTGTGCATATATGTTGCCTGCTTTAATCTGTAAATAACTCTCTCTTTTTCCTAGTTAATAAATCCTTAATTAGTTTATTATAGGAGTGGCTACCAGTGTTGTCTTTGGTGTGAGATCTAAAGGTACAAACTGACCTGGGGTAAGTGACTGGTCTCTCGGGACTGGGAGCAACCTGAATATTTTGTGATTTTTGGTGTAAGTGACCATTTATCACTAAGTCCAGCTTGCCTGGGTTGCAAGATAGACTGGAGAGCCTAAGGGGGCAGTCTGTGACTCCATAATAAGATTGTTACAGTGCTCCAGTAGTCCACATTTGTTACTGGTTTAGTGAAATCTAATTATAGAACATGCCACCAGTTTGGGGTGTCTGGCCTGCTTTTGACAGTCTGCCCTGAAGTTGGCACTCTCAGTCATGAGCCACTCCAGACATCATAACACCAGCAACAAATTGCACAGTGAAGGTCACCCTCCTTTCCTTAAACATTTCCGAATAATCCCCAGCCAGGTCCCAACTACAAAGGTGCATAAACTAGGGGTGCCGCTGCACCCCCGGCTTGAAGTGGTTTCCAGCATATACAGGTCTAATGGCTGTCAGCACTCCCACTACACAAATTGTTCCAGCACCCCTACCCAGCTATCCTGCTGCTGGGTGCCTGCTGTCCTTCCCTTGCATAAGGTGAACGGGCACTGTAAGAGGAAGGGGTTGGCAACCCGCAGTTCCAGGCATAGGAACCCTAACCCCCCTTATTTAGCTGCCTTAAGGGATTCTTTCCTTGAAATCCTTTTCTAATCCATTTTATCCAATATCCATATCTCTTCCATACAGACTACCTGCACTGGATATCTGCCACAAGGTTTTACATACTAAATTGCAACATCATAACCCAATCCCTCTACTTCTACCCACTGGGTCCCAGACCTGCTATAGGGAAAGTGAACTCCCCTCCCCCCCCCCCGCCCCGCCCAATCTGGCAGTGTGGGAAAAATTCCTTTCCAGCCGTACAAGGAAAAGGGCAACTAATATAATGTCCGCAGTGGATGAAAGAGGAACCAGATCCTCCTGCCAAATTTGAGAGTGGGTTGCTGCTGCCAACCCGATCCCAGTAAAAAAGGGCCTTGCCAGGACTTCATGGGATATTATTAACCCCCCCCACTCTTCTGGTCAGCAGGAAGCATAATTCAGTACCTTCTCCTTACCTGGCCCCAACTGCTTCCTGCCCTTCCTGTCCATCCCTGTAAACTTTCCCCCTTCTCCCACCTAATGTAAGGGAACCTCTAAAGAGGCAATACCCCATTTCTTCTGGCTAGCTAGACAAAAACCCCTTTGCTTGAGGGACATACTCTAAAGGCTGTAAATAGTTCTAGAAGTCTGACATTAATCTAAAACAAATCACTCAAATTATGCTACTATGGTAAATTGTAGCAAAAAGTGCTTGTTGCCATTCTGCCCTCTTCTATCTAATATACCTTGATGACTAAAAGGCATCAAAATGGCTTACTACTGCTTTAATAATAATCATCTATTTGCTGAGGAGGGGAGAGTCATGCAGGTTCTTCTCCTCCAATTTCATCCCCTCAATGCTCCCATGACAGATACACACACACCCCTCCCACACAGCTGCCTAAAACGCTGCATCAGGATGTGACCTTGTCTACACCCTGTCAATACCACCCATAAAATCAGCCAGAGGGTAAATTGGGTGTGACGTAAATCAGTATCAGTATGTTGAGTGCGACAACTCTCTCCCCCACCAGGACTGATTTCATTATATTACATAACCCAAGGTTTGCAGTGCAAAGAAACTTAGATAAAAATGCACTTAAAGGCCCTTGCCCAGGCATTGGCCACAGTGGTCAGAACTCCTTCTTCCCAAGGCCATGGAGTACCAGCAGAACCATTCTGCAGCTGCTACTGTTCAGAACCCTGGGTTTCTACTTTCCCCTCTCTAAGCAGAATGTTTTATCCAGTGGATCAAAATACATGATGATCCACTGGTTATACCCTGTGCACAGTAACATAAAAGAGAGCACGCATTCTGCTCTGCACTGTATAAGTTGCAGAGTATTTGTATTTCAGCAACCACCAGTTTTAGTTTTGAGTGGAAGCAAAAAATGCTCATATCATCAGGCAAATTGTGGTCAAAGAAATAGAGCAATGAGAGTTTCTTCTTTTGAAATAGAAAACTAACTTTCCCCAACAGTCAATATAGTCTCTTCTGCATAGCAGAAGATGTAGTGTCTATCTTAGACACCAGATAAAAACCTAACATAAGCCTGAAGAAAAATCTCAGCATGTAAACTCCATACAGCATCACAAGCCTAAAGAAAATTAGAAATCCTGTCATGTTCTGTTACCTTACACCCTTCTCCTCCCTGACCTACCTTGCTCCTCTTATAGGTCCCACACAATAGCACAAATAATTGCTGGAGACAAAGTTCTGTAGGGTAATGTCCCCCAATGGATGGTTTCATTTTTTGCTTTCTTTTAGCCTCACTCCATAAGGCTTACAAAACTAGGTTTCACATGCATTTCTCATGAGCAAGGATTACTTGGGTGAAATTCCACAAAAACTACACCTCTACCCCTACATAACGCTGTCCCCGGGAGCCAAAAAATCTTACCGCATTATAGGTGAAACCATGTTATATCGAACTTGCTTTGATCCGCTGGAGTGCGCAGCCCCGCCCCCCCGGAGCGCTGCTTTACCGCGTTATATCAGAATTCATGTTATATCGGTTCGCATTATATCGGGGTAGAGGTATATTTTATTCCTAAGAGTTAGAGCTTCACCCATCTCTGGACCAAGAACAAGCCTTTCAGAGCAATATTTCAATGTTTGGTGTATGGGCGATACCAGCACAGCTCTGAAATGGGCTCCCCAACAACCTCAGTACACTCATGTCTCCAAGCACCTTGCGAGCGATCACAGATTCATTGCACCAATGTGTAAAACATTGTCTGAATTTGGTCATTTCAATACGGATACTAAAATATTTTCTGAAAAATTCTCTCTCAAAAAAACCCAACAAAAATATTCTAAAGCATGTTAATCTGAAAATGGTAAACAGTAACTAAATATCTACATTACTACTGAGAGCATATGGAAAAAAATCTTATTTTCTTTTCAGCAACACATAAAAAGCCATTACAATTCTAAAAGCATGCAAACACCTGAAAGATTTTAACATGGGCTTCCCTCTTCCTGTTCAAATGAAATTGCCGCTATCATTCTAGTCAATAACAATTCAGGTAAATCCCCAGTATATGATTAATATCTCAGGCAAACATAGACCTCTTAGAAGTCTGGATGCTCTCTTCTAACTCAACTATCCTCCAGTGTTTCTCCCTTATAGTTGGATGGAAATCATCATTGCCAGCGACTGCTAATAACAATTCAGGTAAACACCAGGGGAAGTCACAGCAATTCAGATAGACATGTCCCATCCATATAACGTGGCGTTCTTGGAACTTTCTGCAAATGATTCCCTATTATGGTTCACTAAGTACAATATTTAGAAGAATACTAACCTGTTGAAATACAACAGGTATAGCATTTTTTAAAATGGACAATTAAAAAAAGACAGACACCTTTACTACAACCCAGTACTATATTTTGTATACTTACGTATTCTACCCATAGCATTCTACCCATAGCAAGTTCAGTAAATAATGTTAAAATACACTTTTTTTTTCTAAAATTATACACAACATATTCCTGATTCAGCCAAGCAGGCTCCAGCTCCTAGGCCTGGCTAGGCAGTGGGGAGGGGGTGAGCAGGACTTCATTCTCCCCTTCACGGGCCATTCTCAGGGCTAGGTCTAGGGCTGGGGCTGGGGCTGGGGCTGGGGACAGGTCAAACTCACTCCGGGAACTTCCCCCAGCTCTAGGAAACTTCACACCTCCTCCTCCACTTTCTGCCACCATCGCTCCCCTGCCATGGTCACTGTATGAGGACCTGCCCCCCATCTACCCAACCCCCATGCTTCTGGACTCCCACACAAATCCAGACCACCCCCGCCAAGCCCCACCCTCTTCATCCAGACCCTCACCCCCACACCCTGACCACCTCCCCGCTAGTCCCCCCTGCACTGGAACCCCCACCCTGCCAAACTCCACCCCCCTGCATGTGGACGACCCCACCAAGCCACCTGAACCCAGACCCCCACCCCACTAAGTCAAACTCCCCCAGCACCCAGACTGTAGAGTGATGGGCTGCAGCCCAGGCTCTACGACCCTGCAGGGTAGGAGGGTCCCAAGCTCCGGCTCTAGTCCGAGCCCAGAAGTCTGCACAACAATGAAACAGCCCCACAGCCTGAGCCCCAAGTTGTCTGAAATGGGCCAGCCACAGGTTTTTCTTTGCTGTGTAGACATACCCTTAATATCTTCTGTGCTTGACATAGATGGAAATATTAGTATTGCCATCTGCTCTATGAAGCCATATAGATGTGCTAAGATGCCTAGTAAGGAATCTATTTGTCAAAAAACATTCCCTGAATCTTCTGTGTTGTCTGTATTGCTACAGACATGCTTGCTGACAGGTATTTTGAAAAAAATTACCAGAATAATTGAAAATCAAATATTTTGCAGAATTTTAAATATTGTACACAGAATTTTTATTTTTTTTGGCACAGAATTCCCTCAGGAGTAATATATATATTATATAAAATCCTAAAAATGTACATTCAGGTAATTTGGCATCTAAAGTCTATCTCTGAGCTCATACTTCTTTGCAGGGACAAATTTGGTAGTCAGGTTGAGGTTTCTTCAATGTGGTCCATTAGTTGCATACTGCAGAGTTTGAGCTTTTAGATCAAACGATCTTCCTTGGATACTGTACATTAATATGAAACAAACATCTCATGGCAGGGAGAAAAATATTTTTCACAAGTAATAACAGTATCTATCATACTTAATAGAACAGTTCAACAACAGCAGATAGAAAAACTCAAACTGTGTATATCCTATTTCAAATCTAAGCTGTAATTATATGCATAAATTAGAAGGCCAGAAGGAATCATTGTGATAATCTAGTCTGACCTGTATAATACAATGCTTCTGAAAACAATTCCTACAGCATATATTTCAGAAAGACATCTGATCAGACACAATCCTTGGTAAATTGTTCCACTGGTTAATTACCCTCACTGTTAAAAAATGATGCTGTATTTCCAGTTTCAATTTGCTTAGCTTCAGCTTCCAGTGATTGGATTGTGTTATCCCTTTCCCTACTACATTAAAGAGCCCATTATCAAATATTTCTTCCCATGTAGGTGCCTTATGTATGTTTTTTCTTTTGAAATACATGTTTCTATGCTATTTTATCCCAGTTAGTTTTCATCTGTTAATGAAGAAGAGCTACAGTTTTAATTAATGAGTACAGCAGACTCTCCCTGAGGTGTATATTTTGACTTTACACCCAATGACAGGATTTGCATTCCTCCTGTTGTAATAATTGGACTTAAACATTTATTCTAATGGTGAGCTCAATTGTGAAAAGTGAAAGTTTATAAAATGTCACAATAATCTATGACAACAAACATTAATGAGAAAAGGTGTGAAAGAGAGACAGAAAAAATGAGTTAGTCCCATCAAAAAGGCCTACTGATATAATTAAAGGACTGTGTTAGGATCATTCCTGGTAAACAAGAGAGGACTGAAAATTAATTGGCAGACAAAATGATGAGTGAATGGGCTATTCCACCCACCACTCCCTTTTGGAGTCCTTAAAGATAGAGATTGGCTACTGGAACGAGCTTCACCATCATGGCTACCACCCCAACCCATCCGGGGACTTTGGCCCCTCTTCATCTTATTTGCGAGAGATGTCCTGACAAGACTGGGCCAGACCGAGAGACTCATATAACATTGCACCTCCATGGACTCCAACTAAATCCCTAACACCACCTGGGATGTGAGACTTTGTTTGCCCCTCTCACCACAGTGTCTCCTTTTCCTTCCTATCTCGCTTGTGCTTTCTTCTCTCTAATAAGAGTGGCTTAGCAAGCCAAAACTGCTGTGAGCATGTGGTCAGAAAGAGGCAGGTAAAAGCACAATGCTGACACAAGTTTGCCAGGTCTCAGAGTGGCTGATAAGACCATGTGCTGTGCCTGTGTTTTTCCAGCAGTGAGGTTACAAGTGACAGTCTACAACAGACATAGACGCTGCATTTTCTATCTTTGCTATACTTTCCTCTCTCTGTGTGTGTGTGTGTTTTCTCTTCTAGGAAATGGGATCAAACTTTAACAGCAATGACTGTTCCAGTCCATCTCAACTAATTTCTTCTCTTTTTCCCCAAAAGGACAGTTATTATCATCTTTAAAATAATCTAAAAGGCTAACAAGGAGGTTTTTTCCCTTCTGAAACCTCTCTCCAGCTAAAAAGATGTTGTTAAAATTAAAGCCTTATTTAATACTTCACATTTCAAATGCTTTAAATTGTTCTTCCTTTTTTCTCCCCCGTACTTTTATTAAAAGGTTTAAAGGATTTTTAATGGTGTTTGCACTATGTACTAAGCAGGCTGAGATCTCTGTTACAAAGCCCCAAACCTTGTTTAACACCTTTGACTGTTTGGGCCCATATATTTTCCATCTAAATTAATACAACATGCCATTAATACTTCACTGGCTTCCATTGGAATCTTTGGCTAGCACTAGTGTTTGTCCTGAAAATGCAGGAAAGAAAGACAAAATGCAAGAAATGTGTTTTAGTTAGGTTGCAGCCTTATTAACTAACATATCTGGGAACTATCCAACAATAACTTGTACAGGTCATGATTCCTTCCTTAATTGTTTCCACCAGTCTGGGGAGAGAGGGTTGTCTCCCCTAGTAACCCCAACCCCCATTGCATAGCTTTTTAGGGAATACCTTTCCCTAAGTCCACTTCTAGTTCTGGTTTATCAGGAAACCAGACAAGCACCTGCACTGGACACCTACCACCTGCTAAGTTGCAGCAACTTGAACCTTACCTCCTGACCTACCCCACTGGTCTCCGAGCTGCTGTGGGGAAGGCAAAAAACACCTTCCCCTCTCACCTCAGGCAACATGGCCTTGAGGGAAAATTTCTTCCCAGTCCCCAAAACGGACACTAGTGCAATGCCCACAGCAGACCAACAAATGCTCCTACAATAGTTCCTCAGATAGGAGCTGATAATCGAGGTATGAGGGGGGCTCCGGCTGGAGGGGCATTGTTTATATACCCTCCTCCAGGTGCCCAGGTGCCCATTGGCCCAACCACTAGTTCAGGTGATGCCTTTCCCTGTCTCCCAATCCCAGCCACTTTGCCTGCTCACCTGCAAGGGAAGGGGTTAAAGGAGCCACACCCTCTTTTCCCTGCCAGTCTAGGCAAAGCACTCCAATCTTTGAGGCACTGGTGGTTGCAGTGTGATCAACAAAATGATGCTCTTTGCAACAGCATGTTGACCTGAAGGAAGAACCAAAGCAAAAGGGCGTTTGTAATGATACGGGTGAGCTTTCAAACCTGAGTGGTGCCGGGAACCCCTGCACCAGGTCGCAATGCCTGGAATGGGAAAGCCAGGCCCAGCCTGTGAGACAGAAGCTGCTGCTGTTGGATGAGTGTGAGGCAGGCTCACTCTCAGTGATGGGTTAATCTGACCCTGGGCATAGTGACCAATCTAGAACCTTCCTAGAACTCACCATTAAGGAAACACTGTTACAAATGACTCCTGACCCTCCACACACTGTAGTCTATGTGGTGCATAACACATTGTATGCACCAGCATGTGCGAGATTCTGTAGGCTGTGTCACACCAGAACAAAGGACTCAGAAATATTTCCATAGGGAAAAAAGGAAAAGTATTAACTGACTCCCTGTTCACAGCAAAATGTTACGGTTCTGTCACCACAGATGATACTACCGTGCTACTGATCAACAATATACAAATAAATCTCTTTGGCCCTTTACCATGCACAGCTGGTGAAACCTGACTTTTGAAGTTTCCAGCAATAGCCCTTGGGATTTGGCTTCATCATCCCTGTTAAAAAGGGATTGAAGGTTGACAGTTCTTCAAACAGTTTTCACTTGGGCATAGCATTGTCAGTTTTCAAGCTATTGCTTCTGTTTGATAGATGACAGATACCAGAGACCTTAACTACTGAAAACACCAAATCCTTATGAGCACCTAATGCAAAGTTTTTGCCAGGACATACATCCACATACAATAAAAGATTTACTATTTCCTGCTGTTACATAACTCAAGTTTGTTAATGCTAAACCTGGCATGCTCTGCAACATATTGAATATGAGCATCTGTTCTAATCAAAGACTCGTCAATGGACACAACTAACTGTGCTACCATATAAAGAGGTACATCACTTAAGAAATTCAATCTGGCTCGTCTATGCAAGAGGTCATAACACTGTCTCTACAGCTTCTCACACCTACCTTAGTCATGTGACTGATTTTTGTTTAGAGATGAACAACATTATTAAGCATTCTAATTTCAACAATGGACACCACCACCACCCAGTAAAAAAGGAGTGGTGAAAGAAAGACTGGTTCTGTGCAGAAATGGAGAAGCTAATGTAATAAAGCTCAAATTCCTGAATCACCTATCTAGTCAAGATGGTTTTCCCCATTTCTTTGCCAGGATGTGGGAGGCAAGGCACCAACAAAATTGCATCACTGTACTTACTACAGTTTTATTTTCTGTATTTCTCAACAAAAGTCTCATGAAAATTTACAAATCAAAAGAATACTGATACACTGGCATTACCCCATTACAAAAAGGGAATAGGACATCTGATCCCTGCAATGCTCACTGCTTTTGTAAGATTGCTAGTGGTCAGTGTCGATCTCAATGGAAACCTTAGGGTATGTCTACACTGGAGTTGGAAGATATAATTTCCAGTTCAAGGAGACATACTCGAGTTCTCTGTGATTGAGCTAGTATGCTAAAAATAGAAGTGTAGCCATGGCAGTGCAAGTGGTGGGAGGGGCTAACATTCCTGAGTAAGTAGCTAGGGTTTTGGATGGGATCGTATTTGAGGACGCTAGCCCCTCCCATCACTTGCACTGACATGGCTACACTTCGTGCTAGCAGGGTATGTGCTTGCCAGCTCAAGGAGACACCTTCCACTCCAGTGTTGGAATACCCTTAGTATTGTTATGCCTTTTTCCCGTGCTCACATAATGAAATCTGTAACTCATTAAGTCATTGGGAAACCAAAGACTAATTAGGGGGAACTGGTCAAGCTTTTAAGTTGACCAGCTGGTATCCCCCCTCAAAGATTCTACACCCACATTGCTTTATTGAAAGAAATGTTTTATTTTATCTGTTTTATTTTATTAAAATTCAAAACAGGAAAACAAACAAAGCTACTGTTAATAATATTAAACTAAACTAAAAGTATTACAGCTATCAGATCAATTCAACAAACCAATGAAGTTAGTCTCAATATAGGACTGGAGTTAAACCATTAAATACCAAAAAAATCAATATTTACAGATTCTAAAAAGATGGCTGGCCATTTGATTATAAATTCCAACTAAATAATTTTACCAAAATCAATCTAATCCAGAATCTGAATGGTTAAGTACATTAACATTGAAAACAAATTACTATATAATGGCTGGACACAATCTCATAGCCAATTATAAAAGACTTACTTGTTAGAGTCAATTCCTACATGGTGGCTAACCTATTCCACCCTGACCCCAACAGATGGCATAATAAAAGACTTTAAGAGAATACTTTTGATAAACAGAAGTTTAACAACTCTTATTTACCTGAAGTTACAGATGACAACTGCAACAGAAATGGAACTAAAACTGCCTTGACACTGATGAATGATTTCCTGCAGTCAACAGATAGAAGATATCCTCCTGGACGTCTCTGCAGCATTCAGCACTGCTGACCATAAGATTCTGCTATGTCACGTGAGAGAGGTGGCTCGGGTCCAGGGTCAGGCACTAAAATGGTTTAAGTCCCTCCTGGAGGGTTGCACCCAACAAGTAGTGAGGGAAATTTGCACCTTCACCACTAGGCCCCGTCCAGCTGGTGAGTGAGCAAACAGGGCCAGTGACAGTGGGGTTCCAGGGGGCTCCCTACACACATGTGAGGAACAGGATACTATATCCCTGTAGGTGAAAGATGCAGAGGGCGGGCTGTGCTCCCTGATTATACTGATGCATTTTTGTTAATTTCTGCATGTCAGATAAAATTGACATTTTCTGACGACTAACCATTTAAATTGAATCTTTCCAAGCCTACATAGAAGCTATTCTCTTTATACACATATTAGGGTTTTCACTGGATTTGCAATAGGATGCCATTTTAGCCAAAAATACTTTCTGTATTTTTTGCCCAGGAAATCTACAGTTCACACTTGTGAAAAGCAGCAAGAAATACAGTATACAAGAAGAGTGAGATAATGATTTCAGGTTGCTCCAATTTATACTCCCATCAAGGACAGGATGATAGAAGAGAAATTTCACAGGGATCTCCTTGTGGAGTTTTCCTTTCCCTTGAAGGGAGCAATTCAATACTTTATTTGCAAAGTAGAATCCACACCTTCAAGACTATTCTCAATGTTAATGTGATAAAAATGCATCCCACACAGAATGTGACATGAGCATTGCAGCACCGAAGAGATAACAATAGCCACTATAGCATTAAAATCACTTTGTGAGGAAATGGAAGTATTCTTCTCCTCTATACAAATGTCTAAACAATGTTCATGGATTTTGCAGGATGCAATAAATCAGTGCCTGCCATGACTGTTCTTTCATTTTACTACAATTACCTAAAGGTTAATTTGTACTCACTCCTTCTAAGCTACATTTAAGATACAATATTTTAAAAAGAAAATAAAAATGCTTCACTTGCACAGGGGATATAAATCACATGTGCTTAGGGATCTGGGAATTAATATTTTTCCTGTTAGATATGTTCTACTTGCTGCAAGCATTGCTCAGATTTATGATACAATCAGAGATCACAGTTTAGTGCGCCTAAGTTTTCTGGATCATTGCACAAGTCAGTCCCACAGTGATTACTAACTCTTGCTTATCACTTCAATACATGTTCATGAAAAGACTGAAATACATGTATACATAGACCACATATGGTCAATGTTATGTATGCCTCTGAATCAGTAAATGAAGGCTAGTCCCAGAGGGTTAAATACCACTGGATTAAAGGATGCACAAAATGTTTTTAAATGACATGACTGGTTTCCAGGCATTCAGGTTATGTAAGGTAAAAGGAAAGCTCCAAAAGACTGTAACTCATAATATTAAAACCTCTTTGCTATCATTTCTCTCCGCTGTCTCACCAGGATTGTTATGGCTATTCCCTACCCAGGAAAACAAGCCAAAACATCAGTCTAAGGGGGGAAAAGTGAAGGGAATAACCTATACATGAACCTTGTATTAAGTGAAACACAAAACGTTATATAATTCACCTTGTTAGCATATTTATGCTTCAAACATTAAAATGCAAACACTATCCAAAATGAAAAGCTTGCAATTCTGTAAGTAAAACACAAGATAACAATAAAGTCCCGCATCTGCCAACTAGATACTACTGTTTTTGCATCTGCCTCTAGATAACAATATACTTTCACCAAATTATTTGCTTTTTCAGCACCTACCCCATTATATATTTTGAGCAAAACAACTGAATGTGCAAAATACACACTTAATTGATGCTGAGCTGGCTTGACTGGCGTGAAAGTAATATAAAAACCCCAAAATTCTGAATTCAACTGTCCTGTCCTCCATGATTTTACTTTTCCATTTTCCGCTATTTTTATTATTTTAATCCTTGTTTGTTATTGCTTAAACTAGTTTTCCACCGTGAATACAGCAAGTGTTTTCAGCCTCAAATCTGTCAAATCCTCCCAAAATCTCCTTCAATTGTTTTAGAAGTTTAGTACTACACTGGAGAGTCCTTACACTTGTGTAAAATATTTTCTCTGTTTTGCATAGTGAAAGTTTTAAATCTACGTACAGTAGTTGGAGGCAAACAGAATCTTCCTGAGAGCTCCATCAGATAACCAGGAGGTTGATGGTAATTGTGATTTTTGAATTTGAACATGCTTTAGGACTGTGTTAGGTGTTACTTCTTTCAAATGATCTTTAAACCTATGTTATTTGCCCAAACATCATAAGTTTATGATGACTGACTGACATAAGTTCTTTTGTGTTTATTATTTGTTGTCTGGCCTCAGTTACATTTTTTTCCTCTGTATTCTCGGATGGCATCTTCAGAAACTCAGACAATCTTATATGGTTTTCTTTTCAGATGTAGAAACAATAGCATTAATTAGGAATACATTTTTCCTTCTAAGATTGTTTGTAACCATTATTGAGTTGAGTTATTTCCCATTGCCCAACCATTTGCATTAAAATGACAATATTGATCGTTAGCATTCTTTCTTTAATTCTCCTGTACAACTTCACTGGCATCATCTAGTAGCATATTTGTAAGTATAACTCCTCCTGACACATTATATGCAGGCAAAGTGCACCAATCATTTCTTTAGAATGCTCATTCTTTGTCTTTAAAGTTTCAATTTCAATTTAGCAGTCTTATCAAGGTCAGGTCTTTGCCTTTTTGTAGTTTTTAAGGAATAATCACTAATTGCCCTTGCCAGTTTTGGGGTGTTGAAAATGGAGAGATTACACATGAATGCTGCAGAGCTCGTCGAAGGCCCGGAACTGGGACTTAAATTATCATCAAGGCCACAAGGTACCACTGTGATCATCTAGTCTGACCTCCTGTATAACACAGGCCATAGAACTTTCCCAAAATAATTCCTACAGCGTATCTTGCAGAAAAACATCCAATATTCATTTAAAAATTGTCAGTGATGGAGAATCCACCACAACCCTTGGTAATTGTTCCAATGGATAATTACTCTCATCATTAAAAATTTACGCCTTATTTCCAGTCTGAATTGGTTTAGCTTTAAATTTCAGCCATTGGATCGTGTTATACTTTTCTCTACTAGATTTAAGAGACCATTCTTAAATACTTGTTCCCCATGTAGATACTTATGGACTGTAATCAAGTCACCTCTTAACCTTCTCTTGGTTAAGATAAATTGATTGAGCTCTTTGAGTCCTTCAATATAAGGTATGTTTTCTAATCCTTTAAATCATTCTCATGGCTCTTCTCTGAGCCCTCTCCAATTTATTAACATCCTTCTTGAATTATGGGCACCAGAACTGGATACAATATTCCAGCAGCAGTCGCCCCAGAGACAAATATACATGTAAAATATATACAGGTATCTATTCCTACTTGAGATTTCCCTGTTTATGGATCCCAGGACCACGTTAGCTCTTTTAGCTACAGCATCACAATGGGAGCTAATGTTCAACTGTAAAAAGCAACAGAGAGTCCTGTGGCACCTTTAAGACTAACAGATGTATTGGAACATAAGTTTTTGTGGGTGAATGCCCACTTCGTCGGATGCATGTAATGGAAATTTCCAGGGGCAGGTATAAGTATGCTGGCAAGAATCAGTCTGGAGATAACGAGGTTAGTTCAATCAGGGAGGGTGAGGTCCTCTGCTTGTGGATCTTGGGTAGTAGATAGAATAACCCCGGTTGGGGCTCCAAGGGTATGTTGAATTGTTCCTGTGTTAGTGTAGGGAGTGTCCTGAGTAGATGGTGCAGTTTCTTAGTATATTCCTCAGTGGGATCTGAGGAAAGTGGCCTGTAGAATTTGGTATTGGAGAGTTGTCTGGCAGCCTCCGTCTGGTAGTCAGACCTGTTCATGATGACACCGCACCATAACAACTCTAACTCAGGAACCAATCCATGCAACAAACCTCGATGCCAACTCTGTCCACATATCTACACCAACACCACCATCACAGGACCTAACCAGATCAGCTACAACATCACCGGTCCATTCACCTGCACGTCCACCAATGTTATATATGCCATCATGTGCCAGCAATGCCCCTCTGCTATGTACATTGGCCAAACTGGACAGTCACTACGTAAAAGGATAAATGGACACAAGTCAGAGATCAGGAATGGCAATATACAAAAACCTGTAGGAGAACACTTCAACCTCCCTGGCCACACAATAGCAGATGTAAAGGTAGCCATCTTACAGCAAAAAAAACTTCAGGACCAGATTCCAAAGAAAAACTGCTGAGCTTCAGTTCATTTGCAAATTTGACACCATCAGATCAGGATTAAACAAAGACTGTGAATGGCTAGCCACCTACAGAAGCAGTTTCTCCTCCCTTGGTGTTCACACTTCAACTGCTAGCAGAGGACCTCACCCTCCCTAATTGAACTAACCTCGTTATCTCCAGACTGATTCTTGCCAGCATACTTATACCTGCCCCTGGAAATTTCCATTACATGCATCCGACGAAGTGGGCATTCACCCACGAAAGCTTATGCTGCAATACATCTGTTAGTCTTAAAGGTGCCACAGGACTCTCTGTTGCTTTTTACAGATCCGGACTAACACGGCTACCCCCCTGATACTTAATGTTCAACTGATTACCCAACATGATCCTCAAATGTTTTTGACTCACCGCTTCCCAGGATAGATTCCTCTCCTGTAAGTATGGCCTATATTCTTTGTTCCTAGATGTATACATTTACATTTAGCTGTATTAAAATGCATATTATTTGCTTGTGCCTAGTTTACCAAACAACCCAGATTGCTCGGTATCAGTGACCTGTCCTCTTCATTATTTACCACTTCCCCAATTTTTGTGTCACTTGCAAACTTTATCAGTGATGATTTTATGTTTTCTTATAGATCATGGATAAAAATGTTTAATAGCGCAGAACCAAGAACCAACCCCTGTGGGACCAGACTGGAAACACACTGGCTCAATGACAATTCTCCATTTACAATTACATTTGTTCATGATAATGGCCTCACAAATAAAAAAAATATATTTTTTCTGCATTTCAGACAAGCACAAATCTTTATTTGGCTCCATAGCATTACCTTCAAATATTTACATTTTATTTTAGAAGAATTATCTATTTTCACTACTTCCATCCATTTAACTGCTTGTTTCCTATCACTTTAACTATGTAAAAAGCAGTGATCAATAACAGATGATTCTAACCACTAGGGACACCACTTGCTCCAACCACCACTGACTCCACCCATTCAACTTCCATTCTAGATCTTCGATAGTTCTAACTTTCTAATTTTCTCCTAGTATACGTTATTTCCCTTTTAGCTTTGTAAAATAAAGTTTTCATTTAGCATGAAATTAGAGATGTTTTTATATTCAAAATATTCAAATATGTGTTATGTTCATATAAATACTTTAGTATAATTCACAATAACACAGAAGTCCAAGAAAAAAAACAGCACTGGGAAAACCTGATAAATAAAAACCACACCGTGAGTTATATTTTTTTCTGACTATAGAAAAGAAAGCATATTTTTTCAACAGACATATGTCTCAATACCTCAGTAAGAGTTTTACCTGAATAAGAAATTGTTAGAATCAGCAAGATCTTAAAATCCTGTTAACTGGCTCCCATCACAGGTAGACAGAAGGAGGAAGAAAACTTGGGTTTGGTGGGTTTTTTCCCTAAACCAAAGGGCAAAGGAAACCTAATTAGAATGATAACTAATCCTAATTATAACTAACATTACTAAGTCACAAAGTGTAAGGCAGACAGACCCCGCAGGAGTTCCATAATGCAACCACTGGCAGTAAGAAGGAACTGAGTGGCAGCTGAGGCCACTCCAGCCTTTATGCCCACAGCTAAAAGGGGCAAGAAGGTACCTAGGGCATGGGCACAGCCACGAGGGAAACTACACCTCTACCCCGATATAACGCTACCCGATATAACATGAATTCGGATATAACGCGGTAAAGCAGCGCTCCGGGGGGGCGGGGCTGCACGCTCCAGCAGATCAAAGCAAGTTCGATATAACGCTGTTTCACCTATAACGCGGTATGATTTTTTGGCTCCCGAGAACAGCGTTATATCGGGGTAGAGGTGTATTTTAAAAAATCCAATCTCGTGCACACAGTGTGCATGCACACCAAAGGTAGAATCTATGCAGAAACATCACTCAAAGAACTGTGTTTATCTCACCCAACACATATTAAATCCTGTGTGTTATAAGTGCACAGGCCATCCCAGTCAACCCCTCATACTTCGGTGGCTTAGGCAGCTTTCAAAATCTCTCCTGATTTGGTGACCAGATATTGGATTTACCCATGTATTGAGCAGGGGAGATGGCATCCTTGTCTATGGTCTTTCTACTATACAAATAGAAACCACTTGAATTCAGGTATAATGATCCTCCCTATTAAAAGACAAGAGTTTAATATCTTTGGTTAAGTGTACATCAAGTTGGAAGGCACTAAGCTGCTGAGGTGGATGGGTCTGCAGTGGTGAGATGCTAGCTCATTCAAATGGAAGAGCGTTCGATTGATCTCAGATATGATTTCTAGTAATAAATGCAAGTTTCATATCTTTGCCACAATAAGTAAGGGTTGTAAGTGCTGTCCCTACTCCACTGTATTGGGTAAGGAAAGTCTGATATCCCTCTCTGACTGCGTAAGGTTCTGGAGATTGCTGGGGGATGGTCTAGGCAGAGGGTGCACCAATTATAAGCATGACCATACTGGGTCAGACCAATAGTCCATCTAGCCCAGGATCGTGTCTTCCAACAGTGGCCAGTGCCAGATGCTTCAGGGGGAATGAACAGAACCAGGGCAGTTTTCAAGTGATACATCCCATTGTTCAGTCCTAGCAACCGGCAGTCACAGGTTTAGGGACTCCCAGAGTATGGGGCTGTGTCCCTTACCATCCTAGCTAATAGCCAGGGATGGAGCTATCCATCATGAATTTATCTACATTCTTTTTTTTACCCCACTTATACTTGTGGCCTTCACAACATCCCCGGCAACAAGTTCCTTAGGTTGACTGTGCGTTGTATTAAGAAGCACTTCCTTATGTTTGTTTTAAATCTGCTGCCTATTTATTTAATTAGGTGACCCCTGATTCTTGTGTTATGTGAAGGGATAAATAACCCTTCCTTATTCACTTTCTCTACATCATTAATGATTTTAGAGGCTTCTATCATATTCCTCCCTTCATCGTCTCTTTTTCCAAAGTGAACAGGCCCAGTCTTTTTAATCACTCCTCATATGGAAGCTATTCCATACCCTAGTCATTTCTGCTGACCTTCTCTGTACCTTTTCCATTTCTAATATATCTTTTTTGAGATAGGGTATTCAAGGTGCAGGCATACCATGGATTTCTATGGTAGCATTATGATATTTACTGTCTTATTATCTATCCCTTTCCTAATGTTTCCTAACATAGTTAACTTTTTTGACTGCCACTGTATATTGAGTGGATGTTTTCAGAGAACTATCCATGATGATGCCAAGATCTCTTTCTTGAATGGTACCAGCTAAGTTAGACCCCATCATTTTGTATGTTTAGTTGGGATTATGTTTTCCAATATGTATTAATTTACATTTATCAACACTGAATTTCATCTGCCATTTTGTTGCCCTGTCACCCAGTTCCCTTTGTGATATCTCTTTGTAAGTCTCCATAGTCAGATTTGAATTGAACTATCTTGAATAACTGTGTATCATCTGCAAACTTTTTCACCTCACTATTTACCCCTTTTTCCAGATCATTTACGAATATGTTGAATAGCGCTGGTCCCACTACAGATCCTTAGGGGACCCTGCTATTTACCTCTCTCCAGTCTGAAATTGACCATTTGTCCTTCTTATCCCATGACTGCTTAGTTTGCTTAAGAGCCTTGGGTGAGGGACTTTGTCATAGGCTTTCTGAAAGTCCAAGTACAGCCCCACTAAGAAAAATTGTGCAAGCAATGCAATCTCTCCATTCAATGAAAAGATGTACAGCTGTGCATCTGCATGCTGATAATATCACAGACCAAACCACTTCTTCATCTCCCTAACAGCCTCACATAACATTAAATAAGACAGGTGACAGCGGGAACTCAGAAGAACGCATACAATAAATCCTACATAGCAAGAAACATCACTGATGTCAGCACTGTTTTTGAAAGGTAGGATGAAAATAATCAAAGGTGATCCTATCCACCCCATCATAGTCCTCATTCAAATCAGACTGATATCAGACTACTGACAGATATAAAATAATCAAAAAGGATATCCAGTCATTGCCTTTGTGAGATCATCAACCACAGAAAACATCGCAATCTCCGTCCCATATTCTAGGGCTGAAACATACTGACAAGAATCAGTGACATTCAAGACTTCCAAATTATGTGGTTCCTCACAACTTTCTCCATAACCTGGCCCCCAAAAAGGACAGGCTAGAGACAAGGCAGGTAGCAATACCACCATCCCCACCTCCTACTAGGGATCAGCCTGCAGAGAACAGCAGCTTTGAGTTCTTTCTAGGACTCAGGGAAAATGCTGAATCAGCACATACCCTAGTGGGCATAGTTTCACCTCCTCCTAAGCCAGCTCTGCCAACTTTTGGGACTTAACTAGCCAGACCGTGTCTCTCTGGTCAAGTGAAGTTGCAGAAGGCTTGGGCTGCCTACTATGTCCCAACTTCTTGCAACTTTCTGCCACCAGGACAATGCGCAAGTAACATCACTACATACAACAAAAACCCTAATGAGGAACAAGTTGGTCTAGTGGATTGCATACTGGGCTGGGACTCAGGATGCCTGAGTTTTATCCTTGGCTCTACCAGTGGTCTGCTGTGTGACCTTAGGTAAATCACTTCACGGTGGTGCCTCAGTTTCCCCATCTGTAAAGTGAGGACAATCATAGTTACCTCCTTTATAAAGCTCTTTGAGATTTACTAATGTAAAAAATATTTGTGTATGTATATGTATGTATGTTAGTGCCCAATGTCTATTAAAAAGTAGAGGGACAAAGAACAATTTATCTAGTCTTTGAGACAGCTGGTGGCACAATTCTTACTATACTAGTTAGCTTCTCCATGGCCACCCTTCCTGATTTAGCTCCCAAACTAACAATATACTGGGTATTTCTCAAGAGATACTCAGCACCTGGAAGGCTCAGAACCCTACTTAGGATTTATGAAGTTGCTTACAATGTATGTGTCTCTTTGTGCTGAAATCAATAATAAACATTTAGCATTTATTATATCTGCAAATCTCCAAGTGCTTTACAAACTTCCCCGTCCCTCTCCATCGTGCCTGAGTCTGTGCTGGATCATAAAATAGAAACAATGGGAAATACAATTTGTTTGTATTTGCTTGTCACCAGTTTATCTTTTTATTAAGTTCCTTTTAAGCAACAATATGAATAGAGTAACCTTGAGGACAATACTTAGTACCTCACACATTTTAAAACAAGACTAGTACTTACATAAATTATACGCAGCTTTCAAATTTGCACTGCACTTCATTGATCACTTAAGCATTTTTTTTTATTAGAAAGGAATTTATATTTGAGAAAGCTCTTTGAAGGGGATATCTAAATTTTCATCATTCAGAAAACACGTTTTATATATATATCAACAATGAAAAATATGCTTTCTGTTATATTCTAACTTTTTTGATTAATATGTGACAGGTAGTTTGATTTCTGTGCTCAGAAGATACTGTTTAAACATTTTCAAAATAACATTTAATAAGCTTTAAGAATGAATTCATGAACCAATTTCCTACTAGGTGCCTACAAGTTTCAGATTCTGATTAAATGCTCACTTTGTAACAGTTTCAGTAGCTTATCAGTAAGTTGCAGGATAATACTGCAATTTATAAAGGATATGGGCTCCTAAGTATACGTAGCAATTGAGGCCTCTGATGGAAATCCAATATAAGACTCAAACATTATTTCTCTCTAGCAACAATTTCTTGAAGTTTTGCTATTCCTATATTAACAGCAGATTTCTAAAAAAAATCTTTATTACAGCAATGTTTCACAAAAATGGGACAGTACTTCAGTCAATTTTGAAAAATGCTTTGCGGGCACTTCAAAAACTTGTACATCATCATCTATAAGGGTATCTTAATACTTTGGAGACTATATACATATCAAATGATGATTTTCAGTCCTTAACTATTAGCAATTACCCTCACGAGTCATGGCCACTCCTGAGCACCTTAGCTGTTCCGTTTTTTTTTCAAATTTCGCACAATCTTTGAGAAGCAAGGTAATGCTAAGCTGATCTTCAAATACCAAAAAGAAGAAAAGAACAGAAAAAAATGAAGGCAGTATTAATCATTCAGTTACATCAATGTAAACCTAGAATAACTCCATAACTTCAATGGCGCTACTCTAGATTTACAGCACTAATAGTAAAATTTGGCCCCAAACACCTCAGAAGTAGGCATCTGAGATAGGGTTGATGAACCTGGCAGAGCCACATGGAATTGCTTTGCAGCTTTCTTTGAATAATCCAAAAATGTTGGCAACCTACTTTTTCATGTTCCCAAAGCATTTCCTAAGCATAAGCTTTTATCCACAATTTAAACATGTACTGTAACATGTGGGATAAGGAACAGAATTGGGAGATGAGTAAAAATTACACAAAAGCATTTCAAGGACAAAAAGGATTACATCCTCTGCAATATGAGTGTCACATCATGAGACCACCAAATATTATTGTGATGTGCCAGATATGATTACATACTCAGAGTCTATTAGTCCTTTCAATAAAGGCGATCACAGTTCAGCACTTTCCAAATGCATTAACATTAGACAGAAGGTAACAGAAATAGACCCTCTTAAAAAAGTGACAGACTAGGATTTAGCAGATGGGAATAAAGAAATGGAAGATCTGCCTAATTTATTTTGCTTCTGTCTCACAGATGAGTGGGTGGATGGAAAAGTACCTGACAAAGGGGTTATATTTCCCTGCATGACAGGAAGGAATTACAGTAAATTCATAATTCAGCTATTAGCTGAAGAGTGCAGTGGATTTACAGAGCTGCCACACAAAGACCACCAACTTGGATTTTCTCCTGATAATTCATAACTTAAAAATTGCAGATGGGAGAGACATAAATAAGGTCATCTAAGTCCATTTCCCTGTGCATCTTCCAGTGTTCTATCCATTCTGGTTATAGCCTTTAGAACAGAAAAGGTATACTGATATGCACTGGTCTGCACAGAGGTTCAGAAGATACATATATTTGTACTTAGTACTTCCTATGCTCTTTTACCCCCCCCCAGTCCCCCATAATTGGAGTCCCGCCTCCCTTCCCAAAGGAGAAAACTCTTCTAATTTTTCTAACCCTCCCTATTTAAGTGGGACAGCTTTCCCACCTATTCCCATCACCTCTTCTCAAACACTAGCCTAGCCTAGCCTTCTATAACAGCATTGTGCCGAGAGCAACTGTGAGAAGTCTTCTGTTTTGTTTGTATTCTCTATTTTTTGGATCATAAAGCTGTTCTCTGATGTGTGTGTTTGGCTACAGTTATTACTCAATATATGTTTAAGTAGGCAAAAATACCCCTTAAGTTAAAGCTGTTGCTCTTATAAGCAATATCTGGTCCTTTGAAGAATTATGGCTTTTAAGGTGAACTATACTCAGGACTCCCCCCCACCCCATACTTTTAAAGTGATAATGTTTTAAATTCTTATGAAAAGTATGGAAATTTTAAAAATATGCTAAATGTTGCGGCCCATAGTTTGTTCAGATAATAACTAAAATGTAAGATGGTGGGAATAAAATCTTACTATGCATTTCCAGAGGTTTGCAAAGTTCAGGTAAGATGCTTGAGAACTAAATAGTAGCTTAGTTTAATTCATTTTTGAAGCAACAATTCTCAAACACCATTTGATAAGGTTCCACATTAAAGTTTACTGACTAAAGTAAAAAGACACAGAGAATGAAACAGTTGTATGATAACTTGATAAACACCAGTGGCTATAAATGGCTTCATGGTCACTGGAAAGATGTTGTTTCTGGGTTTCGTTGGTAGTTGTAATTTATAATATATACAGGCCTATGTTAGAGTAAGAAATATAGGGTACATTCTGACACTTATTTGTAATGCGGTTACACCCAGGCCGCAGTCAGATCAAGGTGCCATTGTGCTAGGCATTGTGCAAACATATAGAAAGACACTGTCCCTGCTTCAAAGAGCAGACAACCTATTCTACTCTAAACATAGAGGGAGAGGCCTGGAGAACATACTCTTGCAATGCTACAAAGGACAATTTTCTCTCTTACATTCCCGAGGTGGCAAGAGAGGGCTGAGGAGCCCAAGAATAACTGTCTGGTTGTCCCTTCTCCTGATCCTTCAAAGGACTAAGAACACACAGTTCCTACTCCCTCCCCTGTAACATTCATGCCTACAAGCAACATGTAGAAGATATTTCTCTACTCCTCTCAGAGACGTATAATCCTATGGAAGATTTAAGCTACTTTAGAAGAAGAAGAAGAAAAATAAACTATGTGCTATCCTGAAGACAACACACTAACATCTCACATATTACTACCCAGCCCAACAATTCAATAGCCTGCAGAGCATGGACACTACAGCAATACTTGGAGCTTGGTGCATACAATAAAAAAAATAAAATATCTACAATTTTTATGACACAAATGCAGATCTACAAGCTTTCTCATCACCTCATATTAGGAAAGATGTTAATACTCTGGAGAAAGTGCCAGAGAGTAAAAAAAGTGCAAGTGGCCAGTACTTGAGAACTTCAATAGCTACTGGGTGAGCAATAATAAATTAGTCATAAATCACATTTTGATAAAATGTCACCATCCACTTCTTGACCTGCAGCTCAAGCCATAGCAGTTTATAAAGGAAATAAAGAGCGGGTACTTGCCCTACTGTAACTGTGGTTCTTTGAGATGTGGTGTCCATGTATATTCGACTTCAAGGGTGTATGTACCTCATGTGAGTGAGACTGGAATCTTTTTGAGTGGCAGCATCTGTAGAGGCTGCACCTGCACCCTGTATGCTCTCTAGCACTCTGCCACCAAGGGCTAAAAAGGGTGGTATAGCTGCAACTGCTCGCCAATGCCTTAGCTACCACAGAACCCAAGCAGACAAGGACTCCACAGTAGCGGGGAAGGAAGATGGGTCAGGGAATACATGTGGACGATACATCTCAAGGAGCCACAGTTGCTGTAGATTAAGTAACCATTCTTTCTTTCTTTGAGTTATTGTCCACATAGATTTCACGTCCGGAGACTCACAAGCAGTAACCTGTGTCCTGCATGTGGTGCTCACAGTCTACTAGAATAATGACTGCAGGACAGCTCTACTGACACAAGCGTCTGATCTCGAGCCCTCCAACAGGAATAGTGCAGGGTGAAGGTGTGAATGGAACTCCAAGGAGCAATTTTGCAAACATTTTTGAATTGGGATGCCTCAAGAGATGCAGCAGAGGCTGCCTGGACTCTGTTGGAATGAGCCCTAACTTGCACAGGTAGGTCTAACTGGGCCAGCTCATACCATGTCTTGACAGTCTGAAACCAGTTTGATAGTAGGACAGGGGTTCTCAACCTTTTTCTTTCTGAGCTGTCCCCCCACACACACATGCTATAAAAACTCCACGGCCCAGCTGTGTCACAACAACTGTTTTTTCTGCATATAAAAGGCAGGACCAGCGTTAGGGGGTAGGAAACAGGAAAACTGCCCCAGGCTCCACACCACAGGGGGCCCCATGAAGCTAAGTTACTCAGGCTTCAGATTCAGCCCGGGGTGGCAGGGCTTGGGGCCCCGGGGTTCAGCTCCATGCTATGGTGCTTTGGTTTTCTCCCCTGGGCCTCAACAAGTCTCATGCCGGCCCTGCTTGGCAGACCCCCTGAAACCTACTCAGAATCCCCCAGGGGGTCCCAGACCCCTGGATGAGAACCACTGGTCTAGGAGATTTCCTGAAGAGCTTTGTTCAGTAAATAATGAGAGAGGCACCTGGCAATATCCAAGGTATAAAGCATGGCTTGTCACTACAGTGAAGCTTGGGGAAGAAGACAAATAGGTGAATCATCTGATTAAGATGAAAATCAGAAACCACTTTAGGTAAGAACCTTGGGTGAGGTCTCAGAGTCACTTTGTCCTTCTGGAAAACAGCGTGGGAAGATCCCAATATGAGGAAGCTAAATCTCCCCTATTCTTTTGCCCAATGTAATGGCAATTAAAAGGGCAATTTTAATAGACAGTTGGTAGAAAGGAAAGTATGCCAGCAGTTCAAAGGGAGAACCCATCACATCTGTTAAAACAATACTGAAATTCCAGCAGGAGGGTGGGTATCTCTGATTGGTGGGAAGCCTTAAATAAGCTCCATAAGGAACCTAGTCATGGTTAGATGGAAGAAAGCAGGTTGGCCTTTCACATGAGGGTGTTTAGCACAGATAGTCACCCTCTGAGGGCACTAATGGAGACACCTGAGTGTTCTAAGGTGAGCAGGTAGTAGAGACTGATGACAAGCGGAGCCCCCACAGGGGACAGCCAATTCTGTATAGCTCAGATGGAGAATCTCCTCCATTTGGTAGCATATGTGGGTTTAGTGGACTCTTGCTGCTCTATGGTACAATATTTGGAACTGTCAAGGAGGAGGATCTATCTGTAGATGTTATCCAGCCAGCATCCAGGCAGTCAGAGGGAGGAAAGCAGAGTCCAGCTGAAAAACTTGTCCCTTCAATTGTATGATCATATCTGGATATGCTGAAAGCTTGATTGGAGGCTGTACTTACAAGTTCATAAGGTCACAGTATCAGAACTACCTGGGCCATGCTGGGGCTATCAATAGCATCAGGGCTGCATCCTGTCTGATCTTCCCGAGCACTCTCAGTATAAGGGGAATAGAGGGTAGGCATACATGAACCTCAGTGATCACAGAATGAGAAAGGACAAAAAGCCATGACCAAGTTCCCCTATGGAGCAGAATCTGTGGTGTTTCTTGTTTAAGTCTGTTGTACAATACCCCCACCAGCACAAGATGTCTTGAAGGATAGAAACCTAGAAAGACCATTTATGGTTGTCCGAATATTGTCAGCAAGAACTTGTAGGTAGTCCACCATAGTGTTCTGTAGACCAGGAATGTGAAGGGTTGCTTACTTGTGTGACTTGGTGATTGATGCACTGGTCCCAAAGATTAATTGTTTCCTAATGCAGTGGCAATGGCCATGCCTCTCCCTGTTTGTTGACAGGGTATATTGTTGTAGTATTGTCACTGAGAATTTGTACTGTGTCACCCTGAAGTAACAGGAAGAAAGTCATGCATGCCAGTGGCATAGCACTCAATTCTAGATCATTTATGTGGACATTTGACTCCAGGGGAGACCAGAGGCTGACTCTGAAGGTGACCCAGATGAGCTCCCCATCCTACCTTTGATGCATCTGTCATGAGTATGATGCTCGGATGGAGTCATTCAAGGAGGGAGGGGGAGAGAAGGCAGATAAGGTGTTCATCTGCTATCCGGCCTTCTTCCCAAAACATGCTTCTGTATAGGGAGTTAATAGCTTTGCTCAAATTTCACTTCTCAGAGACACAAAAACAAGGGCAATCAGGAGTAAAATTTGCTATTTCACTGAAAGAGTAATAAGCTGTCAAATCAGCCCATCAAAGCAAATGGTAAAATCTATGGGAGCTTAACCTTATAACTGAAAAACCAAAGAGATGTTATCAATTAATTAGGGTCTCAATTATACCTATGCTTATTTAACATTAACATAAAATAGTGTGTTATGTCCTCCCACTTCTAAATACCATTTTTATATACTTTAACTTAACATGACACTATTTTGGTGTGACACGCAAAATGAGTGCACTCCTCTTGCAACTCTGAGTGTTCTAGCAAAGATTATTCCACAAGCAGAGCCATTCCCAATGATCTAATCATGATGTTACTAGTTCTGTTGCAGCAGAAACACTCAAAAGGCAACCAAATGTGCTTCTATTATTTGATTTCACATTTAAAACAGTATTATTTCCAACTATGCTTAAGCCCGTGTATTAAAGGAAAACTTTTCATTTTTAAAGATCTTTTCAAATAAATGTCTGTAGGAATTAAAAAAGGGAAAAGTCTCAAAATATAAAACACAATGTTAAAAGAAATTGAGTGCTACATTGTTTCCCTGATACTTTTCTCATGATTCCAACTCTCTCAGATTTTTTCTTAATATAATTGGAATTCCATATTTTCCTTCACAAAGGTTTTCGTTTTGCCTTTTTTTTTAAAAAAAAAAGGAAATAAAGTTCTTCCTTTCAACCTCATATACTAGATTTTTATATGATGCAATATCTGGCATATCCGTATCAATGAGATGATAGAGAATGCTGAAAACATAGTTGAAATGAAGATTCTTCAAATGCTGACTAGAATTCTTGACTTTAAAAACAGCGCAGTAGCTTTAGTAATTTACTCTCTCTCTCTCTCTCTCTCTCTCTCTACACTAAGGATTTTTTTTTACTTTATTCATTATAATTAGATTATTAAAATGGGATGAGTTTAAGAGGTAGAAGTATTCCATGGACCTAATCCTATAAACCACCCATTTATAGAACTCAGTAAGCTTTCTTTGTGCTGGGAGACTACAGGATTGGCCCCTGTGTTCACAGTACTTTTCAAGAGCGTACTGAGACTAATTTACCATAAAAAAAGCAAAAACTGAGTTTAGGCAGATGGGTATTGAATTTCCATTTAAACTCAAGCTATAGAAACAATAAGCACTAAGCAAGGCCTTTTCTGTTCATTCTGTCATGTTAGTATTAACAAATGCACTGGACTAACAGTCTAATATGAACCACAAAGGATTAGTTTGTGAGCTCTTCACAGCTGAAGGGGAAAACACAACTCCCCCATGTGATAATTTTATTATTTCTGAAGTGATCTCTTCTCCATGATAATGACTGTCTGTAAGTCAATTTTATAAAAAAAGAAAGCAGCTTCAGAAAACTGTGTTACAGGGCTGCTTAATGTTTTGAAATTCAGATATATTATGTTATCATATATTCTGTGCTGACATGTAAAATGAGTTTGGAAAAAAAAAGGTAGATGCAAAACAGAAGAAAGGCCGTATACTATTCTAAATATAAATTCATTGTGTTTGAAACTCACCCCTGTGTTGATCCTCTGAAGAGAGTGAGGTTCACCCCTACTGAACTAAGGCATCTGAACTAAAAATAAAATATTTTGATACTGAATTTGAAATTAGGGTCAGATTTTAAGTTTTAAAAAAGCAGTTCTCTAGGCAAACAATAGTTTATTTAATGGCTACAGAGAAGATCTTTGTCTACAGAGAGAAACACCAGAATAATAAAAACGCATTATGTAACATGTGAACAGGTGCATACAGTACATTGTTGCATATGTCTTAAATTTGACTTTTGGATATGCCGCCTTAGGAAAAAGGAACCAACCATATGCCAGGATAGATGGGGTAACAAATTCAACACATCGTCATTATAATATTGGAATGTACAGTAATTTGAACACTAAAAATTAAATTTCAAATCAGATTTAATAAAATAAGTTAAAACATTTTAATAAATGGTTTTCCCATTACAGCAAAAAGATAACAGCCCCTAACGTTCCATCAGCTATCAGACAGGATGTGGCTTGGACAGAGAAGGATGGGAAGGTTTGGACTCTATGGTTAACACCATGCCCTGCTTTCTTCCTTCAATCCCACAGAAGAGCTTGCATGGGAATAGGTTTTGTGGGAGATCTGCTATCTGAAAGTGGCTGACACCCACACCTAGATTAAATGCAGCTTCAAAAAACACTATCCCAATCCCTTGCTTGCAACTCCTTCAGAAAAACCCTTGCTCACTTTTAAGGCAGCTGTTCTCCAAGAACACTTCCCACATTGTGGGAACTTAAAAGGGGGAAATAATGTTGGCCAGAATAGCAACAGAAACAAATGCTAGGGAATAAGAAATTTTACTCCCTTGCATATCCTCAATCATGCAATCACTGTGGTAATTAACATGTAGTAAAAAGCAGTCCCTTCTACATGTGCATTTTGAGATATGGGGCATATTCCTGATTCCACTGCAGTCAATAAGACTTTTTGCTATTGAATTCAATGGGGCTGGGATTGGGACAATTGGGATTATCACTGAATCATTGCTTCTTATGTGTTCATTTGACATAGCAAAAATGTTTCATCCTTCATTACATTTAAAATGAAACATTAAACTACTAACCTTCACCTCATATTTATTATCACTGAAGATTAGTAATGGAATTCACAGACTTATCATATATATGAAACATGACCAACATCAAAAATAAAGGTCTTAAACTTACACTAAATGCAGACTTGGAATGAAACGTTGATGCTAACAAATTAAAATTACTGATCTATCAAACGTATATTTTTTAAAAGGTTAGGATTTCTGTATTCTTTTTAACAAGAAAACTTGGCATACTGCATAATTTCCACCTTTCTTTACTGCAGGAGTAAAGTTTACTGGATAATCAATAAATTGGATAATCAATAAACTCCTTCGTCAACCAAGTAAGAACTTCTATGAAAGCAGAGGTGAAAGTATTAAGCATGAAAAGCTACTCTTGGACGTCATGAAATTTCATTTTTATTGAAGGGTATTTGTTGAGAGGAGACATTTGTAACAGTTAGACAGTATTTGGTTTCAATCAGCAAAAACTTCACATTAAGAAGAAGCACACATTTTATGACAAAGATAGATAAGTAGTGAAAGTAAAAATTATCTAAACTGAGCCACAGCCTAAATAAAACAAAACAAAACTTTTCTGAACTAGAGCTCTGTGAGAGATTCAATTTAAACTCTCATCAAAGGGGAAAAAAAGAGAGGGGGAGGGGACACGCTTTGGTTCAAATTCTGCCACCAATGCCATTCACAAAAACTGCTGAAGTTCATCTGAACTTCATCAACACACATTGCAATTTTTTCCCATCTAAACATTCACAAGCATTGAGGTTGTTCTGTGCTATCTGTAGAATCTGACAAGGATTGATTAGGATAGGTCACATGAGGCATATCACAAGCTGTTTTCCAATACTGCCATTAGTTCCATCTAGTGTGACCTGCAAACCAGGTTCATTCAAACACAAAACTTAATGACCTGATCACTGAATTTCACAAGACGTGAAAAAAAACTGAAAAGAAGCTTTACTTTGCATATAATAGAAAATTAAGTTCTAGTTCTAGACAACAGGAACCATTCCAGCTGTTTGTTTAATATTCCATTGGCCTGATGCTCTTTTCAGTGTGTATATTCATAAAAAGAGCCAGCACATTTTAAAACTTTCATTGAGTATTCCTGCATCATTTAAGCAGTACATTGGAGGCAACTAACACTATTTTATTGATGATTCCAAATAGCCTGACAACATAGAAGACTGGGTTTTCTAAAAGCCTTTTGCCCGAAAAATCCTGCAGGGAGGATTGCAAAATTTATAAAATCCTACAGAAATCTCCACTTCCACTCTGAAAGACCTGCTAGCATTTAGAAGCAATTTCTAGCCCTAGTTGCCAACATTTACAATAATGTGTGTGTTTTCAAAAGCCAGTAAGGTGCCCTGATATGTATTTTACCACATTAAAGTAAAACAAGTTTTTATACTATACTCTTTCTACAAATATAAATAAAATGAATCTATTTCACATAATATTTACTACTAAACGAGAAAATGAGATTGAGTATATAATAATACAGTATTTCAAAGAAACCTGTGTGGTGTGGTTACTCTTACCCCTTGAATCTACTGTGCCTAACTTAAATGTTGTCTTGCCAAAACTGTCAAATTTAATTCCTTAGGAAACAATTTATATAACTTATTCTTTTTCTCTCATTCCTGAGGCAATCAACCCAGTCTGTATGAAATTACTGAGATTTTTCCCTAATAGTAAAGGTACATATTTAGAGGTGGAATAATACAAGAGCCAGGATAGCTAAAAGCCAACCTTGATACAGAGCTCCAATCCACTGTTTAGGCTTGTTAGTCAAGGATCATGTAAGGAAATAATAATGTACTCTCAAGAGAACACAGAAATCCATATGAAAGTGTGAGGGAGACCAAAGGGTGAAGAAATTATGTAAAAACTAATTTTTCCACAAAAAAGGATTCATTTGTTAACAAATTGAATTATTTCTAACATTACAAATCCTCCTGCAATAACAAGAATATTTCTGAATATTATGATTCAGCAAACATGCATGTAACAGTCGAGGATGTAGTCTTCTTTTCTATCAGAGATACTGGTATCACTTTATGATACCTACAGTTTATAGCGCTCATCCTAAAAGATGTGAATCATTAGGTTAGCAGGACAACCCACCAAGATACAGGTCAAGAAATCTGGTGAGCTTTAAATTGAGGGAGGGTTCTGAAAGTTTGAGAAGGTTTCCAGTGGAATCATGTTTTGGGAACCTGCAGGTCACTGAGAGATAATTTCATGGATGAAGGAGTGAAGTCCATGCCTGTCAATCCTACAGAAGGCACTAAGAACAGCAATGTTTAAACAGGGACCATAAAGGGAATTGTCTCAGACATTCCAATATACCCACTTACACTAGCACTGTTTGTCTTCCTACACTCCCTTAGGGCCATCATTGTTCAGCAAGGCACAAAATGTCAGTTTGTTGTAAGTGAGTATATTGGGCTCAGGCTTAGGGACCAGTTCACCCAAGAGTGTTGTTTGCCAGAAGGCCACTTCTTGCCTAAAGGCACTGCTCCTACACTACATGAGGGAAGAAGCAATTAGAATAAGCCCCCAGATGATACACTGCTGACAAGGAAAGCTGCCCAAAACCCACAGCAGAAAAAGCTCTAGCCAGGCTGAGTCCTGTGAAGGAAAAGTGGCAGGCTGTTTCTTCACAGCCCCCATCCACCTGCAGGTATGTCCTCTTGCATTACTAGTGATATTATAGCCACTAATGTAGCTGGGAGTGGAGCTGCTGCCTTTCACCTATATCCTCCTTTCTGCTGTTACATTACATTCAGCAAAATTTAGCAGGCATGTGTGTTAGTGGGAATGGCATTTCTCCAAGGCCACCTCATACATTTACTGATACATGTGTCAACGCCAACCTATACAGAAGTACATCCTCCTCTTCGTACCATGAAACCATTACTAACAAAGTAGGCAGTGACACAGGAAACTGCTATTTTCCTTTGGTGTCCTACTTCCACTTTGGGGCTCCATGTGATCCAGGGACACCTAAAAGCTGGGTGAGTAATGTGAACATTGACTTTAGATGTGGCCTCTGGGGATATGTATGTTAGTAACTGGGTAACATTTTGTTGCAACTGTTATTCAGAATATACAGAATACATCACAGATTATAATTTTACTATAGGAATGTTTGTAATATACAATGATGATGTTTGTGGTTTGCAGTTTTTCATGGTTCTAGGGGTTGTTTGGCAGGAAGATTTTAATCCTTCCAGATGGGAATTATTGTTCCTCAATTCTGTATGGACTGATCCTGGTAGATACTATACAGCTGCAATCCACTTTGCTCAGCAACTCTCAAGATCAGAATCATCAAGAGGGTTGAGTTGAACAGCTAAGGGAAGCGCTTAAGCAACTGATAAAAATAACAAAGGAGCAAGCAGAAACCTAGCTGTAGCAGTAGGTTATGCCTGAGCTGAAATCCTGCCCTATTGAAGTCAATGGGCATTTCATCATTGATTTCAGTGAGGCCAGGAGTCTTAATGCTTGTTTGAGCTATAGATTAGCAGATCACTTTTAACATAGATAGGAGGAGTATTCTGTAGGGCTGAAACCGGGGGGCGGGGAAGGTTGGTTTGTTTTTGGCCATTTGTTTCTCTGCTGAACTTTAAAATTAAAGAGTAGGTTTTATACAACCCTTACCTGGTTCTTCAAGGAGATATCCCAACCTCTCACAATAATGGAAGGTGGGCAGCAGGGCACTTAGGAATCATAGTCATCATCATTTACATCATATTAGTTAGGAATACCACTGGAATAATGGAGATACTCTTCAATTTAAGATACACTCATTATAGTAAAACATACATCAAGCTGCACCTCCTGTCCAAATTTGGAGGAAAAATTCCTGCTTCAGACCATATCTGCTGGGAAGCCTCATGAAAACACATATTGCTAGTGCAGACGGAGAAATCTGTCACTTCTGTCCTAACCCATATTGTTTCCCTAGAACTGCTTTTGTACATTTCTGTGTTGAGGAAATACAGTCACTCTTCCAAAGGAGTTTGGATACTACAGTTTCCTGTGTCTTTGTTATGATTCAACTGTGACCATTAGATGACATTGCAGAAGTGACAGCTATATGAATAGAAGTCATAGCAACATAATTATTATATTTTCAAAAGAGGATCCTCTCCCTTAAAGTTATGCTCTTAAGGCCAAATGCTCTTAAGAGCTGATGCTGTCCCCAAATCAAAGCAGAAAGGGAGTTCCTCATTAGCCTCAATTTACCATATGAAGGCAGTAGGGTGTGTTGCCAAGTGTACTCCCCTTACTGAAAACATTACATCAGTAACTTCCTTAGAGCGAGGAAGAGCTCACACTGGTGAAAGATGATCCAAGGATCTCAGTTAAACTTATAATGAACACACCATTAAAAAAGGCCAGTAAATGGATCCAATAAGTAAAAAAATCAGCGTGCAGTATTTAAGGCTATGTGTTGTGGGGGGAACCCAAATGGTGCGGAGAAGCCCTCCAAAATGTGAAAGAGGCTGAGTAGTGTTTCCTGGTCTCAGAGATCACAGAAGCCTCTCTATCTGAAAACTATGTGGTCAGAGTGTGACAATCTTTCCACAGCATCATCAGCCCAGAAACCCAGGCAAAATAATACTGAACCAGTTAGTGTTACCTTACAAAGGTAGCACCTTCCACTGTAAGAACTGACCTCCTTCCCAATGAAAGATTCAGGAGCAATCACAAGACAAGTGAGCCTAGAAACTAGTGCATAGGAAAGGATGTCCATGTGCACAGCCCTGGCTTCTGCCAGGTATCCTGAGATCCATGGGGGTCCCAGAGATTTAGAGGGGTAAGCCCTTTTCAAGGTCTGTGTGTGGGCAAATCCTGCCTTCCATCCCCAAAAAAACTCAGAAGACAGTCTGAGTGGGAACTCTCAGTTTTTCCCAGGTAGGTGACAATCTGGTCCTTAGAGAAGATCTGAACTGGTATGTTTAAAAAGAAGGCTACAGGGCAGTTTTTAAAATGAAAAGTTGTTTAATTTTTATCTTGTAGTATATTTTTGGGAAGGGATAATAGGAAGGAAAGGAAGGAAAAAACTGGAGAAGGATTTTTTTTTAAATGTAAAAGACAAGAGAGAAACTTTCTAATTTTCACTTAATCTAGTGAAAACACAGTTTATTGTTCAATCCAGGAACATGTGATAAATCCCTATAAGTAATATGTTTGGCACCAGAAACTAGACTAGACTTCCTTTTTATTTCAGTTCTTTATTTGTATCATTTGTATTTTTCTTCTCTATAGATTCACAGTAAAAACTGTCCACAGTGCAGATGCCAAATGTATTTTGTATGAAATCAGCCCTCCCTTTTTTTTTCTTTCTTAGTCCTCTTACAGTACCATCCTTTTCCCATTTAATTTCTCACAGCCTGCTTTCCCTGCTGCATTCCACTGTTTCTTCTCCATTCTCAAACTCTAATAGTCTAATTCTGCTTCATCTCTCACCAGTTAATTCAAGAATTGGGTTGCTTTCTCTCTGAGCTTCTCCTCTTCTATCTTCTGTTCACATTCTCTCTATTGTACTCTAAGCTCTTTCATTTTTTCATGCTTTATCCATATATATTATTTTTCACTTCGTTTATCCCACTTTTGTCTACTTCTATAAATCTCGCTCCTGATCCTGCAAATTCATGTGAGTTAGGGTTTGCAGAATAAGATCCTACTCCCAGCAGCTTATTTTTGATAATATGAAGACCATTTTAAGACTAGAATATTTACAAACATTGAATTAAAAAGGGGGTGAAAACACAGCCAAAGCAAGTTTAAAAATTCCAATGATTATTTGCAGAATTCTTTTCCCAATATCACCAATCTCTAATAAATAGCATATGCATAGTAGTTCTGTTTATATAAACATTCTGAGTCTTAGTCCTTAAGATTTTACACAAGCAAAACACTCACTAACGTTAGCAGGAGTTTTAGTTAAATAAGGACAGAGGACCTACTTCTGCTCTCACTGACTTCAGTGGAAGCTGTACTGAATTTATTCAAGGACTGCGAGTTTAGGCCCTCTGGCTTCTATCCTGCCACAACCTCTGTGCATGTTGACTCTTGTCCACATGCTCATGGCCCTATATTATTCAATATTCCATCCTCAAAAAACTGGTATTTTTTGGAACCGAAGAAGGTGTATTCAAATTGCATTAGTGCGGACAATGTTCAGAATTAGAACAGTATGTTTGGATTAAAAATACAGTTAATGGCATAGATTCTCCATAAAATATACTCCCTTGTTTATGTATACAGTGTACTTTTCTCCTTTACAAGGAATCTAATATCAAAAGTTTCTCTTTATTTTAAACATTTTCCCCTATTACATTTGGGTAGTACAAAAATATTTAAAAACAAAAATATGAACTGAAAAAATAGTAAATAGAATATTTTCCTAAATGTATTATCTCTAAATATTCTCCCATTGAAGTCATGCTTATTAGCATGCACACAAGCCTACTGGTGAGTCTGTCCACTGGTAACTCCAACACAATCATGCATGTACCTTGCAGCAAACATAAAATACATTATTCTACAGTAAAAACTGCAATGAGAACAGACCTGCATGCATCTGTCATTTATTTTCTACATTCCAAAACGCCTGATACAGGCACAACTGAGCAGCTGAATCAATTTCTACAGATATCTACTGTTATTTTATTAGCTCACCAACCCTCTTGAGCATGCAGATGCATATTTATAAAACATACATTTTAGTTTTCAACACAATAGCTCAAATAATATGTAGTTCACTTGAAAATAGGTGTACAGTCACCTTGTATGCATTAATGACATTCTACTACAATTGAGTAAAAGCCATTGTAAAGATCTATTTCACCTTTGGAAAAAGCAACACAATTATAAACTATATACAAACATATGTTTTGCTGGGTTGTTGTTTTTTTTTTACTCACCAGTTGTTTCCACAATGCCCTCTAGGATGACGACAATCTCAAACTGTTCAGTTTGCATGCTTCGCTGAGAGAGGTCATAGAAGGGGCTTTTGGCATCAATCACATGGCAGATCGTAAGTGGGGAAACAAGAAAAAGTTGATCTGCCCCTGTGCTAAAACCTACATCCAGTTCAAGTTGATCGAGAGGGAGGAACTCGCCCTCAGGTGTCTGCCGAGACTAGACAAGCATGCAGAAAAAAAGAGAAAAAAAATCACCGCTAGTACAGCAATTTTCGAGACAGCCTGACAGCAATTCACATCATTGCCAACACTTTGCACTATCAATCATCTGAGACAAAATCCAAACAAATCATTATGCAGATATGTTGTAGAAAACCAGGCAGAAACCCAATGTTGTTCATACAGAACATGCATGAATTATTTACGATATACATCTTACTATAATTACAGCTCACCAACTCATGAGCTTTGGAAAAATGCCTGACCAAAAAATGTCTGTTAACACAAATTACAGAAGTGGGTGTACATCAGTGGTGGTTCTGCCACCAGGACACCTGGGGCACTGCCACACTGAAAAGTTAGGAAATAAAAAATCAGAGTAAAATAAATGTGCCTTTAATCCAATTCTGCAGCTCATTCACAGCCTTAATTTTATAGAACAGCTCAGTCAAAAGAAGTATTCATGCAGGGGCAGCTCCTCCCATGATAGCTCAGGCGACAGAGTGTAAATGTGCATGTTTGACTAGGGGGCCCCAGAGAAAAGCAGCAAGAGTTCATTGAAAAACCACAAAACCAGTTGAAAGGAAATTTTAAAAGTACCCTTAATTAGAGCTCTGCTACTATCAGGCAAGTGGTTGCAATCAAGTCCATGGGACTATTCATATGTAAGGGACTACACTCTGAGAGTCAGGGCGGCAGATTCAGGCCATTAATGAGTATCTGTGCAGCCAGAGAGAGTTACATTGCCCCTCCTACAAGTTTAACCTATTGCCACTGGTGTATATATGTTAAAATGTAATATAAAACCACTGCATGCTACAGAATGTATCCAGAAGACCAAAGAGTCACAAGGCCACATATAGGCCTTCTATTATAATAAACTTATTACATAAATCTACTGCATTTAAATGTATTAATGGGCTGCTCAATGAAATGCAGGTGTATGGAAGCTGATTAACAATGCTTAATGGCAGTGTAAAAGTGAGTAGAAAACGTATTTTAAAGTATTCCCTTAAAAGATTTTACTCTATAATAACTACATACTCAGTGTGCATAACTGCATAATCACAGAGTAGAGAGTGGTGTTTGTTGTTGTAGTTAATGGTTGTCAACTTCTTTCCTATAAGCTGTATTTGAAGAACTTCATAACAAATCTGTAAAAATATTCTGAGCTGAATGTTGAAGTTCAAAGTCTCAGCTCAAATAAACCTTGTTTAAAAAAATCAGCATATTTAAATTAAACTTTGCAGGTCATTATTATTTCAGCACCTGAACTAGCATCTGTATAATCTCAAGCGCACTAGCTAGGCCTGCCACCAAAACACCACACCCACACTGCCCTTCACAACACAGTCCTGGAGCCCAATTCTATTGCATGCAAGGAGTATGGAGTCCTCTTTCCTTGTCTCATGCAGCATAACCATGGCAGTTCTGCAGTATTAGGAACTTCTGTGTCTCTTAAGAAGCTGGGTAAATTTCACCATATCTAAATGTACACTGGTAATTATAAGTTGCAAATAAAGCCCGTGGGGTTTATTATTATATGATGTATAGATTCTCAGGGCACTTCTACACTGCCCTGCAGTTCAGACTACGGTGGCCTAAATAGCAGTGTACACCAAAGTGCTACACTCAAACTCCCTCATGTGGATGTCGCAGGTGTGAGTGAAAAGGTTCCTCGTTCACATTAGTGTAATACAGTTTGAAGAGGATTACATTAATATGAACTAGGAACCTTTTAGTTTGCGCCAGCAGCATCCACACAGGGGAGTTACAGTGCAGCACTTTGGTGCGCATTGCTATTCATAGCCCCATAGTTCAAACTGCATGGCAATGCTGACAAGCCCTTCAATTTTGCTCTATGCTTTGTTTTATATTTAAAATATATCACAAGACTAACACAAACAGCTAAAACTGCCTTTTATCAAAAACAGGTCATATGTCCTCCTTCATGTTATTCTTTTGCATGACTCTGTTTGTTAGTGAACAAGGGAAACAGGATGCAAGCTTTCTAGGTTTAATGTCAAGTCATTATGAAAGCTATTTGGTAGGTAGCAGAATTGGAATATCAAAGGCAATTCTGCAAATCAAGCTTCAAATGGAATCTATTTTAAAGCAGTTTGGAAAAATTCACAGATTTCAAAATGTTGATGACAACTACCACTTTTTTTTTCCATTTTTGATTATCTTAATCTACCTGTATAAGGCAGCAACATTACGTTTTTTTTAACCAAACCTTCCGAGTTTTACACTTCAAAAAAAAAAAAAGGTCATATTTTATGGCTGTAACAATAAAGATGAGAAATATCATTCCAGTGCTGTGAAAGACACTTTTTAATCTGATTTAATTGAAACTTTTGCTTTATAGGCTACATTGTGTGTCTAGAACTATGCTACATTGTGTGTCTATTATTCAAATGTACATATTTCAAAATTATGGGGAAATTGTTTTTCTTTCAGTTACAGTAAGCTTAGGTATTGTAGCAATTATTGGTTAAAATACTGCAGACCAGAATGTGATTTTCCACTTTGTTTATTTTGTCCATTTGACAGCATTTTGCATACAGTCAGTTTTACTGTTTCACATGTGATCAGGCCCTTGTCCTACAATGGGCTCTGCATGGACACAGCACTCCTCTTGTGCAAAGGCAGGTTTGGAGCGTTAGCTTGTCAGTTTTCTTTCTGTTTGTGAAAATTATTTACTCTGCAACAGAGGATGGGAGGAAAAATGTTTTGTTTTTTTAAATAGGAAAATGTGATGGTAAAAACCACAAAAATTAGCAGAGGGATTCAAGGGCAGGTATAGAATCAGAAACCACTTTTAACACATTTATTAAAATTTGACTAGATTTCAAGTTTATGGTACTCATTTAAGGTTTGTTCTGGAAAACCTTTTGATGAGTCCTTACTCACACAAGTAGACCCTCGGCCTTACTTGCATGAGTAAGAACTCATGTGGCTACTCACATGTATAAAATTTAAATTTAAGCAAGACCAGAACACTTTCAGATTAGAAATACAGTGCACAATTTTAAAAGAGAGGATAATTAACCATTGGAACAGCTTATCAAGGGCTGTGTTAGATTTTTCGTCACTGGACATTTGACAATCAAGATGTTTTTCTACGAGATATGCTCTAGTTCAAACAGGAATAATTCAGGGAAGTCCTAACACCAGTGTCATACAAGAGGTCAGACTAGATGATCACAATGGTCCCTTCTGCCTTATAATATATGAAGGAATCTTCCATTTTATTTCCAATTAGTTTTAACCTCGTAAATTACCAGGTTATAAAGAGAAAATTATCCTACCTTCAATAACTAAATACAACAACTTTATGTACTTAATTTCATCAAGTGGCTCAGGCAATAAACTGAGTGAAATGCAAATGATTTGTTAATATAGCCATGATCTCGCACAAAAATTAAATCTTTATATAATTTTTGGATTACTAATTTACATATGATGTATAGTAACAAAGGACACTTTGCAATTCTGTTACCATATATCACCCTCCTTCTTCTCTTCCTATTGACTCAATACACCTCCTTTCCTGCTGCTCTGCCATATTTTTCCCTTCTTCTCTCCCACCTCCTGCTGTTGCTCTGATTCTTTATTTCCCTTTCTTAGTGCTCTGACTATGCTGGCTAGCACAGATCACTGTAGCCTTTGCTGGTAACCACAATTTATTGTTGACTTTACTTTATACAACAGAGAAGTTATTTTCTCTAAGTAAAAGTGAACTACCGGTAAGTCAAAAACTGGCACATCTGCCAATACCAACTTTTGATATAAGTGACCAAAATGAAGTTTCTGGTTTAAAGTAATATTGTAATACTTTTTTAAACTATTCATTGCTGATGTAGGCCAGATCTTGCATGCAACTTTACTAACATGGATAGTCTTATTTAAATCAAGGGGATTACACACACTGATAGAGTTACATTCTTAAATGTTGGCAAGATCCAGCTTGTATTATTTCCTCTAATTATGTCTTTTGTTGTTATAATTCAGAAGGCATCTGTAATTAATTATACTGGGACTGTAAACATTTACAAAAATAAAACTGTATCTGCATATATTTAAAGTGTGTATGTGTATATACACCTCTACCCCGATATAACACTGTCCTCGGGAGCCAAAAAATCTTACCGCGTTATAGGTGAAACCGCATTATATCGAACTTGCTTTGATCCGCTGGAGTGCGCAGCCCCCCCCCCCGAACACTGCTTTACCGCCTTATATCCAAATTCATGTTATATCAGGTCACGTTATATTGGGGTAGAGGTGTATATAGATATATATATGTACACATGTGCCCTTGGATTGTAGTGTTGATGGTATTATAGTCAGCATAGCAGTGAATTACAAAATCCGACCAGTTATGGTACCAGAGGAAGTCATACTGGTTGCCTTGAGAGAAAGATCCAGCTTTTAAGCAGCAGAGGAATCTGCTCTGGCGGCTGTATATTAAAAGCCTCTGAAACCAAAAGACCCTTCCAGATAGGAAGCAGAACAGAGGGTCAGAAAAGGGAAATTGAGAGAGAGAGAGAGGACACATAAATGAGGAATTCTCTATGAAATTTCAGGGTTAACCAAAATGGGAGCAGTGGAAGAGCAAGAACCATGAAAGCCACAGGTCCAGTACTCTGAAGCATCCAGTTTAATTTTTAAATGATAGTGCTATAATTCCATTTTGAGATTGGATGTAATTGCCTGTTTATTTTTATGGTCCTCTCTCAGGATTTGGTCCTATACATTTTAGAACTATACCAAAAATCCCAAAGCCAGTCTCTAAGAAAATCATTTTTCAGATTCACATGTAATCACAGGTTATATTTTATAGCCCTGAAGTTTTAGCTGTGAAATATGGGGGCGGGGTGAGAAAAGCCGAAGAGATTTTATTGCATTTTATTAAAACAGGATTCCAATGCAACAATGAATTTAAATCCATTGTAGATAGGAGTGAGTGAGTTGCCTCTGCTATCACATCCTACCACAAAACAATGAGCTTTATGTAAATATATCAAATCAAATTAAACATCTAAAACACATCTGTACAAATATCCTTATCTGTGCTTCTCCAAGGAACACTGTTTTTGCCAAAAACATACAGGTGTGCCACCAGACATTTTTGGAAGGGAATTGTTTTTGTTAGCAGTCTTGTGGTCACTTCAATAATGTAAAAAAACAATGCAACTGAAAACAGTCTTGTACTAAACTTGGTGACATGGTTACAACACGATGGCATATAAATCAATAGCTGCCAAAATTGGTGCTGCTCCACTGTGTTTTGTATGCACTTTGAATAGCTAAAAATACTTTGCTTACAACCATAAACTTCAGTTTATAAGCAACACAACCTGCCTTAAGCACTTAAGGTGGGGCACGGAGCTACACAAAACTCAAAAGTCGTGGATGAGGGGGTGTGTGGGGGGAAAGAGGGGGTGCATTCTGCAGAAAGTCTGGGGGATGTTAAGGTAGCTAAGATGGGTGATGAAGGCTGTAGGGCAGTGGTTTTTAAACTTTTGTACTGGTGACCCCTTTCAAATAGCAAGCCTCTGAGTACGACCTCCCCTTATAAATTAAAAACACGTTTTTATATATTTTACACCATTAAAAATGCTGGAGGCAAAGCGGGGTTTGGGGTGGAGGCTGACAGCTTGTGACCCCCCATATAATAACCTCATGACCCCACCCCCAGTTTGAGAACCCCTGCTGTAGGGGATAGTTGGTTGCTGCATGGAGCTGTCTGAGGTAAAGTTGGGCTTTTCCCCTCACCTTCTGCCACTGCCTAAACCCTCCCAGTGGCATCTCCCCCTGGATCCAGTAGGGGAAGCCAGGAAGAGAGTAGGTATGGAGGCCTCCTGGCTGCCTGCTTGGCAGGTTATACAGCAGCCCTTGGTGGCCAGCCGCAGCAACTCCTATAACCCTGATGGACAGGAGATCTCAGCTGAGCTACATCACAAGGGGCAGCTGAATGAGAGTGCAGTATTGCCACCTCTCTACATTTTATCATAACTAGCAATTCGGGGGGGTTCACTTACCTCTCTCATGAAAAAATAATGAAAGGCTGACATTGACAACATATTAATTTTCATAAATATTCAAAATGGCCACTATCTCCTATTACTGCCAACGGGGCTGACGCCAGCAAGATGGCCACCATTTCCCTACAGTCCAGATCCATGTGGATGTGAGGCTGTCCTTAATAAAGGCTATGGTCAGGGGGAGCGGGGGGGGGGGAGAAAAGGAGGCAAATTTAGGAGTTGCAGAGGGAATGGGGAGAGGAGGGAGGTTGAAGGGGGTGCAGAGAACAGTGATGGGGTGGGAGATGGAGGTATCAGATGGCAGCTCTCCCAGCCTGGTGGTAGCAGTGGAAAAGGGGAGTCCTCCCAAAGCAGCCAGGGGAACGCAGTGTTGCTTGGGATCCAGACAGAGAAATCCTGGGGGGGCAGCAAGGCAATGAGGGGGAGAGCTGAAAAAGTGGTGCTGCTGGGTCCAGGGAAGAAGAGAAGCATCAAGGCAGAAGGGAGTCAAGACATTAAAAGGAAATGTCTGGAAGTTGCCACAGCTTAGGGGTGAGGAGATGGTAAGTGGAGTCTCCATCTGAGCAGCCAGGAAGAGGCATGCATTTTGTGTGCATTAAAGGTTGACTTTTCAACCTGAAACTATCTCACACACATACCCAGAAGAGTAGAGGGGAATTAAAAAGTCACAAGACAGACTAAAAAAAACATGGTTTAATGATGTTTCTGAAAATCTCATGATTTGTGGGGCAAATCTCATGAGGTTTTGAGCTCTGCTTCATGATTTTTGATCTTGAGAGGGTTCAGCTCAGGATTTTTGATTTACTGAGATTTCCAGGATATTCTCAGTATTCTCCGATGCATGATACTTCATAGTCTTGCAAACCTCTTGATGCTTTACTGCATTATATGTACATCCCAAATAAGGAGTAGTATGTAATAGCACCAACCCATGAATAGAGTCAGGAGCATCCCGGTTGTACTGGAAGTGGGGAGCAATTTGTTGCACCCTTTCAATACATAGCATGCGCCCTCCTCCCAAGTGGTTGACCAACTCAGTAGGCTGAAGGAGCAAGAGCAATGGTTCTACCCATTCCCTGTCCCTCCTCAGCCACTTGTCCTAATGGATCAGCAGCTGGTCAATGGAGATAAAAATCATGATTTTTAAAAAATAATGTAAAACTTGACCTTTAAAACATTTTAAATAATGATTTTTTATTTAAATTGATTATATTTAAATCAGATTTTTTTATTTCCATGTTTTTTTTATTACCACTTTAAACTGCTAATGTAGATGTTTTGTGGTTGTTTCTTTAATTAGTTTCCAAACTGGGTGTAGTGTTAGTAGAATTTCGTTAGTCGTGGTAGTAAATGTTAGTGGAATTTCAGATTTACATGGAGATTATTATTATTTTTTTTTTTTTTTACTAATAAGTGTCACACTTAAAATCCTCATCTGTAGTGAAAAGGAAAAGTTCAAGGTTTCAATGCTGCTCTTATTATGAGCAAAACAAATTCAGACACAAAACCAATAAGCGAAAAGTGCATGTTATATCTGCCACTTTCTGATATATTAAACTTCCACAAGTCAAGAAGGCTGAAATACTTAGACCAGGCTATATTTCTCTATCAAGATTTGCAGTTTGAAGTCAATGAGACTTGTGCTCCTAAGTCACTTAGGTGCTTTGGAAAATCCCACCCTCAGCTCCCTAAATATGGGTTTAGGATCCTAATTTTAGGCTCCTATTTTTGAAAATTTTGGCCTATGTGCATAAAAAAAGTTCACCAATAACTGATAATATATTGAAAGTCTAAATAACTTTTCATTGTTAATGCTGAAGCTCTTTTATTCTGACATGACAATATTTTATGCTATGAAGACTGGTTTTAATAAAAATGCAATTTTAATGGCTACTGCTGCAAACATTTTTGCACATGCTTAAACTTTAATCACATTATGAGTCCAACTGAAGTATTCATAGGAATAAAGTTACCTATCTAATCACGTTTCCAGGATCAGAGCCTTAATTTGCATTTTTAAAAACCCAACATTTATAATCTAGTTCATCATACATTTTAATATGATGTTACAATGACATTTTCAAATTTGCCTGACGAAGCCTGAGGCTAATTTATTATTAATAATAAAGTCTTCTATAGTAGTGCCTTAAGAATGAACTAAGAATGGAGCCCCATTGGGCTAGACACTCTACAGAGTAGCAGACAATCCCCATTCCAAAGAGCGTACAGTGTAAATAGACAAGACAGACACAGAGTGAGGGAAAAAGTATAACACACAAACAGAGTGAACAATGTGACGGTGGCAAACATGTTAGCTCCACAATTTTTTTTAGGGCGGAGGGAGGGGAAAAAGGGAGTTTGGTTTAGGTAAGAGGAATAAGCTGAAATGGAAAGAAGAGTGAAGGGAGAGGGAATATTCAAAGGAAGGAGAGACACAGGGCAGGGGAGAAGATAAGAAGTGCAGGTGTGGATTGAAGCAGAGATGAAGCAATTGTAAGGGAGGGGAAAGGAGAGGGTTGGAGCAAACAGCCACTCAGCACATGGCAGAGAACATCTAGTCAAAGCTGTAGAATGTTCTGTGGGTGTCCAAATCATGATATGAAATGAAATCACTCTACCCTGCATATGATGTTCATCACTGTGCTCCCCTTGGTACCCTGAACTAGGGTCAAGATACCCCTAATGTTACACTACAGAATCTTTACATTTCACAGCTGTGATATAATCCATTATTCCACAAGAGGTCCTACCAAAGTCAAGGTGCTACTCAATCTGAACAAGAGTATAAGAGTCTGGCCCCTACATTATTTTAAACAATAGGATTGTAGTTTGCAAGTGATCTCAAATGAACTTTATGATGATGGGCAGAGTTAACCAGAGAAGACTGGGAAATATATATTTATATATTTGAGGCAGAGGATAGGGAGTGGGGAGATAAAGGAGTCAACAGAAATGACATGGTTTTCACTTTTGTCAAAATTCTTCAAAATTTTTGGAGTTGTGTCAAAAAACCTCAAAACCAAACATTTTCCAGAACTTTGAGTTTTTTGGGGGGTTTTTTCAGCAAAAAACAAAAATATTTCAACAACTTACATTTTTGTGAAAAATTCTAATTTGTTGAAAAAGCCATTTTCCATCAAATGAGCATCTTAATAGAAGGTTTTCTTCAAACCAGCTGTAGAGATAACTTTGAAATTCCAATCTTATTACTTTGTCTTGGGATAAAACAATGTTTAACTAACCTCTAAAATGAATGTCCTGTGTTCCTCAAACAAAGAAAATCCAACATAGGTCTCACAAATCAGTGAAAAATTTTCCAAGTACTATACTGGAATGGAAAACTTTTTTAAAAGACTATTTACACATTTCAGTACTCTTTGTTAAAGTTTTCCTTTGCCTACAAGATCACTCTCACTGCAGAATTTTTTTGTCAAATAATTCTATCTAGGAGCCAAGTTTTGTCCAGCATGCTCTGGGCTCAGCTCCCAGAACCTGCGCATGTTGGACGATCCATGGTGAAGAGAGATTCACAAACTTTTCAGAGTATACCCTGCAGAGCTAGTTGGGGTCAGTGTACATAGCTTCTAGCCATTTTCTGGCCCCTAACTTACCCTTCTCCTTTAGCTCACTCCACACACACATCCCCATCCTCGCAGAGAGCTCTCCACCAGGTCTGAAAAATTGAGGAAGGACACATTTCCACAAAGCCTAGGGAGACATGTGTGTGGGGAGAGCACCCTCTATGCATGTCAGCTCAGGGACACAATCCAGTTCAAAATTACCATAATGCACAAACTCTCATACTGTCACTGTTTATGTGGTACAGTATGCATGAACATTCTACAGTACAATTTTTAATATAATGCCTTTAATTGTAGCCTGGTTTTATGTGATTTTATTTCTACATATTACGATGCATTTGGTGTTTTATTTAAATTGATACTAACACAAGTTTCTTCACAGAAATATTTATATTCAACAAATTTGCACAATAAATCTCACTCATGAACTGGCTCACTCTTCCAAACCAAGCATAAAAAGTGATTATAGAGTCATGCACTCAGATCTGTAATATTTGCTAAGTTTTGTGAAATCATGGCAAGTTCTAAAAGCAGCTTCAGCTTTTATAATCCTTTGCAGGGGCATGCCAAAATTACACAAAGGGAGAACTTTTTAATTCACAGAGCAGCATTGTTATTGAAATGTACCACAGGGCTGAACGCCTTAAAATAATTAAATATAAGGTAGACTACTGATTTTAGCCCAGACCTCTAACTGGACAGTAGAGCCTAATAATGTAAAGCAGTTCCATGGTTTATTTTGCTGCCCTCTTAAGTTTAGATGAACACCAACCTGGTTATTTCACACACAATTTATTTTAGTAATTGAAACTACTGATAATAGAAAACAATCCCCTTTAACCAGATATGGAAAATATATAACTAAGGTCTGATTTCGTTATCAGAAATATCTAAAATAGCTGCCAAGGGGGGAAAGTTAGAGTACCTCCCTTAAGTATTTCAATTTTGATCTATGGAAATTATCCTGGCAAGGTAATAAAGAAGCAACTTAATTTCTATAAATTTTTCTATCCTATGATGCATATGAAAAATTCACTGAAGTTGAGGACAATGTGTGGGCTAACACCATATTTGGAGGTTAGACTTTACCATGAATTAGGACACAACTATGGACCTGGTTCTCCAAATACAACTGAAAATAGAGAATAATCTCATTTGGAAGTGTTTGTTCAGGTCCAAATGCCACAATCCTGCCACTGAATCCATGTAGTGAGACACTTGTACTGGTGCTCATCTGGATAGGCAGTGTGCACTGTTGATGGGTCCAGGAGCAACAGGGACACCCCCACAAGTGGGGGGAGAGGGAAAGATCTGAAGCAGGAGCAGCTGGGGCACCGCTCCTGCACTTCCCCAGGTTCTCCCTCCCCATAGCATGTGTGTATGGGAGAGGGGGAAGGTGCTGCTTCTTTCTCATTTCCCACCCCCATTCCCTGTGCTGTGGGGTGGGGGGAGGGGCCTGTCCTGCCTACTACTGCTGCTGCCATTGGACATGGAGGGTAGGGAAGGGCCAGCTGATTATCTCTCCCCTACGGGGCAGCAAGAAGGTGGACGCTGTGTCTGTTTGGTGCTTGGGAGCAGCCATGTTGGGCTCTTTTCCAGGCCCACCCTTCTCTAGTGAGCTAGATCTCTTATGATGCCAGGAGAAAGCTGATTGCCAAGTTTTCTTCGGGCTCTGGAAGGGATTTTTCCCCATATGACAAAACTGTCAAATTTCTATGTGGGATTTTTCACTTTCCAGCCATCATCCTGGAGGTCCAGATTTAGGGTTTAAATAACATCTGTCATGACTTTAAAAGTTTCTAGTACAGTTGTTGGGCTCAAAAGGGTCCAAAGTGAGGTCCATGTAACCCAAGGGGCTGCTTGGGCAAGGACCCCAAGCATAGCATTGCACGATAAAGGGGTACGCTCCCATGTCTCACACACTGTGAGGTCTCCTCATCTCTTCTACCTCGTGCATGGAGGAGGGGGGAAGAGGTTGGGACCTTGGCTTCCAGACAGGGTTCCTGGGCAGGCCGGAGTGGGCATTGCCCTCACTTCCACCCTTACGTCTGCCAAGCTGGAGCCATTGATGACCAGTTGAAACCTTCTCTAGAATAGCCCTGCCAGGTAATTTACAAAGTTTTAATAAAGTTGCAGCCTCCGCATTTAACCATACTGTGGCATATATACCTCATTGTTTGGAAATCAATGGGACTCTGCTAACACTTTTCAAATTGCAGGATTGGGGCCTTAGTTAAAACTATGGACCTGCCATAATTTTAAAGGACTTCCACAGGGGTAATTGAGAGCAGAATTTGGCTTGGGAGAGGGAGAATACCTTAACCTTTGTTACCAATAACCCTCGAGAATATTTAAAAAAATGTTTTGAGTTTTCAATATTTTAGTGTAGTGAATATCCATTTTCTAGAGGATGAGTATTTATTATCAAATTCTAGTCAATTTCATTTGCAGACTACTATAATCTAGGGGCTTCATCCAAAACCCACTGAAGTCAATGGGAGAGACTGAAGTCAATGCATTTTAGATCAAGCCCTATAAAAATACTGAAATGTCTGAGTTGCAAACACTTCAGGTTGATATTTTAAAATATGTACTGTTTACCACAGAATTTTTCTTGTAGAGCACCATAGAAATATTTAAATTGTTTTTAGGTTTTGGAACAAATTTGACTTGAATCTAAGTTTATTCTAGATCATGTAAGGATGTTAAATTATATTTAAAATGTCAGTATAATGGTCAGTTTTCCTTACAAATCATCTATACAATTTTAAAACCCACTATCTTGAGATTAGGCCTCCCATGAAGTTAATGAACTATACGCACAAATCTCCGTGACTGGCCCTCAATATTATTCAAAAAAAGATACACCAGAAAATTGACAAAACAAAAACAAAAGTTAAAACAATAACCAGAGATTCTGAATGGAGATTGCTTTCTTTAAAAATAGACCCTGTTTACTTAACAGCTCAAAATGTAGGCTGTATAATGTTAAGGGCAGGAATCTACCTATTCTGTCTATAAAATGCACACATATTACGGTGCTGAATAGACATAATAACCAAACTGGAAATGTGTTGACAGCAAACTATAGTGTAAAGGGTGCAGAGACCAAAAGTTAAAGGCCAACTGTAGAAAATACTCTTGTGCTTGCAAGATACTCCAAAGATTGACACTCAAAGAAGCAAACAAAGAAAAATGTTGATTTAAAAAACTGACCTGGATGGAGGAGAGTTTAAAAGTTAACTCTGACTTGGGAATCTAATGCTTTGAAAATGAAGATGATTGAATGAAGATGAATTCTGATAGAGTGGGAATGCAAGAACTCTGGAGAAAGAAGAGGAAAGTGGAAACTGGAGAGCTCAGAAGGAAGGTGATGGAGCTGAGAGTGCTGTAAAGAAAGGAGAAAGGAAGGAGAAGCAGAAAAAAGATAATGGAAAAGCTCTGGAGAGAAGAGGAGCAAGGTATTGAAGTCAGAAGTGGTAAGGTGGAGAAATCATCTTGAATGCTCTCTGGAAGAGGTGGGAAAGTAGAAGGGGAGCTGAGAGTGGTCTGGGGAGAAGGAGGTTGGTGAAAGGGGAAGAAAGTGTGAGTGCTTCAAGGGAACGGGGAAAGGTGCAAGAAAAGGTGAGAGAATTCTGGGGAGAGGGTGAAGGGTGAAATGTGAGTGCTCTGTGGAGGAAGAGGCAGCATGAGGACTACAGGAGGCAGTGGAATGTGCAGGAGGTGGTAACGCAGAGGAAGAGATGGTATGAAGGTTCTGGAGAGAAGAGGAAAGTGAAGGAGGAGTTGGATGGGCTCTGCGAAGGAGACAGCAGCACAAGAGCTGTACGGAGAGATGAATGGTTCATGAGGATGTTTGACCGCCAAGGAGAGGGCAAGAACAGGACCATGAACTTACTTTAAGTAGCTTGCAGCGGATCTGTGCGGAGACCATGTGGCTGTTGCGAAGGTTGCCTACCCTGAACATAAGGGTAAGTTTGCCGTCCCGCATGGAGATGACAGCATGCTCACTGAACATCAGTGTCTCTGCCCGCTTCTTAGGCTGGGACATCTTGATAAACATGCAGCCAATGAGGAAGGCATCCACAATAGAGCCCAGGATGGACTGGAAGAGGAAGAGGATGATACCCTCGGGGCATTTGTCAGTGATATAGCGGTAGCCGTAGCCAATGGTAGCTTCAGTTTCAATAAAGAACAGGAAGGCAGAGGGGAAATTGTAGACATTGGCCACACAGGGAGTGTAGTTATCATCATGGGCTTTGTTCAGATCACCCCGCATGTAGGCGATGAGCCACCACATGGAGGCCATGAAGAGCCAGGCCACAGTGTAAGTGAGAATGAAGATAAAAAGATTCCAGCGCCACTTGAGGTCCACCAGGGTGGTGAACAGGTCCGACAGGTAGCGGCTTGTCTCGCTGCCCAAGTTGCCATGCTGCACATTGCAACGACCATTCTTGTCCACAAACCGCTGCCTCTTTCTTCTAGGAGCAGCTGCTGCCGCTTGCTGCTGGTGGAAGCCTGAGCCACTGGAAGAGGTGGTCACTACCTGGTAATCGTCCCCGAATTTCCTTCGGAGCGCAGACATAATATGGAGGGGCTAGCCAGAGTCACCAGAAAGGAGGCACCACTAGGCTTGCACAGCACAAGGGGGCGAGGGTCTGCCTCTCCCCTTCACTCTCTACTTTTCTACTCTTCTCTCTCCCTGCCTCTTTCCTTCCCCGTTTCTCTGCCCTTCTGCACTTTTCTGTCTCCCTTCCTCTTTCTTATTCTCTCTCCTTACCTTACCTCCTCTTTTCTTTCCCTTCCTGCTTCTCTCCTCACTCCCCTTTTTTCAGATGCTTCCTCTTTTTCTTTTTGCAACCCCCTACTTTCCAATCGCTCCCTATTTAACAGGCAGAACCTTCCCTCCCCTCCCCGCCCCCCTTAAAACCAGGAGCCACACAAAGACATGCAGTCCCGTTTTACCTTTGTGCAGCTCGTTCGCTCGCTCTGTATCTCCCTGATTCCACTTCCCTCTGCTGCACCTGTATGTCAGAGGGGGAAAACCGATGTATTCCGAGCAAACTAGCTGCAAAGCCTGCAATGAGAAGGGCAGATGCTCGCCCCTCTCCTCCCTGTCTTCCTGCTCCTCCACGGCGCTATCCTTTGGCGAGGACCGGGCACAAAGGCATCTCTTCCCAAGCTCAGTGCACCCCTGGTAAGGCGGGGAACGGCAGCGGCAGCCCTCCCGACCCCCTGCTCTTCCCAATCCCCCCACCCAGCAAGTGAGTCTCTTTCCAGCCGGGCTCTCACTATCGGCTGTTCAGCTGGACACAAGTCAAGCACATGGGCGGAGAGGCGATCGCCGAGCACCAGGCACCCCAATCCCCGGGAGGAGGCAGCTTCCTAGCTGTGTCTCTGGAGCTGCTCCTCTCTCTCCTCAGCCCCGGTTCTGCTGCTCACAGGACGGCTTGAAATACGGGTCCCTCATTATCCCCCGGCGGCGGCTGGTAGCAAGGAGAGACCCCAGGGAGCCCAGCGCGGGTAGCTCAGCAGGGAGGACCCCTGTTGGGCTGGCAGCTTCTCCCCTTCCTCTGCAAACCGTGGGGTGGGGGTTACAGCCTGGCGGTTGCTCCCGTTCAGGTTTTTAGCTGGAATAGATATTATGCTCCACGGGTTTTTTCCTCCTCATGCTAGCGGGCGGCGCGATTCGCGGCGTGGCGAGGCAGCGGCAGCAGCCCCGGGGGTGTGCGCGCGGCGGCGCGTGCGAGGAGCGGCGGAGCTCCGCTAGCCCCGCCTGCCCCTGCCTGCCCTGCACCTCTGCTGCTCCTCACTTGGCTCTGCAGTGCCGGGCAGCACCGCCACCCCAGCGCCCCCAAAGCAACGGGCTCCCCCCAGCGGCTTCCAAACCCACCTCCCTCCTACCCTGGTTCTCGCAGAGGAGGCAAAGGGGCTGCGGCTTATGGCTCGCGGATCAATGGCTCGGAAGCCGACAAATTGCTGCGATTGTGGCACATCATCAACAGCAGAGGCAGCGCTCCGTGCAAATGAGTTGTTCTCCACTTAATGCAGAACATATGAGAGAGTCGCCACGTGATTTTGCCCACACGTGAGGGGCTCAAAGACCCTCACAGTACCGCAGTGGTGCGCCAGGCTCCCCAGCAATATGTTCCCTCCCCGCTCTATACACCGCCCTCCTCCCGAAATATTCCCTAACTCTCCCTCCTCTCAAATCCTCCGTCTTCCCCGCCTCACACCCCTCCACTTCCCACACCCCAGCGCTGCTCCTGTCCCTCAGGTCTCTCACCTCTCCTCACACTCCTCCCTCCAGCCCAGCCCCTTTCCCCAAACACCCCTTGCTGTGCCCCAAGCCTCTCAGTTCTCCCCCCACTGCCTACCCCTTGTTCTTCTATCCCTGTCTCCCCACACTCCTCCCTCCACCCTCCCCTTCATAACCCCCGCCTCCCAGTCTCCCTTCCATCTAAATACCCCTGCCTCCCTAACGCCCCTTCTCCCAGTCCCCTCAGCCAAAGCAACCCCCCACCCTGCATACGTCCCTCCAGTTCCCCTTTGTGCCTTGCCCTCTCCAGGTCCTCCCACCTCGCCTCTCCCAGGTTTCAGCTTCCCTCTCCTACCGGTCTTGTATCCCACCCTGGATGAACTAGGGCTCACCAAATGAAATTAAAAGGCAGCAGGTTTAGAAGAAACAAAAGGAAGTATTTTTTCACACAATGGACAGTCAACCTGTGGAACTCTTTGCCAGAGGATGTTGTGAAGGTCAAAACTAGAACTAGATAAATTCATGGAGGATGGGTCCATCAATGGCTATTAGGGATGGTGTCCCTAACCTCTGTTTGCCAGAAGCTGGGAATGGATGGCAGGGGATGGATCACTTGATGATTACCTGTTCTATTCATTTCCTCTGGGGTACCTGGCATTGGCCACTGTCGGAAGATGGGATACTGGGCTAGATGGACCTTTGGTCTGACCTAGTAGGGGCATTTTTATGTTCTTTTCACACGCATGGGGCTGTGCATGGGCCAGCTCCCCTTCTTTCCCTCCTGGCAGTGGCGGGGAGTACAGGAGTGCCTGGGGCTGGCTCAGTCTCCTCCCTGGATCTAGTCTAGCTCAGTCTCCTGGCTGGCTCCTCTGCTATGATCTAGCAGGATTGGCTTGGGGAGGGGTGGGGTTTGGAAGGCCTTTCAGCTGCCCAGCAAGGAGGCAAAACAACCCCTAGAGCAGGGATACTCAGACTGAGGTTCTGGAACTGCCAGTGGATCTTTAATGTGTCTCCTGCAGCTCTTTAGGGCACATGATATTATAACACTGTGTGGTTGAATATATAGTACGGGAGTCAGCAACCTTTGAGAAGTGGTGTGCCGAGTCTTCATTTATTCACTCTAATTTAAGGTTTTGCGTGCCAGTAATATATTTTAACGTTTTTAGAAGGTCTCTTTCTATACGTCTATAATATATAACTAAACTATTGTTGTATGTAAAGTAAATAAGGTTTTTAAAATGTTTAAGAAGCTTCATTTAAAATTAAATTAAAATGCAGAGCTCCCCGGACCGGTGGCCAGGACCCAGACAGTGTGAGTGCCACTGAAAATCAGCTCGCATGCCATAGGTTGTCTACCCCTGATATACTACTATAATGAAGGAAACAATGAATTCACAAGACTGTGGCTCTTTCTGGTAATGCTGATTGCTAATTTGGTTCCTGAACCACTAAGGTCTGTGTATCACTGCCTTAGAGGCATTCCACTGAGCCCAAGGATTCAACAGTTGATGGGCAACAAGCACCCCCATGCTGCAGCCCCCAACAGTGAATTTTCCCAGCCTCCCCGCCCCCATGAAAGGTAAGGGGAGGGAGAGCAATACACCCCCCTCCAACATTATGCTCATGCAGTCACCTGGTCAATATACCCACAGCACAGAGACAGGACACCATTGAGCTTTTTTACTTTTCTAATAAAAAGCTGATGTTGGGCTCCAGAGATAACACTATGGTTTGGGATTGGACTGATCAGACACTTGCTATTCTAGGGACCCATCTAGTCCAGTTGAACCTTTTCAGCATGAGGGCCAACTACTGTCAGGGGGCGTGGGTAACCACTGCCTGGTTATGGTTGCATTGAAATAAACAGTTAAAGCAGCAGTTTGCTCTGACATTTATTTTTATTTTTTACAACTTAATAGCTGGTTGCTTAAAGTTTAAACGTATGTGGAGGTGGCAATAAAATAATTTCCGGCGTTCATTCCTTTAAAAAAATACCCTCTTTGTGTTTAAAAAAAAGCACTCATAAAATTTCCTATTGATGAACTTTTACCAGTGACACTATTTTTTGCCGTTCCATAACTTTTTGAGGGAATCCCATTAACCCCTCACATTTTACACAGCTGTCCCTTCTGGCACCTACTCGTCCCCACAGCCGTTCGTTCCCTTTCTTTGGCTTCCCCCCTTATTCTCCATAACACATTTCTTTAGGGAGGCTGAGGGAGAGCCTGGTATGCGCTGGCTGCTGCTGGTCTTCCAGGCTGTGCGCTGCTTTCCTGCCTGCAGCTGTGATCTGCACGCTGCCTGCGGACCCAGTGGGCAGGCTGAGCAGCGGGAAGCCGTGGGCAGGAGGGAGCAGAGCAGAAGGGGTGACTGCTTGGGGAGCTGCAGTAGGAGTGCAGTTACTAGCGGGGCTCCTGACACAGCTGAGGCTGTAGCTCACCCCTCCAGACACAAACGGGCCACTCAGGGATCTGCCCCGGGAGGGGGGCAGCCCTGTGCTACGCGACGCTGAAGCGTGGGAAGGCGGGAAATGGAGGAGAGAAGCACCTGGCAGAGGGAGAGCAAGGCGAGCTGTCACTAGATTGCGGGGGAGCACGGCTCCAACCCACTGGTGCCCCCACTGAAAAGTCCTTTAGGCTCCTGGGTCGGGGCGGGTGGCTGTCAGCACCCAGCGACGCTTCGCTGCTGCAGCGCAGCCGCCGCTGCTCTTCCACGCCCCCTGCTGGCGGAGCTCCGCCCGCGTCCGGAACTCCAGTGGCCCGGGGAGCTCGCCTATAGCGGGTGCCGCAGGTTGAGCGGCAGCGTGAACAGCAGCCATAGCCGGAGACCCTGGCTCCTCAGTCTGCATTAGCAGCAGCCCTCCCTGGAGCCTAGAGGGCACCAGGGTGCCAAGAGCAGTGCTCATCCCGTCCCCAGATCTTTTCCTTCCCCTTGTGGCAGCCTGGCAGGCAACGGCAGCTTGTCCCCAGCCTGGCTCTGAGCCAGGTGTCCTGTGGAGACAGAGAAATCCCCCTCTCTGCCCCCTAGCATGGTGATGGGAGCCTTTACCCCCGGCTGTCACGGGTCATGCCTATTCCTACTGTGCAAAGGAGCGGCGAGGGGACAGGCACAGGCTCAGAGATGTCACAATCTGCTTCCCTGGCCCTGGAGCACAACACCCAGCTCAATTGTCAGCTCTTTGGCGCAGGGACCATCTTTTTGTCCTGAGTTTGTACAGCGCCTAGCAGAATGGGGGCCTGGTCCATCATGACTGGGGCGTGTTGTTGCTACCAGTACAAATAAATAACATTAGCGGACTTCCGTAGAAGAGCCTACCTTCCCCTCTCCCAACCACCGGTGCAGAGACCTCCTGGGTAAATTCTCCTGAGCCTTCCCATGGAGCACGCAAAAGAGGAATATGGAGACCTTCTTTTGTTTAAATATTTTAACATGAGTAAATTTGAGTTTGATTTCTATGTACTCAGAATATTATTATACATTAATTACAGACATATTAAATAAAACAAACTATCAAAACACAACAGAAAATTAACAAAAACTGCATTAAATTACAGATAAAGTTGCTCCAAAATGAAGACAGACAATTACTTAAAGTGAAGGAAAATAAAAATTAAGTCTTCATATCTACGGAATTACTAATTTGAAGAACATAGTAAGCACATTTATTTTCAATCAGGATTCCAAGGAGTTATGTGATATAATCACATGTATCTACTTCTTAAAAACATACTTTATTTCTCACCTCGGCTGTCATTTTCAGCGTCCTTATAAGCACAGGTTGAAAGAGAAAGATGATTTCCCATATACGTAGTGTTACATAGACTAAGGCTATTATGTGGGAACAAATAAAATATTATGAATTATTTTAATGTATATCATTGCTGAGAAAATTGCATATATTCAATGTATTTATGTAGAGATTTAAAATATTTTTCTAAAAAGGTGTACTATTTAATTTTGAGATTTTGTAAAATAGTTTTGTTAATGTTAAATGTATGTTTATATTGTTTACTACTAATAACAACAAATATAAGTGATTTCAAAGTATTTTGTTGTCTAGTTTATTGTCTATAGCTATGGCATACTGACTAAAATCACTTTGCCTTTTAATAAGTAAGTGTTCACAGTTAAGGCTGTGAAGAATTTTAGCATCCTAAGTGAGGAATGAAGTACTTGGGTAAGTATTGTAACAGCTAGTCAGTCTTTTGGGGCGAAGGTCTGTGAAGCACTTTACAATACAGTTATGACAGGATTCTGTGAAGACAGTGTACAGTCCTCATGAAAGTCCATCAAGCAGTGATCGATTAGGCCATCCAGCCCTTGCCACTCTAGATTGTCTCTATTATTTTTTCCCAATGTTTTGTGTAGTCTACTTTTAAATGTCCCAAGTGATGGGTTTCCCACTACCGTTGGGACACTGTTCCAAATGTAATTCAGTTCACTGTCAGGATATCTTTCCTAATATTCAGCCTGCATTCTCTCTTTAAGAAATACATTTTCACATTATTCCTAACAACTTTTGCCACCCTATATAATTCCCTTTTTGCCCCCTGGCACTGCACTTTTAAAATATTTGCACAATCATATCTCTCCCCCACTTCCTTTAATTACTTCTTAGATAAACTATAAATATTCAGCTGTTTTAATCTGGCCATTATGGGGTCACGAGATTGGCCAGTGCAGAGGGGGGCGGGGGTGGGTGTGCAGGGGTGGGAGGAGAGAGATGTCTGAATACTACTCCTGGGGGAATTCTGTGCCACTGCGCGTGTGCAGAATTCATGGCCCCTGCAGATTTCTTTGCTTCCCCACAGAAAAATGACTTCTGATGGGGAAGCAAAGGGAAGCCGGAAACGTGGTCATGCACCCTGTCCCCATCACTGCAGACAGGTCGGTTTGGGCACCCAGAGCAGCCAGGAGAGACATAAATCACCACCGGGGGTGGGGGGAACTGGGCAGTTGTGCATGTAAAAGAGAGAGAGAGACACTTTGTCCCTCTCTCTCGCTATTGCGGCACACTCGGCGTGGAGGGGTAGGGCTTTGGGATGTTTCTGAAGAGGTAGGCATGGGGCAGGCTCTGTTCCCTCATGCAGAGCAGAATGTAGCAGCCTGCCTGCTTAGTGAATTGTTCCCATTGGTCTTAGTGAATTGCCTTAGGAGTATAAAACAGGTGTAAAAAATTTAAGGCTCCTTTACATTGCCAGAGTAGTGTAAAGGACAGTATGGCCTTACAAATGCTTATGGTGCTTTAGTGATTAGAACTGGTCTAAAATTTTAGACTGAAAACATTTCCTATCAAAATGTGCTCCATGAACTGTTTGCTACTGACCTTTTTGGAGATGGTCAGTAGCCAGTATAAATTGTGAGTTTGAGTCCTCAGCCCTCACTTGCTCTTCAGTTACCTATGATGTAACGCAGAGCATATGGCTGCATATATTTGTTGACTAATAATTAGAAATAAAGGCTCAGTACTAGCTACATTACTTTTAGACAGAGAGGGTTTGGTGATTTCCTCCAATGCTCCCCATCCATTGTATTGTAGTTTAAATAAATTACCAAAATAATTGAAACCAGCTTGATTATATTACGTTATTTTGACAAAAAATGAAGAATTTTTAAATATGGTGCGCAGAATTTTTAGGTGCAGATTTTTAATTTTTTTGGCACAGAATTCCCCCTGGAGTAGAGTACCTATTGTAGGACTAGGGAAAAACAGTAGGCCTAAGCCCACCCATAGCTAAGGCCAGGGGTAGGGTGAGTAGATGAGGGCTACAGCTGATTCTGGAGGACAACAAATGAGAAACCAGGGATGGGAGTGAAGGTTATAGGGCAAAACACAATTGACCAGAAGAGGAAACTGAGCAGAGAGCCCCTGACAGCGCCCACTGCTCCTCAAAGCCATGTAAGGACGTGACTCCTTACTGGCCAATCACATTAGCCCCAATAGTTAAAAAAGAAAAAAAAATAAGTGTATACCTCTAACCATCCCCTGGATCAATTTCATTTGTCCCTTTTCTGTTCTCCCTCCAGTAAATCTGTCATTCTGGGAATAAGGCATGTATGTAATAGCAGAGCTCTATGGAGAAAGACTATCTGCCCCATAATATAATGCTAACTGGGCATGCAGCACAAACATTTAGTGATCTTTTTGCTGCTGTGTCATAATGCAAATTAATATCTAATTTTCTGTCTTCTAACACTCCTAGGTCACTTTCAGCATGATTGGTTCAGAGGGTTCTCCCTGCTGCTAAGTAAATGTGTTTTGGATTATTCCCCTTGATTTAATATTAATTTGCATTTTTCCAAAATGAATTTTACTTTGTCATTTTCTACCTACATTTTTAATTTCACAGGGTATGTCTACACTGCAATAAGACACCCATGACTGGCCTGTGTCAGCTGACTTGGGCTCGCAGGGCTTGGGCTATGAAATTGCAGTGTAGACATCCGGGCTCAGGCTGGTGGCCAGGCTCTGGGATCTTATGAAGGGTGAGGTTCCCAGAGCCCAGGCTCCAGCCAGAGCCCGGACATCTACCTGCAATTTTGTAGCCCCACAGCAAAAGCCTTGCAAGTTGAAGTTGAATGACATGGGCCAGCCGCTGGTGCTTTATTGCAGTGTAGACATAATGTTAGGGTCTTTTTGTACTTTTTTCTCTGTCCTCACTAGGATTTGCAACACCTCCCAATTTAGTATCCTCTGTGGATTTACTTAACATACTGTTTACTCCCCTCTCAGATGATTAATAAAAATGTATTATAAGACTTGGTTTGACACAGATCTCAGTGGTGCCCTCCCAGAGAAATCCTCCAACTTAATACACTCAGCCCCTGGAAAGCAAAAGGATTATACTCTGAGTATCTAGCCCTCTCCAGTTACTCCATACTCTTCTATATGGATATGCTACTCAATTTAATTGTCCAGCTGAAGACCTTCAGAGAGAGGTCTCCACTTCTTCTGATCACCAGCAGCAGGGAGTTCCATAGGTTCCAGCAGCTGCCATGTCAATGTGGAATGTAGCTGTTGCAGTGTGGCCTGGGATGAAAGGCAGTCCCTGAGATAGCTAATTTCTAGTCCATTTAGGGCTATAAAGATTTGGATCAGGATCTAGGGCAGGACATAATATGATCTCAGAGCTTTTGCCCAGAAGGCAGGCTGTTGTCTATTGAACAAGTAGAGGGCATTGCAGAAGTCTAATCTGGAGGTGAAGAAAGACCAATAAAAGTAACCCATGCTTTCAGTAGGAAAAAGCATAGTCTTCTAGCTAGCCCAAGATAGAAAATGGCATTTGATGCCACCACGCAAACATATTCACAGTATTTTGTGAGAGTGTCATTTATAAAATCTAGTGGCAACATATTGTAACTCAAAATAGTCTTCTAAATATATTTATAGTATGGTACAACTTAACCATAGAATCATCACCATTTTGGTTTGGCTTGGGTTCTAAATCATGTTTTTCAGTTGAATTTCTTGTGTCTATGGGGAAGAATCTGAGAGAACAGAACACCATTGGACAGAACAGAACAGAACAGAAATCTGGCTCCTATCGAAGACAATGGCAAAACTCCCACTGACTTTAGTGGGATCAGGATGTCACCACATAGATAAAAACATGACACAAAATATAGAAGTAGATGTTTAATGTTAATATTTAAAAAGATAGAGTGAATATAAATCATCATCATGGCAAATCCCAAAGATCAAGTGCCACCCAGATCAAGTGTGAATGTAAAGAACAACTAGAAATAGCATTTTGAGGTGCATTCCAGGACTGGGCTAGGCCAAGTGTAAAAATAGCACATGCAAACCATTACCTTAAAAACTCCATGAATACATTTCAAAGTAGTCTCTTTAAAAATCAGACACACTACTTTGCATATCATTTCTTCTAGATTAAATGGAAAGCCATAATAAATAGCAGTAGTAGCAATATCACTGATAAATTAAATTCTTTGTACATTTTCCCCAGAACAAGAGCTAAAAATCTCATTTAGCACCTAAAATGAGGCAAACAGCTGTTGCACGGATAAAATGAGGTTTGTTTATATGCAGTGCCTACAAATAAAGAGCACAGCTAAAGGTGCTGAGAGCATCTTAACTCAAAGTTTCCTCGCCTTTCAAAATGTAAGTAAAAACTTTAAAATTAATTCAGAATTAAAACATAGCTTCTCGGTTTACTTAGGGAGCCTCAGATTTAGACACTTGTTAATTTTTTGGCATTTGATAAGTTTTGCAACTTTTTTTATGCGCATGAAAGCTAGATTTTTCCTCAATAATTAGTGCATTTGCACAGAAAAAGGCTAGAAAAGCATTTGTTAAATAAAAAAAAATTCAAATTATGTCTCACTTTTTTTTTTGGTGCCTTATTTTGTTTTCATGTGTCATCATTTGTTATTTTTATTATGGCTAGGGGCCTCAAAAGCTGGAAGTGGCCCAGACCTCTCTGGACCTCAAGAAAGCCCGATATAGCCACAGGTGGTGGCATGAGCTAACTGCCTGAGTATGTATCTAGGGTCTTGGATGGGATTGTACTCAGGGGCTAGCCCAAGCCACCACCCACTGTGGCTACACTGCTAGTTTTAGCTTGCCAGCTCGATCAAAGTTAGCATGTGTACATCCATCTGAGCTGGGAATTACACCTCCAGTAGACATACCTTTAAACTTGTTTTAAAGTGCTGTAAATTCTGTCGACTTCAGTGGAGTTATTCCTAATTTACAATAGTCCTTATCACTAATAAATCTGTATCACTAATAAGTGATAGGAGAATTAGGCTTTAAGATACCAAATGCTAATAGCCCACTACGCTTGCACAACTATTCTAAGAGAACGTCAATATAACAGTTACCAGCAAAACCCAACAGGGTTCAGGGTGGCCTACAGTTCAACAGTTCCAGTCCCTGATTCTAGCATATTTTATCCACTTTCTAAGTGGGATAAGAACAATCAAGTAAGCAAGAAGGTATGTAGTTCATGCCTCTGACACAAGGGCTATGCACTCTTTAAGTCTTCCTCTGGCTTGTTTTACATCTCCAGTTTTCTTTTTGTGATCACTAGGTAGTACTCATTCAGGAGACAAAGAATTAATAAAATAACTTCCCATTTAACGATTGTTTTGTTCAAGTGCAGTACTAGTAAATTGGTTTCCCTAAGGAGGAGTCTTAGAGATGCATCATTTGCCCTGCACTGTCGTCAGAATGACTGCAGCAGTTCCGTCCCTGAAAGATCTCACTGACACATACTGCTAAGGTAGTGGCTTCCTTTGGTTTTCTCGGTTCTGCTGCAGAGATATGTTGAGCCAATTGACAGGCTCATAATCAACAACAACTGTGAAGCTGGGAGATGTGACAATATTGAAAGAGGAGCTTATTCCAGCTAAAGCAGGCAGAGAGGCAGAAAACCTGACATTGGCTCTGGTTTCAGACCTCCAGATTGAATAGGTGAGGCAGCATTTATAACAGTCTCCAGCAGAGTCATGAAGGATCATAAGGCTATCATAGACTCCAGTGAAAACCAAACACACTGTCAAGCCAAAAGTTAAACATACATATACAACAGAGCACTGTGCAGAGATGCAAGTAAGAGGCGTTGGCTCCAGAACTTTGGGGTCACGCATAAACCTTCAAGGAACTTGCATCTCTCTCACTTAGAGTAGTAAGGTAATGTTGGTGACAACATTTGTTGCTATTCTTTATTATGTATTAATAAGGAATATAATAAGGTATGTGCCTTGCGTCAGGGTTACAGTTTCCCAAATGAAATTCTTACTGTTAGGAATTGCTCCCATATGCTTAGTGTTCTTTGCTATACAGTGCCACAAAGCTATAATAATAATAATAAAAATGTTGTAGGGTTTCATAACTACTGGTTTTGTTGTCTATAGAGAAACCCTTGGTAAATGCCTTAGTCCCACTGCCCCAGGATCAGGGAATAGATGCAGTGCTTTCTTTAGGCTTTTCCACCATTTGACTAACCCTTAACTAATTGTAAGAATGAACGAATCATATTTTCTCTAGCCTCTACAAAATACTTGCTTCTGCAATTTTCATGAGCATTGATGAGTGGCAAGGGATGAATAAAAATATCAGGTATGTCAAATCTCTCTTTGCAAATTGGTTTAGCCTTTATAACGACACACTGTTAAACTCATGATGTCCATCACTGCCATTAAATCCTGGTAGACTTTTTGAATGGGCTGAATAGTAGTACTTGATATGCCAGGAGGTGACAATTTATTTGACTGATTTCACATTATGTAGGGAATGTGCCCATACTCTTTTTGGAAGACTTGCTTAAATCGCTACATCTTCTTATAGGTTGAAAAAATCACTCCATATGCTTAGAGTATGAGTTAAGGAGGAGAAATTCACAAGCTAGGGCAAGGGTGATGAGGCTGCAGTACAATCTCATCCCATCCCTCAAAGATGTAATTACTGTAAACTTGAATAGCAGCTGCAGCCCTTCTGTGCCATGTGCATAGGGTACTGGAGCTACTGGATCCATGTAATATCAATCTGTACTTCCTACCAAGCCCATTCCCAGATCACCCCTATTGTGCTCCTTCATATTAGTGTACGTGTAGACCCTTCCCATAGCATGCAGAAGGTGTGCAGCCACACCTGTGTCACGCAGTAGACAGACACTGCTTGCAGCTCCTCCACCAGGACTTATATGTTGTTCCTGGGATTGGCATTCTGCTCCAATGATAAATTGCACACACAAAAAGGGCACCATTAGTTGGGCAGGGGGGTGTCCGCAATATGATGTCAGCACTATTGATTTGATTCTGGCGGATGCATTTGTACTGGCATTTAGGAACCATTGTTTTCATAATCAACATGAATTTTTCTAGTCTCTTCCCACGAGGTCACTCATAGATCAAATTCACCCAAATGCAGAATGGAATAAATAGGTGCAGCTCCCAGGAAAGCCTTTGGGTCAAAATCAGAAATGGGGTAAATTAGAATGTAAAATGTTATGCTGGGAGTACATTGATCAGAAACCAGGAAACAAGTACATGGATGGCCAACGTCATATAATTTGCACTCATTTAGCATTCAGTGAGTGAATGAATATGGTTATTGTGATATTGGGAACTGTATATTTCAGTGGGTTAGCCTCATAGACTGCTCCAGCAGTACAAAGGGGTCCTTAAAGTTGTTTCAAACTGTTGGAAATGAGGCTGTCATTGATCACGAAGAGGAAATCCATTTTTATATTGTTTGAAAGCCAACTAATGCAATGTTTCCCTCCCACAGAAAAATTCTGCAAGAAGAGCACCCTGTGGGGAGGAACATCATGAAATTTTCTGTGAATTCTTCCACTGAGGGCAGCATTTGTCTCCCTGTGGATGAACCAGGCGTCTTCTTCCAAATCCTGCAGATCATCCAAGAGCCGCATGGATCTCTAAGATCTGATTGAGGCACAGAGTCATACATGGGTGTCCTGTGCCGTCACACCACTCCAGGCCCCACTCTCCATGTCAGAATCTCTTCAATGGCAGTTTGCACAGCACAGAGGAGCACCAGAGGGAAGTGAATGCAGATTTCAGGCTCCCACCCTCTTCCCATTCCCTGGCCCACTGCCTCCCACTCACTGATCCTCAGCCCTGTGAAGAGCCCTGCATGAGTCTGGGGAAGGGAGGGATAGTACTGCGGAGGTGGCTGACCTCTCACTTCTGTGCAGAGGGAGAGATTTAGGGGACAAAATCTTGTGCATAGTCCTTGCTAATGCAGTAATATTATTACACTCCCAGACCAGGAAATGTCCCATCTCTCCCATGTATTTCTTGATATACCTGTCTTTTGTATTTTTCAGGTAATACCAGTTGATTTCATAACTTGGTTTTCCAATAAAGTATTCCACCTGTATCCAAATGCAACCAATACCATTCACACATCAGGGCTGAGATCTTACCACATCCTCGTGTGTTCTCTTGATTATTCAGTTTGTGCCCCAAGGACTTATAATGAAGAATTTTAGCAATAGCTGGATCTTCCTTCTGAGCTATCAAAACATCTTTTTGTAGAATAGGCTTTACAGTGGATATAATACCCATGGAGAAGTCTTCTACTGCCAAAGAGTTGGTAGTAATACCTGCTAACCAAGATATCTTGCTATCTCTTTGTACATCCAAGGACTATAAGACAGGATCTTTGCTCATCTCTTCTGTGCATTCTGCCACATATTTTTCCATATCAATGGCATTCTGTATAAAACATCTGCCTCCATATTAGATTTCTCTGGATAATATCTAACTTTGAGGTTAAAGTCAGCTAATTCTGCAACCTACCAGTTTGCTGTGACATTCAGCCTGGCAGAAGTGAAAACACAGGTTAGTGGGTTGTTACTACTTTAAACCATGAAGGATTGTGCGTAGTACAGGTAGTCACAGAATTTGTCCACTACACCCCATTTCAAGGCTAAAAACTCCAGCTTTCCTGAATTAAGGTGATAATTTTTCTTAGCTGCAGTTAGTGTTCTTGACCCGAAACCAATGACTCTCAGTTTACCTTCCTGACGTTGGTATAAAACTGCACCTGATCCCTTATTGGAAGCATCTACATAAAGGATAGAGGGTAAGGCAAAATTGGGATAGGATATTATTGATGGTTGTACCAGGCAGTTAATCATCTGGTTTAAAACTGGTTTATATTGCTCAGTCCAGGTAACTGGACTGTTGTTTCTCTACCTCCTCACCTACAGCAGTGTGCAGCTTCTCAAACAAAGTCTAATCTGCAACCTAATTATCTTAGAGGGCTGTTTAAAGGGTCTCTCTCCAAATCTTTTTACTTGCCCTTTGACTTCCTTCTTTTTCTGAGTCCACTTTTGACAGTGTTGTGTGTCAAATTTCAATGGAACAGTCAACAAGTCATACAATCATAGAATATCAGGGTTGGAAGGGACCTCAGGAGGTCATCTAGTCCAACCCCCTGCTCAAAGCAGGACCAATTCCCATCTAAATCATCCCAGCCAGGGCTTTGTCAAGCCTGACCTTAAAAACCTCTAAGGAAGGAGATTCCACCACCTCCCTAGGTAACCCATTCCAGTGCTTCACCACCCTCCTAGCAGGGCCGGCTCCAGGCACCAGCTTAACAAGCAGGTTCTTGGGGCGGCCAAGGGAGGGGGCAGCACCTGCAGCAATTCGGGGGCGGCAGGTCCCTCACTCCCTCTAGGAGCGAAGGACCTGCTGCTGAACTGCCGCCGCTGATCGCAGCTTTTTTTTTTTTTCCCC
>NW_020664413.1:27296945-27311995 GCF_002925995.2 Terrapene triunguis | reverse complement strand
AGTCTAGATCCATTCTCTTTGGAACCCCCTTTCAGGTAGTTGAAGGCAGCTATCAAATCCCACCTCATTCTTGTCTTCTGCAGACTAAACAATCCCAGTTCCCTCAGCCTCTCCTCATAAGTCATGTGTTCCAGCCCCCTAATCATTTTTGTTGCCCTCCCCTGGACTCTTTCCAATTTTTCCACATCCTTCTTGTAGTGTGGGGCCCAAAACTGGACACAGTACTCCAGATGAGGCCTTACCAATGTCGACGAGAGGGGAATGATCACGTCCTTCGATCTGCTGGCCATGCCCCTACTTATACAGCCCAAAATGCCGTTAGCCTTCTTGGCAGTAAGGGCACACTGTTGACTCATATCCAGCTTCTCGTCCACTGTAACCCCTAGGTCCTTTTCTGCAGAACTGCTACCTAGCCATTCGGTCCCTAGTCTGTAACAGTGAATGGGATTCTTCCGTCCTAAGTGCAGGACTCTGCACTTGTCCTTGTTGAACCTCATCGGGTTTCTTTTAGCCCAATCCTCTAATTTGTCTAGGTCCCTCTGTATCCTATCCCTACCCTCCAGCGTATCTACCACTCCTCCCAGTTTAGTGTCATCTGCAAACTTGCTGAGAGTGCAGTCCACGCCGTCCTCCAGATCATTAATAAAGATATTGAACAAAACCGGCCCCAGGACTGACCCTTGGGGCACTCCGCTTGAAACCGGCTGCCAACTAGACATGGAGCCGTTGATCACTACCTGTTGAGCCCAATGATCTCGCCAGCTTTCTATCCACCTTATAGTCCATTCATCCAGCCCATACTTCTTTAACTTGCTGGCAAGAATACTGTGGGAGACCGTATCAAAAGCTTTGCTAAAGTCAAGGAATAACACATCCACTGCTTTCCCCTCATCCACAGACCCAGTTATCTCCTCATAGAAGGCAATTAGGTTAGTCAGGCATGACTTGCCCTTGGTGAATCCATGCTGACTGTTCCTGATCACTTTCCTCTCCTCTAAGTGCTTCAGAATTGATTCCTTGAGGACCTGTTCCATGATTTTTCCAGGGACTGAATGCTTTGCTAGATGAGAAAAATCTTGAATGTACCGTCAATAGTAGGTGAAGAAGCCTAACAGCTTGCAAAGTCCCCCTCTGGTATTTGGTGGTTTTGCTGCAGGAGCACGAACACCAAATGTGTCAGCTGAATCCACCGTTTATCTTTCAGCACATACCACCATTCCCAAGTAATGTATCTCTATCTGAAAGAGTTCACTTTTAGAAGCTTTCAGCTTAATTCCAAGCTTCTTAACTGTTTCAATACTCTCCTTACATTCCTCAAATGTTCTTCAATAGTGCCACTGTACACAAGGACATTGTCTAAGTAAATTCTGCAAGGCACTTTGCATGCACTGCTGGAAGGCAGCAAGTGCATTTGTTAATGTAAAGAAGGCTGTGTGAGGTGACAGCTTTCTTCAGCCACAAAACCTGGATGGAAGGTCCTCCCTTAATCTAAGACAGAGAACCAAGATTTATCACCTAATCCATTCAAAACATCTTGGATTTGAGGGATGGGTTATCTGTCTGGTATTTATAGTAAGGAATGGTATTTCTATTAAATTTTGATAGTCGACTGAGAGTCATAAACTGCCATTTCTTTTCTGGACACACATTACTGGTGATGAATAGGATGACTTTGATTTTGTGATGCATCCCCTGTTCAGGAGATCTTGCAGATATTCCTTTACATCTTTATATAGTGGATGAGGCTCTGAGATATAAATCTTCTGTACAGGCTGCTGGTCATGTAACTTGCTATGCATCTGCAGAGTAGGGATCTTTCCCATGTGTCCATCACCTCTGGAGAAAACTTTGGACTCCTCTTTCAGTATCTGCTGGGCCATTTTCCTTTGCATCTTTGATAAACTGCTTAGGTTGTTCAGATAGATTTCGATCATCACCTCTGCTTAGAGGTTGTTCTCTTTGTTGGCTCAGTCCTTGATCCATGATATCACATTCTGCCTTTTAACACTGATGCCACCAGTGAGGATTTTATCTCTGGAATGTTCCCTGGAATTTCAGATTTAATTTGCTGTAAATTTCCCAGCACAATCTGTCCTTTCCAAATGATGTCATGTTTTAATAGGTTACTCACAGGGATATTTATACAGCAAGATGATCCTTTGGGTATGTTGACTAATGTTTTTTTTATGTCCAAATCCTCAGAACACTGAACAGCAGCATCTAGCTCAAATATTGCCATTAAACTTTCAGAATCGAGGCCTGCATGAGCCCAACATGTTACACTAGTGGTTTTTCCTTCAGGGATAATTACATTCCTTCTCCCTATTTTAAACACACAGTTTGTCTGAATTGTTGTTTCTGATGATGTTCCATTCTAGGGGCTGGTGCCTCATCAAGTAAATTGCAGTGGTGGTATTTGACTATGTGCTCAGTAACATCGTAGCTAATGATCAAGTTCTCTAATCTGTGTGAGCAGACCAGCACAGGAAAAGTCAAGATTTCATCATCTTTGCTTAATTGGAATTGGACTTCAATCCACCCTTTGTAAGGAATTTGGCAGCTTTAAGATCAAGCCCATCTTCTATTTCCAATAACTCTTCAAGCTTTTTAAGGCCTGTCTCTGGGAGATTATCTTCCACCCACTGACTTGAGACCATGCACACCAATGTTCCAGTGTCCCATCAATCTTGAGTGTTTACTTTATTGAGGAAACACCATGTTTTCCATACATCTCTTTCCAACTAAATTAGCTACTCTGGTTTGCTGCTTGGGTATTAGATGGCAAATGAAGGCCACTCCTGGTAAATCAGATGCAGTATCAGTTTGATCTCTGCTCTCTTGTGATTTTCCTGCACGACATCCTGAGTGGTAGTGGTCTTTCCTGCCACATCTGAAACAGTGGTTACAAGTATTGCCTCTGCCAGACTGCCTGCAGCTAGCACATCCTGTCTGCATGCCTGTTCATACCATTATCAGTTCCTTTGTCGTGCACCTGGACAGCTTGCTCATATATTAATTTGGGTTTTCACACCTTTGATTTAATCAATTCTAGCCTATAGTTCCCATATCTCATTCATCAGTTTTCTCTTGGGAGGAGGTGCTGCTTTATTCTGTGACTTGTGCTCTGTGTAGGGTGATTGCACAGACCTACAAGTTACTGCCTTAGTACATGCTCTATTCCCCAACTTCTGTTGTTTCTCTTCAACTACGGCAGTCAGGGCCGCCCAGAGGATTCAGGGGGTCTGGGGCAAAGCAATTTCAGGGGCCCCTTACATAAAAAAAAAGTTGCAATACTGTAGAATACTATATTCTCGTGGGGGCTCCTGTGGGGCCCGGGGCCTGGGGCAAATTGCCCTACTTGCCCCACCCCCGGGCGGCCCTGACGGCAGTGTGCAGCTTCTCAAACAAAGTCTCATCTGCAACCTAATTATCTTTTTAAGTAAGGTCACATTACAGTCCGAATGTTGTCATTCTGCAGGCCTGTCAGGCCTGAATGGAGGAACATGTTTTATACAAGGACAGAGTCATATCTTGGGTCAGAGTCAGCTTCTTGTGAGGCAAACAATACTTTCTGTCTCAAATCATGTGCTCAGGCTAGGAAATTCTGAGGTGTCTCTTCTGGCTCTTGAAATCTGCAGGAAAAGTTGAGATGCACCTTTTTCCTGGTAATAGGACCTTAAGATGCACCTCAGTTTTGGCAGGTTCAGATCAGTTTTGCCCCTCCAAGTAACCCCTGAGGTTCAGTCCTGGGCAAACTGCCCTGATCATAGTTTCCATGATCTCTGCCTCAGGGTACCCCTTTTGAATGCCACTTTCAATCTGATACATCAAATTGCTTAGGTGGGAGTCCCCACTCTGTCCTGTTATTTTAAAGTCTTCTTTAAAATTGGTTCTGTTTTCTGGGGTGGTGGTGACAGATTTTCCATAATTTCTTTTATGCTTTCCTGAAACAGTATTTCAAGCAATCTTCATTTTTCAGCATACCATTTCTGAATTGTCTGTCCTTCAGTTGTTCCAGTTTGCTCCTTTTCTGATGTAGCAACAAGGTGTAAAATCTCATCTTTTAATGCCAGCAATGTAGATAACCTCTGATCTTCCAATTTTTTCTGCCTATTTAAGTAGCTTCTTATATATTTAATTAAAGTAAGATAGTTTTTTGCTGCAGTTTCACTGCAACTTGTCTCAGAAATGCCCAGAGAGTCAGACTTCTCTTAAATGCTCATCTGTTAACTGGTATAAAAGTCCTCCTACCTCCATATGCAGGTCCTCTCTTTCCCAGTCATAGTGCTTGCAAATAATTAAATTTCCTCTGGCATCTTTTCCTGGAAGAGTCTACAGCAGCTGCAGGTAGGCTTTTCTTTCGGAGAGGTCAAATCATTGCAATGTAGCCTCTCCTGCCTGTGCTTGCCAAATATTACACTGGTGTTAAAACTAGAGTGTTATTAAACTTAGTATTAAAAAACCAAACAAATACAGCTTTCACAAGCCCTTTTGCTGCTCAATCCTTAGAGTAAACACAACTCTGCTGCTGCAACCAGAGCCATCCCCTTTTACTCCTTCTCAGCAGACCTTCAATCCTTAAAAGGGCTGGGCACAGGCAAAGATAACTCTGACATTTCCTTATGAATGCTACAATACCATCTGGTTCAATGGGTCTGATCTCTCTAAAACTACTATGAACTATTTTAACACTGCACATTTAAGTTACACTTCATCAGCAAAATTAATGGAATGTCATTTTCAAGCCCTGCAGTGCTATTTCACGCGGGGTTCATCAGCACAATTCTTTCCCAGAGGTCATCAGCGCTGTTACATCCATTTTGGATAAGTTAGCGGTCAGACTGAAGTGCAGTATCACATTTAAAGAGTCTTATCCAATTTTTTGACAAGTAATGATTTATTCCAACCATAGCACATTCAGTTCATTATCCAACAACAGATTACCAGCCTGTCTCATGATTTAGAGAGTCTGATGGATGGTAAGAAGTACAGCATTTACTGTACATAGAAATAAGTTTAATGAAATGAGCTAGCTTTTAAAAGACAAAGAACAAAACACAAGCAAGGGTAGTCAGTGGAGGAAGAAGACCCCATTCCATTAGGTGCTGTGTTTATTTCCAAACAGCCAGTGGTTTATATGACAGCTAAATAGATTAATACATACTCTCTTTTCACATTTATCTTTTTCTCTTCAACTGTTGCATCTAGTTTAGATTAATGCCTCCCCTCCCAGTACACACACTCTTCCTCTCCCCCTTTCCCCCCTTTCTGCCCTATTGAGATCTTGGATATTCTCGCTATTTATTGTTGATTGCATAGGAATGTTCTTGAACAAATATACTTCCTGCTAACAAACTAAATCAGTGTATATTCTACGAGTGGGACATTCTTATACATAGCGGCAAACTTATACTAAAGAAAAATCATGTTGAATTTAATATTTTTAACAGCATAGGATGTTTTCAGACACTTAGTTTAGACACCACCTTGTTGAATAAGTGAATATTATCCTGTGACGGGTTGGATCACAGAAACCCCCTTGGGAGCTGCCACCCAATGTACCAAGACTACCTCTGCTCCTGTTTTCCCTGCCAGGTCAGGACTCCAGCACCCTGTCTTGCTGAGCCAGACATTCGGTCTGCTCCAACACAGACCCAGGGTCTGAATTACCTGCCCCAAAGCTGCAAGTTTACCCGAAAACAGCTCACAAAAGTGTGCTTGTCTTTAGCACTCAGATGCCCAACTCCCAATGGGGTCTAAACCCAAATAAATCCGTTTTACCCTACATAAAGCTTATGCAGAGTAAGCTCATAAATTGTTCGCCCTCTATAACACTGATAGAGAGATCTGCACAGTTGTTTGCTCCCCCAGGTATTAATACATACTCTGAGTAAGTTACTAAGTAAAAAGTTATTTTATTAAATACAGAAAGTAGGATTTAAGTGGTTCCAAGTAGTAACAGACAGAACAAAGTAAGTCACCAAGCAAAATAAAATAAAATGCGCAAATCTATGTCTAATCAAACTAAATACAGATAATCTCACCCTCAGAGATGCTTCAGTAAGTTTTTCTCAGACTGGATACTTTCCAGGCCTGGGCACAATTCTTTCCCCTGGTACAGCTCTTGTTCCAGCTCAGGTGATAGCTAGGGGATTCTTCATGATGGCTCCTCTCTCCCTCTGTACTCTTCCACCCCTTTATATATCTTTTCCATAAGGCAGGAACCCTTTGTCCCTCTGGGTTTCCCCCCCTCCCTCCCACTGGAAAAGCACCCAGGTTAAAGATGCATTCCAAGTCAGGTGACATGATCATATGTCACTGCAAGACTTCATTACCCACTTGCCAGAAGAACACATATACAGGAAGACTAACAGGTAAACACAGCCAACTGCAGACAATGGTCCTGGTTAATGGGAGTCATCAAGATTCTAAACCACTATTAATGGCCCACACTTTGGATAATTACAATAGGCCCTCAGAGTTATATTTCATATTTCTAGTTTTAGATACAAGAGTGATACATTTATACAAATAGGATGATCACACTCAGTAGATTATAAGCTTTGTAAGGATACCTTACAAGAGACCTTTTACATGAAGCATATTCCAGTTACATTATATTCACTTATCATATTTTTATAAAACTATCCCAGTTACATTATATTCACTTCTTATTATGTTTTTATAAAACCATATAGACTGCACAACGTCACATATCCATCTACATTATCTGGTTTTGTGTTGTGCAGTAGTAGACAGATGTTAGTTTTTCTTTAGTCAGATGATTGGCTATATTGAAATCAATGTGCTTTTGTGGCACATTTCTAGTCTTATTGGAGCATCAACACATGCTTTAATTATGAAGGGCAAACAAGTAGCCATCTGCATCACCACACGTCTCTCCGTTTACAATGACTTTTAGACCAAATTCAGTCATATTTCAGTGCTAAATTTCCCTTGCATTAAAACTTTGTTGCAGACTAAATCAGAAGTATGATACGGGGGGGGGGGAGGGGGAAGGGGGAACCACACACTGAACCTGCAATTTTTTCTGTGTATCATTACATTCTTCCTCAATAGCCCATAAAAAATGGCTTCTGAGATAACATGGTAATAAACTGCTACAGGCTGGAGAGAGTGGGCCAATTTTTCCCTTAGCACCTTGTGTAGTCACATGGAACTCAATTTGATGGAACTACCCAGGATGTCAGTAACGGTAGAAATTGGCTGTAAACAATGAAGTGCCTTGATGTCTATCAGTTCTGAGTGTCTGCCCCATAGCTATGGCTCTATATAATACTTTTATTGTGCTTTCATTTTATAGTCATGCTTAATTTTTTTTAAACATTGTGATTCGCTATACTAGGAAAGTTGTTTTGAATATTCACCTATGGGATATGGGCAATCTCTTATGCAACAGAAGGCCCTTTTTGGCTTAAATAAAAGATGTCAGCTGTTCCAGTTTAGTATCTCATATAGAATACTAATCAACAGCTCATAAACATCAGTGCTCTGAGCTCTTTTGAATATGGATACCTTCTGAGGATTGCCTAATGCTGGTCAGCAGCAGTAGGCAGGCAAAATGAAGGCCAAGAATCCAAGAACCACCAGAGAGGCTTGAGCTCAAAGAACATCAGTCATTCTTGGAGCAGTTATATAATTTCCATATAGTTTTCCATTTTATAGACAGTATTTCACATTCAAGCTCTTTGATTTTGCCTGTTTACAGGTATAGAGCACCATGAATTGAATAGTACCAGATTGTGATTTTAGTTACATCCACATAAAACTGGAATAACTCCACTAACGTCAATGGAGTTACTTTGGATTTACACTGCTGTAATGGAGATCGGGGTCTAGCAAAAATAGAAATCTGGCAACTAGTACGTCCTTTCTTCAGTTGCCGTCACCACCTCGTTACAGGCTTGGCTGAGCATAAGCTCATTCCACTAGGTCAGTTTGTATAACTGCACCGAACACAATGCCACTCAACAGTAAAGACAGAAAAATATTACAAACTGCAACTTTTGAAGAGAATGGCATAGACCACAAGGTCTGGCTCAGCTCCACTTGGAGCAGCACCTGGGGGGGGGGGGGGGGGCGGGGGACAAAGTATGCCACTTTCACACCTTGCATACCTGCTTCCCCATTTCAAGTCTGCTCTAACTTGCATTTTCTGTCGATGGCCCCAACAGGCTATTCAAGCAGCTGGGGATTACCAGAGAACAGCAGCATTTTAACCACTCCTCCTAGACTGGTACCAGGAAAGAGAATAATGTAGAGCTGAGTATGCCATTAGTGAATTCCACTATACCAGAGGAATCAACAACTAGCTGTTTAAGCTGATTTTCCCCCTGCAATGTACTCTGTGCAGTGCACAGAGGCAGAATCTGGCCCCAAATCTCTGATGCTTTAAGAGGACAGATAGCATAAATGTTGGAACCCTTCATACTTCAACATGGAGCAGGACTCCTTCGGTGACAGACGAACAAATTAATTTTGTCACATAAATGCATATCACTCTTGGTGATATAATCCATCTTGTGTGGGAACCCAAGTTATGCCTGACTGGTCAGAAGCTCACAGCCAAGATAAGTTGAGTGGATTTATCCAGCAAGCCTGACAAGGTTACATTTTCTTTCAAACAAAAGTATTAAACATCACTGAATCTCCATAGCTTACCTTGCAAAATCTGTATCACTGGCACTGAGTGAGGAAAGGGAATGACTCTGTCACTCAGAATACTAAACCATGTTCTGACATTTGCACAGAAAAAGAGAGAGAGGCAGTCAGAGAAAGGAATCTAACATCAACACTTGAAGTATTGTCCTTTAAAATGCAAGCCTCAATACAATGTAATTTATCCTTCAAGCATGCTGGATGGTAAATAAATTATCTTAGATAACAATGCTTAACTGTGTATTATTTCTAAAATGCAATGACTTCTATGCTGTGAAAAGTAAATGGCAATGCAAAGCCACCTTTTCACCTGCAGTCAAGCACAATTTCCCCAATCTGCTTCAATTTAGCCAACTGTAACTAAAGGGATTTCCCTCACTCTCAGAGACAGGTTTCTGTATGCATTATTCCAGGTTTCAAGTTCATTTTACTTGTGCATCATAGTATAAAATTCTACAAAGACAAAAAAATTAACACAGCATATTACAAACACAGAGAAAGATAAGTGTCCCACCTGAAGAGCTTATGGAGAAAGATAAAGAAAGCAAACAGACCGGACAGAAAGCAGCACAAAAAGTCACCGGTGAGGTGCTTAAGATAGCTAAGTCGGAGAGCCAGGACAGCACGAAGTTGTGGAAGCTAAGAGAGGGGAGGAAAAAGAAGAGAAAAATGATGACAGCGGAGAGGCTCAAGGACAAGAATATGGAAGCAGGAGGACATCTATGATCTTAAGTCAAAGAGTTTTGGTGAACTGGTGAGGTCAGAAGCCATATTGGAGAAGATCTAATATGGAGTTTTAAAAGACTGCAGTGTTTTCCAACCGTGAAGGCAAAAATCACGACAAGTTACAACCTGTGAAAAGATTGGTTACATCCTTAGCTTAGCTGAGATCTGCTTGGTGCAGGACCCAAGGCACAGTGGTGATCAGGTTGTATGCTGCCTTTACTTTCACCCTGTAAGGAGACAGCCAGGGGCTCACTGCTGTCATAAATTAGAGCAATCTCAGGTCTGACAAAACTTGAACCCAGATGCATACTCTAGAACTCTGGAAAAAACGAGGATGAAGAAAAAGGATGGTGTCTAGAGAGACAAATGAGACTGAAGCACAACTTTCCTCCAGGACAGGTGAAATAAGACTCTAGCTATAATACTTGTTTTTTCTACAGCATATATTAATACTGTAGCTGTCATATAAGTTAAAAGACAATTTAGTAGCAACTTCTTTTATGTAAATTCTGCTGCTGCATGAGAGTAAATAAAAAAATTATCTGAATGGGTGAAATGTATTGGTCATTACTACAGCCCTGTTTCAAACTAATAATTCAGATTGTTTCACAAACATTGTTATAAGAAAACCTGTTTTTCAGACACTGAACTTGATACACACACTTTACATTTGTATTTAGAATTTCAAAACCTATACGGAAATTATACTGAAAAAATATCAACAAACAGAAAGCTGAGCCTTTAAAAAAAAAATTGGTTTAGGTCTGTGAAAGCAGTATGTCCAAACTCCATCAGGCCAAGCAGGCCAGTCAAGAGAAAATTGCGGCATCAGTACATCATGTTCGCTGGGGCTCCACACACTTCCATTTCACTTTATTTACACAGACATTACAGACTTTTTTGGGGGGGGGGGGCCCTGTGCTCAGGGACCCACTACTATTGTTCCCATTTCTCCCCTCTCATCAGCCCGAGTTAAGGCTTAAAGAGATGGTTTTGCAGTTCAGATATGTATGAATCTTAATTATTTCTTGATTTAGCAACTTTTATACTTTTCTCTTTGAGAGGAGGTTTTATATGGGGGATTCCTCCCATTCTCCATATTTTACCTCCTCTCAAGACCCTGGTCCAAGTCCTCAAGTCTAGCAGTGCTGCGTTCAGCCCCAAAACATGAGGCAGGTGAGGGGATGAGGAGGATAACGGTGGAATTAGCATTTTAGGGCTTCTCTACATGGGGATACCCAGGAAAGTTAATCTAAATTAGCTGAAGGTGTGAATTTGAAGTGGACTCATTAAACTGGATGAAATCCCTGTGGGGGGGACACTGTTATTCAGAATTAAGGTGGCCTTCATTCAGTTTAGTTGAATTAATTTCCAAAGTGAGTTATTTTGGTGGCAATGGAAGAATTGTAGAAGAAGCCATTATAGTGTCAGTCAAGAGTTATTAGGAAAAAAGTTTTCATCTGTATTTTTTTTTTATTGTGAATCTGAGCTGATAGAAAGTCAATAGAAATGGCTTCAAAGAAACAACTGCAATGTCAGTGCAAGTTCCAGTTCAAAAGTGTCTTTCTCTCATTTTTGTCCTCTAGAAATGTGCCGGAGAATGGTGTACTCTCTTCATGCACAAAAACAGGATAGCGTGGGCACTGACTGTGTAATTATCCCCCACAAAACCCTATCCATCAGTCTCATTCTTAATATAAAGGAACCATATCTAGGACTGAGAAAGTAGTTCAGGTGTATTGCCTGTTTAAGGCCTGATCTAATGCCTATGAATTTAGTTTTTTTCCATTAATTTCAGCAGGCATTGGACTAAACCTTTAGTCCTCATCTTGACTGACACTGCTGACAAGGTTTCAATTGGTACCAACTGGGCTGATGTGGATGGCTGTCCACCAGGAAATGGACATAGCACCAAACTCTTTCCTTACAAGCCAGTGAAATGTCAGCAAGAGGTAACAATTTTCTGCTCAGAATATGACCTGGTGGTGAAAAATTCTATATCTCAACACCAATTCAAAACAAAAACAAAAAACCAACAAAATAAACAATTCTTCTAACTTTTTATTAAAAAAACAACTTTAAATGTCTGTTTAATTTTACCTTAAATCAGTGAAAGTAAAGAAAATCTCAGTGTTGCTAGGACTCTGGCTTTATTACACTCAGTGGTACCTACGTGTTGCAGGGCAGGCTGCAGTATCCAAGATGAACCACTGTTCTGGGCTTGATTCTGATCTTGCTGACACTGGTGTAAAATAGAAGTGTTTGCAATGAAGTAAACAGAGCTTCAGGGTATAAAACAAAAATACAGTAAGTGAGATCAGAATCAGACTTCGGGCTAGATTGTCAGAGTATAAATTGTTCAGAGTAAAGGGTTGTGCACTGTTGTGCTGCTTCTGGAGCAGCTTGGGCTGGGAGACTGTGACTCAGGAAGTTACAATCTCCCTCCTAGTCTCCTAGTTGGTCTGGGGAGTGAGTGAACTGCACTAAGTCTCTATTCTACACATCTGACATAACTATGGTAAGGATGAGGAGCTACCTCCAACCCTTCTGGCCCACTTCCAGGAGGTGGGATGTAGTGGCTCTTCAGAACCTGCTCCTTCTCATGTGCTGCAAACAACATTAGAGTACAGAAGCACAAGGGAGCAAAGAGACACTTTACACCCAGCTCTATTCCCTTGCACCAGTAGGTAGGAAGGGCCAACATCTGGCTAGTAGTGAGTTGAGGTAGGGACAGAATGAGCAGCTTAACCTGGAATTTCTTTGGTTCTGCAAGTTGCAGTTTTCTTGGAAAGAGATTTTAGTTTGGCTGCACGATAATAATCTTTAACATTGGCTCCTGCATTTAAATAACGTCTGTTTCTTTTTCCTAGTTATATCTTCATTGGTAGATTCCAATTTGTTTATCATTTCTGTTATGTCTGTGGGAGACAATCTATCTTTCCCAGTATATGAACTGAAAATAAAAAAGAGAATCCATGACACAATGTACTGCAAAACAAAACAAAACATAAAACAGCAACAAAAAACCCTTTTAACCCCTCTTGCATTGTTTTATTTATTTACTTAAATCCTCTCTTGTTTTCTGGTCAGCTGCACTGATTACTGTTCTATATAAAACTCAGAGCATCAGTGTGTGCCCTTTACACATTACATTTCTAATAGTGAACAAAGGACAAGTTTCCCAGTTCCAACTCTCATTCTTCTGAACTCCTGCCAAGTGTGCCATCTTTATAAATGAAATGGAAACTACAGACAAAACATTACTTTTTTCTAGGCTACAGCTCAATAAGACGTATACGACCATATTAGTAAATTAGTCTCTGAATGGACTTCAGTAGAGTTTTGATCCATGTTTATTGGATAAAACCAATGTCCTTTACAAGGGCAGGGAAGAATTTTTACTTGAAGTCTATGGAGTTAAGCTAGCAAAGACTCTGGTTACTAAAGTTTTGTTATTGTCAGTTATTCTTACTCCTGGAACAAATGAGAGAACAAACACCACATGGCAGATGTGTTGTCATGTTGCTGAACACATTACTGGAAGACACTATAGTAATGAGTGCAATATAAGCACCTATATAGAATACAATAGAATAGAATAATGAAGAAATAAGTTAAAAAGTTTAAAGTGAATAATTATAATTAATTTATCCGTTGATGTTCATGGTTTAATAGCTGTCAATTTCAAAGTAGATCAAACTACAATTTGGTTTGAAAGATGTTAGTTCTGATGCAAAAATTTAATATGATATAAAGGCATAGATAATTAAAATCTTTCCATCTCTAACCCTTCTAAAAACACATCCTACAAGTTTTGAGGCTGCACTCAGTTGTTCCTAAGGATCAGGGAAGTACAAATGAGGCTTTAACTTCACCCCGCTATGCAAGCTGCATTGAATATTTGCCCAATATTTTGACCCAAAAACAATTCTAAAAATAATTAAGTCACAGTGCTTTAAAATTAGCTACTTGACATGCACACTAGCTAATTTTTGGAACATTTTTGTAACTACATAAATCTCTGCTGAAACAGAAGTATTCATTTTTGAGTGGAATTAATATACTGGTTGTCATACAACAATCCTATTTACAATGGATTTTCTCCTGACACAATGGGCTTTCAGTTGAGCTGGAAAGCACTATAACTTCAGTAGGCATTTTAATAATAAAAAATATCATGTAAGCAATTTAATGTAAGAAGCAACCTAAAGCGAGTCAGATATAGTCCAGTTGAGAGAGCACCATACTGGGAGTCAAAAGCCATTGTTTTAGTGCAAGTCAAGATCTGTCATTGACTTATTGTGTAACTATTGGCCTCTTTGCTTCTCCATTTCCTTATCTGTAAAATGAGAATAACAATACCTGAACACCTTTATAAAGTACTTTGTTATCTAGAGTTGAAAATCATTGCATAAGTGCTAAATATTTTTATTATTAAAGCTACTTTAAAAAACGGCATAGGGAATTTCATAGTAAGAAATATTATTACTCATGAGACCAAAGAATCAGTATAAGCAAATAGATTCTAAATAATGATGACACATACATGAGTGTTTCCATTAGAGAGGACTTTAACAAATAGCGATGAACATGACCTAGAATCCTGGATCCTAGCCCCTCCCCTAAATTTCAGAAAAAATCCAATCTAGATTTAAGTTTTGCATATTGTATTAATCTTTGCAATAACTTCAAACCAGATCAAAGGATGCTAATTCCTGATCCAAACTCTGTAACTCAGAGTTTCCTAATTGCTACATATCCTATGCACTTCAATGCACAGTGCAACACAGCATATATTCGTCCAAGTGCTACAACATTTTGATAGTCTGGAAATAGCAACAGATAATTAAGGAGACCTCTGCTACTGTGTTCAGCTGCTAAACAGTGTTTCTTTACATTCTCAAAAATGAAGACCTCAGCAAACATTGTGACAATGTCTACCTGCAATATTTAGTAGCTTGTAATTATTGATCATGTTTGAAGCCCTGGCGCAGTTCTGAAAAATATGATATAATCTATATTGCAAGTCACAATATTTGGTTAGAGTCAGTGTAATATACTAATACAGCTGTCAAGCTTAGGATAGAAATAGATACATGGAACTACATTCTGATCTCACAAAATGTAAATCATGAGTAACTTTATTGATTTTCAGAGTTGCTGAATACCTGCAACAAACATTTAAAACAATGGATTGGCGGCTGTGGCTTCTTTGTCACAGCTGAAAATCAACTCACCTATTTAGGTGCCTAAATATGGACTTGGATGTCCAACTCTAGGCACACTCAAAATTTTGACCTAAGTGCTTGTGAAGGTTTATTATTAATTATTATTTATATTGTGGTAGCATCAAAGGTCTTCAGTCATTGTGTTAGACGCTGTACAAACACAAAACAAAAAGATTGTCCCTGATCCAAAGAATTTATAATCTAAGGTTGACTTCCTGTCTTCCTCTCTGAATCTGCAGGACCAGTAGCAGAAACAACAACACTGCAAAACTTCTCCATAATGTTCCTCCAATGTATCTCAATCATCACCTTAATGGTGGGCAACTGTCTCCATTATCCAGGGCCGGCTCCAGGCACCAGCCCACCAAGCTGGTGCTTGGGGCGGCACCTGGAGGGGGGCGGCGCGGCGCTCCGGCC
>NW_020664413.1:27116630-27296545 GCF_002925995.2 Terrapene triunguis | reverse complement strand
CAGAAATGTCATTGCATCTTATACAAGGTTTATGCATTATACACTCTGGATCACTGCTGATAGTGAAGCCTTTGAATGGAGCTGCAGAAGCAACATCAGCTGCAGGGAGAGAGCCCATCAATAGAGAGTAGGGGGAGAAGTGTTCCTTTCAAAGTAAGAGCAAATGTTCAGGCTAGTTCTTATTTTTTAGACAAATAATCTTGGCCATTCTTAAATGTAAAGTATATGTACCAAGGGCTAACACGGTGACCCCATCTGATTATTTCTTGGTGCAAGTCTGTGTGTGTTTGATTTTTAGCAGTAACAGTGCCTCTTCAGTAACTATGAATCAATTTTCTTTTTGCAGTGAGGATTTCAGTGTATGTTATGGCTGCTGCTATTTTCTAAATCAGAACTTTTAGTAAAATTATATCTGACAATAACAAAGAATTAGGACCTAAAGTTTCAGAAGGTTTACTGTAATTTGGGTAAGTTATATAATATTCAGTAAAATTATTGCTCTTTTCATATTATTTTTAGTCCACATTAGGAAGGACTGCGTTGTTTTTATCCATTTCTTTCTTGCCCTGTAGCATGCTGAAAAATGACATCTGGTCCTACTGCTCTCAAGTGGGTTGCTTGACACGTTCCAGAATGAGTACAATTATTTAAACATTTCTCATTCAAGCCAGCATGAGATATTGTTAAATGTTTTGCTTTGTTGGTCCTTTTAAAAATGAACTTAAAATAAGCCTTAAATTCCAAAGCAAAATTATTTTCAGAAAGCATGCCGGAAAGCCATCCACAGCAATGTCACATGAAATAAAACTTTATAATATGAATCTATCACCAAAGTAGCAAACAGGTCACCTTATGCAATCAGATTTTGTACTATTTACAAAACCCCCTCACACAAATACAGCATTAGAAAGGTAGTGTCAGTGAAGTGAGCATAGGGCTGGGAGCTAGCGACTCCTGAGTTCCTTTCCTGGTTCTGTGGACTTTGAAAAGCATTGACTTAAATGGGAGCAGGACTGGGCCCTTAATGTTTGTAAAGTGTTTTGAGGATGTAGACAGACAAGCGCTCAGAAAAACAAATATACAAAAAGCGCCTAAAGTGCTCAGATATTTACCCTGTATCACCATAGTAAGTAGATAGATGGCTTGTGAGAAAAGGGGAGGAAAGGTCATATCAGAAGATAGATGAAAAAAAGAGTGGGTCGAGAGAGGGGAGCTAATCCGGATCGCACTTATCCTAGTAAGTTCACTGACTTTGGTGCAGGGACTCCTCATTTATACAAGCGTAAGTGAGATCAAAATTTGGCCCAGAAATTGTAATGGGAAACATACACTGTGCCAGGTTCTGATCTCAGTTACATCCATGCAATTGCACTGAAATCATGAGGGTGCACAGGAGTAACAGAGGCCATAATGCGGTACCTTGGTTTAAACAAGGTGCAAAGCTAACTTGGCCCCAGCAAGTCTTTGAAGTTTCATATCCAGAGGTATAGGTCAATTTTTCAATTCAATCGCTCTGAAACAGTCTTCTTAACCATTTGTTTTCATTTGCAAATGCATCATCCATTGATCTATCTGTGTATTTATTTTGAGGACCAAGTTCTACCTTATGAAAAAAGACAAGGCTTAGAGAGAAATTGAGAGGTATGTACATGGTGAAGAAGTAGTACCTTTCATATTCTTAGCAAAGAAAATACAATTTGTTGCTCCACCTTCAATATCTAGAATATTTGATTTTTGTTTGTAGATACAAGAACCATTTTTCAAAGAAGCTTAGCTATGTAGATTTTTCTTCTCTCTCTGGGATAGGCTCAAAGCAATGCACTGTACTGTGTGTCTGACCCTATAGTCCTTTCTCACATAAAACTCAGTGAACAGACCCTGTAAAGAACATAAATATTATTGGTTGCCAGTACAATGGAAATGGCAGTCAGAATCTTAATTATTTGCAAAGAATAGTTAAAAATGAAAACAAAGCATTAATAATGTGGGAACCTAAAAATAGGCACTTCATTCCACATCAAGGCATTCATTGTTAGACACCATTTGCGTCTGGGTGTCCAGAATCTTTGAATATCAGGTCAATTAATTAGTAGTACATTAATATATTGTGTGTTTGTGTATATATAGTTGGAGCTTAGCATTAGAAACAAAAATGTGAGCGTCACTTGGTTTTATATAAATACATATTACCAGGGCCAGCTTTAGAATATTGTCTCTGCACTCCGCCACATACCTAGTGGAGAAGGACACACAAATCGTTTATATTACTCCTACTCCTCCTCTTCTCCCTAAAAGTAGGTCTATGCCTAGTTCATAGCATGCAAGCCTGTATGCTCAGACACAGGCAATCTCACATTAATTGTGTCATAAAAATGTGTTTCATTGCCTCCAAAACTGCCTTTGCACAGTAAGTAGAATTTAATTCTACATGTACACAGCCAGATTTTGACCACTGCAAAGCAGCTTTACAGCTAACTTAACTAGCATCCTACAGCTTTCCACAGCTTGGAGACATCTCTGGATGGTGCAGGACCTGCTCGAGTAGCTTTATGTTATGCCCTTTGCATCCTCCTTGCATAGCAGATATTTTGAGGGAATGGCTTTGAGGAAAATGAGTGTGGCCAGTGAACTGCAACCTCCAGCTGATGCACTGCTGTTAAAATAGCCTATGGAGTCAGTAAGGGGATGTCTACATGACAATTAAACACCTGTGGCTGGCCCATGTCAGCTGACTAGGGCTCAGGCTGCAGGGCAGTTTAATTACTGAGTAGACATTCAAGCTAAGACTGGACCTTAGGCTCTGGGACCCTTCCCCCATCCCAGTCCTGGGGTCCCAGAGCCTCTCCCTCCCAGGGGCCCGAGCCCAAACATCTACACTGCAATTAAGCAGCCCGCTGGTCCAAGCCCTGCGAGCCTGAGTCAGCTGACACGGGCCAGCTGTGGGTGTTTAATTGCAGTGTAGACATACCCATAGAAGGTGTAAGAAAATATACATATGATCTTTACAATCTGCCACAAGATCCCTCACAGTCCCTCATGAATGGGTCTTGATGAATGTACTGACGGTTGATAAACTATCACTGTTTCAGACTGGGGGAGCAAGTTCCAAAGCTGACAGGGCCTTAGGGAGATCACCCAGCCCGCTGCTCCCTCTTGCTAATTCTGGTGGGGATCTGTCTGGGGTGCCTCTGCTAATTACCAAGATGTCAGTATTGTACAGGGAAGAGAGGTAGTCTTTCCACTACATAAATCTCAGGCTATTTAAAGCTTTATAGGTCAAAACCACTAATCTATGCTAAGCAATATAGGACTAAAAGTAGTATCTATATATTTGTCTATCTAGATGCTTATATGGTCCCCTATTAGTGTCCAAGTATTAGAATTTGGGAGGGTTTCAAAAACAAAATAAATGTGGAATATAAAGGCTGGTGGTGATTATCTCCTCATTAACATAGTGATAGATAAAGACACACAAGGTGTGTTATAAAACACCTTATAGAATTAAATGTGTGCCAACCAACATTACTGCAGTTGAGCATTGGTGAAAATGGGACTTCACAGGCCATTAAGTCTACATTTTCCCACTGTATCCAGAGACAGAAAACCTATGCTATACAACATTGTATTGATTTACTGGGTAAATTCATACAGCTGGCTTCTGTTCTCAGTTACACAGGCTCAGAATTATTCAAGATCTACACTCATTAACTGAGAACAGAATTTGCCTCTTAGTGTTCAACAGTCCTCAAAACGTTTTCATGCTTACCTGAGAATGGATGATCTATCATTGCATAGTCAGGTCAGAACATAAAACACGCAGCTGCATTTAGGCTGTGATTCAGCAAAGCACTGAAACAGGCTTAACTTCAAGCATGTCAGCAGTATTGTGTGCTTAAACACACGTTTAAGTGTTTTGCTATACTGGGGCCTTAGTTCAAGTCCCCTTAAATGAATATACTGTTGGTGAGGTACATGTATAATTAAAGTAACACTGTATATTATGTCTCATTCCTTTTTTCAAACAAATCTTTTGTGATGCTATTGCTATATTTATATAAGAACACTAAGGTTCAGAAAATTACTTAAATCAGGGAACAAAAATACAAGTGCTGGTTTAGAGCCCACCCAGTGATCACATTTGCCTCTTCTGAAATGAAATAAATAAGGCTGTCATAGCTTGTCTGTTCCTGGCCTTTGTTGAACAATTAAGACAAGGGACCATAAATTGCACCTGGATTACCAGAAAACTGAGGGATAATTATATAATTTGTATTGCAAAAACAATTTTCTGGTTTCAGTCCCTTACATTCTTTGTTCTGTCTAGCTAAGCCATTCCTTTCCATTTAATCTTTTTCCTGTTTATCTGGAATAGCCAAAAGAAACAGTTACAGTTATGTGTCTGTGCCAGAAGGATTCAGTCACTGCTGTTCAACCTCCTCCGCAGGCTTTATAAGGTATCTTGCTTTCAGTTTATATTTTCCCAGTCCAAAATTGAAAAGCTGTTCAGGTTTTTGGTGGCTAGGTCTCTTAGCACAGCCTCATCATCACTGTTCTAATTTTAATGAAAACAGGTATTGCATCTTTATGTGTAGCTAGATAGATAGATAGATATAGAGGAAGCGTATTCCACATATAGCTACCTAGATAGATAAATAAAAAGTGAGGAAGCATGTTCCTGGACATACACCCCATTTGTAATATTTTTCTATGTTGAAATACCTTGATTGAATAATTCAATGATTTATCTAACTATGCACCACCTTACTTCTAGTTCTTTTCTACCTATGACTCCCCACAGAACAAGTTGTAGACATGTTGCTGGACCACATCAGTGGTTGGACAACTGGACAGTGATGCTCTCATATGGTGGAACCAGTTTTACAACCAGCCTGAAAGCCAGACCCCACAACTGCAAAGTGTCACACAAACAAAATCTGCATTTCGTAAAACAGACAGGGCTTGGCATATGAAGACTGGTTACTAAGCTATCTACAAAAATATGGATTCTGTGCCCATGAACATTTGTACACACAAAATTTGGGGGTTTAATTTTGAATACTGACATTGAAAATGTAATTATCAAACCTGTATAATCTGGAAATGTAATATAAACAATGTATGAAATATTTTACTATTTTACACATTAACCCATATTTGTACAATAAAAACTTACCAGTAATATTTCATACTGTATTATCTCATCATATTATGAAAGGAGTGCATATGCAAACAGCAACAGGCTTATAAAACCATAGCAACCTTAACTCTGAATTTACTTTATAAATCACAACTTGGCTACTCCATTATAATAGCTTTTTCCAGTGAATTAGCGCTGTATGCAGATCATCTTAGTTTGTAATGGAAATGCTAATACCAACTGCAAATAGTTACAGTTAGGCCACAGAAATTAGTTCCTTATGTATACTTGGCATCTTTTGGATTATTGGGGGCGAGGGGGTGGGGAATAAAATTTGAAAAAAAGTTGATTTGGATATTTTGGTGTTAAAAGGCCAAAATGTGAATAATTAGCAGATGAAAAACCTGATTCTGCTGTCAGTTGCACTGGTGTAAATCAGGAGTAGCTCCATTGAGTTCTGTTGAGCTGCACTGTTATAGAACCAGTTTAAGTGAGATCAGACTCAGAGGATTCACTAGAGAATGAAAGTCTAAAAGAAATGAAGTCAACCCCCCACTCCAAATTAGGACCGTATTCCTTTACACAATACACTATCATATCCATTTTGGAGCCATTAGATCTACTGCTTTCATCTTAAGAAGTAGCCAATCAGAGCTGGTAATATTGTTCTTTAAATCCTGCCATTCATCACTGAGAAGACATATATCTTTGTAGTTAACAATTGCTGCCTGTGTTGCAATACATTTGGTATATATGGGAGATCTCGAAAATGCAAAAGTACAACTATAGGAGAAAAGCACAGAATGACAGAATTAATTGAATTTCTTTACTTTCATGAGTTTAAGTTACAACTTAAGCATTAGACTGTTTTCTGCCTGTAAAACTGAAAGACAGTTATAGTTGTTCCTTAGTTGAACCATAAGAAGACACTCAAGTCTATACCCTGTCTTGAAGATACATAAGCTGTAATTATGATTACATCTGTATTTGTTCTGTAATTAGAGGCTCAGAAAGCAACATTCTTTCTTCTACATTTTAAATTAATAACTGTGTGTCAGAAGGCTGATAGAACAGTAGTCATCCATGGAGCATGTGCAAAAACTCCCTAACGGTGCTGTACTGAAGGTACTGTTGTAATAATGGGGATGAAAAATTTACCCTAATTGTAAGCTCAACTGTAAAAAGTACATAAAAGTTAATAAAATGTCTCAATAACCTATAACAACATAAGGTACGAAAGGGAGACAGAAAAGCTGAATTAATCTAAACAAAAAGGCCTACTGATATAACTCAATGACTATCTTAAAATCCTACTTGGTAAAAAAACCCAGAAGATGTGGAACTGGAAATTAATAAACCAAAATTAATGTGTCAGATATTAGGACTAATTGGTGGACAAAATAATGAGGGGGTGGGCTATTCCACTCTCCACTCCCTTTGTGGGTCCTTAAATAAAGACATTTTGAGGGGGGAAAAGATGGAGGCTACTGGAGCGAGATTCACCATCTTGGGGTCCTGGCTGCTACCCCCACTGTTTCCTGGGATCCTGGGCTTTCATCATCCTGATCTTGAGAGATGTCCTGGCCAGACCAGGCGTGAGAGAGGGATCCAGATGACATCACCACCTCTACCAGTGCCGGCTGAATTCCAAACACCCTCTGAGATCATATGGAATTCGGCTTTAACAGCAGCAGCGGCAACAACAGCTCCAGTTTATGGCAACTAACTTCTTCTCTTTTACCCAAAAGGACAATTATTACCATCTTTGATACCATCTAAGAGACTGGTCAAACAAGGGAGTTTTTCCTTCCAAAACTCTCTCCAGCTAAAGGGAAAGGGGACAAGAAACGTTAAAATGAAAGCCTTATTTAAAATTTTACATTTCAGATGCTTTAACTGTTTTTTCCTTCTGTTTTTTATCTTTAATAAAAGATTAAAAGGATGTTTCGTGGTGTGTTTGCCATGGTGTTAAGCAGGCTGAGGTCTCCGTATATCAAACCCCAAATCTCATTTAACACTGTTTAAGGTTGGACAATGACTAGGTTATTTTAATATCTTTGGCCCGTTTATTTCATCTAAATTAATACAACAGTACTACCCCCTAATTACCAGAAACCACTACCAAATTCATATTTCACAGCTAGCATGGCTTCTGAAATTTTTAATTTTCTTGACAAAGTATTTTTATACCTTTTTGTGATCACTTGAGAAATTGCAACTGACATACATTCCAGTAAATCAGTAAATGGGTTAGTACTTTACTACAACACAGTGCATAATATGGCATATTTAAAATAAAACATTGTAAGAAAAGAATCACTTATGGGAAGTGAAAAGGACCAAGTATGAATGGTGTAAACTTTTAACCTACACAAAGTTTAGGGTACCATTTCACTAATGTTTACAGATAATCAGTGGGTGGATGGGGGAAAAATATACCTATGTTGTTGAAATCAGAAAATGGAATGAACAGAGTAAATGTTCTACAAACATTGTAGTAGAATTAATATTAGTTGATTCCAGTTGAGAAGTTAAAGCTGAAATGTAGTGAAGAATTTTTATCTGGGAAAAGTGGGGTGTAAAAGGCTATTATCTGAGTGCAGGTACCCAAATACTCTCCAATTTGCACATCTGGTATATTAGTAAGACAACATTTTCCCAATTTACACTAAGATAACAAGTGCAGGTACTGAGAGATCATCTTATCACAAGAAAATGCTGTTGGCTAAAGGAAGGTTGTTACTGAGGCTGAAAATAGTAGATATTTTCTTCCAGTGACAGTAATAGGACCCTTGTAGGTCATGTACAGTGCAAGGCAACATCATTTCAAGGCAATCTTGACATTGCTTTGACAATGATGCCTGAGTAGAATACTACCCTTTGAAGTCAGTTAACAAGAATGACCATTGCCTGAAACGAAGCTGAGCTAGCTTCGTATCTGTTAGTCTCTTGTTTAGAGTCTGTAGATAATTCCTGAAAATTAAAATTAAATTGCTAGAAGTTAAGCATAAGCAAAAAATTTTCCCATAAAAAAATACAAAAAGAGTAACAACTTTTTTTTTTTATTTTAAATTTTCTAAATTGACTAAGTAGCCTCTGGCCTCTTACAATTTCGGTAAGTCAGCCTGTTTCATGACATTAACAATAAAAATATTATCTTTGTAATAAATGGGTCTATTTATCTGAAAGAAATTCTGTAATATTTTAAAAAATTCCCCCAGTGTGCAGCTACTGGAGGTTAATGCCATGAAAAAGTCACCATTTACCAACAGTTACCAAACCTATCTGGTTATTCGAGTCTGAGAAACACCGATGGTATCACGGATTCCAGCATGTGGTGATGAACACGCCTTGGCACCTTTACTACTCCAGCCAATAAATAACCTCATGTTTCCTTTCGTACAAACTTTAATCATAAAGCTACATTACTAGTTTAAAAAAATCCCTACATAAAAATATACATTGGTTGGAGAGGCACAGCTGTGAATATATTATGGATACATTACACCCTCCCAGTCACATGCTATGTGGGCTAGTTCACAATGCACTTGATGGTTGTTCAAAACCAGATTTATTCCATTATATTGTTCATACATTTGGTCTCTCTATGTAATTCTTTAGCTGTAATCCCTCTCTCTGTGCTTGTTTGCTGTGTTTGTTAAGTATGATGGTTGGTTTTTGAAGAGAACTTTGTCATCAGACTTTTCCATTCATTGAAATAACGTAACAGTTTACCACATTGTCTGATGTGGCCACATTCTGCTTTTAGTTGCACTCATGGTAAATCTGGAATAATTCTAGTAGTCCTGATTCTCTTTTCACTTAAACCAATTTTACATCGCAGGAGTTATTCCTGAATTGCATTGGAAGAAAAAGGCTTAATACTTAATGTCCCCATGAAATGTAAAAATACCTTATAAAAACATATTTTATGGATATTTCCCCCCACCCCCCTTTTTAAAGTGGATAAGTGCATTTGTGCCCACAAAACTGAGGCATTATCATTAGTTTGAGCCAGGTATAATGGGCGGGCAACATAGGTGAGATATTCACCCACTCTTAAAACTATGTAGGATTTAAACCACAGGCCAAATTCTCCTCTCCTTTACATTCGTGTAAATGTGGAGTAACTCCATTGGAAGCAAATAGACTAACTATGTGTATACACAGCTGAAAACAAAAGCAGGATTTGTCTCCATTTCCAAATATAAAAGGCTAGTGCAAAAGTCCACTGCATGATCTAGACCTTGATTCCAAAAAGGTTCTTTCTTTCTTTAATAGAGTATGCAGTTTTACAGACCCCTGGAAATAAATATGCACAGCTATCAGGAGTAATCTTGCTTTTTTCCTCATGAAAAATAGAACCTAGGATTAAATTTCATTTTTATTATTTTGTTTTCTTCTAGAATAGTCTCAAAGAAACCTCCCCTGGGGTACACCTACAATAGAATATACCTAAGTATTCTCTTTTCTCTTTTATGGAAGTGTACAGTTTTTGATCAAAAATAGAAGTAGAAAGAACATAGATGGTTGTATCCCTGCAGTGCAGCTACATTAGTTTCTTCCGGAATGAGAAACAAAGAGTTGTATTTGAGTGATGTCTAATCAGGGCCGGCTCCAGGCACCAGCTTACCAAGCAGGTGCTTGGGGCGGCCACTTCAGAGAGGGGAGGCACGTCCAGCTGTTCGGTGGCAATTCGGCGGATGGTCCCTCACTCCTGCTCGGAGCGATGGACCTCCCGCCGAATTGCCGCCGCAGATCGCAATCGCGGCTTTTTTGTTTGTTTGTTTTGTTTGGCTGCTTGGGGCAGCCAAAACCCTGGAGCCAGCCCTGTGTCTAATCTAATCTAGGGATGCCAGGGGGCATGCTACCCTAGAATTTTTTAAAGTAGTTTCTTGTATTGTGAACTATAAGTGCTCATTTTAAAGCAGGCTACTTTGTGAAGTAGGACAAAAGCAGATGCTTTTTTTCCCTTTGTGTTTATATGGTATTTGGTCTTCTCCATCACTTTTCTATTCTTCTAGTCTCCTTTTCTTTGTTCATTGAATTCTGATCTCCCAGCTCCATTATGCATGCAGCTCTGGTTTCAAGGATCTTATTTATTTTTATTTCCTTCTCCCTTTCACTTGTTTCTCTTTTCATTCCTTCTGGTGTTCTTCCTCTTAATGTTCTTCATTTTTTTAAAAAATGTCCCAGATAAGTTCTTCCATTTGCTTTTACATGTCCTCTGTCACTTAGCAACATTAAAAAATTTAACTCCTGTAATCTGTAAACCTAAACCACTAACTTTTCTCATATACAAGTAAATTCACAGGTAAGGTACTCAGTTCAATATATGGGTTGGGACATCTGCATATATGTATGTAGACAAACATATGAGCCACACGACCTTTGGCCACTCCATATTCTATCTCTGACTTGAATAATGCACAACCAGTTTACTATATATACCATTACACTGCTGTATTTTCAATATATTGAAGTAATTCCCATATGTTTGAGCACATTGTACTAGGGTTTTGTCCAAGTCAAATAGCAAAACACTTTACATTTAAAAAATAAATGTATTGTTATGGCAAGAGTCACCAGATGACGCATTACACATAATTGTCCAAGTTCTTTTTCTTAGAGTGTGAGCAAATGTTCAGTTTTGGGAAGTTCTCCTGTGTGTTGTGGTTATGTTATATTATGCTATGTTTTGTTAAGGATCTGGGTAGAGGGATCAGTGTGAGCAGAAGAGAGTTTGCCTTCTGCCTGGGCATTGCTGTCGGGCTGAGGTTCCTGAAAGAAGGGATTGCTCTGCATGTTATTTTTGAACTACTCCCTGCTTTCACCCAGCAGCTTGCTACCAGGTGGAGAGACCATGAAACCTTAAGCTACATTTGGAGGCTTCCCTTGGGCCTTGATTGGAGGAACAGCAGGACATCCGATTGGCCAGGGCTTCCTACTTAAATCTAAAGAGTGGCACAGGAAGTTGTCTGCACAACTGGGCGCTACTGGGCTGATGCTCGGACCCCTTGCCTGGCACTACAGACTCTGACCTGCCTGATTCCTAGTATTCTGACTTTAGCCTGACTTCTCATGCCCCAAATAAGTGCCTGGCCCCATGCGTATTTCCCAGGAATGTGAACATGACTCTTCTGAAGTAGGTTACAAACCACTAGACTCAGGCTCCAACATGCTGGCCATGACATCCTATCCCTTAAGAAATCAATAACAATACTCCTAGTTGACAAGGAGTTTAAAGTCCAGAACACAGGAGGGAAAAAGGTAAATCAAAGACTCACTGAATTGCACTCTGTCTCTCACAGCTTGCAAACTCAAACTCTCTTTCTTTGTTTCTAAAGTCAGGCTGCCACTTCTCCCATCAACATGCTGAGGCTGTGCAGCTCTGACTTGTCATTGGTCCAGTGGGCTGTTCATCCTGATCACCCCAGACAGAAACCTTTCTGTTGGCCCCAGTAGGGATTTCTAATTTCTTCTCTCCCCACCACTGACTCCAAGCATGCTGAGAATAGAGTCAAGGGGCTTTGGCTGCTATCTTAGTTGTAGAGAGCCCCCTACACACTCAGACTGGAGCTCCAGGAGATGAGAAATCGCATGTGGGGTTACAATACTACCCACCCTGATCCAGCACAGCACTTAATTGTCAAACACACAAGTAATCCCCTTGACGTCAAAGCCAATAATGTCGAGTACTTGCCAATGCAAAGGCTGCCAATACCATATGTGTTAGTGGCATTATTGTTATGTGACTACAGGAACTGACATACTTGATCAGACCACATGTCCATCTGGCCCAGTATCCTGTTTCTGGCAGCAGCTAGCACCAGATGCTTCAGAGGCAGGTGCAAGCAACTTCACAGTAGGCAGTAAGCCCTGAGGCCTGAGGTTCACCTCATGACAAGGAACCAAAACTAAGGCCACCAAACTCATTGTACATAGGCACCAAAAGCCAGAATAATGGTAGGCTTTTAAAAAGTGATTAGCTAGATTCTCTCACTCCATTCATTTCCATAGATCATGTCTAAAAATAGCACATAACAAGGAATATTTTATTGTGAACTGCCTTGGAGATAATTCATTTAAACATAAGTTTGAAGAAATGAGAATTTCAGCATTTCAGCAGAGATGAAGCTAATATACATTGCATCCTTGTTAGGCTGTTACAGCTGCAATGCTGACAGACCTTTCTTCCCGGTGTTTATACAGTGAGCTGGCTGTAATACTTTATATTAGGACCAAACGTGGGATCTAAGATTTCCATAAAGAATGATTTTAGTGGTGGAGGGAGGATTATATTTGGGGTTTGTCAGCATCCCTCTCAGCTAATTATCGTATTTCATTTTAACAAAGGGATCAGCATACCCTGAGTACCCTTGAAATTTGAGGCTGGAATTAACAAAAGGGGTGTAAGGCTGTTGCGTATTCAACTCCTATTAACTTCGATTGGGACTTGGGCACCTAACTCCCTTAGGCTCCTTTGGAAATGCCAGGCTAAACCATTAATAAAACACTCCAGCTGCACTCCCTGGCCACTTTACAAGATTCACCTTCTCAAAATAAGAAGTCAAGTAGGATGGATACCTAAGACTGTGTTATAAATATGAAATCTACTTAACAGCAATCTAGGATTATTTGGTCCTGTCTCAGCACAGAGGGCTGGATTTGATGATTTATCAAGGTCCCTTCCAGCTCTACATTTCTATAATTCTATGACTGGATAGTTTACATTATAAACTTACCTGTTCTCAGAGCCTTCAGACAAACTATTAATCTATATTGTACTTTGTTTTCCGAGGTCAGTGATTTCACTTTCCTTTCAGTTCATATCTTGTGCACTATATGTTCTTTGTACTTGTATCTCATTTTGGTTTAGTTTATTATTTTTTTTCCTTTTTGTTTGTGTTGTATTTTGTTTTCATACTTCATTTTGATTTCTCTGTATTTCATTTTGTTGTTCCTTTGTCTTGGTTTTCTTTTTGCCCTTGAGAAGCAAACTGAAATGGAATCTGATGGCACGGACGAAACAATTCGGACTCTAAGTTCTTACATTCTCTGAAATTAGGAGACAGCATTGTTAAACTATGAAAACAATTATTGGGAAGAGAAAAACAATATTTAGATATTCCTGATCAACAAATGGAATGAGGTCACATGATTCTCCTACACTATGATGAGAAAACAGATTACCTCAGGATTTTACACTATCACAACTCTTTGTGTGGTTCACAGGGAAAATATATAAAAATAATAAATAACCCCAATTCGATATTGTAAGGTGATAAGTCACTCCTGTGCTGGGCTTAAGCCAATCTGCAAGCCAGGAACTGGTCTGGTGACTCCCAGGGTAGGTATATCAGCCCCACAGGCGGAACAGCAGCTCAGTCTGCTCAATGTCACTCCAGGGCTTGGAACTCACTCCTGCCAGATGGTGACAACAGACTCCCCAAGCCTTAGGCTGCTCCAGCGCTGTTCTTGTTGCTGCCCTGCTCCAGCCTTGCTCCAACCCAGTTCTGGACTCCTGATTCCAGCTCCAATCACTAAGCCCAACTGCCATGGCTCCAATCACTGTATCTGACTATCCCCGTTATGGTTTCTGACAGATATGATGCTGGACTATTTGATAGAAGCAAGCAAGCTGTGTGGTACATAGCAGGAATGAGAAGAATGTGAATAGTGGTGAAAAACATGGATATTAAATATACATAAAGAGTAAAATAGAATAATTTAAAGAACTTGAGAAGATTGCAATAGAACCATCATTTCTGCTTGGCCATCAGGCCTGTATGAACAAAATATGGCCTGCTTAAAACGAACATTATTCTCATCTTCCTGCAGCAGGACCAAGGATATAGTGTCGGTTAAAGGAGGCACGTCCCCTTTCTATTTATCGCTTTTCCCTCTACCTCTGTTTAATCCACTCTGCTAGGAGACATACTTAAAATCTGGCTAGTTAGAAGCAAAGCTGTAGCCATGAATAAATATTAGTGGTATGAATGATCACAGCCATAGCAATACTTTGAGGCACAGAAAATTTATTTTAACATGAAGCAGGAGGACTCATTACCTCTGCTCCCCTCTCTCTCCCCTCATAAATTGTCTTAAATTAGACAAATCAAAATCTTCTACTTCCAATTTTATACTGAACTCATACTTTTAAGTAGCATCATGAGCTGCCTCTCCTAGTCTGTGCAGTTCAGCCTTGTCCTGTTTCCTTCCTCTGAGTCTGTAACTAATTATATGAATTAAAATCAACATACTGCAGTGAAGGCAAGAGAGATGGAGAAATTAATTCTGCAAATACTGGATTAAATGATCCCACTTTCAGTCAAGTGAAAGGGAAAAGTTAAAACAAAAATAGCCAAGGCTTGGGAACTGTAGAATTGCCTCCCACTGAGGGGAGTGCTTTAAGGCCCCATTGAGGGGCTAGAGGACCTGCCTTATGGCCAAGTGCTGTGGGTAATTCAATCCCCATCTGCGAAGCCCATGGGCCATGCATGGAGGGCCATCCTCTTCATGTGACTCCTCAGATTCCCTGCCCCCAACTGAATGACCCCATTAAGTGGAGTAAAAAGCTGCACATCAGCATTAATGCTGAATCTAGTAGCATTAACTACCACAGGAAACTTTGTCTCCTTGGAGATCTGCAGGACTGCAGAGAGAGGCATTCTCACCTTACTAGTTCTGCCCCCCCAGTAGCTGGCCATTTAACTCTCCAAGCCCCACAGGAAACTCTGCAGTGTTAACAAGGAGGGACATCCAGAGGCTTGGATGGAAAAAAGGGTGATGCCACACTCTCCCATTATGTGTGGACCATTTGCCATACCATCATTAGCATTACTTTCATCTATGCTTTGCACGTGTACAATAGGAGCAGAGGATCTGGCCAGTTAATTCTAATTTCTTTTATCTAATCCAATATTGTTATACCTGGTGTTGAAGCATAGGTAGCACACTTCCAGTATATTTTATGCAAGAGTCTCCTCTTAGGTTTTTTAAACTCAGTCTTATTTTTTATTCTTATATTCATAAAAATCAAAATATCCCCTATAAACCTGCAAGAATTTGACTCGCAGAAAGGTTTTTGGTTTTTAACAAAGGCTCGAGATATTTCACTGCTTGAGGTTAAAAATTATGATTACGGTCTAATAAACAAAGAATTATATTTACCACAAACAAAAACAAGTTATATGGGATAAGACAGCATTTTGCAGTGAATACAAAAAACATAGCCACTTTCCCCCACTTAATTGCATGGTAGTGATACATTGAGGTCAGTGTTCTCCTTGAATTACTCTTAAAAACCAGCACCACTGCACAAGATTGTTGTAAAAATAAAGCATACTGATATGTGCAGTAGATGCATATGTGAACAGTAATATGCTAGTAGATGACATCCCCTAAATAAGATATATAATGATTCTCCAGTGGCAGATTTTGCCAAAAATACACAGGGGGGATTTGATATAATTTTGCAAAACAAGAACTATTTAATGTTATTTGAATATTTTTATAAAGCCATACTAACAAAGATATATTAAAAGAGTTTGCATTTCTTTAATGAAAACAGGCAATGGACAACCTGCATGTAATGAAAATTCACACATGAAAATGGAAATCTATTGCATCTTCAGATGCTTTACAAGCATTCATTAATCCTCCCAACACCCTGGGGAGTCACGGTTGGTACAATAGTGAGCACTATTTACCCCATTTTATATTTCATATTTCCAAAGTGGTCAGTGAAATGTCCAAATTTAAAATTCTAGGTACCCATTCTGCAACGAACACCAGTGTGGGTGCACCCATGGACCTGTGTGGAACTCCATGATGTAAACACCGCTGCACTGGGACATAGAGATCTGCCTGGACAGAACTCCTTAGAAGGTTGTGGGCCCTAGTTCTTAACTCATAACTACAAACCGATTTGATTGTTTCAAGCACCATTCACACCCTGTGACTGAACAAAGAGGGTACAACAGGTATTTTGCAGTTCCTCAGGTAAACTAATACATATGTTTATTAAATAAATACATATTTAGTTGCCCTAGTGCAAATCTCACAAATTTAGAAATACTGATTTGCTGCAAGAACAAATTTAACTATCTGTCATTGTCCATTGGAAGCCTGAGATAATTATTATTGTTACCACCACTGTTGGAATAGTAACAACTGAACACACCGTTTTCCCCCACGGAATATCAAATCACACTTCTTCAGCAACAGAGTTGCAAAGAACAAAGATTTAACTTGTTACTAATAGCAACTGTATATGCCTGTGCCAGACACTATCAGTGCTATGTTCATAGATGCTTAGAGTATATCTACACAGCAAAAAAAGGCTCTGCAACAGCAAGTCTCAGAGCCTGGGCTACAGATTGAGGCTTGCACTACTTTGCTAAAAATAGCCATGTAAATGTTTGTGCTTGGTCTGGAGCTCCAGTTTTTTTACAATCTTTTTAAAATGTGGACATGAGAATTCTATGCAGCATCCCGGTATTGGCATCGCCAATGCCATATACAGAGGTAAAAATCACCTCCCTACTCCTACTCCCGTTTATACATCCAAGTATCTCCTTAGCTCTTTTTGCCACAACATTGCATTGAGAGCTCCCACAGAGTTGTTCACCCACTATAATCCCTAAATCCTTTTCAGAATCACTGCTTTCCAGGATACAGTCCCCTACTCTGAAGGTGTAGTAGTCCTCAGAGGGCTGGGGGTGGGGTGAGGGGCTAGTAGTTAGGATCCACTGAGGAATAGGGTAATGGTAGGGGAGCCCAGGCCCACCCACTCCACCAGGCCCTGATCCAGGGCCCATGGAGAGTGGGGGTGGATCCTTTGAGTTACCCTCCCTCTGCTTCTGGTCCCAGATAAGGAAAAAGAAAAATGGAAAAGGAAACTAAACCATCAGCCCCAACCAGGCTCAGCACACGGTCCTGGTACTTCAAGGAGGTGACTCTAGCCCCTTTTGGCAAGAGCCTGCAGGGTAGGGCTGTACTCCTCCTGAGCCTCCATCCTTCTGAGTTGGGTTGCTCCTTTTTCAACCTTGTCTCGAGTTGGAGCATGCTCTGCAGAGTTGGAGGGGCAGGGCTAGCTGGGCCCAGTACTGTCCTTTAACCCCAGTGTGGGGTTTGTAGCCCCATCACAATAGGTATGGCCTGCATTCCTTGTTCCTAACTTTTTATTTGTCTGTATTAAAATGCATTTTGTTTTAATGGGTCGATTTTACTAAGTGATCCAGTTTTCTCTGTATGACAGGTTAGACAAACATGTCAGGCACAGTCTAGGCATATTTTGTTTTGTCTCAGTGCAGGTGGCTGGACTAGATGACCTCTGGAGGTCCCTTCCATCCCTCCATTTCTAAGATTCTATGACTGCAAAGTTGTGGTCAGCATTGTTTATTAACTTGGCTCAACAAGGTCATGGTCTAACTTGATGAAATTTTGTAAAGAGAAAGAAACACACTCGGCAAGAACATGACCCTGTGGGTTTAATCATATGCTAAAGGGGAAAACTTTGCATCTTGATAAAACATTGGTAGCACATCACTACAGTTTACTTACTTCACAGGCTATTTGAGCACTGATTAAGTATTGTTTGAAAAGCACTGTTTAAATGTTAAGCATTCTCATGATTCAAAATATCATATTTGTATTATTAATATGTATACTCGGCACATAGATGGAGGTGCTACCCATGTGATAAATTGCACAGTCAAGTGATTAATTCCTTTATCATAGACTTTGGGCCACTTGCACTGAAATTTCTGAAAGTCAGGAGAAGCCTAAGCTGACAAATACATGGAATGTATTGTGAGGAAGAAAACATCTGTCTCCTGGTTGGGAAGTGGATATTCATTGCCAAGACCCAGAGAAACAAGATTATCTACACCTTAATTCCCACTAATCTAAGAGTATGTCTATGCTGCAATGAAAGACCCAAGGCATAGCCATGGCTGGCCTGGATCAGCTGACTGGGGCTGATGGGGCTTGGGCTTTGGGGCTAAAAAGTGCAGTGTAGACATTCAGACTTGTGCTGGAGCCTGGATCTGAGACCCTGCAAGCAGGGAGGGTCTCAGAGCCTGGGCTCCAGCCTGAACATCTATACTGCAGCTTTATAGCTCCACAGCCCAAGCCCCGTGAATCCAAGTCAGCTGACCTGGGTTCTGAACCTTAGTGCCATGGGTTTTTTAATCATAGTATGGACATACCCTAAGGATATGTCTACATCACACTGCAGTGCACACTACAGGGGTCTGAATTGCAAAGCAAACTGTTGTACTCTAACTGCCCCATGTGGATGCTGCTGCCACAAACTAAAAAGGACTTCACATTAATGTAGTCTTCTGGTCTATGCCAGGAGTACCCACATGGGTCACTGTGTTCATGCCAGCAGCATCCACTGGGGCAGCACAGCACAGCAGCACATTGTAATTCATATCCCCATAGTGCAAGCTGTGGGACCGGGTAGGCAAGCCCTTACTTTCTCTAGTGTCACAGCTGATGATTGATTGTTGAAGGATGGTGGAGGAGTACCAAAAATCAAATTAGAGCAATCCATTTTGGACTGACAGGTCCTGTGGCTTGACCATCTAGGTACTAGAAAGAGGATACTAAGGGCCTGTTTCTCTTCTCACTGAACTCCATTTATATATATAAAAACTGTATTTCTTATATGTTCTAGCTCTCTCCTCTTAAAATCAAAGGCAAAAATTCCATTGACTCCAATGGGAGCAGAATCAGGCCCCAATTCAAATTGAGTCAATTTGCCAATAGTTTCTTACTCACATTTTAACTTCAAGTTAAACCTCAACTGATTCAGAACTGTCACAAAAATCTACTGAACTACGCTTTCTGTCTAGAAAAAGTTCTACAAACAAGTCATGTCCCAACATACATGAAGACTTTGTCAATTTGAGGAATATAGGAATTGCCATACTGAATCTGACGAGATATCCATCTAGCCAAGGGGCTGCTACCGAGTGCTTCAGCAGAAAGCGCAAGTAGCCCTGCTGCAGATAGTTATGGCAATGTGATGGATTTTGCTCGGGGTGGTTGGTAGGGGAGTGCTGCCTAGTGGTCAGGGTGTAGGCCCATGATGTGCAGGGAGGTTGCTGGCAGGGGAGCTCGGGTCCTCCCACTCCACCAGGCTCTGAGCTAGGGCCCTTTGAGGACTGTCAGTGCTCTCACAGCCAGAGCTGCTAAAGGCCACCTTCCCCGGGCCACTTTCTATCACCCCACACTGTCCCAAAGTCACCATCTGGGTTTGCTCACCAAAAAACATCTTCTGGCATCTGCACGTGTAGCGAGGTCACTCTCTTTTCTCTCTCTGGCGGCAACTGCCTCCTCCTGCAGTATGGCCCGCCCTCCTGGGCCAGCTCAGTCCTAGGGCTTTCCTCCCGCTGGGATAGTCCAAACAAAAATAAAGGGGATTAACCAAGTCCGGAATTTGTATGAGAGGGAGATGAGGATGCATCCCTATCAGGCTGTCTCTGCAGCATGCCCTCCCTTCCCTCAGGGAGGAACCTTTGGGCAGTTGATTAGGGGGAGATTCTGCCTTCTCTCAGCTCTTTTCTTCTGAAGCTGCAGGTCTGCTCTCTTCTCTTCTCTGCCACCAAATGAGCTGCTCCCCTGCCTTTTAACTCCTCCTCCAGTTGGTGCATTTGCTACGAATGTGCCAGGATGGGTTGGCTGGACCCAGAATAGTTCTTTAACCCCTTGCTGTCCAGTATGGGGTTTGAACACCCCATCACAGGCAACTCTTAATATGGAAGTTTATCCATGTCACTAATATTTCTTGTTGCTTGTCTCTGAGCCACCTCTAGTTTTAGCTATATCATGTTTGTGATTGGAAGGTCCAACCTGAAAACAATATTCCAGATAAAGACATAGCATATTAAGATATAATGGCATTCTAGTATTTTCAGTATTATTTTTCCATCATATTCATTATGCTTTGTAACATTTTGTTTTGACTGTTGCTGTCCGACATGGCATTTTTTGTGCTCCCTTTAAAAAAAATGTTACTAAATTTTGTAAGTACACTCCTTGTATTTAACTGATTAATAATAAAGATACATACGTATTACAGAGAAACTGTATATTTTCAACACAAAGTTTGCTGTCTGAGTCATATAAATTTATTTTGTATGTTACATAGCCAGCAACTATGCCTTAGGTTGTCCCCAAGCCTCTGTAAGCCTCGTTTTTGAAGCTTCAATTCTTTAACTCTTTGTCAGATGAACTTAAGACTCTGACAAAGACGTGCAGTTCCCTTTTTTCTGGAATGTAGGCTGCTAAATATATATCCAATTATGTTTGTCTGTAAGTGTCAGCACAAGCGTGTCTGGACATTATTCCTTTCTTATTCCACCTTTTCTTTTCAAATAACCTACCACAGTTCTACTGTCTGGCAGAACTTGTATTATTTGTTCAGGAAACCTAGAAGTGGAATTGATTGAAGATCTTGCCACAGGTTTGGTGTCCTTTGAAAAGTATTTGGGAGGAAAGGACAACTCCTCTTTATGTCAAATACAGATTAAAAGGGAAGTTAACCTATCACTGGTTCAGATCACACCCTTAAGGCCATGCACGAAGGGTAATATCCATGTGTGGATCTTACCTCTCCTGTATGGGTTGGAGGGGTACAAGGAATGGAGTGTAGGTTGCTTCCAGATCACAATTTCCACAAAGGGATCCCCACAGGGTCAAGATCCATCCAGGGTTACGGACTGGATAGGCCACGGTGCAGGGGTGCACATTGTCCCCCTGCAATTCCCACAGAGATTATGTAGAATAACTGCTAATGAATTTATACCATCTCTGTAGAACCCCTTTTATGCTGGAGAACCTGTTTAAAGGCAGCCTTCCAGGGACAGCCATGGTAGGGAAATCCCTGGTTAGTGGGATGCCCGCCAAGCTATCCTGTCAGGGAAGGGAGTGGGGCATGGAAGGCAAGGCATGTGGGAAGCCCCAAAGCCAGAACAGAGCACAGGATCAATATGCAGATGCCTTTATGCACTTGTCAAGCAATTCATGGAATCTGCTGCGTTCATCCTGGACCCATAGCTCATTTGACAGGGGGACAAATCCACCTTGTTGGAATTATTTGGATGGCATTGTGCAAGTAAATCTTCATGCAGCTTCTCTCACACCAACCCCTTTCCGGCCTTTGACCCTAACATCTTCCCCCCACTATCAATTACTGTATCAGTCTCTGCATAAGCTGATAAACAGTAGATTCAGGATACCTAGTTCTATGACTGAGTGATCATCTTGCAGTCTAGCTGGCTTTATAACAAAACTATATAATACTTAACTATCCACAAAAAAATCCACTCAACCCAGATCACAAAGTAGCACAGCTTTGGAGTTTTGTATAACACCTTGTATTTCAACAGTACCTTTCTTCTAAGGCCCTCAAATCATCTTACAAACATTAATTAAGCCTCATTTTACCCTTGTGAAATAAATAAGTATTATTGTATACAATTAATAGATGGGTAAATTGAACCACATCCTTTGATTTTGTGTTTTTCCTGCTCAATGTAAATGACTAACATTACGTTAAGGAAAGGGTTTGCGTATTTTCATATGCTAATAAATGGGAGAGGACAGGAGAGACAGGCTCCCTGCTCTCAGTTCATGTGTCCAGACCCCACATGGCCTGCTGCGGCTCAGAGCTGCAATTGCAGAGAAAGTAATGCTCAGTTCATGCTCAGTGTGAATGGAATCTTTGGGGGGAATTTATCTGCTAAAATCGAAGAAGACTCTGAGCATGTGTGAACTGTGATTTTTCAAAGGCTTTGGACAGATTTTTCATGGGCACAGCAAAAGGTACATCCCTGACAAAAAGATCTCCCCTGGAAAATTCCAAGTCTCTACTCCAACGCATCTCAATGAAAAGATTGCCAGAATTTGTTAACATAAGAAAAACAATGTATTTGTCCCTAGCTTTGTTCTTAGAAGTGGCTGAACCAGTTTGGCTGAAATTTTCCAAATTTTTTTACTCAATTTCAAGAGAATTTTAGAACTAGACATTGAAGATTCCATATAGGTAGCCCGTTTAAACTATTTTATATGATCCAAAGCTTGCTGACATCTCTGAGTCATGTTCAGATTAATGTGATGGTAACACTTTAAATTAAGTGTCCCATGTGAAAGTATTTAATTTAGATTTAATAGATTTTTGGGTGAGTTCTTTTCTTTGAAAGACTCACAGTGTAATGTGCATTATGAAATGTGGTTTCTGAAGCTTACAGCTAGCATTCAATCTTATATAATATGCCTCAACATACCCTGTTTAAAATAGTGCTTTTACTTTGACAGTCAATACAGGAATCTTATACAACACGTTTTGCATGTATGACAGTAAGAGTATTAAGAATTCTTCAAAACCTGCAATTTCTCTTTTCGGTGCTACTGCAACTCCCCCCTTAAGTTTAAATAAATTATAGCCATGACTCACCCTTAAAAGCTTTCCTTTGTCCTTTGAATTATAAAATAAATGTACATCACATGGAAGAATAAAATGGAATAAAATGTTATCACTGCTTATACTGATAGAAAAATGAGCAAAATAAAGGTACTCTTTACTCTGGGTAGGAGCCTGGTTAATTTAAAATATTTTGAAACTGCAATTTTCTTTAACTATTATTTTGGTGATTCCCCATTAATTTTGCCTAGCATTTCTTTATGACTGTGGCTGAATCTCTATCCTTCACTTAAGATTTAGGTTGTAATAACCTATTCAAAATATTTTAGCAGTTTTTCCTCTTGAACAATCTTTTATCTGCCTCCTTTCCTTACTCAATGCGTTTCAATAGTATTCCCAAGAAAATAATGCCATACTAAAGCTATCATGCAAATCTGATATATCGTTATTTTAGTAACCACATAGTAACATTACAGACAAAACCATCAAACATTAGAATGTGGAACTATTATTGTAGTAAATTCAAGTTGTTCATGGAAAGAATGCAGTCAAAGCATTAGGAACTGGTAAAATTGTATAGCTTTATGTAGACTATGAGTATAGATACAGCGCCATCAACTGAAATCAGGGGACAGCCCACAGCAAAAGCTAAACATTTTGTAGGTGTAGTCTCCATTAACTGAACACAAAATGCCACAGAAAACTAACATGGACTTTTATGCCCAAATCCAGCAAAACACTTAAATGCATGCAAAACTTTAACCACCTGATAGCCTCATTGACTTTAAGGGGACTACACCCACAAATACATTGATAATTTTAAATAAGTCTTCACTGGATCAAGGTGGAGATTTTCAAAGGTGAAAATGGCAGTTAGGTCCTTGACTCCTGTTGACTTTCAATAGGAATAGGTGCCTAACTACCATTTGTGCCTCTGAAAAAAAATCTATCCTCCAGGCCTTTGTCAAAGACTATGTGATGTTATAGGTGGGGCTGGTAGCACCCCTTATTATTAAGATTGCCCAACACTTCCCATTATAAATCCTTGTTTCCAGTTGCTTTTAACTTTGGAAGCTTTAACTGTTTCAGGGGAAATTTTATGTGCTGGATGTCTTCCTCAGGTTCAATTGTTCTGAAAAAGTTCAGCCAAAACAATTGAGTAGTTTCTGAAAACAAGACTGGGGAAAAATACATGGTTTTGGCCATGTTAACAAATTCTGGAAACCTTTTCTGTGAAAAGCTCTCCTGCCCCCAAGGCTAAGAATAGGAACTCTAAATCTGTCAGGTTGTGGCCTTTGTGTCGGGCAGGTGTCTTTTGCCATCCCCATGAAAATCTACCCAAATTTGGTCAGGTCATAAGACACTGAATAATTGCAGTTTGCACACGCTTAGTAGAGACTTGCTAGCACTTGCTGAAATCTCTAAATATTCCATCCTCACTGAGCATGCTCAAGCTTCTCACAGCTCCTGTATGTGACTGCACTGTGCATGCGCCATCCACACCGAGTGACTGAGCATGTTCAGTCCGAGGCTATGGGGGCTCAGAAAGATTTTCCCTGTAATGACTGCTCCCCCTGCTCCCAGCTGCTCTAAGCCAGAGGGTGGGGCTGGGCACTGGCCCTGAGGGCACGGAGTGTGCATCTTCTGTGGTTAGGGTGACCAGATGTCCTGATTTTATAGGGACAGTCCCAATTTTGGGGACTTTTTCTTATATAGGCTATTACCCCCCACCCCCTGTCCTGATTTTTCACATTTGCTGTCTGGTCACCCTATCTGTGTTCTCAATGATCCTCCTGCTAGTGCTCAGGCAGCATGGAGAAAGAAGCCATCTTATTCAAATGCAGAGGGGACCAAATGGGGGAGGGAAAGGACAAGGAGTCTGGTGAGACTGGGACTTGAGGAGGGAGAAATTTGGATTGGGAGTTGTGGGGGGTGGTAGACTGGGACTGACTGGGCAAAGAGACTGGGAACTGGGGGGGTGGCAGACAGGTTGGAACTGGTTGGGCAAGGAGACTGGGATTGGGAGCTACAAGGGAGGAGACCAGATGGGGAGCTGGTGAAGGAAATGGCAGGGAGGGACTGGGAGCCAGCTGTAGGGTGGTGGTAGGGAGAGCACTGAGATTGAACAGTGAGCTGGGTTGTGAGGGGAGAACTGGGACTGGCTGGGCAAGAACACAGGGAGAGGCTGGGGGTATGAAGTGAGAGAATGAGGAGCCCAGGGGGTAGAGATTCTATTGGGAGCCAGTGAGGTAGGAAGGAAGAGGAAGAGAGATTGGATAAAGAACCAGGAGGCGGCAACTGTGACTGGCTGAGCAAGGAGACTGGGGGCAAGGGCAAGGACATGGGATGGGACTGTCAGAATTGGGAGTAGCTGTGCAAGTTGACTGGGATTGGGTAGATAAGGAAAATGGCTCTCGGACAAGGAGTCAGGTGCAGAAGAGACAGAACTGGGACAGGGACAGGGACAGGTTAGGGAGGATGGGGCAGAAGGAGAAAGCTTGGAGTACACTGGCAGAAGTGTCTGTGCTCACTAGAGCTCACCGTCCTCAAGAGCCTGGAATAGAACTCAAGATTCCTGAGTCTCACCATTCCTCAGATGCCAGCAAATATCTTTGAAACCCACTGACAAAGTGTCTCTCTCATCCCCTTCTAGTGCTGGTTCACAGAGGATGAAATCCTGCTATTGCTGTTAGTTACTGTTAGCTCAAGTGGCAGAGGCCTGTTAAAGGGACTTAAAGATTCCAAGCCAGCGGACAGACCATGTGGGTGTCAATATGATGGAATTTCTCTTTTTTCAGTTTGCTTTTTAAAAAACTTAGAAAATTACACACACAAAAAGAGAACATGATTAACATACATTATAAAATATCATTAAAAACATTATTAAGCTTGTAAAGTCAAACACTTAACAGTTAGGAAATTCCAAAACTAAGTTTGGTTGTTCAACCATAACTTGGCCCCCCTTATAGATTTATAGATGCCAAGGACCGAAGGGACCACTGTGATTATCTAGTCTGACCTCCTGTATAGCCCAGGCCACAGTACATCCCCCAAATTATTCCTCAAGCATATTTTGTAGAAAAACACTCAATCTTGATTTTAAAATTGTCATTGATGGAGAATCCATCATGACCCGTGGTAGATTGTTCCAATGGTTAATTAATCTCACCATTAAGAATTTATGCCTTGTTTCCAGTCTGAATTTGTCCAGCTTCAACTTCCAGCCGCTGAATCAGACTATCCTTTTTCTGTTAGATTGAAGAGCCCATCATTACATATTTGTTCCCCATGTAGATGGCTTGTCACCCCTTTACCTTCTGTTTGTTAAGCTAAATAGAATTGAAATTGCATTTAGGTCTGTAGCACTGTTAAAAAATGTGTGGAAAGAAACAATGACATGGCTGAATAATTTAAAACTTTTGTTTGAAAATTGAAGCTTATAAATTTAAAATAAACATCCATCCCGTCCAGTAGATGGCAATCTAGAGAATAGCAAGGTTTTGAAAAGAATGTCCACCACTTTTTGGAAACGTAGTAAAGAAGATGAGACTTTAATGCTAATGTTCTAGGACTGTGAAAAAGTGGTTTTTTTTTAAATCTCTCTAGAGGATAAACTTATTTGCAGTTAATATTTTTGTTTCTCCACAGCAGCCTCTACTGCTGAGAATAGTGTAATTTTTTCATAGGAAATGTTATTGCAGTGGTAACATTTTTTTTTCTGAAAATTTTCTTCAGTTACATACAATAATGAGTAAACCATCATAACATATTCTAGTTTTACTGCAATGTTTTTTCCTTCATGACACTTGCAGATGACCTAAGTGATATTATCACAGCAGGAATCTATAATGTTTGAATTGCCAATGTAGCTTTACATTTGAGGAATCAATATGCTAGCTCATCATTTTCTGATAGCTGGGATATCCTTTTTTCTGAGCTTTCCACTTTTTAAGTAGTAATTGGTTGAGGGAATGATCTCCATTACTTAGTGTAGAACTATCTGGTGTTTTTCTGCTTGCTGTACTTCCAAAACTTAAATTTGACCAGCACAGACCAAAATTAATTTGATTTTCTTTAGAGCACTGTATTTTTTCAGAAAACCTCATCAAACTGAAATCCCTTTATGAGCTGTAGTGTACGTACATTCACATGGACGTCCTGAACAATTACAATTCAAATAACTGTTTTAACTTTACTGATATGTTATGAAATATTGAAATGGTCAATTTTCTGTCTTTGTAATTTAACCAACTCTTTACTTTGGCTAGACTGATCAGTTCAGAATTAATGTATGATATTATATTTTTGCAGTATCACAGTATTAGAATTGAAGGGCTCATCTGTTAGAGTACAATAAGCACTCAATAAAATGGAAACATAATAAACAACAATAGCACTTATACATAAATATACACACTTTATATTATAGGGAAATATATATTCACACTACCTCTGTGAAAAAGAGAAATAAGGATCAAGTGTATAGGTTTAACTCTTTTCTACTAACTGCTATGCTAGAAATATTCATACTGTAATGAACCATGAAAAAATTGGTGATTATTGATGGATGGGTTGTTGTGAATCTAATGGACATTGTTTTGTATCAGGATCCAGTAGTATTGTCCCAGTTTCTGTGGGCAAGCTGTTTGGGAAAAGGCCTGAGAAATCATAAAGGGTTTACAACATCCATTTTTGACCTTCCATGTTTAAATTCTAATACTCAAATGTCAATTTACCCTCTTTAGTCTATAAAAATGATCAGTATATTTGTTTATTTTGTTAAGTAGTGTGAGCCAGCAAGTCCACTTTGCCACACTGCTTCTGAAATGTGTATCTGCAGTAACCCATACGGGACAATATGAAACAGTGATTTGTTGTCGCCTCCAGCAACGCAGAGCAGTAGCTGTGGCACCATTACATTAGGGTTATAGCATTTCACTTAGCCATTCGTTGTGTAATTGCTTAAAGAAAGAAGGAATAAATGCAAAAGGACAAGGACAACAGAGCAGAGGCGAGCATAGCCTCTTCCTTCCTTTCCCCTTGTTGTCTGACTCATTCCTCTTCTTTTCCGTATCAGCAAAGGGACACTCAGGTTACTTTTGATGGGGGGAGGGGTTAAGTCTTCAAAATGGGTTACAATGTCTTTAGAAGGATTAAATGTCACTCTGGGCCTGACATATTACTAAACTGATCTCCTGGATAAAGGTCTCCCTGTGACTAATTGACAGGAGTTTCTGCTTTCAGCAGGGCTGATTCAGTGATGATTAGACCAGACAGACAGATTGGGTCATTACCAAGAAGAGGATTTTAAACGGGCAAATGCAATAGTAAGGGAAGAATCTGTGTATTACACTGGCTATAACTGTACAGTTGGTATACAGTGTCTTGCCTGCTGAAAGACAAAGTGATGCATACATATCTGGGTGTGTCTACATCTGGAGCTGGGGAAGTTATTCCCAGCTTGAGAAGACATACCCATTCTAGCTTTGATAGAGTTTACTTGCTAAAAATGGAGTGTAGCTGCAGCAGTGAGAGGAGCTAGCTGCCCCAGGTACTATTCTGTGTGAGACCATAGGCACATACTTGGGGCAGCTAGCCCCTCCCGCTGGTGGCCACTGTGGCTACATTCTGTTTTTAGCCAAGCTAGTGGGAGAATGTCTCCTCCACTTGGGAATAAGACCCCTACCTCCAAGTGTAGACATAATGTCTGTGTGTTTGGCAAGTGTTGGGTCGGGAGGAAGAAGAGTGGTGGTAAGCACCCTGGAAGAAGGCAAGCTAATAGACTAGAGCATAACAACATGTTTTGAGAGTACCTTCACAATTAATATGTCTGTGGATTCCACTAGTGTGTAACTTACTTTCTATAGGAACAATGCAGATAAAAGACCAGATTCCCACTTAGTTGCACCTTAGTCTTCAAGTAATCCCATTTCATGTAACTACTTGAGCAGTAAGCTCCTACTCAAGGTGCATAAGGGTATTAGAATCTGGATCAGCAGAAAGAATCTTTTTTTAATTTTTTGTGTGCTTCACTTTGTTGCATCTTAAAATAAGTACTATGTGTGACAGATTGGGGGTATGACTGTGTCAATCATGAAGCCAGGTTTGTTTCAGGGCTCTGCATTGTATTGTAACTTTCTGTGACCCTCATGTTGTATTGCAACTTCCTGTGTGGATTAGAGCAACCATTTTATAGTTGGGCTTGAGACCTAGTGGAAAGAATAGGTCAGAGGAGATAGAGCCATCAAAAACCATCAACACTGAATGACTGTCCCCTATTGGAACAATGGGTTTGCTAGAGGTAGGGCCATTGACTTTCTTTGACTCTCCACACAGAAGCTGACGGGGGAACTGGAGCCCAGAATTTCCCCCAGCAGAAGCACCAGGGAAAAAAAGAGGACAGATGCTGTTTTCAAGGTGGGTGTTTATCTGAGCTAAGGGGGATGGACCGATGACACATGCAAAAAGACAAGGCTAATGAGGCAGGAAGAGCTGCCTGGCCTAAGGACACCGACCAAACCCAGGATGCACCAGCAAAGTGAGATAAGACGTGGGGACCACCCCACTCCTATCCGTACTTCCTCCCTTTTCAAACCTTGGCTACACCTTTAGGGCAGCTTTAAATCTACTTCACACCACCAGAGTGGCACAAAAGGGACCTAATGGGGCCAATGGTCTGGCCATTTGATTCAGAACTCAAATATCTGTAACTAAAGGAAAATGCAGAGAGAAAATTCACTTCTGTTTCCTCCCAAGATGTTCTGGCATGAAAGCCCTACTTTGAAGGGGTATTCATTGACCTTAGCATCTGACTCATGAAGAATTAGTCTAATTTTTCTGGAAAGACTAGCTCTTTCCAATCACTAACAACAAACAATCGTATTAAACATACAGCAATGTAAATGCCAAATCTTGCAAAGAACATCTTGGATTCCTCCCCATGGCTATGAATGTGGACTAAATAAGAATGCTTTTGCTGGAGATGTGGGAGAGCAGGCAGCATCCTGACTAATATTATTGGATCGTGCCCCAAAGGAAATGACTAACATAATAGAAAAATAATTGGATTATAAACCTCCACTTTATAGCAGATATTCTTACCACTTTTTTCAGCACTACTAGATACAGCTAAATGATGGATTTCATTGCTCTCTCTCAATCTTGGAGGTTTAGAGTGGTACTTTTCCTGTAATTAAGGATTGGTATCTGGAGATGGCTGAGGTGGCTCCTTATGAGCACTTGATATAGAAAATAAATGATAAAATGTCAGATTTTGCATGTTTATAAGTCATCCTGGAATGGAATCATGAGGGGGTCAGAGTGTGAAGCACAGAGGAAAATGGAGTCAGGGCAACATGCCCTCTATTTTCTTCTTTCCTGTGGGCTGGAATGAAAGATTGCCAAGAGTTTGAGTTTAAACCCATGAAACACAGTTTTGCCCACTCCAATTCCCTCTCCCCTGAACCCCCCTCATCCTCCATTCCATGTAACTGTATTCATTCATTACCTCTCTCCTCTCATTCATTACATACCCCATATTTGTAAACTCCTCCTCTTAACCCTCATTCTCATCCTCCTTTTCAGTTTCTGCCTTTCTCCCCTTGCTACATAATCTCCCTCTGTTTGGGTAGGAAAAAGAGAGAGAAAGGGTGGAGACTAGAGAAGAGGAGGCAGGAATTGAGAAAAAGACAAGGGACAGAAGGAAGAATAGTTCTGGAAGCCTCTCCCCTACACCAGCAGCATGATAAATGGAAACGAGAACTCTTGATCCCCTTCCCTCTATCCCCAGACCACCAGCAGCAGAGCTGACTAAGTGAAATGTGGTATCTCCCAACCCGATCAGCAACACCAGAAGTCGCGGGGTAAGGAGGAACTTTGAACCCTTGCCAGCTGTGGTACAAGAAGCTGCTGTGAAAAAGGGACCCCTAGAGCTCTTTACCTTCTTCCTTGATTAATGTCACCCAAGTGACGGTAGGAAGGGGGCCCCCGTGAATCCAATAGCCAGACTCTCCCCTGTGTGACAGAGTCTTATCTGTGTGATGGTGAACTGGGGTTACCTCGTAGGAGGAGTGCTATATTCTGGGCAGTAATTCCGGGGCCATCTCCCATTGTGGTTGCTAAGTGTTTTGCCATTGTCTGTTGTCCTTTACCTGTCTGTCCTGACCCCTGGTTGCATTAACATTTTTCAGAATGTAGCCCTCAGCTGCTGCTGCTGGGCCACAGGGGTTGTTCTGGGACTGTGGACTCAGCAACACAGCCTCATTGGGGAGTGTCACAGTTCAGGGCAACTGCACCTGTAGACCCCTTCTTCAGCTGTTTGTAATTCATTTCCCCCATCTCTCTTTTCACTATACAATTCCCAAGCAGACAGTCTTTTCTCTGTGCTTTTCCCTTCTAGAGTACTTGCTTCTGGCCTTGGTATTAATGGCAATTCACACTGTCAAAGATCCACACATGCTCCCACCATATATATCACACATCAGAGCAGCTGCACCTGTATGCGCCCTCTGTGGTCAACCAAGGGCACCCACTCTAGGCTCCCATCTCCTTAGCTGTCATCTCTGTTGGGCATAGATCTGCATCTCTCCCCATCCTGACTGGGTTTTTTCCAGGCTGCACAGTTCTATGCTGACACTGAGTTCCCCTGAAAGCTAGACTGCCTAAACAGGCCTGTGTCAGTTTGCTTTTTCCTCAGAGGCTATGAACAGCTGTAATTGCCCACAGTTAAAAGTTACCACACGGCTCTTTCTAAGCAAGCACATTTATTCTCGAGGTGAAAGCTTTACAGTGAAAACATTAAAAACAATAGAAAATCTACATGCATGGTAATAAGCTTACCAGAGATCACCTGCAACTCCAACAAGAGCCTTGGTAGGTGAAGAGTCCTTCAGCCCTCTTACAGCGTTCTTCTGTGGTTACCAGTTCGTAACAGCTTTTGCTTAGAACACGAACACACATGAATAAGTCAGTCTCTTCTTTATACAGTTTTGGCCTCTGGTTTTCATGTTTAAGAATAGGTAATCAGCAGACAATGGTTTTCTGTTCAGAGCATAGGTTCAAGAGGTGGGAATTTGCATTCACCTCCCCCCAGGTATTTCCTTAACTTTGTTTGTCCCAAAAGTTCCTTCTTGTCTGGCACATTGATTAAAATAGTTTTTTGAAGCTCATAACACTTCCCAAGGATAATGCTGGCCACATCTCTCTCCTAGAGAAGTTACCTGCAATCCGACAATAATATATAAACTTTGCATTCAATACAATGGACTCCAAAGATACTTAAACTTATTCAGTAAGGTGTTTGAAGGATACTGAAGTAAATTGTCCTGTCACATGGGGAGAAAGGCATTGGGATGGTTGCCTTCGATACCTATGTATGGATCTATACACTTCAACTTCCTCTGTGTGTTTCATGCTCACTATCCTCACCGGATCCTGTCTCATGTGCTGGCTGATAACTCACTGCAAATGGAATAGAGATATATAGGAAATATATCAGATGCAATTAGTGATCCTATAGTACAGTGTCTTGTCTCCTACAATGGCCACTATCTGATGATTCACAAGAAGCTCTGCAGTGGACAATTGTGTAGTAACCTGCCCATAATGGAAGTCTCTTCCTAACCAGTGTGGTTACAGATTGGTTTATATCCTGAAGCATAAGGTCCCCATCTTATTTATTTTAAAATCCTACTGCAAGTGCACTTGATTCCTAGTAGAGAGAGAATGTTCTCTGCAGATGACGTAACTACCTATTGTTGCTCTTTTCTCTATACACCTGCAGAGAGAAAAATGTCCTTGTTATGTGACCATTTCACGGCATCTCTTACTTTTGAAGAAAGACTAGGAGAAAGCCATCTGGGACTGTAGAATAGGAAATCCATGTATTGTAGTTGGTATTTTACCCACCTCTGTGCCCTTATTTTAGCTGCACACACCACATATATTTTTTATGAACACAGAACAAAACAAAAAAATTCCAACCAGACAAGATGCATGTGCACTTGTATGCATCACCTCCTACGTAATTTGATGTGATAAGATTAATTTAAATTCAGCATATATGTTTGAGACAGAGAAAGTACTCTCTCTACATGTAGATTTGAATTTAGGAACTGAAACTAAACTGCTGGTTTGACTATTGTGACTTGTATACAACACATCAGTTTAACTGAGTTTCAATACTTCCAGTAATCAAACTAGCAACATTTTGTCTTAAAACTGGTCTCCTTATAGTGGAGTAACCACATTAATCTTCTAATCTTTCTCAGAGAGCCAAACATTATTAAAATTGCCCTGGTAATACAAACTCAAGGATACATATAGTATTCTTACAAAACAGGGATTGCATACTATATAAAGAAGGAAGAGTACTTTGCAAAAATGCTACAACCACCTATATCATAGGCCACATTCTGCCCTTATTTACTGACTAGTAGGGTTGCATAAGTATAAGTGATGACAGAATATGGCCCTTTATCTCTTTCATTCATTTGGTTTTGTTTCCCTGGCCATGAGAGAGAAACTTTTACAGTATATGTCCTACTGCCATCCATGGCCTAGTGCAGTGTTTCCCAAACTTGGGACGCCGCTTGTGTAGGGAAAGCCCCTGGAGGGCCGGGCCAGTTTGTTTACCTGCCGCGTCTGCAGTTTCGGCCGATCGCAGCTCCCACTGGCCACAGTTCACTGCTCCAGGCCAATGGGAGCTGCTGGAAGTGACGGTCAGTACGTCCCTCAGCCCGCACTGCTTCCAGCAGCTCCCATTGGCCTGCAGCAGCGAACCGTGGCCGGTGGGAGCCCACAAATTGAACCCTCCACCTGACAATGCTTATTTGGCAGCGTGGGGTTTGCTAGAATTCAGTATCTAAAACCATCAGCTAATGGATACGGAGGGGGAAATATACTGCTTGCTTGGGGGTACTTATCTTCACTTAGTGGACCTGATTCACTTCTGCATTACTCCAGATTTATGTAGGTGTAACTTCACTGAAATCAATAGTTAAACTTGTGCAAAACAGAAGTAACACAGTGGCGAATAAGGTCTAATATGTTGTTAAAATGGGTCTATTATACTGCAGCCAAATTATTTTCTGTGCGTTTTCTCCTGTAAATTATGCAGTTCTTCAAAATTAAATCATTTAAAGGCTATTACTAGAGATGTTTTCATGTAATATTCATAAGACTACATATTTCTGAATTCCTAGTCTAAAGGAAAATACATTACCTGCAGCACTTACATTAGTGAAGTCCTGAAGCCTTAAAATTCCACATGACCTGCAGAGTGAATGCCTTTGAATAACAACAAATTCCTGTAAGAGACACTGCTAACTGGAAGGTGTAGTTTGAGGGCTCCAGGCCTACACAAAGCTTTTCTGGTGTAATGGGACGCAATGTGACATTGGGGGAGGGGGAGTCTGTCAAACAAAATTAAAAAACCTTTACACTTTTAAAATTCATTGTTTATTAATACAGTAACTGAAAATATTAACAAAGAATCTCCAAAAATCCTGTTAGGATATAAGAAACAACGATGCTGCACAGTTAGCACAAATAAAGGTTACAACAGCAGACAGGAAAAGAGAATGGGCCTATTGCTCTGTTGTACTGTAGTCCCTTCACATCACTACAGTGGTCCACAGTATTCATAAAGCCAGTGGATATGGCCACTAGGGAATTATTTGGGGTTGAGGTTGAGATTGGCTGGGAGTAAGACTGGACTCCACTCCTTGATCCATTAAATTCTGCTTCGTTCCCAGTGTTTTATCTACATAATAGGTCTAAGTGTGTGTGTGGGGGGGGGGGGGGGGGAGGATAAAAACAACAACAAAAACCAAAACCCACCCAAATGATCGTCCTTCCCCCAGAGACAATAATATTCCCCCATGAACTATATCTTTATCTTGACTCTTCAAAGGGATAAGACTTTTCTGTTAATTATCCACTAGCTACCACAGCAAGAGGGCCATTAGAAATGCATACACAGATTAGATTAGATGATAACTTGGATGTAAAATCCATGTAATACATTCCCAAGATAACTAATGGCTTCCATCAATATATCAATACCTATCATATGTAATTTGCAGAGAACATTCACTCTCTAATATTTCTACCTGCCTTCCCAGCAAGATATTATCTTCAGATTTGTGAAGTAATACTCACCAACAAAAAGTTGAACCTTTAAATCACCTTGCTCAGCTGTTTGTGGGTTCTGCCAATTTTCCCATCCAAAGTATTTTCATGCCTTCAATTTTTTTTCTATCACAATGCATACTCAGAAGCGGGGCTGGATTAAGGCTGCACAGGAAACCTTAATTCTGGCATTTCCTAATTTGAATGTTTGACTTTGCAACATTAATGTTCTTTTACCATAGCTTGTTTTGTGTGTTATATAACAATGGTAACACTTCTATAATGCCTGAAATGGTAGGATTGCAAATTGCTTTGAAAGCAAGTCTTACAATGCCACAGTGGCTCATGTAAGTGTTCCTTACTTTATAGGTCGGTAAACAATATGGAGATGGTAAGTGGCTTGCCCAAATCACACAGCAAGACCATATAATCAGGGACAGATTCCAGAATTTTTGATTCTCAGTCCTTTGCTTTATCCACTAAATCATGCTCTCTGGACCTAGTACATGAATCAGTCACAGACAGCCTGAACAGGGCAATTCATATTCAGACAGCTGGGCAAGGAACACAGAGGCTGAAAGTTAATTTGGGTTTTAATTGAATGTGCTGTTAGAGATGCACCAAAACATATCAAAATGGCTCACTTTTAATTTCCTATGGGGACAACTTGCCAATTTAGCCAATACAGAATTATCATCTCCTATCTTTCTTCTGCTTTTACTTGTTCCTTCTAAGCAACACTGCAGTAGTTGCTGGCTAGAAATGTTAGCTGAGGGACCAGCTTCCCTGTCGCTATTCTCCTCATTTTGTTCTTATTAGGCTGGTAAAAACATGTTAGGCCTAGAGGCATATGCAAGTATTAACAGGGGGGTGGGGGGAGAAGTTTATCTGTCACTCTTGCATACATTCATGATTAGCAGGGTAGTGGTGCAGCTCCTTTTTAAGTTCTCATTCACAGTAATAGAATGGATATGAACAACTTGCTGTTATTGCATTATTAAAATTCTATTAAGGAAATTTATTAATTTGATTTCTGCAAGAGCTTTAAGCTTAGATTTTTTTGTAGAAAAATGAAACATCTCTTTTCTGCTTGTTGGTTGAAAAACCTCTGTGTGCATAGATGACGTGGGTAATTTTTATAACAATAATACTTTGTAGCTTCACTTGGGCCACTGATCTTAGTGGTAGAGTTATTCAGCACTTGAAAACTTTGACTATACAAGTACGTGAATGGCCATTGTATTGTGTATTTGATATGTTCCTACAGACTGCATTGACTTTTGACTCTACATGAGTCTCTAATTTTTTAAAATAAGTTTTTTGACAATTAAATCACTTCTTGTCCTAATCAAAATCTCTCTTCCCTCATTTGGTTTAAGCCATTTGACTAAAGAAGATGTAATAAAATATACTGCTTCAAGTACTTTGCCCTTCCCTTTTCCAATGAAAAGTTATCATTAGTGACAGGTAGCCGTTAGAATTGCAAACAAAACAATAAAGAAACCGGAACATAATTTCAGGCCTGGAACCTTATACAAACATAACCATCAATATTATTCCATCCTCACCATCAAGAAGCACTGTGCAATGGGATCTTATTGTAACAAGACAGAGAAACCATTACTCTTCAGAAATCCAAATGATGCAAATGCAGTAGCAGCAGTCCAGCCACCCAAGCTTTGCAATGCAGTTATCTGTCAGAAGCAGATCCTTTTGAAACTTGGCCCTCCATTCTTACCAACACTTCTCTGGTTTCAAGAATTTCAGAGGAAATGGTGCATTTGATCTTCCACCTGGGCGCTGAACTCTTTGTTCTACTTTTGAAACATGAAAAATTATACAGCTAATTTGTTTTTAAAAGTGCAAGGTGAAAAGGGTGAGTATGCTGTGACTGTACATCACCTTTTCTACTACTTTTAATAAAGAGTTATGAAAAGGTGTACATGGTGGATTCTCTTTCATTAATGTTCAAATCCAAAAGCATACACATATATCTTTAAGCCTCCTTTGTGCTTTCCCAATCCCACTCCTGGGCTATTCTGGGGCTGAAGGGACCAGGGGTGGGAAAAATTTTTGGCCTGAGGGCCACATCTGGTATGGAAATTGTATGGCAGGCCATGAATGCTCACAAAATTGGGGGTTGGGGTGCAGGAGTGGGTGAGGGCTCCGGCTGGAGATGCGGGCTATGGAGTGGGGCCAGAAATGAGTTCAGGGTGTGGGAGGGGGCTCCGAGCTGGGGCAGGGGGTTGGGATGCAGGAGGGGGTGAAGACTCTGGCTGGAGGTGCAGGCTCTGGAGTGGGGCCAGGGATGAGGGGTTTGGGGTGCAAGAGGGGGCTGGGCATGGAGCAGAGAGGTTCTGAGTATGGGAGGGGGCTTCAGGCTGAGGCAGGAGTTCAGAGGGTGGGAGGGGGGATCAGGGCTGGGGCAGAGGGTAGGGGCGTGGGAGGAGGTCAGGGGTGCAGGCTCTGGGTAGTGCTTACCTCAAGCAGCTCCTGGAAGCAGCGGCATGTCCCCACTCTGGCTCCTATGTGGCGGCGCGGCCAGGTGGCTCTGCACACTGCCCCGTCTGCAGGCGCCACCCCTGCAGCTCCCATTGGCTGCGGTTCCCAGCCAATGGGAGCTGGGAGCTAACGCTTGGGGCGGGAGCAGCGTGTGCAGCTGCCTGGCTGCTCCTATGTGTAGGAGCCAGAGCGGGGAACATGCCACTGCTTCCAGGAGCCATGTGGAGCCACAGCATGCGCAGAGCAGGGCAAGCCCCCAACCCTGCTCCATGGCTGGAATGCCGGAGCTTGAGGGCCGGAATAAAAGGTCTGATGGGCCGGATTCAGCCCATGGGCTGTAGTTTGCCCACCCCTGATTTAGGCCTAAGATATGACAACCTCCCTGGGCTGCCCTGAAGACCATGGAGATGCCCCAAATTTCTGTAGCACTGCATGCTGCAAACCCATGCCCAACACACCCTTTATGTCTGTACTTGCAAGGGGGTCCTCAGAAAGCAGCCATATTGCTATCTTCTGCAGTGCCTGAGCCTCGGGGATCTTCACACGGCCAGAGCCAGCACTTTGAAAGCCCATTTACACTGTTCTAGCCCATTTATCTGGTGTAAACGTGCCAGAGTAGGGGGTACCGACCTCACATGTAAGGTTGAGTATGAATTATCAAAACCTAAAACCAAACCCAAACCTCTTCTAAATATAGATATAGCAAAGAACTTTTTTTTTCTTACTTTATCAAAGACAAGACAAAGAGGACATAGTCTACTTAGAAATACAAAGACAAAGTACTTGTAGGCTTAACTTACAGAGGCAGTTCATCAGTACAGGAAACATTCAATATAATTACACTTTGGAATGGATAGGAAATGGGTATTGATACAAGGCTAGATTGTGACTCGGAAGCAAGGTCCAATGAAGGACAAAAGCAACAGATTAAGGTGTCATTAGTGGAAGATAGAGTGAGAAAGGTGGACTGGGAAGAAGAATCTAAAAAAGCAGAAACTAAAAAGGTATGAGCCACATTAGTAAAGGTATCCACAACGATCACTTAAGTAGCTTCTGGAATAAATGTAATATTGAAATCCCTTGAAACAGACCCTTTAATTCTCACTGATGTACCAAAGTGACTCACCAACTGTATTACAAACAACATTTTGTCAGATGAATTTCAGTTTAAGAAGCTGTTCTAGATACTTTGGTCCAAATTCAGCCTAAGTGTAATTCCACTGACTTCAGTAGAGTTATACTGGAAATTAATTTGATAGTTCTTTAAATATCCCAAAGGGTCTATTTGTAAGTGACTCATGTTTTTTATATAAGATTTTTCATGTAATTTACATGGGGAAAAAACCTTTTAAATTGCCTCTACCAAATAAGTTAAATAAAACCGATTTTCATCAACATGATTGCTACACAAAAGAACATTTTAGAACATACTCTAGAGGCCCTTCAGTCCATTTAAAGATGGACAAGAAGGAGAAAGGGGAGGAATTATAATGCACAGAGAGTGTTGTATTGATTTATCAGCATGAAATTCACTAACTATGAGAAGAAATTCATAAGAGATTTAAACCTGTTAAGGTATTGAAATGTGGATGATCACAATGGCCTCTTCTGACCTTAAAGTCTATGTGCTATTAAGGCAATCAACCAACCAAAGTTAACTGCCCTATAATTATACCACAAGCAAAATGAAATAATCTAATATATGATTGTGTCTTTAAAATCAGCTAATCTGGGACTACAAACACTATTAGCCATTATTATAAATGTATGGTTATTACATGGCATCACTACAATGCAGAGCTATGGTTGTCTGAGTACCTTGACTACCTGGACTATTCTCTTCCACACTTGAATATGTTTGAATTTCTTTTAAGTTTAACCTTCACTCTGAATTTCCTATATTTATAACATTTTTTTATTTTTTGATAAAAGTAGAATTATTGCAGGGATGTCGCAATTAAATTACTGATATGTACAAAACTTTATGTTAACACAGTATAATTCTAGGATTAAAAACTAAGGGTCCTGTGTTTTGAGAATGTGTGTGAATTGTAAATTCATTTTAGGTATATAGTTATACTATGTCCAGCTTTTGATAGTTGATATAAAAAGAAATTTTGTCTCAGATGCTTTGTAGGGGTCAAAAGCTGGTCTGGTTGAAGTCAATGGAAGTTTTATCATCGAATTCAATGAGATCAGAATTTGATTGTTAGAATTCATCCCAAAATAACCTAACAAAAAATATAGAACTGCAGGAGTAAGAGCAATAACAATGTAAAAATATGCAGGTATAGTGAGATCATATCAATTTTATCTCATTTCTGAGGCATACATGGAGAGAAATGCATTATAGTGTTGCAGATTATGAATAGTGAATGGAATGCTGCCATGTAATGATTATGTAAATTAAGAATTTTGCACTAGAATTATTAAGCAATTTTCTCTGATGCTAATGTTCAACACTGGGAGGCAAATTTTCCTTTCTGTGTTTTGACTAATCAACATTAACTTTCATACTTTTTTCAGCCTTTTGCTCAAATTGTAATAAAGCTGGTTAGTCACCACAATAGATGAATGCGATCCTAGTTATGAGGCAAGGTAAACAGAATGACATATTGCACAAGACTTGCTGATTCAGATACAGATACAGCAGGGCTCATATTTAATGCAGATTGATTGTGTTCACTGCAAAGACTTTCTACCTTAGAGTTCATTTTTAATGCAACAATATAAAAAAGAATATTGTACCTATTTATGTCTAAGGAATGTTCAAATCAGCTGATCATTTCCCTACTTAGTTTTCTTTATCTAGTAGTAAAACATTATTTCATTTCCTGGGGCCATAATATGTGTCATTCAGTTAAGATATAATTGGAAAGAGCACACATCTTCTGGCTTCCCCCCGGTGCTGAGGCCAAGTCTTATTAGTTAAATTATTAACTCATATTTCCCCTTAAGAAAAATCCCTTTTAGAGCAACACACTGGGGGCGGCAGTTGTGTCCCAAAAGTTGTGAATGCCAAGGGGCATTAAATGCTACCGCTTCAGTCCTTCCTTCTGTTTCTTTAGTATCCCTTCCCCGGCATTGTAGTGGGGAGGAACAGTGCATGTTATCTCTGAACTCTGCTTTCATTTTAAATTTTGAATTAGTTTGCCCAACTACATAGGTTGACGTGTCCACAGAGCTCCAGGATTTTCATGAAAAATTCATTTTCACTCTAGCAATTTGATAAAGCCAAAACTGGCAGCATTACCCATCACCAACAGTGATGTTTTTTGCAGCAACAGCAAATGGAGGATAGTTTGCAAGAAAGGCATTTGTAATCCCTGTGCAACATACTGCTTTATATTTTGGTCTTCAGAACAGTTCTCTGTTGTCTCTGTGTGTCTCCCCCCCGCTCAGTAATTTGAAATAAAGGGACACTTGAATATAAGTGCATTGGTTTAATAAACATTCAATTGAAATAATTAGTGTGTTTTTCCCCCAAAAATCAAGGTACAAGCTGTTCCATGTTAGCGTAAAATGCATAAAGCAACAAAATTAAGCTGAGAGCACAGACTGCAAACCTAAACCATTGGGTATTAAAATATTCTGCTCTCAGAAGTGGGAGTGGCAAGGCTAATTATATATGATCCTAAGTGACAAGAACAGGCAGAACAGAGTGATGAATAAGGAAAAACAATTTTATATTCACTACAGCAAAACTAAGCACAGGCAGAAGGGAGCATTGCCAGTGGATAATACCCTGCTGATCTTTCTGGTACTCAATTGTTATTCTGAGGTGTTGGCCAAATCTCACTGAAGCTGGTGGGCATAACCACTGCCCTTCATTCAACATGAATGTAAGAAACAATCAAGGTTCTTTATGTAACCAGATGGATGAAACAATAGAAGCCACCACCCAAAACACAGGAACATGGCAAGGTTTAAGTAGAAGTTGATCCACATGTCCCAAGAGGTTTCCCTAGAGACTGATATACCAAACACAGGGACTGAGGCATTGACTGGTGGAGGTATGTGTGTGAGAGAGACAAAAAGAGAGCAGAAACACACAGCAGCACTGAGAAAAGGAGCAAAAAAGCCCAGACACATGCAGACAAGCCCTGGTAGAATAACTCTGAGGAAAAAGTTGAGAGTGTGTACTTTGGGGTAAAGTGCTGGCTTAAAAGGGCTTGGAGCTATGAGCAAAGACACTGGTTCCTGCTGTATTCAAGGAAACAGGATTTTGTGCTTTCTTTGTGAACAAAGAAGATTGCATCAAAGAAATATCTATTCCATCATCAATTTATCCTAACGGAAACAGCCTGCTAGCCCTCAAATTTGGCTAGCCACTGGGGTAAAAAAGGGGTAATAATAAGTTGACCAGCAAGCAGGATACCAGCAACAACTTCCTCACCGGGGGCAACTTCACCCGTTTTGCCGACTGGCGATTCATCCACCGTGCCTGGCTCAACTGCATCTCTTCAACGGAGCCGTCCACCATGGGAACCAAGACAAGCATTGCAGGAAGTGCGGCTACTCCAACGAGATCCTGCCCCACATCCTGTGCATCTGCAAGCCCCACTCCAGAGCCTGGCAGCTGCGCCACAACGCCATCCAGAACCACCTGGTGAAAGCCATTCCACCACATCTGGGGGAAGGTTCCGTGAACTGCGCCATCCCTGGTACCGACAGCCAGCTGCAACCTGACATAATTGTCATCTACAAGGCCCAGAAAAAGATCACCCGCGTCGATGTCATGGTCTTCTTTGAGAACAGGACCCCGGCCTTTCGCGAAGCCCGAGCTCATAAACTGGAAAAGTACGCTCCCTTGGCCAACACCCTGAGAGTGAAAGGCTACAAGGTGCAGATGGATGCCCTGATTGTCTTAGCCCTGGGTGCCTGGGACCCCTGCAACGAGCGTGTGCTACACATGGCTCATGCGGTGCCATGGTCTTAGACACCATCCGATAGTCCAGGGACATCTACACCGAACACATCACTGGCCACTGACAGTAGCAGGAGGCATGAGCCGGACCGACATCGTGCATCGATTATGAGAAAGAGACTGAGAGACTTTGTTCATTGTACCATATGAAGTGGAATCATAAACTCACTGAACGTTAAATCTCACCAAAAGAGGGTCAATCCATCCTCATCATTGTATCCATTCATTATTCTCCACACCTGAACATAGACATTATATATATATATGAACAACATACCCTCATATCTCAACGTCTGTACGTTAACCCGTTGACCTTTTATCCCCAATCGGGGATATTGCAGATTATGTATTCCTTACGCCATCCGATCTTAAACTGAACTTCGCACCCCTTGATAATCCTTGATAATCTGTACATTATTCCCTGATAATCAGAAACTTCTACACTAAAACTCTGTACCGTTCACATTTTTTTTAAACATCACCTTAATAAAATTTTTAAACCTGTTCTTAGTGGCCACCTCTGAGAGAAGCTAGCTAACAGCCAAAAATATTTCTGTCTCGTACACCAGATGGTTTTCTGAGAAACTGGACAGTGAAGTGGCCACATGACAGCTTTGAATACTGCTCTGACAAATATTGGCATTGCCAGCACCCACTGGCCTAGCTCTAGACTAAAAAAAATCACTTGAAGGCATTAGTAGCAGTAGTGCCGCAGCTGCTCACAATCTCAAACTCACTGTTAAAGGATTCCCTTCTATAAATGTTTCGTTGAAAGACAAATTAGGTGTTTTTGATACTCCTCCTTACAATTCTGAGCAGGATGAGCAAAGCAGCCATCATCATGCTGATGGCCAATTGAACATGGACAATAAACAGCCATTGTTCAGGTGACATTGTTACAGTCAGTCTATGAAGTGAGAACTACATTTGGTGTATATGTGCACTAAGAGAGTTTTGATACTACCCACTTTCAGTCAAAACACCAGGGAACAGCTCTTTTATTCCAGTACTGCCGGCATAATCCTAGACGTGCAGAAGCAGCACTGAAATAAAACCAAAGGACAAGTTAGCTCAACTTTTCATTTTTTAGAAGTTCAATTCAAGTTTTAACTGAAGATTTGTATATAGAGGCACTTATAATGGACACATGATAGTCTCTATATAGGTGAGAGAACTTTACCTAAACTTGTTCATCCATTACTAGTGACATCATTTGAGGCTTGTAAGAGCGAAGAGCTTTTGGCACCATTCAAGTAACAGGTTGATTTCCCAGCAAGGTCATATTTTCAATAATTATATCATTATAATATATTCAAGTAATGCAAATATATTGTGATGGGCAGAACAGGCTCTATGGGACTACAAAGGGGGCTAGCATGCTCCTGGTGCACCAACATCACAGGCACTGACTTTTGTTTTTGCCAGTGGGTACTCCACCCTCGCTCCACTCTGAGGCCCCACTCCTGCTTGGCCTCTTCCTCTGAGGCCCACTCCACCTCTTCCCACCCTCTCTCTGCCCCCTCCCCCGAGGATCCCCTTGCCTGCCCACTGCTCGCTCCTCTCCGCCCCCTCCCTCGCCTACCTGCTGGGGGGGTCTGGGCATGCCTGAGTCACAGGCCCTTTTTCCAAGATGAATTGTCAACAGCCTTCCATACTTGTAAAGTGAGAAAGCCACATGGTGTTGTTAAAACCTTGTGCTTTTAGAAGTGGATAGAGGAGTTGTGTGACAAAGTAGCTATAACTACTCTGTGACTGGTCCTAATAACAGATTTCTGTTCTTAGGAGGGGGAATTTCCAGACAGGATACAGTCATTCTAAAGTTTGGAAGAACTAGCATGCACATGGGGCCGTCATCAAAACCTAAGCATGGAGACCAGAGCTGTCAGAAACAAAAACGGAAACACAAGGGACCCACTGAAGGTGCCTCTGGCGAGATCGTTGCTAGCTGTCAGTCCCCAGGGAAGGGACACTAGTCTGACCAGACTACTGAACTCATTGCTGAAGGAATTAAAACATATGCCATCAGCTTTGAGGTGCCACCTCTTTTGTGCCTTAGGAATAACAATAAAAAGTTGGTCACTGATGAAAGTTTTCTGCCAAAGTTCTCTTTATATACAGCACCTGAGGTGCCTGAAGAACTGTGGCAAACCAGCTATAAAATTAAAGCATCAGAGTGGTAAGTATAAAGTATTATGTCCATTATGATGATTAGAAAGAAATTGCTATCTTTTTCTCTTTTACTTTCCACTTACGTTATAGGAATTGTCTAGAAGTGGGTGAATATTTCACAACATGTTCTAGGAACATATAGTCCTATTTGAATACTCAAATAGTAATGTATTCTCTTTGGCTATGTTTGTCTTTTTGTGTTTGCTTCCCATGAATAGTCTAATGAACAAGTTTACAGGCAGGAAAGTTTGCCAAAACAGCAAATTTTAAGAAACTATTAGAAAATACCGTATATACTCATTCATAAGCTGAATTTTTTTAGTAAAAAAGGGAAGTACCAGAGAAGGGGGTCGGCTTATGAACGGGTATAGAGAGGAAGAGGTGGAACACATCCCCTCCCCCCAACAGAGGGAGCAAGCAGAGGCAGCACAGCCAGCAGAGACAGAAGGGAAGAGGCGGGGCCAGAGTCTCTCCGTTTCTGGCCACGCTGCTCTCCCCGCAGCCTCCGAAGCAGCTGCAGCTCCGGGGCTGGCAGGCTGCAGATATGCGGCTTGGCCCCGCCCCCCAGAGCAGGCTGTGGCCATGCCACCCGGCCCGCCAGAGCATGCTGCAGCCATGCCACCCGGCCCAGCCCGCTGGAACATGCTGCAGCCACGACGCCTGGTCTGGCCTGCCAGAGTAGGCTGCGGCCGCACTGCCCAGCCTGCTGGAGCAGCTCCAGCCAGGCCAGAGACATCCTCCCTTGGCCCTCCCCAGATAAGGTGGGATGGGATGGGGAGAGTGTGGGAGTCCCGGGCTAGGGGTGGGGTCATGTGGGGGGTAGTCACAGGGGTTACTCCCCTGACTCCCAGCTTCTCCCTCCCAAAAAATTTCCCCACCAGTTGCTCTCCCGGCCCATCAGAGTAAGCAGCTGGCACGCTGGGATACTTTGTTTACTTAGGTTTGCCTCCATGCCTGCAAACTCTCGAGGTAAACAAACCATCTCGGCCCACCAGCAGCTTATCCTGATGGCCTGAGAGCCAAAGTTTGCTGATCCCTGAATTATAGGGTCGGCTTATGAACGGGTTATAAAAAGATTCCATTTTTACTTATCCATCTTTGCGGGGTCGGCTTATAAACAAACCGGCTTATGATCAAGTATATACGGTACTCTGTGAAGACAAGTTTTCAACCAGTAAATTTGAGTATTTCACACCAGAACAGTGATTCTGGCCGAGGTTCAGCAAACCAATTAAGCTATGTCTAACTTTAAGTATATAAATAGTGCCACGGAAGTTAGTGGGTTACTCACATGCTTAAAGTTAGACATGTGCTTAATTGCTCTGCTGAATCAGGACCTCTAATGGAGTTATGGTCATCCAATCTGGGAACAGAAACAAAACAAAATGAACCTATGTGCTCAGTGAAAACTAACCAACACAGATTTAATTTCAAGTATAGAACACTCACATGCTCAGTCATGAAATTATTTGGTGAACAGTATGTCATGAATAAATTTGAGACAACCACAAGCTGTTCATAGATAATGTACGAGTAGAAAAAGATAGTTATTCAGCAAATGTAGGCTATTTCCTACAAGACGCATAGACTTTGAGGTCAGAGGGACCTTCATGATCACCTAGTCTGACCTCCTGCACACTGAAGGCCACAGAACCTCACCCACCCACTCCTGTAATAGACCTTTGACTTCTGGCTGTGTTACTGTCTTCTAGCATGGACCAGGATTATTTGCAGGGGAGGAAGAGGCAAGAGCTGTGTAGGTTTCTCACATGAAGTTTTGTCAAAGGAAAATCAAGGTCTAAATTTTGTATTATGTTGTGGTAAATATCTCCCAGACTGTATTGTTATAGAAACAGAAAGGAGAGGGAACAAATGGAGTTCTACAGAACAGTACTGATCAAAGGAGAAATTTCACCATTTATTCTCTTGACTATCGCCACCTCACCTCATAAGCCCACACTGTGATGACTGGCACATGAACACAATAGCTTCTGCTTTCGTTGCCATGAGAACATTGATTATATTTGTTGTCTATTACATATTGTAGGTTTCTCACTGCACTGCTTTAAATAGTGACAAAAGAAAAGCCACAGGACTGCATATTACTCATTTGTCCCCGAGTTCACAGCAGGAAAGGTGGTTGGCCAATGCAATGAAGCTTATGAGTCTGTAATGAATAGTTGTTCCTTTGAAATAGTTTATGCATCATGTTAAATGTTGTCTAGGAAACAGTGATACCTTGAAAACCCTATAGAGAAGTGAGCTGAACTAGTACCAAAAAAATACTTAATTTCCTGTCTGGGAGTTTATGAGTATGTGTCTCGATATAGGTTTCTGAGTTACCTGCATGTATCATAGCTAGCTGTCTATATCAGGGCTCAAAACAGGCAGGGAGGGGAGAGAGCACAAGTACTTTCCCAAACCCCATCTTTTTGAGACAGATACCAAAATGGGACATATGATACCCTAGGCTTTGTTGGGCTTAGCTCTCCAGGTGTGTGTTCTCTAGGTAGTGTTGGACTATGCTTACCTTCAGTAGAGCTTGGATACCCCTCAGCTTGGCTCCTCCATGGTGGGCTGTAAGTGCCCCCACCCTCAGCTCTGCGAAGCTCAGCTCCTCCTTGAGGAAGTGGGGGCAGGGGAGCTGGGAGGCATTGCTGGCCTCTGGGTGAAGTTCTGGGTTGCTACCTATGCAGCTGCTCCTCATCCTCCTGCTCTGGCTCAGCCACTGTGGCCCCTGATCCTTCTTCCACCCCTCCCCACTTCCATTTCCCATGCTGCTGCCACCTTAAGGTCGTTTTTGTTCCCTTTTGTGGGAGGCAGCCTTTGGGAGGTGGTTTTTGCGTTTCCTTTCTCTGTCCCATTTGTGGTTGCTGTGTTTCCTTCATTGTCGCCCTCTTGCCAGGGGTTGGGGTGAATGAAGTGGTGCTGAAAGAACAGGCATCATGAATGGGGTCTGCTACCCTCGAGGTGTGGCATGCCCATCCCTGCTTGAAATCTGTGGGGGCATCAAGGAGATCTGGCCGGCAGATGACCAGGAGTTCATGGACTCGGTTGAGTCCACAGAGATCACGACTCCCAGCATGCTACAGAATGAGCTGCGCTGTTCCTGTCGGACACCCGTGGCTCCAGGGGAAAGGTGCAGCTTGCTCTCCAGTGCTGGGGGGGACTTCAATCTGGTCCTTCAGGCCATAAGAGCCATGTTAGGGGACAGCAGGGGAACCAAAAAGCAGGATGCTACAGTCTTCCAGAAGGCCTGCAGCTTCAATGATTCCCTGCTCACCTTTGAGGTTGACCACAGGTTGCTGTTCGGCTCTGTGGGGATGGCTGGCACTCCTGGCCATGAGGATCCTTTACCCCACTCCCCAATGAAACACACCAGCTTTGCCTCCCTGAACAACCAGGGCTGTAGAGTGGGTCTCCGTAGGTGCCAGGTGCTCTTCTTCCTTCGGGTGGGGACCAGAGGGTACTCTGTTATTTTCCTGTAAGAGACCCACACAGACCCAGCTGCTGAAGGTGGCTGGAGTGAGGGGAAAGGGTCTATTTCGGCCATCTCACTGTGCTGTCTGGTGGGATGGCCACCCTGCTCTTCCTGGACCTAGAGCCCAGGGTACTAGAGGCAGGGGCAGCAGGTTTGTAGAAATTTTGGTGGTTCCCAAAATGCCCAGAGCCTGCCCCCCAAACTCTGTCCCCCACCTGCCTAAGGCTCTGTGAGGGAGTTTGGGTGGGGGGAGGAGGTCTGGGGTGCAGGCCCTGGGCCGGGGCAGAGGATTGGGGTGTAGGACAGTTGAGAGGCTGGGCTCTGGGATGGAGTCTGGGATGCAGGCTCTGGGATGGAGTTTGGGTGCAGGCTGTGGGCTGGGGCAGGGGTGCAGGCTCTGGGAGGAAGTTTGGGGATAGGAGGGGGTGCAGGCTCTGGAACGGAGTTTGGGTGCAGGAGGGGGTTTGGGTGCAGGCTCTGGGAGGGAGTTTGGGTGCAGGAGGGGGTGTGGTACAGGCTTGGGGCTGGAGTTTAGGTGCAGGCTCTGGACTAGGGGTGCCAGCTCTGGCAGGGAGTTTGGGGGCAGGAGGGGGTGCAGAGGGAGGGGGTGCAGGCACTGGGCTGGGGGTGCAGGCTCTGGGAGGGAGTTTGGGGGCCAGAGGGGTGTGGGAAAGGGGTGGGGGTGCAGGCTCTGAGGGGAGGGGACTGGGGGGGGAGGGGACTGCCATCACATGTGGCTTCCTTCCTCCTCTGCTGCAGCCTGCTGCCCCTCATCCTAGCCTCATTGGAGGTGGGGGATGGGGCTGCCCCTTGCCCAGTGTGGGGCAGGAGTGGTGGCTGCTGGGTGGGGGGAGGAGGTGGATCACAGGGTCAAACACTCACCGAAGCCCCGGCAGCTGAGGTGAGTGAGGTCCACTCCAGATGTCTACCGCCGGAAGCCCCCTTGGCATCTCCTCCTGGTGAGTGCTGGGGGAGGGGAGGGCTGCTAAGCACGTGTGAGCTGCGGACGCTGCTCTTGTTCAGGCAGGGGCGCTCAGAGGGTGGGGGGGAGAGACGCTCCAGAGCCCGGGGGAGGCAGGCGGGGGCTGGGGGCAACTCCAGGCAGGGCCAGGGGAGAGACCCAGCTCCAAACATTGGTGGAGCAGAGCCCCTGGCCCTGAATATTCCTGGAGCCCGGGCACCACGGGCCCATATAACTCACCGCCCCTGACTAGAGGGGTCACCGAGGTTGTGCTAACTCCCCTGCTGCACCTCCCGTCCTGCATGGAGGGTCTGATTCTCAACCTCAACCAGGTCCAGAGTGGGTGTGTTTCTTCTGGCAGGCATCTGCCTCCGGATTCTGGATTCTCTGGACTCTGGATTCTCACAAGTACCTGGTCTTGGGCAGGGACTTCATTATCACACCAGATGCGTGGGACCCTCTCAGAGCCAAGGGGGATATTAGTTGTTGGCTCCTTCACAGAGATGTGAGCATGGGCATGTATCTAATGTGGTTCATGACCTCCCCCCACACCTGCCTTTCTGCATCAACACGGAGACCTTGGGGCACATTTATGGAAGGTGTGCTAGACTGCAGCCCCTTTTTCCGTCTCTTCCAGAATCTCCTCCTGAAGACCCAACTGCACTTTCCCCCACACCTCCTGTTCCACACATTCCCCGTCCATGGCCTCACAAAGTCGTAAGACCACCTCATCAACCTCCTTCTGGCACTGGCCAATGTGGCCAGCCATGCAGGTTGATGAGGAGGAAGCTGGATGGGGTGGCATTGGTGATTGTGGGGCCTACTTCCAATCCCTCCTTAAGTTATGTCTCCAGGCAGAGTTCCTCTAGGTGGTGTCCACTGCCTCCCTGGATGCCTTCAAAGAACAGTGGGCGCAGTCTGGGGTACTCCGCTTGGTATCCTCTGGCTCCCATGACCTTTATTCCAACCCCTGTTTTTTTCATTTGTTGTCCCCTTGGGGTTTGTTGGGGTCTGTAGCTCCTTATGCTGGGGTGGGGGCTGTCTTTAGCAATGGGTAGGCTCACACCCACCCACCCTCAGTGCCTCAATAGGTGCTCCTCCTCCTCTGCTGCCACCAACACCACCTTCTCCCAGGCAGAAAGAATTAGCAGTTAATGGCAGCAATGAATAGCAACCTCTACTGGGGTTGCAGCTAGTGGTAACAGAAGGACCTGGCATTGGTAACAGATACTTCTACATAGGCACTGCAGGCAACAGCAGGGGACTCTGCAGATTGTCAATAAGTGACGACCCTTCCCCCTCCCCCTCTCCCTCCGCCCCCCCGGACTTACAACTAGGTCTTTAAGCTCAACTGTGTGTTTGTAGTCAGTCACCAGGCATTCTGGTGAGCCAAAGGCACCAACAAGATTATAGGATGGCTCCGGAGTGACAGCCAGGCAGTGGGGCAGGATTGGGAACAAAATAGAAAAGGCAGCAACCCCCCCACCCCAAAAAACCAAGCTCACTGAGCAGACTTGAGTTGTCCCAGTGCAAGCTGTGACCTAGGTATGTGTAATGCATACATCACTGCAACACTTGTAGTAGCCTAGCATGAGATGGACTGGACATTGTAATAACTGTTCCACTGTGTCATAAACTGGACTACAGTCAAATCAAAATCCCTTACCCTCCCCCTCTGTTTGGCTCCCCCACTCTTTCCCATCTTTTTCTTAATCTCATCAGCACCCTCCCCTCGCTCCTTGTCCTGCTCAGCTCTGGTTCTATGTCCAGTCTTTATTCCCATCCCACAGAGCTCTTCATCACAGTTCTCCCTGCTGCCCTATAGACTGCGCTCCCTTGACCCCCCTGTTGGGGGTCTCTTCCTCGCCCCCACGTAAACTATTTATGCCAGTTCCGGTCTCTTTACCCTCTTGCTAAATGTTTAGTCCCTACTCCAAGTCATAGAGACATTAGAGCTTCACAATACCAAATGTAAGAATTTTTTAACATTGGCAAAACAATGGATTTTCCCCAACCTCATTCTGACAAACAGTTGAACCATTTTAAGCTTAAAAAAAAAAGTCAGCCAGAAGCAGACACCTGGCACAGAAGACATTAGCTCACACACTAAAGTCTGGCAAAGTTCTAAGCAACTGAAACTAAGTTTTACATGGGAAGTGTCATGCAACTTCAACTACAGGCATCTCTACCTGCTATGCCTATAATCGTGATGGTTATCCATATACACAAGGTTTTGCATTTTGTTTCAACCTCCTCACCAACTTCCTCCTTCCGCCTGAATGACAGCTTGTCTGTGAGAATGTGAGATGATGCTGTGTAAACTCTCTCATTCTCTCTAGGACAGATAAATCTTAACATACCTCTCCCTACCCAGTGAGTAAACAAGTTGCCAAAACATCTGCCCAAGCAGCTGGTTCCAAGTAATTGGAATTTAAGACCCAAAGGGAGTGCAGAGGACTTGAAAACATGCCTGCTATATTGCAGCAACCACAGGAGAAGAAATGAATATGAGGTGCTCACCTTCACTCATTTTAGCTGAGTTATACACGGTCCATATGAAATCATTTTTCAAGAATGATGATAATCCAGGTATAAACATGTTTTTACAATTCATCCTGCTACTGTACTTGTTGGGAAAAAAGGTAGAACATATTTCAAATGTACTGGAAATGCAGCTGTAAGCTCACTGATAGGAAATAGAAATTCTATGCTATCCTCAATATTCAGAATCATTGAGATGTCAGGAAGGGAATAATACTGACAATACTGCATGATTCATATCTAGAAAATAGAACACTTTGCCTTATTCAAAATGATATCAATGGAGGCAGCCGAAAACATATGCATAATTCCTGAAGATGCTGGAAGGATTTTCCCATAAACCAAGTGCTAGAAGACATCATTTTCCTCTGCCTCCTACAGAACTCTCCAGGATCCAGTCATCTCTATCTTATGACACAAACTGAGACAAGGAGTACCTGAAATCTCATCACAGCGACATTGGTGTAAGAGACAGAGCTATGAGGAAATGCATGAGAACTAGTAAAATGTAAGGGCTTGTCTACATGGTAGGGTGTGATTTTTAAAGTGAACTAAAGTGGTGTGCATTAATTGGTCCATGTAGATAGACCCTGCTGGTGTGCTTTATTGTAATACTGTTTGAAGCAGTACTAAATTAAAGAGCACTAAGAGATCTTTAGTGCACCAGCATCTACATGGACCAGTTAATGCACAACATGTTAGTGTGCTTAGAAATCATACCCCCATAGAGCACATTATTCTACTGTGCAGGGCCACCCGGGGGGGGGCAAGTGGGGCAATTTGCCCCAGGCCCTGGGCCCTGCAGGGGCCCCACGAGCCCTGGCCCGGTGGCGGTCCGGGTCTTCGGCGGCATTTCGGCGGTGGGGGACCCTTCAGTCGCTCCGGGTCTTCGGCAGCATTTCGGCGGTGGGTCTTTCAGAGCTGCCGAAGACCCGGAGCGACTGAAGGGCCCCCTGCCGCCGAAATGCTTCCGAAGACCCGGACCGCCGCCGGGTGAGTACAAGCGCCGCAGCTCCCCCGCTTTGCCCCAGGCCCCCTGAATCCTCTGTGCGGCCCTGCTACTGTGTAGACAAGCCCTAAGTCCTTGTCATCACCTTCCTGCTATGAACTTGACTGTGTTTTCCTCATTGTAACCTACAACAAATACTATCCACAAAAACGGTAGGGCTGGAAAAGGTGCTGAAGCACTGAAAGAATGCTCAGCTGGCACTTTGAGTGATAAACAAAGTGTTTTGTTAATCAATAGTGTACAAGATAATTGAAGTTATTATTAAAGCTGGCTGTTATCTTTTGGCCAACATTATCACAGTAAGATTATACAATCATGCACTCACAAACAGCTTCTGCTTCTTGGTGATGTTTAACTGCTCTAATGATAACTAAAACAGACACCATAAATCATTTGCTGGGAACCTAGGTTCAAATCCTGCTTTCACTGAAAGCAATGGCAGTTCCTAGTCCTTGGATGTCAATGCTAGAGATTTATGTTAGTAATAAGTGCAGCAGACAGCTTTCTAGGAACCAGGAGCTTAAATGATTCATCTTCTCTAAATCAGTAATTGTATGCATCCCCAAAAATATACCGGGGCAAGAAAAATGTTCGGGGGGCGGGGGGGGGGGAGAGGCAGGGGAGGAGGACCCATAGCCATGAAACAAAGTTTTACTTTGATAATTTTAACCCTTATACGTGGAAGTAAGTGAAACACATTTCCACTATACCCCCACACAGAGGGTACTGTTACTGTAAATGACGATGATAGTATGTGGTATCTATTTAGGTATTTATCTATCCTAAAAGAATGTAATGGGCCTCCAACAAATTATGAAAGTCATTTTGATCCAATATCTAGTTTAAGTGTCCATAGTCGGCAGGCAGATGTCTGCGCTAGCCCAAACATAGCCCAATTTTTGGAATGGGTTGTGTGCATGAGTGTGAGTGTTAATGCTTACTTCGCAAAAGCACACAACATTGGCCTAACTCTAGTCCCATTGAAGTCAGTGGCAAGACTCCCCTTGACATCAACAGGAACATAGTTATGCCAACAATGAGCATTTAACTGAGCCTCCTTGAGCACTTTAATCTGTAGTCAGCCTCACTTCCTAGTCTTCATGCAGTAGCATAATCCTGCAGTGTCTGGGGTTCTGGAGAAAGTATAAATACCAAGAGTGAAATTCTGCGCTGCACTCCAGGAAGCACAGCACTGAAAGCACAATCCAGGGGGAAGGATGCCAAAGGTGGCTTTAAATCAACCTTTGCACCCTCTGGATTCTGAGTTGCTGCAGGGGACACAGTGGCCCCCAGTGAAACTTGAACAGGCTTGAAGGCTAGTTTAATTTATGGCAGCCTCCCTGATGTTGTCTGTCGCTTGCAGTACATGCCAGAAGAGCCATAGCAGGTGTGCTATGACCTGATACCTCCGACTCCTGGCTTGTCCTCTATTCCAGATCTTGCATTTGAGTGGTCTAACAATACCTGCACTAAGGGAATTCTCCCTGCTCCTAGCATGGTGTTTACCCCTATACAATGCCATCATATCTAGTTCTTAAATAGCACTTTTCATCAATACCTGTCAAAGCATTTTTCAAAGTAGGTCAGACATTATCCCCATTTTGCAGATGGGGAAAGTGAGGCATAGAGAGGTGAAGTGACTTGCCCAAGATTCCCAGGCTGGCCAGCGGCATAGCTGGGAATAAAACCCAGGTCTCCTGAATCCCATTCCATTGCTCTAGCCACTAGGCAATACTGCATCCTTTATAAGTATGTACACACCTTATAGGACCTGGGGCAGGGGAGGCAGCAGAACCTCTTGCAAACTATTTTCATTTAAATTTTCAAAAAGAAAAAATTTATTAGCTTTGATAAAGCCTATGTTTTAAGTTTACACTTTAAGCTTGCACTACTTGACAGTGTCCCTTTAAATATACATGGCTTTGCTAAAAGTGCCGAATAATGCCAATTTAATCAGCCACAGGAGCCAATATGCACAGCTAACTTCCTGATATATCGCCATAAACAGTTCAGAGCTAAGGCCATAGCACAAACAACAACAATGAAGCTCAGCACGGCAGGAAATAATAAATGATGTATGTCTGAAATGAAAGAATTGCTGCTTACCCAGGGAACATATCAACCATGCTCTGCAAGCATGGCTCTACCAAGTTGTTTGCAGTAATGTTTAGCTCTGATGTAACCTAAAAAGCCCCCTGAAGATTTGAAGACTGATAATAAATGGTAACAAAGCGCTCTTCACCCTTTATTTTTCCTTTCCATCGCTTGCCTTTCTGTCAGACTTCACTGGGGATGTGGATTTTTTGCATTAGATGGCGCACAGGGTAGAACTGACTCCTTCCAGTGCACACCTAGGTCCCCCTTCACAAAACAGTGTCTCTAAATAAAATGTTTAATTATCGAGACCCTGTTCTTCTAGTTTATTAGTTCATCAGCTTGGAAAATTGGTGTTATCGATTGGTCTCTTCTGCATAATGACATGAGAGATGATCGCTAAACTCAGCCTTGGCATAAGTGGGTGTGACTTGATTGACATCAGTGGAGTAGTTCCCATGTACACCAGACTGGCCTGGACCCTAAAATTCAATGGCAGACTAAAGTGATTGTGGAACATTTTGCAACTGCTTAAGTAATTACCAAGGTCGGTTACTTCCATATCCTCCTATTCTGAAGCCCAGACCCCAAAAGAAGACAAAACAAAAACCTAGTCTGTCAGTTCCCAGGTAAAAATAACTTAATTCCCCCAGCATACCATCCACCTCACATAGAGAATACTTTTAATGACATGGGCTCTTACCTAAAAAGCTTTTAAGATTGAAGGAAAATACATTGGTGTCCTTACTGCACTTTCCCTTTTGAACTCTATCCTCTCAGATAGATGCTAGTGTAAACTTGTCAGAAAAAAAAAATCACACACGATTTCAAAGGGAAGAAATAGGTAGATACTGGATTTGTCAATCATTTCTTCCATTCAGAGAAAACTACAATCTGCATAAAATGAGTTACAAACCATGCTAACATCATCCAACTCCCTTGTTGCTGAGCTAGAGCTAACCTCAGGGTAAAATAGCTCCCAATAATAAGGAACGAGGAAAGAAATAATATCTTAGGTAGTGTTAACTTCCACAGAGTTTAATCCTCAGATGTCCAAATGAAAAATTTCAGATATCCAACATAGAACCTGCTCTCATTTCAACATTGTTGATCCCACAAGAGAATTAAGCACCAAATATCCATGAAAAACTGTATCAGAGCTACAGAGTGAGACTGAGACCATGTGGCAGTGTACATACACCCTGTCCCTCTTTGGGGTGGATCGGGGCTGTGGTGACACCGTGGTTACAGTCCACCAGACTGTCCTGGGACTCCGGACAGCACAACTCAATGGATAGAGTCAAAGCAACTGTCCTTGGGTTCTGAACTGCGTGGCCTAATGGACCAAGACAATATGGCCATCCATGAGTGCAGGGCTATGTGGCCTAGTGGTGTCAATATAGAGGCCCTTGATTGCTGGACTGTTCTACCTACTGGCCAGAGTCAATAGGGTGGCACTCGAGTGCAGGGCTGCGTGGCCTAGTGGCCAGAGTCAATAGGGCAGCCTTCAAGTGCAGGGCTACATGGCTTAGTGGACAGAGTCAATATAGCGGCCCTCAAGTGTGGGGCTGCGTGGCCTAGTGGCCAGATTCGGGGGCTGCCACAAAAGTGGGGGTAGTGGCTGGGGTAGGGGGACCCGGGTCCACCTGACTCCACCCGGGTCCCAGCCCAGGGCCCTAACAGTGGCAGAGTGGTCTACTACTGGGTCAGCGGGGAATCCAGTTGTAACATGCTGACCTTACGTGGGTGGGAGATACCACTCTCTCCACCTCCCTGGGCTACTTTCTACCATGCTTCCTGCAGCTGTAGTCCATGTGACATCGGAGTCTCCGGGATCCTCAGCGTAGATAGCTCCCTGGGACTCTGACTCCAGCCATTCAGCTGTAGGTGACAGGTCTCTGGTCTGGGTCTCAGGGTCTCTGGCTCCTGCATGCAAAGGGTGTAATGGCTCCTGGGCTGGAGCCTCCACCAAGCGTCTTTCCTTCTTGGTGGTCAGCCCTGACTGAGCTGGGCTGCTCTCCTTTATACTAGCACAGCACAGTCTAAGGGGCGGGACTTCCTCTGCCCATAGTCTGGGGTTAACCATTTCCTGCCTAGTGTGGGGTATGCATAACCTGCCACAGACACCTATACATACACTATGTGGAGAAGATTCATAGAATGCTAATGTTATGAAATGCACCTTAACGATGCAAAATCAACCATAGAGAAGTAGGGTTTTTCTGCACCAATTTATACTCCTTTTTCAGAAATTAGAGAGGTTTGAAGTACCTCCTAGCCATTCCAGCAATTCATCTACCCGTGGCATTGAGTAGGCATCAAAGCGGGAGATGGCATTGACCCCCCTAAAGTCTACACAGAACCTCACCATCCCATTGGGTTTTGGAACCAGGACTATGGGGCTTCTCCATTTGCTCCGGGACTCTTTCACTACCCCTAAGGCTAGCATTGCCTCAAGTTCTTTCTGGACCACCTCCCACATCTTCTTGGGGAGTGGGTGATGCTGGCTGTGAACCTTCTGTCCAGGAAAGTTGTCTATATGGTGGCTGGTAATACCTGTCCATCCTGGACGGGAGGACAAAACAGAGGGGAAGTCCTGGACCAGCCATTGTAGTCTCACTTGTTGCTCGGGGCTTAAGTCCTGCCGCATCATGATTGGTGTCCAGTCAGGGGATCCACTGGTTACTGGTCCCAATTTGGATTCTGGGGGTTGATCAGTAGGCCTTCCAGGCCTTCAAAAGGTTTATATGGTATAGCCGCAGGTCCTTTCATCGCCCGGGGAGTCTGACCTAATAATCCACCAGTCCCACGCATCGAACAATCTCAAACTGTCCCTGATATTTAGTGAGTAGATTTGATTCTGATGATGGCAACAGGAGCAAGACCCTATCCCCAGCCTCAAAGGTCCGCGGCATGGCCCCCTGGTTGTACTGGAATTCCTGGGTCTGCTCGGCCTGGAGTAAGTTTTCCCAGGTGAACTCCCCAAGCTTCCAGAGATGTTCCCACAGTTACAGAATGTATGGGACTGACTCCATGACCCTCAACTCTTGATCTTCCCAGGTCTCTTGAAGCAGGTCCAGGATCCCCCTTGGCTGCTCCAATAAAGGAGCTCAAATGGAGAGAATCCTGTTGAGGCTTGGGGGACCTCACGCACTGTGAACAGCAGCGAGGGGGAGCAGCTTGTCTCAATGTCATGGGTCATCGTCCACAAACTTCCTAAGCATGGCCTTCATGGTTCCATTAAATTGTTCCACTAGGCCATCAGTCTGTGGCTGGTATACTGATGTCTTGAAGGCATGGATGTTTAATAGACGACACAACTCAGCAATCAATTTGGAAGAGACATTTGTCCCCTGGTCTGTCAATATTTCTCTGGGTATCTCGATCCTGGCAAAAATTTTAAGAAGCTCTGCAGTTATGATGGGGCTGTGGTGGTCTGTAGCGGGGCGGCCTCTTGGTAGCGGGTTGTGTAATCATTTGGGATTGGGAGTAACCTCATGTGGTGTGATTTTTTGTTTTAATAACCTTTTATCACAAAGTTCAGTTTGTCTGGGTGGCAAGATAGACTGGAGAGCCTAAGGGAACTGTCTGTGACTCCATGGTAAGACTAAGTGATCCAGGAGTTCACATTTGTTACTGGCTTGGTGAAATCTAATTATAGACTATACCACCAGTTTGGGGTGTCTGCCCTGTTTCTGACAGTCTGATCTAAGATTGGCCCTCATAATTGTGAGCCACTCCAGACAGTGTGACAATTGGCGTAGTCGGCAGGATTCACATGCCACGGGTCAATTGGGCTTAAAGATCAGAACGCAATGCTGTTAAAAATTTAATTTTATATTGAGAATTTTAAGGGTTAAAAATTAGTCACAATGGGTGAATCACACTCATATGTGGGTCTTGACTCAAAATAACTTAAAAAAACTATATAAAGAAAGGGGGATATCCGTTAAGAAGGAAACTTCAGATCAGGAACTGAGAGCTGTGCTCATGGACTATGACCAAAAAGCAGGGTCTGGGCACTGCTATGCCCCAGATACTGCAGATGCAGAAATAAGGATGCTGGAATTCTGAATAATGAAGAAAGAAATTGCTGAGATGAAAGGAAGCTGAGGAGAGAGACAGAGTAGTCCACTAGAGATGCATGCAGCAGCTAGCAGCTGAGAAAGAAGCTCATGCGCTGCAGCTGGAAATTCACATAGACCTGCAACATCATCTCTATTTTTATTACCAGAATATTTCAATGGAGAAGATTTTGAAAAGCTATATAAATGTGTAGCCTGATCTACCTGACTAAGGGCAATATGAGTTTTGCCATTGCCTTCAATGGGAGAAGGAGTAAATGTTGTGTGCTGAGGTTAATGCTGAGCCAGTCACGTATTTTAGGGCCCATTGGGAACATTTCTATTAACTCCAAGTTGGAGTTGGCTTATCAAATTATAGTTAGTCTTGGAATGATTAGATTTTATCAGTAAATGTTGACAGAGGTCAATTTCACTGTACACACACAAACCAATGAAAAAATATTTCCATTCATAACAATCGAAATATACAGACAAAGAAAGAAAATTCTGCTTGAGAATTTCAAGTTTGATTTAATGCCAAAATTTTGACATATGTTGACAATTTGTGTTTTAATGGTTATAAAGCTTTTAACTTTTTGAATCTCAACTTGTTATTAAATAATTATTGTCTGTTCCCACCTTCCAATTTCCTGCAACTGTGAAAATTTAAATAGAAAAAAATGCTTACAATCAATATTATCCATCAAAATTATAAAAAAAATAAACACCTAGTTAAAATAAACACTGCCACACCTACTTATACAGTATTTCACATTGAAAGAACTCTTTCCAGTATAAAATCCTTTTCAAATGATTCAGGAGAGTTAACAGAACAGTTAATCCTGTAAACTTTATGTGCAACAAATTACTGACTTGCGTCTAAAAACCAGCATTTGATACCAGCCTTGACAGAACTTTTTAGGAAGTTTTCTGGAGATAAGATCTTCTGCAGTAGAAACAGTATACCTGTCTAAATTGCCAGGGATCTTTGAAATGAAATATTGATTCACTTAGTCATACAATACCAGGGCAGGTCAAGAGATTGCTAGAACTCTTTGTAACTTGTAATAATAAATTATTGATCTTGCTCAATATTTCAGAAATATTTACGAGATGGTTGAGGTTGATTTATATTTACATCCCAGTAACATTTGTTACCAACTATTTCAGGCTCTTTAATAAAAATTCCAAATTAAAAAAAGTGTACTAATTTTTTCCAAGCTACAAGAAAATCAAATCATAACTGTTTGCAGGTTTGTCTATGTATATGCTTTACTTTAATCAGGTAAATAGTCCCACTGACTTCAGTAGAACTAAATACAAAATTTCCTTGGGATCTGCTAGCCTGGGCCCCAGTGATTGTGTAGAGTCCTGCTGGGCATAGGGATCCACACTAGTGGATTCACAGTGCATGGTAGCAGAGTGTGTTGGATTGTGTTTCTGCCACCAAACAGTGTGTAGGACATTTGATCAAACTAAGACTATCACCAAGATATCAAACTACTAAGACACCATGTGAATTAAAATAATTTTCACGATATGTGCATTAGGTAAAAAATGGGTCAAATATTCATTCTGTTTACTCCTCTTGAAGATGTCCATAATCAGTGCAACATTAATAATACCCTGGTGCAGATATACTTCTGATCTCTTAACATTGTTTGTCCACATATATATATACTTTATTGAAGACTTGCTCCAAGTGAAAAACTTCTTTCTGGCTATGTATATTTCCTTATTTTGGTCAGTCTTTTGTTTTCTGAACTTGTTAACTGTAATATGAAACAGTTGCAGGGGGCAAGAAGAGGGTCAGAAAAGGCTCATTGGTCTTCTTGTCTTTCTGTTTTCTTATGTACTTTCAAGTCTATAAAGAAATTAATCATCATATGGAACTCTGTTGCCAAGGCCCAGTGGGAATATCATTTTGATAGATTTAAAATCATATACAGGTAATCTGCATTGACTGTGCCATAATTTCTTCAAACTACCTTTTAATATCTACTATTTTTCATTAAATATATACCGCAAACAAGCCATCTCTGTCCTATAAAAAATCCAAAATGAAAACAATTGTTGCCAAAACACAAACCACATCTTTCCAAGTAATATCAGAGATGTCTTTCATATTGTCTCAGATACCTAAATATTTATACTATACTCATCTCCATAGTATCTCTTATCTATCTCAAGATGGCAGATTAATCAGTGGATTATAATATTTCTGAACAAAGAACAAAAATAGACACAGTTTGTTCCAGTAGTGTATATTCAGTTACAGTGTGAGTTTTAGTTTCTATTGAACATATGAATTGGTTTTGCAAATATTGTTCAAAATATTTGTGTTACAATGTTCAGATGCGATATTACAAATTTGATTAAAGCAACTCTTTATGTGCTGCAGTGGCATTCTTTATGTTTTCTTCTGACAATGAAAAACTGAAGTTCGGGCTTTCCCCCCCTAAACTATGTAAAGCGGAGCTGTTATTTTAATGATTCCCACTAAAATTGTCATTTATACAAATTTACAGGGTTTATAAAAGAGCCTAAAGTCTTAAAATAAAATCCAAGTGTTTTAAAATTGCATTCTTGTAAGAGAATTGGCATTTAGTTAACATAAGAAATAATAAAACATTCAGCTGATGAAGGCATTTCCAGGAATTGAAGATAATTAAGGTACAAGAAGAAACTCTTAGAAATCAGATAGCTTTGAATACCAGTTTTAAGTAAGTTGATAGAATGTAGTTTTGGTTTGAATTAGCTCTTCTTTACATATTTTATAGGCAGATAGGATCCAGGAGTTGATATGAAGAATAATCTCTTCACCTCACATTGCCAGTGATCTCTTCCCCCCTTGCATGTAACCATTGTCTCTATCACATCAAACATAAGCCATTTGTCTTAACTTTCAAGGCCCTTCATGGCCTATCCCGTCCCATCTGTCATCTTTCATTCACTATGGAGATATCAACTCCTGCCTCCAGTCAGCCCGAGATACCAGCCTCCTTTGCCCACTTGTTATATTTTCAAACAAGCATCTTTGTGTCTTCTGCCGTGCTGCCTCTCGCACTTTGGAGGAGCTCTCTGTAAACATTTGCAAAGCTACCTCATTATCCATCCTCAAATCTCTTCTTTTCCTTGATGCCTACGAAAAATCTGACAGTTGGTCTGCCGGTGTGCTGAGACCACTGTTTATTCAAGCTGACCAATATTGGCTGATAGTTCACTTGCACTTCCACATCTGTCTGTCTGTATCCATCTGTTGTCTCTTGTCGTATATACTCAGATTGTAAGCTCCTTTGGGCAGGGACCATTCTTTTCGTTCAGAGTGTGTCCAGCAACTATCACAATGGGCTCCTTGTCCTGACTACAGATCCTAGGTGCTACAGGAATATGAATAAATAATTTCCTGTAAAACTAGGCTCCCAGTAAACACTCACATCATTCCCTGTCATTACAACAATGGTCAGATCCACCAGTCTCTTGCGAAAGACAGAATCATTCTAACATTCAATGACAAACAATTAAACAAAATTGCTCAAACTACAGGGAACTGTGCATAATTTCTATCAATTCTAATGGGTGTTAAGCTTATTCAAACAGACAATCTATTTTCTTCGCCCTTTCACTCGGGGTCAGGAATGCATTATTTCATTTGATAAAATATATATGGGGAAGTGAGAAGTAACTGACTATAAGTACTGTAGATTTGGTAAAATACATGTCATATTCTGTTTCTTACACCCTCATCCTGCAAAGATTTATGCGGATGCTTAACTTTATGTACTGTGAGTCGTGCTACTGGCTTCCATGGAACTACTCACACGTATAACCATTTGCAGGATCTGAGCCTTAATCCTTCAGAAGAAAGTCAGCCTCAAATTTAGGCTCTGTAAAATCAAGGAATTTTCTACATACAGAATTTAAGACTGATAGATTTCTTTTTTATGTTTAATTTCTATGGAAGCCGCTTCTAAAACTAAGTATTCTCTTGTAGCACTGTGTTCCTTACTGAAAACCTGAAAGTGAATGTGTATAGGAACTAAGGTAGAAAGCAACAAAAGGAAGGTCTATTTTGTTTGCTCAAGAAGAGGTAAGTTCAAATAAAAATGTGAGCAGTAAAAATTATGGACGAATTTAAAATATATTTTAAAATTTAAAGTTATTAGTAACATTGGGCAAAACTAAGGTAGGACATGCACCTGCCCAGGAAAATGAAGTGGAGTAATACCCACCCTTCCCCTCCCCCCACCTCTTACTTCCCTGCGTGACTACCCAGAGGTTGGGCTTGGGGCCTGGTGCACAGAGTTAAGGAGCACTTACTACCCTCTAAGCCTGTGGGCTGGGAATGATTCCACCACCAAACCCCCATTACTTTGGCCAGTGCTGTTGAGCTAGTGTGCTGGAGGTAGTATTTACTGCTGGCACACTGCCAAAAGTGAGGGAATGGATGATGTGGAGGGGGAGAGGGGGAATTGTGGCTCCTTGTATTTGCTCCTGGAGCAGTGCACAAACATGCTACCCCTTTCCAAGGCCTGAGGCAAGTGAGGCAACACAGCCCACAAGGAATACTGTTATTTTTTAAAAAGAGAGTTTTAACCAGACACAGTCCTTTTAAAACACAAATGGTGGCTTTTCTATTCACAACGATTGTGTTTGTAATATTATAACAAATCCGTGGCTATCTTGGACTTTGCAGTAACTAGACTGAGCGCTGTGATCACATGGAAACTTAAGAATAAAACCTAGAAGCACCTGCTCAAAGAATACAGGCACATGAGGTAAAGGAAAGGCTCCACACAGCACCTAGGACAGGAAGAGGGCTGTAGCACACACCACCACTAGACAGTCATTATAGTTCTTGGGATTCAGATCCATTTTATTTGATCACTTCCATTTTATTTTTGTATCCTTTTTTAGGAAAGAAAAAGGTAATTGAAGGGTATTCACATGTAAAACGAAGAGGTGGTACATATATAATGTTTTCTTTTGTAATATTATTCAGCTAGTGTCAGATGTCACACCCAGTGAAGTCAGTAGGAGCTGGACACTATCACACAGTACAAAAAAAAATCCTTAAAAATAAGTTGCTATAGTATCTGTGGGGTTTAAAACAATACTATAGAAAGGAAATGCCTCTCTGGATTATTACAGCTACATTTAATGTAACCTGCAAGTGAAAGCTGTTGGAACATGAAAGTCTCATTGATTTCACAGGAATTCCATCATACTCTAGAAATATTAATATCCTTCCATGGTAAAAGTTCCCAGAAGCTTAACTCTTTTTCTCATGGACTGAGGATGTTGTTTAACAAAGTTCAAACAGTCGTACCCTCATTTAAAGTAGCATAAATCCAAATTTGATCAACTTTTCAGAGATAATATTTGAGGAGCTGAAATGGAATGTGAAAATTTGGACATAGGATTTATTTGATGGATAATAAATAGAGACCAGGAAGGTATTTTATGTTAGAAATGCTTTTCTCACCATAATTTCACCTTGTCTTTGCTTAGTCTCTTGAATACATTAGTTTAAATTAGAACATCAGCTTTATTTTAATGCTTTTCTGTGTGTAATATCCTGTTTTTCTTGATAGTGATAACCTAAAATAATAAAACACAAATGGAAGTTGTGAAAATCAGATTCCATATACATTCAAGTGTAGAAATCCCTTTTTAAAGGAAACCCAATTTTCTATACACTTTATCATAATGTGGAACTGTATTTAAAGGGAAAAAACAAACACGTTTATAGCCTTTATTCATGTTCTTAGTGTTATTAAATAGATGAAATGGAGATCACTGAATGCATTGCTAATACTTCCATTTGGAACTGATATTAACATTAGCCATTGTAATCTCTCTTTTATACATTTGAATGTATTTGAATCTGAGAAGACATTGTAAAATCTCATAAATGTCAATACACAACATACACTTACAGCACTTTGATGACTGCATCATGCATTTCCCATTCATTATTATTACTACCAAAAAAGGGTCACTCTTCTTTAATAAAATATTGTGAAAAACAATTTACTCCTGGACTGAGAATTAGTAAATCAAGTTTTAGTCTTAAGCAAACTGCAATGGCTGGCTTAGAATCTGCTCAAAATAGTGCCCGATAACAGAATAATATAAATGAGACACTGGAAGTTCAATGAGGTATTTAAATCATCCACCCTGCCAATTCAGGCATTTCTCTTAAAGTATGTTTTCTGGTACCTTTTTCCAATCCAATTTTAAGTGGCCCAAATGACACGATTTCCAAATCTTCCACTGGGAGACGATTCCACTTAAGTCTCACTATTAGGACATGTTTCATCCTTTCCATCTATCCCTCCATCTCATTAATAATTGTTCCCTCTTTATCTGCCTCTTTTGAGATATGCACGGTATTTGCATGGAAATATGTGCTGAATTCAAGGTTTTCACCAGTGCTGCCCAGAAGACAACTCTTTCCTCCTTGTAGCTTGATGATCTGATGCCTTTACATATGTACCCAAATTTACATTGGCTTTTTTATGCCATATTACATTGCAAACTCATGCGCTTTGCTCTCCTTTCCCTCACTTAAACCTCTTTAGTTTTTAACATTACTGCTTTTCAAATGTGTCACTTTAATTCAATACAGGTAAATTCCAGTTTTACAAAGGCCTGAGGGGACATCTAAAACATTGGTAATTGGAGTTTCCGGTGCATGTCTAGCATTCTACATCAATTTCAGAAAAGAGGGAAAAACAAATTTTGGATAATCAGGGTTCAGAAAAATTAGGATTTACCTATATTTATCTTGCTGATCATTTTCTACCAGAAACTAGCTGGCATTTAGTCAGGTTGAATATAATCATTTTGTTGTTCCGTACCTATGTTTTCCCTCCTGCATCTCTATGAAAAGTGGTGCTGCATTTCTGTGGCCTAACTACTGTTTGCAATGTCTCCCAGCATAGGATCACTGTAACTTTCATTAATATGTCTGTCCTTTATTTGTTTACAGGCTTTTCTGTGGCACTCAAGGTATCTGAGAACCTCACAAGCATTAGTAATTTACCCTTACAATCCTCAGTTTCTAGATGGAAGAACTGAGGATAGAATATGTAATTCTGACCAGGATTTCACCCAGAGAAACCAAATGACTTGACCAAGATTACACAAGAAGTCTGTGACGCAGCCAGGAATTGAACTCAGATCCTCTTAAGGTCCCAGTCCAGTAGCTCTACCACAAGAATTCTCTCTGCCACTTCAGATAAAAAAATTAAGATGTTTAATAAGATTGGACCACCATACACCAATCACTGTGATGCCTCATTAGAACCTCAGTAAGAAACATTGTCTTATACCTTTGTTTATATTTACTCTAATCAGTTGTCAGTCCATGATTTCAAACCAATAGAAATGCTTAAAGATCGCGAATTGCAGTGGTTCTGATGAACATCCCTGTAATTACCATAAAATCCATATCTAAAACTATATTTTAAAGCTGATATGAAAACAAAATTGGCAGATTTTTAGTTACTTCAGCAATGTATGCTGGGTAACAAGCCAGGCTAGGAGGGGTGCTCAGCATGAGAACAACTGAAAGTTTATCTTCCCTTTTAGAATGCCTGAAGTCACAGTGGCTGGTCTGTACCCAAAGCACATCAGGCTGTGATCGCTGAACTGCTAAGAAAATTTTGCTTATCCACAGCAACTGCAGTATATGACCGGCAATGGTATATGCCATGGCTTTCAAAGCTTCTTTATCAACATCAATAAGACACTCTAAAATCCACTCCATTAGTGGAAGCATTCAGCACATATTGCTGAAGAAAATGAAATGTAGCATGTTGTTTGTAGATCACTTAAAAATAAATTCTGATCAAGAGACTCCCATCATATGTAGAGCCCACACCACAGCTTTACTTTAGTTTGAGTAATGTGGTCCATTCCAGAATTTAACCATGGACGCTAGGTGTGCAGAAGGCAGGGTACAATTTGCTAACAGGCAGGAAAGTGGTTGCTCTTGCTCTTTTCCTAATAAAGACATTAAACAGATATCTTGCTTTCTGTCTTATAATGAAGGGACATTATAGACCTTTCCCTGCCAACATCAAAGCCTCTTCAGATTTTGTTTTCTTCTTCCTCCCAAATATTGCTTAATTCCCCCCTCACGATACTTTTGCTAATGCAGAACGTGATGACAGAACCAACACTTGTCATACACTAATGGCCTTGTAAGTCGCTGTTCCACCAATGTTTGCTTACATTTACATTCAGGCAAAGTCCTATTTACTACTCCCTCAGACAAAAGTTGTGTCTGTAAACTGTTTGCAGGATGAAGACCTAAAGCCCTGTCTACATTAAGTATGCACCAATATAAGTTTGCACTGATGTAAAATTACTAGAGTAAGCCATGCTGGTGGAGTCAACCCCATTTTACCTCAGTGCAGAGTTTGCACTGAGGTAGCTACACTGGTGCAAATTTCTCTAATGTAGATAGGGCCTATGAGGCAGCTGGTGTTTGGTAACAAAGGGAATGGGATTTATCTACATAAAGTTAAGCATATGCATAAATGTCTGCATGTACAGACAGCAGTGTGGCAAACACCTTGGTTTCTAAGGAGGCAAGCCTCACCTGTGTTAATCCAATAAAGGAGGAAATTCCAAACTGCTAACCGCAATCTAATTTAGTTGCTGCAATAGCACACAAGTCTAATGTTTGCACATTTCAATTAGTGTTTACTTTCTAGTTAGTGCATTTCCTTCTCTGATGTGTGAGACCCTGTACGTAGAAGACATTCAGGTCAGATGTATGATGCTTTATTAGTCTTTTTTATATATAAAAATGGTAGAGGCTGGATGTGTGAATACAAGTGTTACAGAGCTTGGCACCTTTAGGTCACTGGTTCAAGTTCATCCCAGTTTAGTAGTGACCAGTTATTAAAAGTGGGTGGCTGTTCAGTCGCCTGTATTAAGGGAGATGATGGTCATAGTCCTGTGTTTTATCTTAACATTGTCTGCTCAATGCATCAAAAAGTCACTGGGACCAACACGGCTACAACAACACTGCAAACCATCAAAAAGTGACATTTGCTGTCCGTCATAGTCAGTTCTCTAGATATGGCTTATTCAAACCAAGGTTAAGTCACATTGGAGAGATAGTATGGGAAAAATTACACTTTATACGCCTGTACTACTATCTATTCTAGAGCTATCCATTGAATAGAAGGTTTTAGTCTTTATTGCTAGTTAATCCAACACTTTTCAAACATACCAAATGACTAAAGAAATAGCAGGAGGAGGGAAAAGAGTCTAGGGGTACAATGTCCTTTGTTCAGGAAGGCACTGGCAGACATGAAGGCAAAATTATCCTTCAGCCATATGCTGAGATCCTGCAAGCCTCAGACTCCCATTGACTTCAATGAGCTGTGGATCAGGCCCTAAATACTGGAAATTCCATTTACTAGGGGATAATTCTCCATATAAGGCCTGATTCAGAACCCAGTGAAGTCACTGGAAAGACTAAACACGGACTTCAGTAGGTTTTGGATCAGGCCCATAGTGGCTACCCACTAGAACCTCACCTCCTCCAATCTGACTCATATTCCTTCTGAAAATGCGTAGTGCCTCACTGCATTGATTTTGGCCAGGGATTAAGTGGGCTATGTGGTGTGGAAGAAGCAGCTTCTTTCACATTTACCAGGTAGATTTGTCCAGTAATTGAATTTCATTCCCTCCATGCTGAGGGGTGATATGGCCTTGAATGCTTTTCAACACTATGTGACTTATTCATTTTCTCTCTCTCTCTCTCTCACACACACACGTGGAGGATAATATATGCAAGTTTCATTGGCAGTAGTCTGCCAATGCATTTTTTCTAGTACTGTGAGCCAATTCATTTGTGGTAGCAGACCTCCCACACTATTTTTTCTTCCCTCTCCTAGGGCAATGTGGCGACCTCCTTTATGAGCAAGTCCCCCACTCCAGGATAATGCCAATCCAAACCAGCAGTGCTGATATTTCTTAATTTTTTTCTATGCCACATGGAGAATGTGGGATATTTAGGAACCAGCTGCAAAGAGTGCAAACACAAAACCACATTCTTCTTAAATAGCATTCAGTTCAATAGCATTCAATTTGTCACCGATCATAACTATGGCCAGAATCAATTACAGGCATAGGGATAAAACTTATGGCTGTAGTTAGTTTATTCTTAAGTCTCCTGCCATATTTAATAGAGACCTGACATTCATTTAGAGAGTTTAAAAGAGTCAGAATCATTATGTTTTCTTTCTGCAATACTGAATACGTGAAAAGCACACAATAAATGTAATTATTGTGGCACTTTAGTTTCAATATGCTAAATTCTTGTAACTACTGTTGAATGACAACACAATGTTCCCAAGTAAATACATTATTACAGCTTATCAATTGTATTGGAAATACAGTTTTTGCTAGGCAAATAGTTAAATAATGTTCCTTTCAAACAAAACTATATCTACAATTTCCAAAGGAGGAGAAATATAATACAAAATCAATTGTGCCCTTCTCCAGGAAGGGATCTTATCAAGAGTCTAAATTTATTAGTGTGTGCCTGAGGCAGAAGAAAGAGCTTTTCTCTACACCATTTTAGAACTAAAAAATAGGAACCTGTTAGAATGGATTTCATCAGGAATATGTTTAAATGACACAGGCATCATGTAAGTGTTTTGAACCAACTTGGTTATTCCTTATATGTAGTTACACTTACAAATTATTAACATTTTATTATCTTTAATGAGATGATTTAAAAATTGCTACTGAATATATGAGTTATATATGGCGTTACTATCTTACCCCTGTTTAAGCACAAATCTCAATGCATCCTTAAATATGGAGTCTCCATAATTAATGTGCATACTATTATCATACTAAAATCTTGTTCAGAATCATTCAATGACAAATACATAATAGCATTGAAGAAGTGAGGCATCTGAGGAAGTGAGGTTTTTTACCCACGAAAGCTTATGCCCAAATAAATCTGTTAGTCTTTAAGGTGCCACCGGACTCATTGTTGTTTTTGTAAATACATAATAGATGAGCACAACTTAGAATATAGGTACTACAACTGCTATTTAGATTCAGACAAAATGGATCTCTCAATAAATTCCATACAAAATACTACATTAAGATTGTCACACAATTTTAAGCATTAAATAGTGATGAAATTATTAAGTTTTCACATTCAAGCTTAACTCTGTTTCATAATGCATACAGTATGTATATGATAGGGCACTCTATAGTTACGTGTTCATGTGCTATTTCTCAAATAGTAGCTTAAAATCATAGCAGTGTTGAAAACAATCTACACCTTCTGCTACAACAGTTCATAAAGTGCACCCCGAACTCTGAACAGAAAGCAGCTCACTTTAAGATGGAGCAATATATTCTGAGGTGTAGTCTCCAGTGACAGTTCCTCCATAACAAAAACGAGGCCTGAATTTATAATAGGGGTGGTTTGACATGAATCTACACAATAAAGGAGAGATTTTCTAAGGCACAAAGGAAAGTTAGGGACCCAACTCCCATTAACCCCAATGCTCATTGGGTGTTGGATGTCTAGCTGCTCTTTGTGCCTTTGAAAGTCATCCACTAGCACAGCAAAACTCCACCTACAGGACCCGATTTTAAAAAGTCCTTAGCACCCACAATAGGAGTTATATATTCTCAAAAGATCTCAGCTCACATTTAGCCTCTTCAGTACAGGCATCAGGTTTTCAAAAGTGCACCCTGCTACTCCCATTGTTTATGGGCAGATTGTCAAAAGAGTCCAGTGCACTGGTCCTTTGTGTGTATTAAACATCTAACCTGGTTGGGAAGGGGATACAGGATCCATTCTCAATTGAGAAGATTTAAAATCTTGCTAGAATTCCTTTTTGGAGAACAAGGACGTATTTTATTTTGAGCAAATTCTTGCCCCTCATTCAGGACTGAATATTAATTTATACACATCTTTCCATTCTCTCCCTAAGCCCCCCATCTATATACCTTTTTAAAAAGAGTAAACCGTTATAATGGAATATTCTACCGAGATAAAAAATGATCTATCTTAACTGCCAAACACTATTCCTGAGTGTTTTGAGAGCAGCATAGGTCACAAAACATGGAGAGTTAAAAAATCCTTAGGAAAACGACAGTCCTTCAAATCAGTGGCAAACCCAGACTACTAAGGAGTTAGGGATTTACAAAAATTCAAATACCACCTGCTTTTTTTTTTTTAAATAAAGACTCAGTAAAGTAAAATACATCTCAGCTACTGACAGCACATTGATCTTACTCATTAGTTCATCTGGGAGAAAGGGAGTCCTTGCCTCAAAGTGACAATTTTTTTTAGAACAGACCCCGTAGTGGGGATAAATAATACATTCATAGCTAGTCATTTCCAAGTTCAACCATTAGTTTTCATGCGTATTCAGATGAAGTTGCATAATCAAAGATTTTTAGAGCTTTCCTATTATGATTCCTTAGCCAAGCCTTCAGATAATACTGTATTCATCCATTATAACATGGACTCCTAAAGATATTGGTGTATCCGGTTCTGATGGTCATAATTTTGGTACTAATTACATAGTTTCTTAATTTATAGAAATAAAAAACCTGTTCTATGTTTAATAACTTAATCAATAACCATTTACAAAATGGTAATTTCACCTCCCCAAGTCAGGACTTCCCAGCCAGTGTGAGCTGGGAGCGGGTCACACCACACGTGATGCAGCTGACAAAATCTCATGGCCACTAGGACTCACTGGGAGCCAGTGAAAAGGAAGAAAATGGCAAATCATTCCTAATGCCTCCTGATGCTCTCTGTGCCTCCCTCTCTAGTCCCTTAGCCCAACCCCACTCATTTCCTCAGCCCTCTTTCCCCCATGCCCTAGGATGTTGCTCCATATTCAATGGCAGTTTGCACTTTCTTTCAGCTTAGAACAATAAAAGCTCTGTACACAGGTGCTGAGCACCCTGCTATTTAATCAAATACAACCCTTCCCTCTGCTCACCCACCATCTTAAATACAAATACCACCCCCGCAGGAGCCCCCGCCCAGCTCACACTGACTGAGAGGTCATGAACTATGGGAGGATGTAGACCTGAAATTACACTTTGTAAATGGTTTAGTTATCAACTGTAGATCAGCTTTTCTCAACGGCCAGGGAATTTTGAGCTTGGAGCAGGAGGTATTCCAGAACTCCAGAGTTGTTGCGGAGAATGTGCTGCCAACCACACCCTCTGTATTATATCAGTGGTGATCTATCATCAGAATCTCTCCTGGCTGCAACTGTGTCAGTGTATCATGGAAAAAGAGGGAGCCTCTCAGGCAGGCTGTTCCCAGGGCACTTAGGGCTTTTATAGGTCAAAACCAACATCTTAAAATCTATCCAGAAGCTTTACAATGCAGAGCCCACGGCACAGGTGTCATTCGCTCTGTATAGGGCATCCCCCTTACCAAGCAGGTAATTTCCCATACACCAGTTCCAACTTCTGAATCAGTTTAAGATGTAGCCCCACATACAGCGCATTGTAACGGCCTAATTTTGAAGTGAGAAAGGCATGGGCGATGGCAGATGACTCAATATATCATGACGTGTTTACATCACGATATTTAATTATACCTTTTTTCATTTTAAAATGTCTATTATCAAATTGGTTTTGATAATGCTACAGGGATGAGGATGATCATATGGAGCAGGGCAAGCATTCACTTAAGGAGATAAATGGAAAACAACTGAAAATATTGTAAATAAAATAATTTTAAATAAAGTCACTTGTAGTGCTCTAGATTCCACCCCCCTTTCTCCTGATTGCCAATACCTAGGAGAGAAAAGCTTCCAAGACTCTGGAGGTAGATCAGTGTGATATTGCTGTCATTAGCAAGCCTTTGATAAGGTTTTTACAATACTGTCGTGTGACATCCCTGCCACAGAATGACAGTGAGAAATGCCTTTAGACAATCATTTGAACATGATGCTCTTAGACATAGGCCGACATAATGAGTTTGCTTCAACAGAAACAGCCAGATGGACTCTTCTTCAGTACAACCCTCTCACCAGCCACTTTTTGTAGCAAGACTCCTCTGGGGTAAAGATGAAGTGAAAATATCAGCAGTCATCGCCTGTCGCAGTCCAGGTGTGGATTACTCCTTCATACATCTACCCTCCTCCATAAATGCCAAGCTCTGCAAGAGGAGAGAATGGAGTCAAATTGGGCCAGGGTGGGATTTACGGAGTGGGGACTCCACTCCAGCCTAGTAAAGTTAAACAGAAAAGCTAAAAACTTCACACTGGATTAGCTTTTCTATGGATCATCCTCTCTCAAAACCTCCATTTTCCATGGGCGCTCCTGTGGACAGGTGGAAGTTTATAGTAATTAGTGCTTACTATTTGATTAGTGTATTTAATTTCAAAGGAGTTACTGATTTTACGATGGCAGAGATACTTTCAATTTTTTCATTTCTTCTCCCTTTCTCTCCCTCCCCTTTTATTATTTTTTTTAAAGTTGTTGAACTTCTTTGTGCTTTGCTATGCCAACAGCTTTTCCTTTCACGCATAATTCCCCCAATCTGTGTAAGTTAGCTTTTGAATACCAAGTGTTCACACTGTCTGGAAAGCACAATATGAGGAATTGTGGACATTATGCTGGAGTTTTTCAAAAGACCTGAGCCAATCTGGTAGGATGAGGATTTTTACCATGTTGATATTTCCTCTTAATTCCTGATTAAAATTAGCTCTTCTTCAGCTAAAATAGATCAATTACTATTTCTCCCTTCATTCCCCCCTCGCCTAAAAAATAATTCCCCTCCAGCTCAGAGAACAATTTATGATTTTCTGGATCTTTATTAGCTTTGTGAAACTGACCCAGTGTTCAAATAATGCTGTAGTTCCTTTAGCACAATCTTTCTCCATTGTGTTGCCTTTAGAATCCCTTTCAGATCCTCTTCACAAGTACTAAGGAAAGATAGCAGAAAGCTCTCAGGGCAGGCACACTTTCCATCCAGTTCTAGAGAGCCTGTCACTATAGTATTTAGGTGCTGACTTTCACCCAAGAACTAGACCAAGGCCAGTTCTTGAATGAGTGACAGATTGAAGGGAGAGTGTTTTGTGTACTGTGGTATTAGGATGAACAAATTCAAATCTGAATCCCATCCCTGCAGCTCCTGCACAGTGGTTGGGGCACAGACATGCAGGGAACCCACTCCTCCCAAAGGGAAAGGAGAGTTAGTCTTCAACAGCTGCCCCTCATTTGTAATTGTCCTACTTCTCCATAGGGGGAGGAGGGCAGAGAAATAGGTAAGACCAGCAGAAGGGTAGTAGTATAGAAGAATACTCAGTAGCTGCTGGTCCAATAAAGAGCAGAGTAAAAATACTGGAAGCTAGGGGGAGGAAGTGGAGAAAGAGACACCAGGGTCTAGGAGATGGACAGCTAGTGCAGTTTAGGCTGCACATTTTGGACACAGTATCCTCTTCCCTGCTATGGCTCCTTTATGGTTCATAAAGAGGTGGGAGTGTCATAAAGGGACCTTAAATGCCCCATAACCAGCAGGAGGGGAATTTCCCCAGCACAGGCACAGCAAAACACAGCTGTAAGTTTCCCTCCTGAAGACTCCCTTGCAAGCCCAGGTGGAAGAGATGTACCACAGGGCAGGACAGTGGCCCAGAGGGCAGCTCAGGGAGACTGTAGCTTAAATCCAATAAACCATTATGGAGGTTTTAATATGGTCGTTTAAAGTCGCCACAGTGTCCGCCTCCCACCCGTCTTCTCCCCAGCTGAGAGTTCTAAGCGGTGCAGCACAGAATCTCACCCTTTGTGTGCTTTGTATGGGTGACAGAGGACAAAGTGTGTGTGGGGGGGAGGAAATTTCAGAGGACTGTGAGCGTGAAGAAAATCCCACTTTGGCTTTTTGTTTGGATCCTCTCTGAACTTTGCTATGCAGAGGACAATAGGGTCAATCGGGAGAAGCACAGCTCCCCTTCACTTGCTAGAAAGCACCCCCTTCTCATCCGGTGTATGCTCACCGCTAGAGCTGGCACCCCTCCTTGCCTGGTACACAGTACGCTCCCTTTCCTTTTTCACCACTGGATACACCTCTGACTTAGGAAGGGGAAAATAAAATTAAATAAAATTACATACAATTTAAAAAAATCAGCCTAGAGTCTGAGGAAGATTCCAGTATAACTCCCCTCCTCCCCCCCGCGCGCACACGCACACGCACACACACACACACACGGCAATGACAACATGTTGGACTGCTTGTTTATCCACTTCTGCCACAGCCATTTTTCACATTTCCCTTTACACATAGCTTTCACTCCCTGAACTAGTCCTTAAGGCCATTGCTGTCTTTTCATTCCAATTCCTCCTCAAGACTCCCTTGGTATCTCCAGGAAGCCAGGCAACAAATAATGACTAGATCAGGGAAAAGAGAGAAACAGAACCCCCACCATATTTGTAGTGGATTCAGAACCATCAGGTAGAGCACATATCACTCACTAGCCTACAGGACTGCAGCAGTCTCCTTATCCTTTGTTACAAGAGACAATGTGTGAGTGTCTTAAGAGACATTGTATGCTTTTCAGAATAGGAACCACGTCTTTGTGCAATACAAACAATATATAAGACAACTGAAGCAAATCTAAAAGGATGGAGTTTAACCAACTGCAAACACAACTATAAATAAAGTTAAATAATCCAGTTTATTTAAACTAAAACTCCACACATTAAATAAAAGAAGAGAAAAAATTCAGTCCAACTATACATCAATAGAGGTTAGTTCTCTTAATTAAGTCTTACATCCCTTTAATTCCCTTCCCCTCCGCCTGACTGAAGGCTGCCTAGCAACCGCCTGCTTTATACCCTAAAGTGGGTTCCCCTCAGGCTCTGCTCTTGGAGGGGTGCTCACTCTTTCCCACAGATAGCTCAGCCAGTTTTTCCCTCTTCAGAATCACTGAAAAAAGGGAAGATGGAACAAAACAGAAGTACAAGAAAAATGGTTTGATGAGGCAAGAAGCAGTAGTTACTGCAATATAGGCACCAAAAAGCATTTTAAAAGGATAGCAATCTTATCACAGTCACCACACATCAACTAGAGGCTCAGATAATTATTTTCACCTGATTATTTAAAGAAACAATTCTGACAAAATTGGGACAATCACAATTAACAACAATAAACTGGCAGGAGTAACTTTTTGTAAATAATATGTAAAAGTGACCTTAACAATTTAGTTAAAAAAAAAACAAAAATATATTTGGAACAAAGGTGTTTTTTTAAATATTAAATATCTTTGTGCCACGTGGCATCATTTCTAAATAAACAGCCAAATGCTTTTTGTACCTATTTTATTTCCCCATGCATTTTAATATCGGAGGTGAACAGATTTGTGTCTTGTAATTATATAATATTTGATGCAATCCTAGCTAAGCAGAAAAAAGTAATCTTTTAGTATATTACTGATCCCATTAAAATTACATGACTTGATTTCTAACCACTTCTTGCTGTATTTTATAATTAGATAGTAATCTGAAGCCTATATAATTGGTATACTGCAGAAATCTCCCCACATTCTATATAGAGGAAATAAATGTGAGATCAGTGTTTTTAGCAAATATGATTAACTATGTGCACACTATAGAAAGAACTTAGTAGAAAATATGCACATGCATGTCAAGGGCTGATTAATAACATTATTTAAATACATACAATAAAATAAAGTCAAATCAAGTGAAAAAAACCTGCCCTTAAAAACTGCTTAAAATAAAAATTCAGCTAGTGTAAAATAAGGTGGTCTGCCTACTTATGGGAGCAAGTTTGACCAATAGAGTCCACCTGTGTGTAGTGCACTGCCCTCTCTTCACAGATGGGTACAATTCAAGGTCCTGTTTTTAACTATAAAGATCTTCATACTGCCAGACATGACTTCATGAAGTAGCATGACCTGTCTCACCCTGACATCAGGATGACTGGAATCACCTGAAGTGCTCATATTGATATTCTGTAGCTATGGTCTCTTGAGAAATGGGGGGGGGGGCTTTCTCTCTGAGGAATCCCTCTCTGTAGAGCTTGCTCCCTCCTTCACAATCTTAAATGTATTTATGAGGTAGGGAAGAGTTATCTTCATTTTACAAAGGGGGACTAGAGGCACAGAGGGATTAAGGCCTGGATTCTATTTAGGGACCTAGCTCCTATTGAAATCAGTGGAAATTAGGCACTTAAATATTTGAAGATCTTGGCCTAAGTGACTTGCCCCAGGAAGTCTGAGATGGAACAGGAATTGAACATGGGTAGCCTTGTGGCCCAGGCTAGCACCCTAACCACTGACCATCCTTCCTCTCTAAACATCCCTGGAAAACCTGTGTATTCCTATTAAATAATGGTCATCTGAAACATGCTGTACCATTATGATGTGAGAGTCTTCTTTGGCATCTTCCCCTGAACCCCTGAAATAAAAAGAAAATAGCCAATGTAACTCTTGCCCATGCATGCACTCTCTCTCTCTCTCTCTCTCTCTCTCTGTGTGTGTGTGTGTGTGTGTGTGTGTGTATAGAAAACAATGCAAAAATACTTTAGACAAAGCTCTCTTCAACTTGCATTATCAAATGCTCTCTTAGAAGTTTTGGCTATCGGCTGTTTTTAAAACTTTCCTCCCCAGCCTCAGTCGGGGTGAAAAATCTCTCAACAAAGGATGAAGTGTATTTGGAATTGTTCTATGAAGTTATATTTTCATACATAAATTAGTTATAATGGTAAGAGAGACCGTTCTGAATTATGGCACACCTCCTGTTAGCTGCATGAATTTTCATGAACTGGCTTACTGGGTGATTCACTTCAAACTCACTGATCTCTGCTCCCAGGCTTTTAAATTCTCTCTCTCTCTCTCCTTGCTTCCAAAGCTCCATTTTCTCCTCTTCTTGGTGTTCTCTCTCTGTGTGATTATGGCACTTAGTTTCTCCCTTCACCCATGGTGGTTTCATCTAATTCTTCACTATTTCCTGGGCTTGTCTCTCTAGTGCCATGAAAGTATATCTATATATTAAGATTCCAGTGCCCACCATCCAGAATACACAGATTCAGAGACAGACTCTTGAACTGAAGAAGTATGTCATTTATTTGCTGCTTCAGTGAGTGATCAGCCCACCAAAATAGGACACAGCACAGGGTTAAATGCAAGTGCACTCCCACATTTGGGTGCTTGCCTTAAGCACACTGTTACAAAGTTATTCATTATATATTGTATAAACACTTATTCTGCCTAGCACTAAGATTAGTTTGATGACCTAGCTGTTTACCTGACTTTTCTCTTTCCTTGCCAGACAAGCAGGAATCTTTTCACATGTCCCAACACCTAAAATATACATTACAATCATTACATCCTACATTTAGGAATGTTACCGTGTGTCACTCAGAAGCCTAGAATGCCTGTTTTTTTTTTTTTCATAGATTCTAGGACTGGAAGGGACCTCGAGAGGTCATCGAGTCCAGTCCCCTGCCCGCATGGCAGGACCAAATACTGTTGAGTCAGTGTCACGTGAGGGAAACAGCCACAAGCATGGCTGAGAGCTCTTTTCTTCAGAACATCACCAGGTTCAATCATCACTGGGATTCACAGTCTCAGCCATTTTGACTTTATCAGTTACGCCAGTGTGACAGCAGGGCATGTATCTATGCCATGCCAAGAGTCCTAGATCATTATGATAACAGATGCAACTTCAACCAATGACCACCCTTCATTACAGCTAATTTGCATGCAAGAATCCACTGGCTGTATGAGCAAGACTGCACAGACGGTGGATTACTTGGCCCAACTGCCACTCCCGTGTGACAGCATGGGCTTTCAGCTGCTAGTTAGTAAATAAGATTTACATCTTCTAGAGTTAGGAAAACCCACCAGGGTTGAATCTGTAGAAGTCCACTTGGAACTGGACTGAATGTCTGAGCTTTTGGGACTCATTGTTTTCCTGTTTGCTCATGTCTCCCCACATCTCCTCTCTACTCATAGGAGATATCTTTCTTTCTAGGGACCAGTTCCTGTTACAAACTCTCTCGCTCCATCTGTTGCATTTTATTTTCTGTCACACCTTCTGGCTCACACAGAGCTCTTGAAAGGATGGCATGTAAACTTAAATGAAACCTTAGTGTTTGTTTTAAATGAAATCCCAGTGAACTGTTGCTATTTGTGTGGTTTAAAAACATAATAAAAAGCATTTGCCCTCGAACAGAGAGCCAGGGGATGAGCAGAGACACATCTGAGAAATAAACTAGCTCACATATTGTGTTAGTGTCACAGACCTTTATTTCCTTTGACAGTATTAAATGTTTGACTGTGGAGTCCTATTCCAATGTTGCTTTAATGCCTAAACCTACCCAGCATGAAAACCCTTCTGCAGCAGTATCTTTAGCTACAACTAATACATGCAGGGTGCTAGCAATACAGTATTGTGATGGGAAATTTAGTCTCCTTGCAAATAACTACATTTTTCCTGATGCACTGAAGAAAAATAGAACTTAACAGTTCTGGTTCCAATACTCCCATAGGGACAAATAAAAGCTTTATTTTGTTGACTAACATCATATCAAAAGCAGAAAACTATGTTCTTTTTTATTTGTCTGAGAAATCTTCCCCCAGGGATAATAATGGATCAATTGCTATTGCCATTATAAATAAGAAAAAGGATACTTCTAGTTCAGATACCTAAATATCATATTGCAGTTGCATTTGCTAACTTATTCTGCACCATACAATTCAGCACTACCTGTAGTGCATTGTTAGTTATTCCTCATCTATTACTTGATTTTTTTGATATGTCAAAAGAGAACTATTGTACGACTTAGTATTGCCATACCGTGCAAAACATGTCTGAGAATTCTGTCCTAAAATAGGAACTGCAAAAAGGAGATTTAAATGAAACTGAAGCTGCCTAGTAAAAGCCGCAGAATAAGTCCTTGCTTGGGGCGGCAAAAAACCTAGAGCCGGCCCTGGTTGTATAAAGAATTCTTGTAGTAAGAGAGTTGAGACACCTGAGAATAGGCAGGAGATTCCAGTTCATTTGACAGTGCACCTCTTGCACTTTACTCATTAAAACCATCACAAATTGTCAGCATTGATAAACTGGTTACATGATTCTTCCAATTGTTCACAGTTTGCTTTGTTTGTTCACATTTGACATAATCATCTTGCTCCATTAGTAGGAAGCCATTCAGGGCAGTGATTGAGTTGAGTACATATGTAGGAGCTGAAGAACCTGCTCTCTCTCCAAAGCCGTGTGTCTGTCACTTGTGGCTCTGCTTCTAATACTATTATTCCTCCCCAGTGAAAGCACTACACTTAAACTCCCACTCTCAAGCTGCAGCAGGCAGAACACCACATAGTATCAAGATATATGTATAAAATGGAAGGATAATAATTCAAGAAGCAAACTCCTCTATATTAATGAAAGATGAATTATAGAGCACTAACTTCATAATTTCCAACTATGACTAATTCCTTCTGGTAGGGATAACCTCATGGAATATGAAGGAGATATTATCATGGGAGCAGCGAATAACTGAATTGTTCAGATTAAATGGCTAGTACCTGCAGACAGATAATTTGGTTAGATGCACAGAACTGAGTTTATTACTCACAACTCCTATTGAATGGAATGCATGAGGTTATTAATTTAAAAGAGAAAAAATAGAGATTCTCAGGGTCAGATTCAGAGGGGAATCTAAGGTATTTTTATTGACAGCTTCTTCTGGATCTTCAGCTTAACTAAAACTCTCCTTTCACTTACATCTTGTTACATAAATCCTCTGAATATGGAACTCAGTCTTTGTCAAGGTCCCATGCTTTTAAATATATCTCCTGGAATGTAACCTGTCTACTTCCCCAAACTTGCTTTCTTATCTTTCTTAGGGTTTTTATATAGTGTCCATCACTGTAATACCAAAGTACTTCCCAGCTAAGCTAGACTGTCCATTTGTAATGAACTATATGGGGTTGTCTGTGATGTGCCCTTCCCTGGGCATGGGAGGTTCTGAATCCATGTAGGCCCAGACTGGGGCCTTGTTTGTCTGTCTACCCAGTTACTGTGGGAAAACTTTCTCAATGAAGAGGGTCTTGCAATGTGTCTTAAAGGTAGTTACTTCCCAGGATAGTCTGAGTTCCTGTGTGATTAGCGCACACCTCACATGCCCCCTATTCCTACAGTAGGCTTAAGTGTAAATCAGGAGTGCTCAATATTTACAGCAGCCAGGGATCCATCTTACTCTGCAAAATAGCTCTTGTCATCTATTTCTTATTAGGGCACTGCTGTTTTATCAGACATTGTTTATTTGTTACCCATTCATCTGCTCTGTTCTTTTAAATTGGGTTTATTGTCCATTGTATGTGAACTTTTCTTCTGCAATGGAAGTTTGTTCTGTTTATAATTGTATTCCTTTAAATTTATTACTTTAAAAGGGACCCTCACTATATGTTGTCTATTTATGATTTGGGGCTTGTCTACATGGGAGTTAGTGTAGAGTGAGCTAGGGTGTGAATTTAAAGCACACTAACTATTCTGTACTAACAACCCATATGGACACTTATAATACACACTAAAAGTGCTTGTGTGGGTTTTATCTTAGTACACTTTGAAGTTGTTACAGTAATACAAATTAGTTTAAATTATACTAAGCTAAACCACAAAAGATACTTTTAGTGAGCAGAAAGAGTGTCTATGTAGAGAGCAAGTGCAGAATAGCTAGTGCCAGCTTACTCCTCACCAACTTCCCATGTAGACAAGTCCTTAGTTGGACGTAGCGAAATAAATTTCTATTAATGTCAGTTCGGCTTTTAGTGGAACTTACTGTTTTACAAAAATCCTTTTTCTTCTGGGTTGAATGGACTAAGATCTGCCATCATGCCCTTCTTTACATTTTCAGCTGGCTGTGTGGCACATGCCCATAATTTACTAGTAATTCACTAGAGTCCAGATCCAAAGCCTCTACAGTCCATGGAAGGACTCCCATTGACCTCGGGGGGAGGGGAGGAAGGGTGTTGGATCATGCCGTAGGCTGAAACTGCACTGCACTTCAAAAGTTCCAAGGTAAAACAAAGAAGATGGAACGATGGAGGCTCTGTGCAAAAATCATTGTAGAGTTATTAACTCAAGTTAATATTAATATTATGATTTATTATTTGTATTACTGCACCAACTAGAGATCAAGATCTAAATTAAGGCTGCATTGTGCTGAGCACAGTATACGCACATAGCAAGAGACAGTCTATACCCCAAAGAATTTACAGTCGAAATAGAGACAGGAACTGAGGCATATAGGGTGAAGATGAGCTGGATGATGGGATGGATTGCACCCTCAGCAAGTTCACGGATGACACTAAGCTGGGGGGAGAGGTAGATACACTGGAGGGTAGGATAGGGTCCAGGGTGACTTAGACAAATTGAAGGATTGGGCCAAAAGAAATCTGATGAGGTTCAACAAGGACAAGTGCAGAGTCCTGCACTTAGGATGGAAAAATCCTATGCACTCCTACAGGCTGGGAACCGACTGGCTAAGCAGCAGTTCTGCAGAAAAGGACCTGAGGATTACAGTGGACGAGAAGCTGGATATGAGTCAACAGCATGCCCTTGTTGCCAAGAAGGCCAACGGCATATTGGGCTGCATTAGTAGGAGCATTGCCAGCAGATCAAGGGAAGTGATTATTCCCCTCTATTCGGCACTGTTGTAGCCACATCGGGAGTATTGCGTCCAGTTTTGAGGCCCCCACTACAGAAATGGGGTGGACAAATTGGAGAGAGTCCAGTGGAGAGCAACAAAAATGATTAGGGGGCTGGGGCACATGACTTATGAGGAGAGTCTGAGGGAACTGGGCTTATTTAGTCTTCAGAAAAGAAGAGGAAGGGGGGATTTGATAGCAGCCTTCAACTATCTGAAGGGGGGTTCCAAAGAGGATGGAGCTCGGCTGTTCTCAGTGGTGGCAGATGACTGAACAAGGAGCATTGGTCTCAAGTTGCAGTGGGGAAGGTCTAGGTTGTATATTAGGAAAAACTATTTCACTAGGAGAGTGGTGAAGCACTGGAATGGGTTACCTAGGAAGGTGGTGGAATCTGCATCCTTAGAGGTTTTTAAGGCCTGGTTTGACAAAGCTCTGGCTGGGATGATTTTGTGCTGTGGTTCTGAGAAGTGCAACACAGAACTCACAGCCAAGAGGGAGGGGGACTATGGTTAAGTCACCAGTATGACCTCCTGATTCTAGGATGCTCCAGGGCCAGACACATAATTTAGGCAGTCCCTTAAGGCTAAGTTAGAGCAGCCCGTCCCCACATGACAATGAGTAGTAGCACTGCCCAGAATCCCCATAGCCCTATGTGCTGTTGCAATGGCTGCATCCTCAAAATACCCTTCCCCCCTCAACTTTGCACCTAGTAAGTCTTGTATGCCAGAGCTTGCTAGGGGTTCCTCAGAAGATAGCCTGTGGTTGTTTTCCTATTTTTGTGCCTGACGAATTCTCTCCCTGCTGGATCCAGGGCTTTTAGCACCCCTTTGCCTGGTGTATAGGGGCCTGAGGGGTGATGAGCATCTCACCCATGGAGAAAAGAGTCTTCCTGTGTGACCTGCGCAAACCTGTGGCAGAACACTGAACTGAAACCAGGTCTCTTGAATCCCAGTGCCTGAATCCGAAGACTGTCCTTCAAGAAATTCTCTTTTTCTTTTGGTTGGTGGTGGGGGCATTTGCCAGGCAAAATGGACTAATCTGGACCTGGAAAAGAGGCAGGAAGTAGTGGCTCAGGAGTTCATATATATTTATTTAAACAGACGATTCAGGGAGTTTAATCAAAAGATAGAAAAGATACTGTAGGTCTGATGCTGATCTGACACCAGGTCCACACTAGTCTAATTCTATTGACGTCAGCAGAATTATTCCAGTGTAAATGATAGTGGAATCTGGCTCTTTATGTACTAACACTAGGTCCTGTGATAAGGCTGATAAAACTGAGAACAAATCTAAGACAAAGACTAAAAAATAGTGTTTGATTCATACCTCCCTTCTGCCTCAAAAATTCGATGGTTAAATCTCTGAGTTTAGAATAGACGCAGAATCTAAGGATACAGGAGGATTCATCAAAGTTGGTTAACTGGGTGCATCATCCAAGTACCTGCTGGAGTCCTGGTGCTTGGGTGTGTATAGTATGCTGGATGGTACAGAACTCCCAAGTGCCCGTTGATTTCTATGAGAATTTCTGTACATACATGGACAGACTGAAGTCTCGTGTCTTGGTTAACTGAAAAGGCAAAGAATGCAATTAAAAACAGAATTAAGGACAGGAATTATATCCAAGCTTCAGAAGATAATGAGAGACATTTTCCCCATGTTGCTTCTATCTGTGCTTATATAATTAATTCCTTTAAATCAACTCTATTCAAAATTATTTCTAATCCCGCTTTGCAAAATATTCCCTTGAACAAACGTAGTGAGGACAGCAATGCCTTAAGCTCTAAGAGCTGAATCTTAGTGCCTAAGGCACTGTTTACAACATGGTTTTGTTTAGTGGGTTTTAGGCATGGCCCAGTTATAGTGCATGAAGTAAAATAAGAAAGGGCATATTTTCAAAGCGACGTGCAGGGTTTGTACAGTGCATTTCCCACTGCTCCTGTGCAGTGCTTGGAAAAATTACACTCCTCATGGACTCCAATGATGAACATACACTAGCTTCAAGAACCCATCAAAAGCTGTCAGTGCTTATCAAAAGCATTTTATCAACATGGCAGTAGCTTTTAAAAAGAAAATTTAAAAAATATAGCTGAATTAAATTGAAAGCTGTTTAATGTTTCTAGATTCTCTTTTCTTCATACAGAAAAGCTAATGTCATGAGTGAGTCAATTTTGAACACTGCAGTTTCTTTAGTAAACCAATATTTAAAGATGGGCAAATATGTACAAAACTAGAATCTTTTAAAAGAACCAGGTGCCAGGCCATTTGGCTCTGAGACACTACAAGTAGCCACCTAGTATATAGGTGGGCCAGTACACACCAATAGCCTGAGTGGCTGGCTAGTCTGAGCTGAAAGCTTAGGCCCCTGCCCCATGTACCCAGCACAAATAAGAGGGCAATCTATGCATAGTGTGAAAATTGATAAAATTTATGATGGTGGCAGACAAGTCTGAAATCCAGACTGGGTCCTGTTATCTCTTGAGAATCCAGTAAAAGACCCGGTGAAGCAGAGAGCAGCTTCACCTTCACCACCCTATTCCACCAATTGGTTAGCCCACTTGCCCATTGGTGGGTATTTAGGATGTGGAAGAATCATAGATGGGTGAGTACCTATAGTAATTTATTGTGCATTGCATATAGTAAAGGATGCAGTGTTAGGCACTTACTTATAGAATTGTTGTGCAGCTGGTTTATGTGGAGCTTAACCCATCCCCCTGTTGCATTTCCAGAGCACAGCCAGTAGTCCTGGGGAAGAACAGGAAAGTTAAGCAGCGTGGAAGAAGTTCGAAGTTACCCCTGACACTTCATATGCACTTGCCTGGTCTACAGTAGAATGACAATTGGGGTAAGGGCTGACAGGGTTGCAGGACAGCTCGTGCACCTGCAGGCTACCACATTTTAGATCTTAGGTGACAGACCCAGATCCTAGGAGCCTATAGTGCAGTGCCTTTGCCCTATAGCAAGGGAGTCGTAGGCTGGGAGGTGACACAAACCCATGGAAGCCAATGGTGACCAACACCCATGAAATTCAGAGCCCTGTGCTGAATCTTCAATTCAAGATTTCCAAAAACAGGAGCCCACTTTTGAAAGTCAGGCCACTTATCTAGATTCCTAACCAGTATTTAGGAGACTAACTTTTAGTTTCCTATTTTTGAAAATCTTGGCCTCCGTTCTTAACCACAGACTACTGTATCCTTCCCTCTCAAAGATATTTGTATTGTTAGTTTCAAACATTTTTCTCATGTCACAGATTAGGTATAACGTTTATTCATTTCCCAGATCATAGGAGATACGTTTTGATTTGGTATAAAAAGTTGAGTCCAAGTTTGATGTTTTGGGTGTCAGAATGAGGGAAATATCTGGCTCCACCCAGAATTATGTCACTTATAAAAAAGAGCCTAGACTGGTACAACTATTAGTAGCTTTCATTAAGCCCTGCATCCTTGATAACTAAAGGCTATCCTGTTTCAGAAACATGATTTATGAGTTTTCAAATGACTGTAATCTTATTGACCTCTGGGACTGAAAAAATCAGTCATAAAAATACTGCTGTCATTATTCCCCCCTGAAAAGGCTACATGCTAATACAGGATAGGCAAACTATAATTCAAGTTAAAAAGACAGTGTTACCTGCTTTATTACAATACAGCAAACTATTCTGACCCCCCGACTACAGAACTGAATAAGAAAAGATTACTTATTAGTAATGTTTGTCACAGTCCTACCTTCTCCTATCCTACCTGATACCCATTACACTCGCTATGTCTCCATCTGTCAGGAAGGAGGAGGTAAATAATAACTGGCAATCTATGTGTCGACTTCTGCCTGCTTACTTTCTATTAGCTAGGCACTTCCAGTGTGAAAGAGTATGTTAGAATAAGAAAAAATTATGTTAAGAGATACTTATGACTTAAAAACTGATACTGTCTAGGGACATCAGGGGGGATGTAGGCTAGGAGAAAAGAGGACTATGACAAGTAATTTTCTTCACTGTATAGCGCTGCATGATAATTATGCACGTATCCTGCATGATAATTATTACACTAACCAAACACAGAGAACAGTGGTGGAGTACTTACCTAGGGTGGCACTCAGATCATTGACTGGCTGAACTCTGATTCTTCTGTAGACGCGAGGTCCAGTTGATAATGTCAGGTGAACATAAGTGGAGATGACCAGAGGCTGTCTAGCAGATGGAGGGGACAGATACTTCAGCCTTCCAAGCCTGTGAGATGGCCACAGTGGAGTGCAATTTGAGAAACTGCAGATTGATTTTATTAGCTTGGTCCTAAGCAAGGAAGATATAGTCCTTAATCTACCATGCTAGGTCCAGGAAGTCTAGGTTTAGCTGAAGCCCCATGTTCACTTGCAGAACAATTAGTACTGGGAACAAAATCCCCAGTTCTTCTGTCAGGAGTGGTGGGATGAGGCAGAGGGATATTTTGAAAAGAAGAGTTCCAATAGCTGCCTCCTGAGATTGGGTTTATTCCTGATCATATAGTCAGGCCATTGGCTGGGAATCTGAGGACAGGGTCTGGCAAAGAAACTGCCAGCATGCAGAGCTCGCTACTGTTTTTCAAATCTACAAACATTAATGAAATTTCAAATTTTGAAAAAGAGAGGGTGTTTTTTTCAGAATATCCCCATTCCTTCCCTGTTTAACCATCTTTACTAGCACATTTTAAATTAATCTTCTTTTGCATCCAGTTATTGGAATAGGCATTGACCCAGATCCCTGCTCTGAGATGGCTAGAAGAAGGAAGGTACAGTGCTTTCCTTATGTTCCCCTGTGCTTTCCTGATGTAGAAAGCAAAAAAGTGGACTGGGGTATATCGAGATGATTGATATTTCTTGCTTCCTGAGACAAGAGATGGAGCTGTAATACTGAACATAATGGCTACTGGTTAGAATAAGATAACAGAACTCAAATAATGAAATTCTTTATGTCCAATGTTTAAACCATCCTACAGAATGTAAGAGATTATATCCTTGCTATCAGTTAATTTAATAATTCTATAGGAAAAACAGCACTCTACAAAATTCTGTTGAACTTTTTCATATGGGCAATAACAGACTTTTAAAAATAATTTAAAAAGTTCAGAACACTATACTTTCACTACAAAAACTATAAAGACTGAAAACGTTTTGGGTATCATGTTACACAATGCTTGTTTCATCTGTCTCTGAAAGTATAGATGTAATTAAGCTTTCTTCTACATTTGTTACACTCAAGTATACACTGACTATAATCATAATAAAAGGATTGAGAGTTGATCCTGCTCTCGATGAATCAAAACTGGAAGTTTTACTGTCAACTATAATGGGGTTGGGATTGGGCATTTAATTTACAAATGATGACAACAAAAAATGATTAGGGGTATGGAATGGCTGCCGTATAAGGAGAGATTAATAAGACTAGGACTTTTCAGCTTGGAAAAGACGACTAAGGAGGGATATGATAGAGGTCTATAAAATCATGACTAGTGCGGAAAAAGTAAATAAGGGAGTGTTATTTACTCCTTCTCATAACGCAAGAACTAGGAGCCACCAAATGAAATTAATAGGCAGCAGGTTTAAAACTAACAAAAGGAAGTATTTTTTCAAACAACACATAGTCAACCTGTGGAATTCCTTGTCAGAGGATGTTGTGAAGGCCAAGACTATAACAGGGTTCAAAAAAGAACTAGCTAAATTCATGGAGGATAGGTCCATCAATAGCTATTAGCCAGGATGGGCAGGGATGGTGTCCCTAGCCTTTGTTTGCCAGAAGCTGGGAATGGGCGACAGGGTATGGATCACTTGATGATTACCTGTTCTGTTCATTCCCTCTGGGGCACCTGGCATTGGCATTGAAAAGAAGAGTTCCAATAGCTGCCTCCTGAGATTGGGTTTATTCCTGATCATATAGTCAGGCCATTGGCTGGGAATCTGAGGAAGACAGGATACTGGGCTAAATGGACCTTTGATCTAACCCAGTATGGCCGTTCTTATGTTCTTATATTACGTTACCCTGTAATGATCACCTTTTGCTTGACACTGAGGTCCAGAGGGATTCAATTAGTACTCTGACCTGTGCTTTTTCATCTGGGGGTAGTTTGCATGTACAGAATTTGCATAGGAAACAAGCTGAAGAAGGGTAATGTGGTGCGTACCTTCAGCATCAAACACAAGACATCATTGCCTGCTGGAAAGCTACCTTAGGCTATATTAAGATTCTGATTCAGCAAGGTACTGAAGCATATCAGTTCAATGGAACTACTCAGATGCTTAAAGATGGATGTGCTTAAGCCCTTGGTTGAAATGGGGCTAAAACAGGAGCGTTGATACAAGACAATTAGAGCAGATCAAACTACACATTGACTCCAACTCTTTAGCTTTAAAATGAGTGCCAGCATCTATAGTAGTTAAGTGGAAGGTTTAATTAGAGATATCTCAGCACACTAGTGCAATAGCAATGTGGTAAACACTGATGATTTAGGAAACCTAAGAGGTCAGAAAAATGCTTAGTACACAGGCTGGTAAAATATCTTAAATTGCTTTTAGAACTTTTTGTACCCCAGAGGATGTCTCTTTATAGAAAATAAATGGAAAACTGTGTACTACTGCCCTCCAGGGCTGGTACTTATGCTGTGTGCCTGTTTCTACTGAAGTCAATCACTGGCAACAATGAGGCAAAAATGGTCAAGGAAATCTTGAGAAAGAACCATCCCCGTATCCTGTGTGTTGATTGCAAATGTAAAATTGGTTCCTGGATCGGCAAAGCGGCTATATCCCTTTGGGATTTGCCTTGATGATGTACTACTACTACTTAGATTAGAGGGTTCAGTCATTTCAGAGAATACATGCTACAAACTACATTTTTAAAAGAATAATGTATGTGAAACCACATTTCCAAAATCACAATAGTGTGATGGTATTTGGCAAATTAGAGTATGTCATTATGAATTTGTGACTCATGTAAACATGGTTGCAAATTTCATAAAAAGGAGGAAATATGATTAATTTGCACAATTTCTTTAGGACTGATGTTCTCCTTATTCCTTAGCATCTCCCTTATGGCAGCCACAGGGTATCTCAGTTTTCCCATCTCAGGGCTCTGAGGAACTGCATTGTGGCTAATATCCCTGCTTGGGCATGATTTATTATCATAAACACTCAAACAGTCCTTGAAGTCCCAATATATCATCCATTAACACAGCACATATTAAGCTCCAGAGACTTCTGCCAGTCTCAGGACTGTTCTTCAGTTCCAGCCTGGTGGTGGTGGTTGTTTTTTGCCAAATAGCCACCCTGGCCCCTTCTAGCTGGAATGCTTCCCTACTTTTCCCAGCAGGAACTACCTGGTCTTCCTACCTGGAGTTCTTTCATTCCCTAGGAGAGGGTTCAACACTCTCCTGGCTCTGTCTGTTCTTTGGCTTGGACAGGTCAGTGGGCAAACCCTCTGCCATTTCACTGGCTCTCAGCTTTCTCCAGCCTCAGAGGCAGCCCCAGCCATGTTTTTTGTGCCCCCTGCCCACCGCCCAGCAAGTGGCTGAGCAAAAAAAGCCAAGTGGTGCAGCAGTAGGGCTGGTGCCTCCTGGAAGTTACACCCCTGGGCCACCACCCTGCTCACCACCTAGAACCAGTCCTGTCCAATCCCAAGTCTCTGGCTCTGCTAACTTGGGACTCTCTCTCTCTCACCCTCATTTCTGTCTCCCTTGAATTGCCCCAGCTGCCACCTAGCCTTCCTAATCAGGTCTGGCTAGGGAATATCTCTTCTAGTGCAGGAGAGCTGGTTCTGATATTTGAACAGGACTGGCAGGCTCCGCGGCCTTAAAGGGGCAAATCACCCTGTTACAAGGTCCCATTACATTAGTCTTAGGTGAGATTTCCTCACATTCTATCAGTTGCAGGATTGGAGCCCAAAGGCCTGATACTGCACCAATGGGAGTTCTGCCATTGGCTACAATGAGTGCAAAATCAAGCTCTAAGCCAGTAGAAATATTTGTGTGAATAAGGTAAGATTTGGCCCTCCAATGTTTAATTGACACATTAACATGACCATACATGAACTATCTGGTACCGTGTGTAGTGCAGCTGGAGTGATCTAGAGAACAGGTAAACAGTATAAATAACTAACATTTTAGTAATAAATAAGTTTTGCAACTTGAGTTTATCTTTGTTGGTTCTAGTAAATCTGTATTAAAATAATAGGAACTGATACCTTGTGACTGTTAAGACTAAACATCAAATGCAAGACCTTACTGCAAATCTAACTAAATTTTTGGTATAATCACTCTAGAGTCTATTTTATGGCTGCTTGCCTGCATATTACCTGTAAGGAGAATCTTACACATCACATTACAATGAAGACAAATTGTAAGTCAGATTCAAGAGCCTATTGAAAATCTAGGGAAAATTACCAACATATGGCTTTTCTAATTGTAGGCCAGGAGAAGTTCAAGGCTGATTGTTTGCACATTAATCATGCATTTTAATTCAAGCAATGCTGCTTGGGAAGTTTAAAACAATATTGGACAAAAACTAGTAAATAATCAGCATGCAGCCATCCTGCGGGGGCAGGACTGACTGAATGAAGTAATGGGTCCTTCCACCTCTAATTGATATGGTTCTGAGAATGGCCAAATGATATTTCCAATACACCATGTCAGTTATCACACTGAAGGTCCCTCCAAGGGTATTTTCAGTGAGTAGTCTCTTTGCAGCAATTCTATTTTTTGGGGTGGATGCGGGGAGATGGTGTGGGTGGTTTGTGAAGGATAGTTGGGAAGCGCTGAACCATTGCTGGCATGGATTGTCAATGCCCACTTGAGGGAGGGCAAGATGCCAGCTTCTCTGAAAGAAGGTATTTTTATACCTTCCTCAATAAACTGACAAACTCTCCAGTTCTCACTGTCTTCAATGTTCCTTTTCTGGGGGAAGATTTTCAAAGCAATTGTGGTGAGAACATCCATCAGAATTAGGGTTCCTCTGGCTTCTGGATCTCAATCAGTTTAGCTTTAGGTCTGAGCCATAGATTCTATTGGTCATGCTAGTTGATGAACTCCTACTAGTGATGTATGAAGATTAGGAGGTGACTGTCTAGATCTGTCAGCTGCATTCGGTATTGTTCACCAGAGGTATAAATGCACTGGCAGGCCCCTGCAGGGGCAGATGAAGTCAATCTGGATTGTTTCCATTACTTTTTTGCTGAGAGATCTGAGATTGTTAGCTCTGGGTAGTTGCTTACCTGCATCTACCTTTCCTCATGCAGGGTTCCACATTCAGTCACATCTCCTCTTCAATGCATATAAAAGACAGCAAAGAAGGGTGGTGAGGAAGTACAATGTAGGTTGGCAGCGTCTTCAGCATGTGGAATACTCTCCACGTTCTATTTCCATTTCATCCACTCTTGTTGATGCAATTGATGGATTAGCACTCCCAAGGACCTTAAATTATGTCCTTACAGAGTTGACGCATCAGTGGGAAAGAGAGTCTAACACATTAAGTAAATTCAGGAGTGAATTGCTGCACCTGCTGCCTTGTTCACGTCATCGTAGATCCTGGATCAGGATCAACAGGCTACTCACTCTCTGGCTTCATCAGAGTTGCCACAACCATGCTCCAGGTTGGCTTGGTTTCCTCCCCACACTGTGACTGTGGGGCAGCATCCCAGATAATAAAATTGATGTGGTAGAAGAGTACCCAACCCAACATGTGGAGGGAGGTATACAATACCTATCTTCCCTTGACACAGTGGTTATGGAACCTGGATATTGAGCTCTGATGTCTGCTTACGAGAGATGGACTAACCGAGTCCAGACTGAGGTATGGATGGGGTTTACTTGACTGAAATTCAATTCAGCTAATTCTGAAGTAATGATAGGAGGGTGGCGGGAAGCAACTGGGAGAATTGGCAAATGTTATTTTGGCTCCCTTATTCTTGTGACGAGGAGTGTGGACCAACCATTTAAGGTCACCATTTGTAACACAGATATGCAATGTGCGGGATATCAAGCTGCTTTTGGACACTCAGATAGCAGCATTCCATCTGTTTGTTTCCATCTAAGCTTGTTCAGATGTTTGTGTCCTCTCTTTAGCTGTGATTCTTGCTACAGATATCGGACACTTTGTGTCCTTGGGACTATTTTACTTCAACATACTCTTCCTAGTGTTTCAACCAAAACTGTTTGCAAACTTTGGCTAGTACAGAATACAATATGGTAGCCTGCTTGCTGAGTGTTGCATCTTGGATGGAGCATGACATATTTGTGCCCCATGATCTGCAAAGGCCTCAGCTTACTGGGTGCAATTGAAGGTGCACGTTCTAACCTATGAACTTGTAAATAGTTTGGGACCTATGAGAGTGCTCCTATCTTTGCATGATACTGCAGCAGTTGAAATGAGCTGACGGGTGAGAGTCAGTTAAAACTGGAGGGGGCGGCTGGCAAGGTGTTAAAAGAGGATCATAGAATATCAGGGTTGGAAGGGACCTCAGGAGGTCATCTAGTCCAACCCCCTGCTCAAAGCAGGACCAATCCCCAACTAAATCATCCCAGCCAGGGCTTTGATAAGCCTGACCTTAAAAACCTCTAAGGAAGGAGATTCCACCACCTCCCTAGGTAACCCATTCCAGTGCTTCACCACCCTCCCAATGAAAAAGTTTTTCCTAATATCCAACCTAAACCTCCCCCACTGCAACTTGAGACCATTACTTCTTGTTCTGTCATCTGGTACCACTGAGAACAGTCTAGATCCATCCTCTTTGGAACCCCTTTCAGGTAGTTGAAAGCAGCTATCAAATCCCCCCTCATTCTTCTCTTCTGCAGACTAAATAATCCTAGTTCCCTCAGCCTCTCCTCATAAATCATGTGCTCCAGCCCCCTAATCATTTTTGTTGCCCTCCGCTGGACTCTTTCCTATTTTTCCACATCCTTCTTGTAGTGTGGGGCCCAAAACTGGACACAGTACTCCAGATGAGGCCTCACCAGTGCCTAATAGAGGGGAATGATCACGCCACTCGATGTGCTGGCAATGCTCCTACTTATACAGAAAGAAAGAAATCTGGACTGCAGTTCCACCCTTGATCTGACAGAACTGGAGACTGTGTTGACCTTAATGGAACACTGCAAGGCCTATCTATTCTCTCAGCAATCTGGCTTTTGAGAAGAGGGTGAGCTAAGATGATTTAAAGGGAAGTACCGGGGTGGGGGGATGAGTGAGTGCTTATTTGTGTTTAATCTTTAATAGTTGAATGAATGGGAGATACTCTATTTATTTGAAAAGAGTTGTAAATGTTTTTAGGTGGCTCCACCTTAAATCATAGAATCATAGAAATGTAGGCCTGGAAGGGACCCCTAGAGGTCATGCAGACCAGCCCCCAGCACTGAGGCAGGACCACATATACCTAAACCATCCTTGACAGGTGTTCGTCTAACCTGTTCTTAAAGATGTGTATTCAAAAATAAAATCTATATAAGTAAATTATAAAATCTATATAAGTAAATAATAAAGTCTGTTCCATACTTACAACCTGGGACCCTAATCCTGCATGTATATTTTTATTATGTTCCATAGACTATTCACATGCATAAAAGCATACATAGGATCAGAGCATTAGGGCCAAATGTTTCAGACCTTACTCAACAAAACTCCAATTAAAATAAGTTTTGGGGCTGAACTCTGAGACCTGTAGAGTGTCTGTGGAATAGGGACCTGATCATGTGAGTTACTGCGTGCCCTCACCTCCATTGACCCTCTCAGGGATTTTCCCCCAGAGGAGTTTTGCCAGCATAAGGACTTCAGAATTTGGCCCATTGTGCCGGGACAAGAGAAAATATATTTTTTATTAAGGAAAACAAATTGTGGACTGTTGCTCCTTCTCTAATTTTAGCATTAACTTATTAACTTTTTGAGTGCAGATCAGAAAAGAAACATACCTCAATTTCTGCATTCATTACTCACAAATAGATTATTTGGTGAATCATCTATCAATTCACATACTGTAATTAGCACGAGCCCTACAGTTAATTGCATCTTTACAAAATAGTTTCATAATCACTGTAGTGGTTTCAAAATCATCTTTTAATCTCATAGATGTGCTGAATGTTGTATATAAACAAGCGTTCATCAGAAATAAATAGATGAGTAAACATTTCTGAGGCAGTCTAGATAATTTTAGAATGAGAAAATACTGACGGTGGTGAACTCTGACAAAGAGTTGTTTAAAAGATATTACTGCCTCTATATTTGCATAGAGGGTGCCAGCATTCAGGGAGATATCTTGTTAACTGGGATGATAAACTAAGAAGAAATCAGTACAGTTTATAATGTCTGCATATTACACTACAAAGGGAGAGTCTGAAAGAAGGATGTTTTTGTTAAATCCATTTCTGAAATTGCTATTAAAAAATCTTCAATAATTTGAGTAATTTATACAGAACTGCTGGTGATCAAAGCTAAATAAATAAAAAAATAAAAGTATCACTTTCCCTTAATATTTCATGAGGCTAATACAGGGAGATTTGGGTTCATCAAGCAATTAGAATTCACAATAGAATTTAAAATAATCTAATAATGGTTTGCCATTATTCCTCCTGAAATTTATTATGAATCACTTTCTCTACAGAAGTAGGAGAATATTAACTGGACTAATATTCTTCCTCTCCTGGTCTCCTGAGATGGATTTAATTTTGATTTTATTCACAAATTCTTTATTTTTTGTCTGATAGCCTCTCTCTTTGCCTCTTACTAGAAATTATCTTGTCAATGCACCATTCAAAATGTTGATTTTTTACCTCTGGTCATTAACATAGACTATACTGAATATCTGTTACTTTAAGTATAAAAAGATGCCAGATTTCCCTTATTTCTCTGTAATCAGAGGGTATTGTTATGAGCTATGGATGAAAAGCATCATGAATCCGCAATCATGATTGTGGTATAAGATTGTCCAGCTTGGTCCCTTCAGTCCTTTGCCAGAAGCAATGAGAAATAACACATGCATTTGGACGAAAGCTATTTCCTTCCCATTGACAGAGTTTTTGAAAATTGTACATTTGATTAAATATATGAACAAGATGTGTCATGCAATTTGGATTTAGGAAAGCTGATCTATTAAGAATTGGTCTGTATGACCCACACTTTTATATATTCCTTTATTTTGGTGCTACTGTAATTTTAATCATGGACTATGTAGTGGAGAGTTCGCTGTGCTTTGATGGTGCAAGCTGAACCTGGAGCTGAGCTCTGCCAATGACAGCGGAGCTCCATGTCAGAGTGAGGGTCCAGAGCGTGGGGTCTTGGATAGTACAACATGTACAGTGCTGGCCATTTTTGACCGAGACAGTTCCTATGCACTTCTTTATCCTACACCCAGATAGCAATAACCATTCTGGATATTTCTGTGCACATTTAGGACGTGGATAAAGGCTTAAAGTAAATTGTATGTATTTGAAAATAATAGTCTAGTTCATAATATAGATCAACAATTGAACATGAAAGACATAACTGTAAAGCTATCAAAAGACAATATACACCAGAAGAAAACTAAACTGGTATATTTTTATTCTACAAAAATGTATAAATATTTAAATTTACAGCAAAGAGTACCAGACCATTAAATAACTGTTACAACATTTAAAATGTGTAATTCTTTATCCACAATCTACCTTTGTAAATTTAATTTGAGTTTGTGTCTCCAGCACTTCTTCAGGATGCTTTATAAGTGGGTCCTCTAAATAAACTGACATCCCAACCTCTTCTAGTTCACAGAGAACAGAAAATACACAAGAGTCCATACTTTATAGATAACTTTCTTTTTAAATAGAGATAGATTTTGTATACTTAAAATCATAATGGCTATGTTTGAAAAGAAACACACTTATCAAACTCTCCTGAACACGTGCTATTTGAGAATGAAATGGGGGCTTCAATATATATGAACAAGACTTGATTTAAGAAGTTATTGAATGTAAGAAAAACACTGACACTAAAATTCACATAACCTAGTTAAAACACATTGCTGGTGTTCATTCAACACCTCAAGATCATTCAATAGCTTATATTTAGTAGCAGTTTAAACATGGTGTAATCTTACCAGATGTGTTCAGATACTGTACAGTATAGCAGCTAACTTTATCTATTCCCTATATTGAAATACAGGAAACAGAACCATGGTTAGTGGTACACAAAGAGAACTCTGAAGTGATAGCTGTCACAATAGCTAATTAAATCTTTGATGTCCTGCTGAATTATGGGCATTAAAGATTTTCAGATGATGGACATAATGCATAAGGATTTATGGATTCTGACATTTACCAACACTTAAGTTTTTTTGATTTCCCCACACTGTTCATACCAATGAAAACAATACAATCTATGTAATAGCTCTAAGCTTACGCATCTGAAAAAGAATTGCCTCATATGAGGACTGTATTCAGCATCTACAAATCAGATGCAACTAAAATGTATGTGATCAGATATGATCTTTGCTTTCAAGTGCAAAATTCAGAATATGTAGGTTAGCAGTACATACAGTACTTGTCCTTTCTTAGATATGTTACTCATACTAGTTTGTAGTAAAACAAAAATCAAACAAAAACTAACAAAAAATTATTCCAAGGAATAAGACATTACATCAGTCCAGTATGACTCTTCCAGTCAAAACTAACGCAATCTGTCTTATAATTTAACTTGTTCTCATATTTTACAACAGTCCCCTCCTCCCCACGTAACTCCTGAAGGTACAGGGGTAATGAGAAACTGCAGCACTTTTGCCCTATTTACAGTAATAACCTGCCCTTCAAAATGCCCACTTCGTTCAATGCTTTTAATGTGTTGCTCTAGCCTCATGTCCGGCTTTCATTCCCTGAAAGCAACTTTTGGAAAATATGAGAACTGGAATTACTGTTCTGCTAGTAGTAATAATAATAATATTCAGCATTTATATAGCTCTTTACATTTTGAACACACTGTACAAACATTATTTGTTAATCCTCACAAGACCCTGGGAAGTAAGGAAGAATTAGCTCCATTTTACAGATGGGGAGACAGATTCAGAGCTTAAGGCCTAATTTTTTCAAAAATGTCCTTTAATTGTGGGTGCCTCAATCTGTGGGTATCCCACTTTGGACACCACAAATTTATGCAACCAAAATTAAACACCATTTTTGAATAATTTTGGCCTAAATGACTTGCCAAGGCCACACAGGAATTCAATAGTAGGATTTGGAATTAGAACCCAGAAAGTTCCCAGTCTTATGCTCCTTATACTAGCCTCAGTACTAAGGACATGAAATAGCATTGCTGTGCTGAGAGACCACCACTCAGATTGCATGAGAATTTAAGATGGCCCTGGAGTCTCTCAAGAGCAACACAATAGTCACTTGGTGAGTGGCAGGACATCTCTCCTCATCCAAGTTGCTTATATTCGATTTTTTTTTTTGGTGGCTTATTTGGTTCCTATACTCCTTACAGAGGGAGTAAATTTAGTGCTCAATCCCACTGAAGTCAAACGGCATACTCACAGCGAGTAAAGTTAAGCACATGTGTAAGTGTTCGCAGCATGAGGCCTAAGTTCTAGCTGTAATGCAATTCTGACAAACCTTTGAACAACATTTCTGCTCTAAACATGCTACTCAGGCTAGGTCTACACTATGGGAGGGGTCGACCTAAGATACGCAACTTCAGCTATGTGAATAGCGTAGCTGGAGTTGTGTATTTTAGATCGACTTACCTGGCTGTGAGGACGGCGGTGAGTCGACCGCTGCCGCGCTGCCGTCGACTCCGCTTCCGCCTCTTGCCGCGGTGGATTTCCGAAGTCGACGGCAGAGCGATCAGGGATCGATTTTATCGCGTCTTCACTAGACGCGATAAGTCGATCCCCAATAGATCGATTGCTACCCGCCAATCCGGTGGGTAGTGAAGACGTGCCCTCAGTGTCATTATCCATCAATAAGCATAAAATAAAACAAACATGTATTTTTTTCTTTTTTTTTTAGTCAAGCAGCTCGTATATAATATAGCAGTGCAGTTGTTGATATAATAAAGGTGCATCAACTGTAATCAAGGAGTATAACAGTCCAAATTCATTGCCACAATCCACTTTATACAGATAAAAAGGTATTAAACACTGTAGTACTGCATGCCTAGCAAAGAAAGGTCGAACAGTTTCATGATCTGTATTTGAGACTCAACTCTTGAAATCAACTTAGATATTGTACCATTCTCTCATTACTTTCCAATAATGTTGATAATACTGCACAATCAGAAATGTACAGTGCAACTGCACTTAGCAACCGTTACAAGTTGCAATTAGATAAGTGAGATATTATTCAATAAGAATATTAGAGGTTAAAAAAAAAAAGATACCATATGCACTCCTCTAACATTGCTAAATGGTGTTAAACATGCTAGTAGTTCCCACCAGCACCACTATTGTTACAGGGGCACTATCAAGGTAAGTAGCCAAATAAGGGATCTATCAGCATGAATTTCGAAATAAGGGTGTGTAGGGGCCGACAGGCCTTTGAAAGGCGATGATTGAAAAATGCAATAATTTGTTCTGTATTAAGCTTGGCATTTAAATGATTTTGTTTGTGATTTTGTAATGTTCCTTTCATGTAGTAAAATTATAGCCCTGTTCAGTTTTGATAGCTGTTAAGCTATAATGTGAACAATTTGTGTGTCTTAAAAAAAGACAAGATATGAGGGCTTGAAAAGCAGCTACTGTGTATGCATAGTAATGATTTTTCAAATTTAATATGCATTTGGTATTCATTTAATGATCTATATCAAGAAAATGTGCATGAAATATCAATCCATAGTATGCAAATACATGGTACTGGTAATATACTTTCACCAAAGGAGCCAGTACACAGAAAATGAAGTCAGTTTCATCTTCCCGCTCCTAACACAATGCAACAGGCTGTGTTTGGGGAAGTGTGGGTGGGTTGGTTGGGATAGAATCTATCTCCTACTCCTGGGTAGGATGCTGCCATATTGCTCACCAGCCCTTCTGTGGCTGCTGCTCTATTCCTGGTTCTGCTGTGCTGGGACCTCCCATGATCCTTATGCCCCTGGGCAAATGACATACATTAAGCCTATTGCACAGAGTCCAAGCATTTTTATAGCAGATCCATTATGTGGTGATATGCGCTAGAGGGATTAGCTTAAATGTCTGTGTTATGAACATGTATTAAAACAACACAAACCACTTTTGCAAACTCTTACTGTGTGTGTTGATATGGTATTAGTTCCTATGAAGCCTTTGATACTACTGCTCATCAGCAGCACATTTTTAATATCCATGTTAAGAAAAGAGAAAAGAAATTAAGAGACAAACTATTATTTTAAAATATAAATAAGCATCTATCATAAACCTATTAAAGCAAGAAAGTTGAGAGTTAGAGCTCAAACTCCGTCCATAGTCTGTTCCTTTGTGCATAGGTATTGTGGGGATCTCCAAACTTTGGATGGCCTTGTATACATTAGGCAGTCTGCTGCGATATTTATGCTCAAAGCCAGAAGCTACAGATTGAGCTTCAGCCTAACTTTTGACTCAGATGGCAAAATTCTGCTACCAGTTCCATTCTCCGACCATGCAACCATTTGGGGTTAGTGGAAGTGCACACAGGTAAATGAGGCCCATAGTGATTTGTCTTCCTATTGTAGAGGATACATGGGCAATTCCAATTTGCATTAATCTGGGTTACTCATGTATGTTGCCCACTCTCTTTAATATCATTCAAATGTTTTTTGCTGAAGTTTCAGTTATTATATAGTATCCGTTTCTTACTGTATTTGTTCCGTTTTGCTGCTTTTATAAAGAACTATTATGTATAGCGATTTCATTGTTCCTGGCACAAAACATGAAACATTCGTTATGTACAGTAAATTTACTGCTCAGTAACCCTTTCAGTTTAATACTTCACTGAGTACCAAATGACACTAGAGAGCAACTAATATCCTCATCATGTTGCTATGGAGGGCCAGAACAAATACATTACATTTATAAAAGAACTGATATAATCTTTCACAACGTAAGTTAGTGTCATAAGGCATTTCACATCATGTCACTTTCAAGCAATATTATGTGACATAACCAGAAAACAAAACCCCCAAACCTTTTGATATTAGGCTCAAAGGTCTTTCTGGAAATACTTTTCCAAGTGTGTCTGGTATTGATAGTAGCATATATTATGCTATTTATAGCTTCTAATGTGCTTCTTTTGAATGGACAACTTTCAAAGGGGCATGTGCAAACATGCCATAACAAGCAAAAAACCAAATGACTTTGCTCTGACAGCTGGACTTCTAAGAGGGCTTCAAAGCCTTTCATTTCACCAAGAACAAAGGAAGAGGAATATCCTTTCTTCTGATTCAAATAAGTGAAGAATGAAAGCCTAGACACTTTGCAAGGTCTGAAGGAACATGGGAAGTCTCTTTAGCTTTAGGCACCCAAGGTCATGTTACGTAGCAGCCACTGCTGGGAACGACTTTCACTGCAGTCCTTCATGGTTGGAACCATTTTGTCCTCCTCAGATGGCTCATCGAGACACTGGTTGCTGTTGACATGCCGCAATGTGAGCCGCTGTAACAACAAACAAACAACAAAATAAATGAAATAATTGTTGAAAGAGAATTAATGTTGTGAATTGAATATTTAATAATTTTAATCTTAATCTAGCTACTTTAGCAGTCACAAGAAAGGAGTGTTTCATCCTAAAGCAAATGTCCCTGTTCAAACTGTGCGTCATCCACCAAGTAACCACTACCACTTGTACAGCTCTATGACACAGGGAACACCAACACCCTAGATCGTGCCACTTTTCACATTTCTGATTAAAATAATGGGCTCACCTTTCTTAGATGTATGCCAAGGCCATGCCATTTAAGGAGTGAGGAACTGTGATGTATGTGTAAAAAAAAGTTCAAATTAAGTGCAAGTGAATATTATTACAAAGCAATTATGTTTAGGTTCAAGGAATCAAAGGTCCAAAGGTCCAGTCCAAAGTCCTGCCCCCCCTTTCCATATTCCTCACCTTTACATTTGTGGGGATTATAGCGTGTGCAACTGAGGGTGGATTTTACACACATCAACAGTCAACCATTGTTTCCAAAAAAATAATCCTTAAAATATTTTTCAGTTCTCTTCTCAAAAAATTTGATAATACAATTAAAATGATTAGCACTAATATAATATTGAGCAGAACCCCAGAGCCAGCAGAGTGCCTCAACAGGCCACGGTAAAATGTCTCTGGATTGTGGTGCTGTCCAAATTGCATTCCCCCAAGGATTTGACTTGGTGTGATTGCGGTAGGTTTTTGGTTATGGGGCGGTTACTCAATGTAATGGCAGGGAACTAGATTTGGCAGCATTCTTTCACACACTGTTGATCTGGAGCTAACATTGACATGACACCAGTCACAGAGAAGTGCAGTATGGCTCCAAGCCTATTCCGTCCAGGAAATGTTCCCCTCACAACCCCTTCACAGGAAGATGCCAATGGAGAACTCTGAGTGAGATGGAAATTATTTGGGGAGGCCCCCATATCTGCATTTGATTTCTGATTACAACAGACTGTCTTACTTCATAGTATATCAAATCAACACCATATGTACAATGTTGCTTATACACACACATACACATGAGCAAGAGAAAAAGTAGGTACACTTCAAGTGTGTTACAAGATTGAGCATACCAAGTGCTGGAGGCTCTGTGTTAAAGTACCTCCTAAGGAAACCAGGTAGCCTTTCCCTTGAAATCTGTACACATTCTTTTTAAAATATGCAGCATCTTCCTATCTAAAGATCATATATTTCCTTTGTTGGGGGAGCTACAGGAGACTAAAACAAAGCATTAGGAAACTGTTTTTACAAAAGAAGTAAAGTATTTACTAAAGAACTTGGTACCAGTTCTGAAACACCTAGTACTCTATCCACAGATGGGGTAACATTCAAAAGTAAACCTTTATCTCAAGCATACACATAAAGACATCCTCAATTTCTCATCTGCGGGAGAATTATATAATCCACATTTTAAAATGTACAGTAGCAGCCCCTGACTGTATTGTTGTAGAACAGCAGTGTCAAACATATGACCCAAGGTGAAATTGAATCTGTCCTTCCAAAAGATTAAACATCAACTCAGCTGTCCCCCACAGCAATGGCATATTCAAAATGTAAATTTTATTCAAGTACCTTGCTCCAGAACTTATTGGAACACTGGATTATTGGATAGAATCCTATCCGTCCTCCTCCCCCAGAAATCAGCATGTAGATGGGAGAAGGATTTTACTCAAGAGAAGCTTGAGTTCTCTAGTTTAGACCAATCATTATATCGTGTATTGTTAATTATCAATGGCCTTTCAAGGTTAGTGTTTATTATGAACTCAATACTTCTCCAGTAAAAGATCCCCTGTTTGCTGAAGTGCCTGACAGAGAAGTTCTCTTAAGTTTATGAAAATAAATGTAAAGGCTTCCCCCACCTCTTTGCTCTATGGTATTGTATAGAGCATTCTGAAATGCTTATGTGATGTGATCAAACAAGGCTAGAGTCATCCAACCTTATACCAGCTAAGGGATAGATTGTGACTAGCCCTAATGAGGCTACACATGGAAACAGGGGCTAGGGATTCTTTCCTTATATCACCATGTTAAGGCTAGCAAGATCTTGGCATTGGATCGTCAGGAGAGTGCAGGGGTCATGTGCCATATGCTCCCCAAGGGAGCAAGTGAGAATGGATTTGGTTAGCAGAGTTATCTGGCCCAATGGGGGGGAGGGGAGGGACTAAACTTCAGCTTGATAAGATCCATAGCAAATTACATCCCTCCCTACACACAGACAGGAATCAGGGCCTGCAGTGCACCCAGTCTGCAACGCAGAACGTTTCTGGGCAATCTATAGAGCACAGCTGACCTGGAGTAGGCAGCCTGATTGGCTGCACCACCTGATTGGTTGGAAGAGTCAGCAGACTGGCTCTTAAGCCCAGCAGCAGCAGCAGCTCAGTGGCTGCTCAAAACATCTGCCCGTGGCTGTGATAGTCCTTGCTTGTTCCCTGTCGTCCCACTCCAGGGAACCCAGTTCTGATCCTCAACTCTGTAATCTGGCCTCAGATGCCAGCTGTAACCCATAGGCATAATGCTGGGTCTAACCATTAAGCTGGACCACCCACATCCCAGTCATTGACATACAGCACAACCAAGGTGCCCAGGAGGAATTTTTCCTCTGAGATATGATGCCTCCAGAGCTAGTGCTGCTATGTAATGACCCTCCCTCAAAGTGCACAAAATGCACAATCTAGCCCCAAATTCCTCCTGTTAAATGTAACTTTAGAAGGTGGCCAACACATCAAAAAACACGCAGTAGTTGTGAATCAAATGGGGAATTTGCTTTGTGCTTTGGCCATGCAAAACCCTTTCCCTAAGAATAAAATCAGCCCTACTGTGACTCCGACTTGTGGACAATCCCAAATGAGAGAGTAATCTGAGGATATGTCCTCACTCCCCCCAAAATTTAGCTAACTAAAGTTAAAACAGCAGTGAAGACCCAGCAATTCGGCTCCTAACTTAGATTAGTAGCTTGAGTTCAACCTCCAGCTTCCCTATAGGCTTCAATTCAAGCTGCTAACATAAGTTAAAAGCTGAATTGCTGTTTCTTCACTGCTATTTTAACCTGAGTTAGTTTATGCAAGTTAGCCAACGAGTTAAGAACACACCTTTTTATTTGCCATGAAGACTTATCCTAGGAAACAAATGACCCTGCTCAACCATTTCTTTCCAGAAAAGTACACACAAAGCTTTGAATAAGTTGTTATGTCTTATTTTAAATGAGGGGGTGGATAAATGAACTATCATCCAAAGCTACATCTAAATTGCTGTCTGGAAGTCTGTATATTGTATGCTGTCTTCTGCAATAATCAGTGTACAAGAGCTCTTACAGTGGTAACCAATGTATCTCATAGATGCCTGCAGCATCTCAGAAAAAGCTGCTTAATAAAAATCCAGCAGCCGATAATATTTTACATTCTCAAAGGGCTTTTCAACCTTATGGCTCTCAAAGTGCTTTACAAAAACCAGCATTTTCATACACCAACACTGGGTCACAGAGTGGAGACTACCAACCAACTGGAGAATAGAAACAGTGTGTGTTGAGGGGCAGGGATGGGAAATTTTGGCCAACCACCCAGGTGAGAGCCCCTAGTCATACAAGAAATGCAATGGGAGCTTAAGTGTCCACATGAAGCAGTTAAAACCTGTTTTTAAAGTCTTATCTAAAAGACCTTCACACATTAAACTGCATTTTCAGTGTATTTGCCTCAGAAATATGATGGGCTGAGTCAGCCCTGCTGAAATCCGAGCCTAGTTCTAGGGACGCTTGATATTTCCAAGGCCAAAGGCAAACCTCACAACTCAGGTTCCATGTGTTAAGGTCCAGCTGAGCTGACACAGCATCAGGAGAATGTTGTGGGAAGGCATCCAGCTTTGTATTGGGACACAAAGTGCTGGAAACTTGGTGGCAACATCACTGCTGAGGATGGATCCTATTATTGGGTACAGGAATGAAGACCAGCTATGTAATTCTCCCCATAGGGCAAAACTGTAAAAAGAGAGACTTCTGGTATGGAGTAGGATATTTCTGGAAGCTGGGCCACTGAGTTGCTCATAGGCATGCTGGACCACATTGATTAAGGGACCTCATGGATTTAAGCTGCAAGTTACTAATATATAATGGATTATTTACTGGTTAATCACAGTAATGGAGTTGTAGGCAATGGTCTTTAACCCAGAGACTTGTATCATATTTTGCACCTTCCTTAGGTGGCCTTCAGGAACCACAGAGTGACATGCTGTCAATTACAGTACCTTGACAATGGATATGAATTTCAGTATATCCTTGTCAATTCCGTTTGTTAAAACACTTTTTTTAAGATGCTATTTTCTCCTAAGACTTGAGCAATAGCTGTAATTATATTACCCAAACATCTCTCCACTCTATTGCAGAAGATAACATTACTTTACAGTTCATGCTGGATTGACATATGTCACATTTCAACATTTTATGCAGTGCGTAATTTCTCCTGGGTCTATTCTTTAAGTAAAGCTTCCCCAGAGGCCTGCTCCTCAGTTCAAAACAAACTGTTATACAATTCCCAAAGAAAAGCCTACATCTGTTTTACTAAATCATTCAGGGCCATTTAATACTCATTCAGTGTTGGGAGATAAGCCATCTTTCACTAATCACAAGAGGAAAGAATTAGTAATGTTAACAGAAGTAGCTTGTTTATTAAATAACCCTCTTCAAAGCATTAAAAATATTTCACTTATATGTTTTTAAGATCAATTAAGCTTCTATCATTCTCTAATATAACCAGAAATGAAAACAAGCCTAGAAATGATACTGCTGCCTTCATCAGCTGTTCCTTTTTATTCAGTGTATAATTTCATATAAGGCTAGCATATTATTGAGCTTTTCAATTGTCTCCTAAAAGCATTTTTCTCCATTCTATCATTATTAATGCTATTACAGAAAAAGCTCCTTTGTTTGGAAAACAATCAATTACACTGGGTAATATACCACACATACAAACCAGTCTGGATTTTCCTTTTAATGTCCAGAATCAGAATGATTATACTGAAGTAGCTTTAGTTATATAAACACTCACAAGCTTAAGAGCAAGCCTCTGTATTTTCTTACTCACCAAGTATATGTAAATAAATATGTTCTGATGAGCATACAATTCACATGCATTATGACAAACATAATAAAATAAAAATTGAAGATCTCTTTACCCTAGCAGTTCTAGCATGTAATTATAAACATCAAAGTGATGGAAAAATAGTTAAGTATCATCAAACTACTTAGAGGAAATTATTATTATGAATCATTTTATTTGAAAAGATACCAATGAAATGTTATTTAAATGAAAGGTGAATTAACATTTAGAAATATTTTTAAAATATAATAATAAGAAAAACAATCTCAGCATTTTTTTTTTTTTGCTACCTAGCTGTTATACAGTATACTGAGAAAAAACGTATCTCAGTATACTACTGCAAAGCCATTACATAGCAAAACATTTTTTTGCAATGAACCATTTATTTTGTTAATGGAACATATACCTGAGTCTGCCTTCTCCTCACTCACAAACACTGTACACTATAAAATCTTCATTTTTTGCAATAATGAAAATTAACCTTCTCCAGAGACTAAATCTCAGGAACGAGATTCTGACAAAATAATATTTTAAAACAAGATACTTAAACATAAATGGATAACATTTTGGAATCTATAATCAGGCAACACTCCCATATACTTTAATGGGAGTGTTGTCGGAGTGAATAAATACTACGGCCCTGGTTCCGCAAACTCCAAGGTACATAACTTTAAACACATGAATAGTGTGATAGGGTGAAATCCTGTCCCCATGGAAGTCAATGGGAATTTTGCTAGGACTTCACCCAGAGCTTTCAAAGATACTACTCTTATGTTTAAAGGCAAGCATATGCATGTTTGTAGGATCAGGGATGCATGTAAGAAATTAGGGCCAAATCCTGCTCCTGTTAATGAACATAAGTGGCCCTACTACTTCCAATAGGACCTCTTGGTGAGTAAGGCAAGGAGCATTTAGCAGGTTTCCTATGACTCAGTCAATGGCAAATGGATACTTAAATTATCCATTTTGATAACGGAAACACATTTTGCTCACATTTTGATAACAGAAACACATTTAAAAATAAATATGAGTTTTTGAACATATTTGTCTGTAACAGAGACTTTTTTTGTAATTAGTAGTACCTGTGTATGTTGGACTATACATCTATAAAAAGATCCAGATCCTTAGCTGGTGTAAATCGTCAAAGCTCCATTAAAATCAGTGGAACTATGATCTGGCCCCAGATATTTTAATGCATCTAGAATTGTATTTAACTAATAATAATCAACTTTGTCTCTCTAGAATATTAGAATATTTATGATTATAAAACCAAAAAAGGAAGTGAGATGAGTTAACAAGTAGAAAATGAAAGACAGCATTATGCAGGGAAAATCTTAACTGAAATACATTTCTTTCACTCTTTTTTAATACCAACCTCAAATAATTTGCTAAAGGAAATAATCAGTGGGGCTGTAAAAAATATTCCTAAAAACTTCCAGCCTTGTGTAGTTTCTTAGCATCCACATTTGAAAAGGGCTACCATTACAAGTCTCCACAGTGGGACCATGGGTGCCATCCTCTATTTTGCTTATTGTCAGACACGACTGAGTGATTATATGAAGAAAGGTGTGGGTCTGCGTGACAGAAAAATTGTAAAAGCAAATATAAAGACAGCAAAAACAAATACAAGAAAACTGTTCTATTATGCATCTATAACAGTACATCAGGGAAATTATGATAAGGTGATACTCTCAAGTCTAGCTGCATCTGTGAGCACTGTTCTATTGCTGGAGGATATTCTTAAAACTTGGATAGTTTTAACCCACACACAAATGTGCACAATCACAAGTTTAGGATCTGATCTTTCATGAAGCTCTGGGTCAGTAGACCCTTCCAATGGGACTTTTCTTGATCTCAGGAACCTGTCCACACAGAGCTCCATGCAGGAGCAAGGACTTGGTAAAAGTGAACTGGGAGCAATTACCATGAGGCGCAAATAATAGAACAAATAATAGAACTTGACAGTGCTGGACAAGTAGCATGCTGAGACCACTGCTCACTACACTTATTTCACTTGTTCTCTCTCCCCCAACTCACATCTGTTTGTTTTATCCACCTGTTGTCTCATCATATGTTAAGACTGGGGTAAAGATTTTTTTTTTTATTGCATGTGTGTCCAGTGCCTAGCACAGTGGGTCCTTGATCCCTGATAGCTACTGAAATGTAAATAATAAATACTATAATGAATAATATGTGCATATGTTCCACATAAAAAGGTTAGATGAGAAGAATTTGACTACCAGCCATAATTTCAATTCCTGGCCCCTATATTTCCATACAGAATCATAGTAAATTGAGATGGGAAAGAGCTATTATGGCATCAAGTCCATCCCCAGATAAAATTGCAGGAGGCAGCATATTATGGAATACTTGCAGGACACAGTACAAAGCTCTTTATCTGGTACTTTGTATTAAATTACTGTAAATGTTGGCATTGATCCTCCATCATGATATTATGAAAAACATACATTTTCCCATAATCTCCCATTTCAGTGGTGCTCAACAAGGAGCTTGATAGAGATGCTATTCTATTTAATGAATGCACTGAATATTTATTTCCTTCTGCCTCATGCTAGCATTTGTTGTCCCTCTATAACAAACTCATGAGGCTGTCTTCCAGTAGAGTTCATACTTCAGGGATTTGCTAATTAATATAACAGTGACACCACTCAAACGGAGTCCAGGTTTGATGTGTTTTGCAAAGCTGGAGGTAGGATGTTCACACACTGGAGAGTTCAGAGAACCCTGCCTCCTTCTCAAGCAGCTAACTGGCTTTGCTGCTTTCAGCTACCAACCTAATGTTTGCTAGACTGCTCCCAGCTCCTGTCATCCTGGTGTGGGGAAAGGCGCAATCCTTTCCTCCACAGACTCACAATAAACTCTGGGGAGGTAGATTCTCTGTTTTGACTACAGTCAGGCAAAGCTCAGTGGATTTTACTAAATTTCACTTCTATTTCTTGTGCTGTGTTAATCTAAAATTCAAAACTCAAGTGGTATGAGGGGAACCACGTGAGGGAACATCCTGCGATCCTAAACTTATGAGTTGCAGATTGTTGGACAGATGAACAAGTTTGTGCAGCTTATATAGAAGACAGGTATCCTTTTTTGGAACAAACAAGAGAATTTAACTTTTACTGGGAGGAAAATGTTCATGAATAGCTCCTATAAATATATAAAAGTTGCACCTTAAATCTACAGAACAATAGCCTTCTGGGAACCTGTATAGAGTTTTGTGTATGAAGAGTTTAAACAGCTGCTTTACATTTTTTGTCACTTGAAATAATATTGAGTAGCATACAGTAAAGCAACTTTTTAATGTCTTGAACCAATATACATTGCATACATCTGTACAGTATGTTGGGAGAGTCAATATATAGACTTTATATAGGCTCTGGAATGGAATTGCAGGTTATTTTTTAAAATTAGTTTGATATTAATAGAAAGTACTATCATTAAAAACAGAAAGCGCAGTACTCACAGAAATTACAGCTAGTCCTGATTGAGACCTTTCTTTGAAGTTATATTTCATATAACCCCTACAACAAAATGTTACTTAGTATTTTGTGTATAACTCATTGCAGCCATCCCAATTGTTCTTCCAAAGTAAAAAATAAAACACGAGGAGGCCACAAAGAAAATTCAAGAACAAATGTCCTTATAATGTCACTTTGAGTAACCAGACTGAACATCAATTTTTGTTTATTATGTATCATTGCTTCATGTTCATATCCCTCTCATCTGTCTACTTCTCTATTAAAGGAAAAGCAGTGTTACGTAGACAAATTAATGAAAAGATTTAATAATCTCAATGTATTGCATGTTCATATGTACATACTATATATTTAGCAGATTCAACAGGAAGTACATATACAATGTTGCATTATTTTAATGGACAGACCAATGTATTTGATTTTCTCAGACAAGCAGGGTCAGAGCTGGCAGCTGGTGTACAGGGCCGGCTCCAGGCACCAGCCCAGCAAGCAGGTGCTTGGGGCAGCCAACGGAGAGGGGCGGCACGTCCGGCTCTTTGGCGATGGATCCCTGAGTCCCTCTTGGAGCGAAGGACCAGCCGCAGAATTGTCGCTGAAAACGGAAGCGGCGGCGGTAGAGCAGATCGCGATCGTGGCTTTTTTTTTTTTTCTGCTTGGGGCAGCAAAAACCCTGGAGCCGGCCCTGCTGGTGTAAATCAGCATAGCTCCATTGTCTTCAAAAGAGCTATGTTATGCCAGACGAGTGTCTTTCCCTATTGTTTTCCTTTCAGTTAAATGTGTCCTTTTAAAAATATAAGAAAGAAGTGCAAAATCTGGGTTTTCTTTCCTTTCAAAAAATGCATGGGTCCTTTTAGATCAATTGTAATCAGATTGCAATTTACTGAAAGATCTGATTTATGGGCCAGATCCTCAAGCTGGTATAAGTTAGTATGGCTTCACTGATTTCAGTTTATGGGCCCCATACGTTTACAAAAAGTGTCAGATCAGCAAAAGCTATAGTTTTTTTTAATGATGCACACTGGTAAATGTGAAGTTAATGACACATCACTGCATGTTGTCAGTCATGATTGCAAAGGCTTATCAGACTATTCAGTCAATATAAGAATAGTTGCTCAAATTAATTGGAAAGATATGCTTCTATATTTCTCCACTATCACTCTTTATGCTGTATTGTGGGGGAAATGTATTGTTTTAGAACAGCATGTGCTTGCTCTTGCAATGCAAGCTTTGCTACTCACTTCTATAGGCATCAAGCCCTAAATGGGGTTTTGTTTAGCAAAGTCAGTTATGGTTTCCAAAGGACATAATTACTGCATTTGATTGGAGAGAAGCAGACTTGATATATAAATCTACTCCTCATGTTCCAATAATCAACCAAATTCTGTTCTCTGACTAAATTCTACTAGGTGCCCTGGATGCTTATGTGAGGGAACAATTTGACTCAGTATACAGGAACTTGTGTGTACATCTTCCATCAACAACAGATTTTGAAGATGTACCCGAGTTATCAGTCTCTCTAAAAACTAATGCATTCCACATAAAACATTTACACATACAGGTACTGCACACTGAGTAACTGAAAAGTTAAGATCTATCATCTTGAAATACAGTCTACTGAAAGATACTAAGTAAAGGTCACTTTTGTACCACACTACTACAAGGAGAGGGAGATACTAAACTAGAATTTATCACAGGAACTGCAAGCGTTAGTATACTTACCTCAAAACTATATTCCCATTTACCTACATACTGACGGAAGCACAGAAATATGAAAGAAACAATGACTCAGGAAAAACAAGTCTTTTTGTAAATCCCTCATCTTTCCAATAGGTTTATACAATGCTTATCCAATAGGTTTATACTATACTAATGTTAGGTGATGCAAATTTACCACAAAAATCTTGAAATTTTTATTCATGCGCTATATATAAATGATAATTATATACATAGTTATCATTTTCAGAAAGTATGACAGGTTTATAATAGATAAAGGTTTACAATTTTTTCTTGTACATATTTCCATATATTATAAGCGATACCAGACACATTAGAGCCATCTGGATTTTTGGATAGAAATGCCATTGTGTTTGCCAGTTATATGAGCACAGGCACAGATGTGTTTCATGTGGTTTTCATATGTATTTCATGGGCCTGAATGCTACTGTAATATAAATATTATATAATAATTCAAACCAGGAATGCCGGAAGCTCTTGAAGATTGTGAGAAGTTCAGATACTACACTAATGTGGGAAAGAGAGAGGAAGAGAGAAGTTATGACAACCCCTGTGGGAAGCGGCGCGGGCCAAGGGATGTGCTGGCCGCAGCTTCCTACCGCCCCCATTGGCCTGGGACAGCGAACCGCGGCCAGTGGGAGCCGTGATCGGCCAAACCTGCCAATGCGGCAGGTAAACAAACTGGCCCGACCTGCCAGGGTGCTTACCCTGGCGAGTTGCGTGCCAGAGATTGCCGACCCCTGCGTTATGGGGTTTGGCTTGACTCTGCAAGCCACAATATAAGGTGAAGCATCGGAGCTGGCTTCAAATACAGCATGATAAAACAAAGCAAGAGAGATATCTATTTAAATCTATCACCATTTTAACATTTATTAGATTATGTATTGTAGCCTAAATTTTATAGGATTGCCCAAAGGAAAACTGGGAAATTCTATTTTGTCTCAACCTATGCATAGAGCAGGTTGGTGAGGTTGCCCTTGTAATTAAATAGTCAGATTTCAAAGGGGAAGGAGTGCAAGAATCTTAATGTGCTATTTGAGAAGTGGGAAATAACAGCATTAAGAAACAATGAGGAAAATAATGGATTAAAAAAAAACATATAAAATGAGTTTCCTGCCAAGCTTCAATTCACAGAACAAATAAACAAAAGTATACTTCATGAAGAAATTAGAAATTAAGTAGATGGCCCTGCCCAGCATAGCCTTCTTGGAGAATAACTTTTTCAAGTGGTGGTCTGAAGCTGCAGGTTTACTGCCATTATTATTTTCAGTGGCATCAAACTCCCCTAATTTGGAATGCTGCGCTCTTAAAATTGAACTGTGTCCCTATGATCAATTATGCAGGTAAAGATTTTTAACCTCCAAAGAAAAGATTTAATGTTGGACTTTTGTTCGGTTTTTGTAGGAAACATTTCTATATGAGCTGCTTTTGCCCATAAAGATGCCAACCGGGATAAGCCAAAGTGATGATGCTCAGTGAGGATGACTTTCTGGGAAACAGCACACAGCCTAAATAAAAAGGTTGTGTTCATGCGCATGTGCATGTGGGTGTCAGAATTCCCAGTCTCAACCTGTAGCAGCCTGCATATTATGGCCAGTAGTAGTGTCCATATTTCCATGCATACATTTTTATGAGCAGTACATGCATGCAATTCATGGCCCCCCGTCTATAACCCCATTCTGCCCCACCGTGCTGTCTCCCTTGTCACTCTTCCAATGAATGGGCCATGATGACGCTTGTCCCTAGCCCAGACAGTGTCTAGTCTACTCTCTCACTGGAACCATGCCAGTTCTGAAGAAGTGAGGTTTTTTACCCACGAAAGCTTATGCCCAAATAAATCTGTTAGTCTTTAAGGTGCCACCGGACTCCTTGTTGTTTTTGTGGATACAGACTAACACGGCTACCCCCTGATACTTGATGCCAGTTCTGTGTTTTTCACGGCCATGAGGATTTCATTTCAAGCATAAGAGGGCTATAATAAACATTACAATTGTTTCACAATAGGGGATGGAAACATCTTCGGACAAACAAAATGCCACCTGGGGTGGATGGTCTGTGAGTGCAATCACTCACTTAGTCTTCCAGTAGGTTATTTGTTTCTTTTGATCCTGTCTGGAAGCTGCTGTGTTTCTTTTTTCCTTTCGGTGAATGCAAAGAGAAAACAAGATGACTCTCTCCATTTTTTTGAGGGTAGAGATAAGAAAGGGCCTTTTTCAATCACCTCTGACTATTCACTTAATTATATGACATGAAAATAATCTTTATAACTGCAGAAGTAACCCCATATGTTAGTGTTACAGTGATCACTGGGGTACTGGTACTACAGCATGCTTCCAGACTACAGCATTTAGGGATCATTTTTCAGTTTTTAACAAATGGTCTTTTTGCTGTGATGACAGTTCTCAGGGGAAAAAACCCCTGTCCGCTGGCTAATATTTGATGGATCTTCAGTCATGATTACCTTTGGTCTGCTTTGTAAGGCAGCATTTAAACTCAGATTTACTTGTCTTTTCTCCTCAAAAGGTGTGCATACGAGGTCAAGTACTGCAACCTGTGTATGAGATGCTGTGACACTTCCACCAAGTCAGCATCCATTATTATTGATCACTTTAAGCTACTGCATTTTGCTAGGCTCTAATACATGCTATAAAACATAGTAATTGACCCCACTCAATGGCTTGGCTGAAGTGATGTGATAAACCAACCTGTAGCAGTTACTTGGTAGCCTGCCAGTTGAATCATAACCTTGAAGACAGACTTGTTAGCTGCTAAAGCTTATAGGGCCAGATTTTTAAAAGAATTGGGAAGCTTTTAGAATTCCCAATAGGCATCTATCTGCATCTTAGATGCCTATACACCTTTAAAACTCTGGCCAATAAGGACGAGATCTTCAGCTGGTGCAAGTCAGTCTTGGCTCATTGCAGTCTATGGAGCAAGGCTGATTTATACTAGCTGAGGATCAGTCTCAAGGGCTCTAGCAACGTCTGGGTCACCTCTAAACACACACATGCCTGGCTCAAACAAAAGGATTATTCCCTAGGTCTAGCAGAAAAGAAAGGGTGGAAATGCCTTGGTAGACTGGCTTAGTCAGTTACAATAAAAGATAAATACTGTAATTCCTAATTCGGGGCAATCCAACAGATGGTGATTTTACCTGGTCTGACTCTTCTAATCCATCCCTCTTTTAAAGGGCAATTGAGTATTGGTTTGTAGGTCCCACAGGCCAGGGTTCAGTCCCATCTCTTGTCTGTGATCAGATTCGGCAAACCACCAAAGTTCAGGCTGGTGTCATTCAGTTAAAAAAAATCCTAGTTTTGGCTCAGCTCTAGAAGTCCAGTGGCCTACAGTATGATAAGGGTAATACATGGTGTGTGTCTGTGTCCATCTGATATGCACCCAATAAGCAGGTCACATAAATAGAGGTGGAAGGAAGGTTTCTTAGGTTCTGGTCTTCAGAGAAGGACTTAAGTGATCAGAGGAAAGAAAATGTACAGAATTTGAGATGTGACCATGAAATACATGAAACTGCATGCCAGTGATCAGAGTAGCATAAAGAATAACTTTGCAAATGTCCAGGAGAGGTACTTCTTGAAGAGACACCATTGATGTTGCTTGTGCTCTTATAGAATGATCCCTCACTCCTGGAGGGGGAGGAAGATGTGACAACAGATAGAGTATGATACAGCGCAAGATCCATTTAGAAATCCTCTGAGAGGATGTAGCTTGATCTTGGACTCATTCAGCTACAGACTGAATGACTTTCTGATTAGCTTTGTCCTTTCCAGATGAAAAGCTAAGGGTCATCGCATGTTGAGGTAATAAAGTCTCCTTTCTTCTTCAGATGTGTGTGGTTTCAGAAAAGAAAAAAAAAACCACAGGTAAGTGGATTGACTGGTTCAGCTGAAAGTCCAAAACAACTTTGTGGGTGAACTCAGGATGTAAATGTAATGAGACTTTGGCTTTATGGAATATGGTGCAAAGTGGATCTACCATCAGTGCTCTGAGCTCACCTACCCCTCTGGCTGAAGTGACAGCCACAAGCCATGAAACCTTACTGGTGGAAAAGATCTGATTAGTCCTCTCCAGAATCTACTCCTTAGGGGCTGAGCGAAAATAGAATATTCATGAGAAGATGGGTGGTATGCACGGACTGCTGCCAGGTGAACCTGTAAAGAGCTGATGGAGACATCAGTCATTCTGAGGCACAGAAGATAGTGTAAAATAAGATGCTGATATCTGCTGACTCTAAGGATACAAGTTTTTGTTGCATCCAGATGGAAAAATGCTTCCATTTGGTCAAATAGCATTTCCTGGTGAAATCTTTTCTTCTACTAGTAAGGAACATGAAGATCTGAACACTGGAGGTTCCAACCCAGGACATGAGATGGTAAGAAGGAAGTGAAGAGAGATGATCTGTCCTGTCCACCCTTTATCCCTTGGTTTGGAGGCACAAGGAGAGTGACGGAGCATGCATGGACCAACGGATACTGCTTTCAAAAATTATCTGACTCCAGACACATGGAGTGCATCTGTACACCCAAAGTGGAACACAGATGGGGACCAGCACTCAAAGAAGAAAGTATTTTATAAATAAATATATCATAAATTAATTCCTGCTTTGTCCGCCCCAATCCTGAGAGGTCAGTAGTGTCCAACCTTTTCAGCCCTAGGGCCAAACATTATTTCGGAAAGGTCAAGGGGCCACAATCAGTACTTTAAAAAAAGATTCTCTACCCTGTTGTGCTTCCTTTGCACTACTCAGGTGCAGATGGTGTATGGTTTTTATGGGTCTGTCTCCAGCTCCCCATAAACTTCTCTAACTTGGGCTTGGGTAGAGAAATAGGGAGCCATAATTTGTTGTTAGTCTCAGCTTCTCTTCCTTTTCCCCTCTTCTGGGTTCCCCTGGGTATATATGTGGGAGACGGCAGCCACTGTTCACTATGTAGTCCCCTAGGATCAGGCAGTCAGTCCAGCTTCTATCTGCTCTTCCTGGGGTTCCCACAGCCCAGCAGGTAGGGCAGCAATACAGCTACTCTCTCTTCCCTCTTCTACAGCACAAGAGAGGACCAGTAAGAGAACTGCTAAGGGGCTGCGATAGGAACCACAGCTCATGACACTTACAGCTAACACCAAAGCTGTCCCTGGAGCTGCACCCTGGAGATGGTGCCCACTATTACTTCCCACAGGAATGGGGCTGATTCAAACACTTCGGTCTAACAGCCACAGTGTGGGGCTAAGGGAACACATTTTCAGTTCATATAATCAAATTCACATTTCCTTGTTAACACGGTTGCCCTCGGGGTGACAATTTAAAACCTTGAGGGCAATGAGAGGCCCCTAAACACAGGCTGGTCGTCACTGTGATAGATGCTGAGTACCATGGCTCAAACCTTGCCAGAGCCTGAAGTCCTGACTCCTGCTCACTTCTTACTCAGGCACAAGTGAGAAGGGAAGGTTACTGAGTAAGGACTAAAACAGGACTTCAATATGTGTCCTGCTGACTTCAATGGGAGTTGCAGGTGCTCAGTGCCTTTCCCAATCAGGCCTTTTTAAACAAAATTCTACTTTAATCCCTTTAGGAGCTAACACCTCCTAACTTTAGTTCATGTCACCTATTGCACTTTAAAGAGTTTGGGAGTGAATTTAGGGCTCATGAAAGTGATGGTCTCATAGTGCTGAAGTGAAGGTCAGTGCTCTGCAAGATAGCTCATACAGCTTGGCCAATGCACCTCACACCTGACCTGCAACACCCATGCTATGCCTTGTCCTCTGTCTCTCTTAAGCAAAGACTGTCTATTGTGTCACACTGTGTGGGGTGTCTTTGATTGTCACCTCGCTCCACTTTTTCATGTACACTCAGTGTAAAGTGATCTTACTAAGGAGAGGCAATACATATGACTGGAGGGATGAAACAATTAGAAGTGCTGTGGAGCTGTATTTCAAAATATCAAGAGATGATATTGACACATGTAAGAAAAGCAATTTCGCTGTAATTTATTGTAATGCTATAATCCCAAAAACTAATTGTCTCTGTAGCTAAATTAAAAATGTTTAACAATGTATTTAACAGTGATTCAAGCACCCACTCAAGCTAGTCTCTCATTTTTAATTTTGGGCAGAGTCGTCTGTTTCGAGCTAATTTAAATCTTTGCCTCTCAATTATGATGTGAAAAATAATGCCTCTTCTGCATTATTGTGGATAATTCTACCATTTCCATTTCGTAATGGACCAATATCATTGTCCTGATTCTTTTTGTTCCTAATATATTTTTAAAAAACACTCTTTCTTATTGACCTTGGCTCTGCTTCCTACAGGTTTCCCCATTATCAATTTTCTACAATTCCTAACTTCTGATTTATATTCATTACTATCAGCTTCCCCTTTCTTCCAGTATAGTCAACCCCAAGCAGTGTAGTCAACCTCAAACACTCAAAAATCATGAGTCAGGACCCAAAAAACCATGAGTGCCATAAAAACCATGAGATGTATAGGTTCTTTTTATTTCTGAATCTTTAGGGTGCCCTCACTTCACAATTTCATGCTTTTCTTGGCATCCATAATGGCTAGAAACTTACTTTTGAAAAAAACAAAATCTGAGATTCTCATGCAAACTCTTGATTCCAGCAGGTTGGGCTTTAACCACCACAGCCACAACCACTAACTAACTAGCCAGCCATCTATAATCTGAAATGCAACCAATGGATTTGAAAGGGCCATGACCTCAAGGAGCAGTGCGATTTCTGCTCTGGAGTCTTTCACAGTCTCTAACTTAAAAAGTCCTTCTGTACCAGAAATGAAAAACAGATCTTCTAGGAGTGAGTCAGGAGCTTTATCTTCAGAGAGGCCAGTGTAAGGCTTTTGACGGGAATCAGAGGAATCCTCCAGCACTGTCAGATAACAGTCACTTGGTGAACCTCATTCCTTCCTTCTCACCTGCCTTCAAACTCAGGTAAAGCTGCAGAGTGATTTAGGGAGGTGGATGATTTAGACCAGTGGTTCTCAAACTTTTGTACTGGTGATCCCTTTCACATAGCAAGCCTCTGAGTGCAACCCCCCTTATAAATTAAAAACACTTCTTTATAGATTTAACACCATTATAAATGCTGGCTGCAAAGTGGGGTTTGGGGTGGAGGCTGACAGCTCGCTACCTCCCCCATGTAATAACCTTGCGACCCCCTGAGGGGTCCCGACCCCCAGTTTGAGAACCCGTGATTCAGACATTGCGGGCTTTAGAGAAGACATTTTAATGAACTAAGCAGTGGTTTAGTGTTGATGGTGCCAAAAACTGCGATTTAGACACAGGCAGATAGAGAATCCACAGTGCCGAACTCCAAGTGAGCTCTGTGCTCCCATTCTGTGAATGACTGATTATAAGTGCAAATCTTCCCATAGACATGGAGATGCCCATTGTAGCTAAATTTGCACTGGTCTGCTGTTCAAAGTGGGGGTGGGGGAAGGGTAGGATTCCAGGAGTAATGTGTGGGGCTTGCATGGCATAGAGCTCACCTCTCCTTAGGACCTCTTTGCACAGACAGGGAGACTGAGGGGAAGATCCACTGTTACATGGGACAGCAAAAGCTACTGAAGCAGCATGGGTGCAGCAACAACCCAAGACAACTCTGCAGCTACCCTGTGCCCGAGGAGAAGGCTTCTCTTCACCACCACGGAAAGGGGCAGTGGGCAGCCGAGTACTACAACCCACTCTTCATTGGCCTACAGTGGGACGAGGCGTAGCAATATTGATTTACTAGTACAATTTAGCAGTATTTTGGATGAGAAAGTCTGACCTAGTGGTAGGTTATGGCGAGTTGAGGTTTCAAGAAGTTTGATAGAAGCATCCAAGGCATATAATCATTGCTGCAGGCTTTTGATCTGTTCTTCAGTAGATGATCTGCTGGGTACAAGGTGTTGAGCACCAGAAAAATTCATGATGAAACTCCAGTGTCTCATAAGACTTGGCTCAGCCTCTTGGCTCCAGCATGTGGGTTGGCCAATCATTTCAAAGTATTTATCAAAGACCTATAACAGAATATAACAGCTATATGGTCTACTGAGTGAGACCAACACAAAAATGGGCAACTCTGATATTCCCTGTCTGGGAATATTGTTCAACTCTTAAGGCTTCTTCAACACCTTTTACATCATCTTCAAGGACTAGGAGGCTGCCCAGTCTAGGTATGAAACACTCTGCCCAGAAGCTGACATCAAAGCATGGATCACATCTATGTTTGCCTTTAGTCTAAGACCTTGCAAAAATTTATTGTGCTTCTCTCTGAGGGATGTCTTGCAGTCACATTCTGGAGCTGCTGAATACAAACATGCAGAAAGAAAAATATATAGAGAAATCCAGACAGCAAGTTGACAGTTACCCACAAGGAAATTTTATTGGGGTAAGGTTACACTGAGAAAAAGAAAAATGAAGAATTAGAACAGTGATTTACAATGTTCCCCCCAAAAAGTGGAAACTGTGCCCCAGAGAGGAAGGGGAAGAGGAAGAGTTGAATAAAAAAAAGTTTCTGCACATGCAGACTAAGACAGTTTCTCAGCCATCTGTGGATAAAATGGTGCAGATGAGCGAAGTAGTAGCTGACTGTTATGCTTCTTTAGCAAGCAGTCAAACTCTTGAGCTAGGAGCCTTTCAGACCCAATCACACATAGTACACGTACATCCAAGAATTGGGGCCTAATATGTAATACTTCCCTGAAGTATTTGTATTGATGTTCTACAGGAGACAGAGAGACATATGTTCTCCACCGAGCTATGTTTAAATAGCAATTTTATCCTCAACGATTTATATGTTAAGCCTAAAAGGCCATACCCTTTTCTTATAGCATTACACACAAACAAATAATAGATACTGCATACAGTCATGCATGTAGATTTTTGGCTACAGTTTTTATCCAATATTCTAATATTGGGATTTGGAAAATGTGTAGTAAGGAAGTTTCTCAAAGCATCAAAGTACCCACTATGATGATATAAACATAACTCCCAATGTTCATGAAATAATAGACCTTTGACTCAGGACATAATGCCCATCATTGTTGCCTTTTTCCAGCTTGTAGCACAAAATCATGCACTATTGCTTAATAATATTTCTTTAATAAACACATGGAATACAACATGTAGTACTAGGGAGCCCAATCCTGCCCACAGATATCTAGGCTGGGGAGAGACTATTCAATTTAAAATGTAGCAAAACCTGCTCCCATAAGGCATAGAGAAGATTGAGAAGAAAACTACGTCCAGAATTGCAAAGAATCGCATAACCGGACAGATATTGCAATGTCTTCTATAAAATAGAGTCCATGAAACAAATTATATAAAAAATCCTATTTCTCTATTTAATGTAACTGATTGTGTTTTACATGTAAAAACAGATGGCAAAACAAAGCAGTTTTCACAGAGTTCTCATATAAAACTGATCATGAAGCATGGTGAATATTTCTTTTTTATTAGCGCCATCTAATGGTTGATTTTGTTTTTATAGGTAGTTTATAAATTCTTCCATTATGGACCTTTTATGTTAAATCCTTTTAAATAGAAAAAGATAGCATTTTTAAAAGCAAGTGATGGCATTTTCTGTAGAATGAAAGTTATAGATAGAGAACGAGCTAGAGAATTTATATATATATATATATATATACACACACACACACACACACACACACACATATATATATATATATATATAATAGATATCATTACTAGAATCAAAATAGTATTCCAAAGAATTGTATAGGGTGTTATAAATACAATATTTTTCTAGCCTTACTCCAAAAAAAATCCAATTTGGCACTTGTTAAAGCTGAGAAGAAAGTCACAGGCAATGCTCCCTTGACTCTAGCTAATCAGATTAAGAACCAGATTCTGATCTCAGATCTGCAGAAATGTATCACTCAGTAACCTGTTCAATCAGCTACTGCTGGTTATTCATATACTAGTAGGGTGATCAGGATTGGAGCCATTGTCTTTGTGAAAGCTTATTTTAGGCCAAAGTATTTGGGAGGGGAGTTTCCATATTTATTAGCAAAAAATGCCTCTCTGAGTTTGATTTGGGGAATAAAATATTTTCTCTGAAATAAAATCTATTTACAAAAAGAGAAGTGAGGTGACGGAGGATAGATTTAGAAACTTCCGTGGCACACTGGATTATCAATATGAATGCTAGGCACTATGGGTACCTCACCGAAATCAATGGGAGTTTTGCCATTGACTTCAATAGGGTCAAGATTTTATAATATGGGTAATATGCTCTCAATCGATGTTGTTCAGATATTAATGAGAAATTCTGAGAATGAGAACATACAAAAAGTAAGTTCCAGGAAATACACAAATGCCTGGCTACTAAATAGGGGATATGGTCCAATCTTATTCTTTTACATCAAATTGGTACTTATCTGGATCTGAGATGCATGCTGGCCTCATTCCCCTTTCTAGAGTGCTTCTATTTATTGCATAGCATGCACAAGAGTCCAGAGTCCCCTGGCACACATTCTCTGCTGCTTCAGACTTCATTACACGCAGCACACACCCAGCAGTGAGCAGGTTTAGGACCTTGCACACCCATATAAAGGACCTGAAGTTTGGATCCAATTAATACACATTCATTTGTTAGCCTCTGGCCTTGGATAATTTAAATTGCCTTCAAGAATCCACTAAAGATCCAGCCTGGTTGGAGTTAAAATATATGCACAGATTGCAAACACATTTTTTCAATACACCAGTTGGCTTGGATTAACTAGGTCTGACTGCTTATGTACATGAAAAAGAAAACACATAAAATGATAAAATAGGTCACTGTGAGCATCAGGAAGTTATATCAGAAAATTCCCCAGAGGTTTTGCTTGTCCTAGCTTCAGATTCATTAATGGACAGAGAGCTCCTTTTTAAAAATAACACAATTAAAGTTAATGACAGAAAGTCTGTTTTACCATTTGAGCTGTGTCTCAGATAGGCCTGAAATACCTCAATCCAAAAGCCTGAAAAACTGACATTTAAAGTACAGTGATTAATTTCACTGTACTTTAAAACTAAGAACCATGCACATCAGTGGACACGGGTTAATACTGCTGTGATTTGAATAATACTGATACAAAGTGCTTGCTATGAGAATGACAACACTGGCCAGCCCTGATAAAATCAACATCAATGATGAAACAGCATCAGCACAGCACAAACCTTTAATTGATGGGCCTAACCATGATGGCTTGTCTAGCGTCTTATTCTGTTTTTTCCCCCGGCTAATAATTCTCTTTTGTCAGTGAAGGAGTGAACATCTAGTATATCCCTACTCACTCCTCCTCTCCTGCAGACTGCACTGAATATAGTCAAAAAGGGACCCTGATACCAAGTGGAAGACAGCGGGACATAGCTCTAACCAAAACCTAGCAAAGATAATAAAAGCATCATCCAGAGGGAATCATTGCAGAACAATATGAGGCTGAGCATACTATGTCTACAGTGCTTTTATGCCTGTCCTCCTAGGGCATTTAGGACAAGAATCACCATAAAGCACTTAAACACTGAGGCCACAAGCTAGCACCAGGCTGCTCTCTTCAGTCTGTTACCCATTTATAAATAGCTGTAAAGGAAATCATCATTCATTTGGATATATCAATTAATATAACTAAGGTGGAGTTATTTTGGGTCATCACATCTTGGGTCTCAGATATTATCCATGTCACCTCAGTGCGTGAACATCCTCCAAAATGTAGCTAAATAGTGATCTGATTAGAGATCTTTAAATCTTGCTTATATGAACAAAATGATTCCCTCCTAATGAGGGGACAGCGGGTTTACATTCTGTTGTTATACTATAGAGTATATTTATGGCATCAAAAGCCTACGTAAGTTAGACCTCAGCCAAGATCTGTTCTATAGTAATTTTTCTTGTTACTGCTTTAATTGTATGCACTGGACGGCCTATATATTCTTTGCATGCTGCCTTCTACGGTCATGGATTAGAAATTTTTTTTGTAGAAGAAAATTAAATTCACATTTTCTGGTGAATTTCATTCTGCAAAACTGAAATTTGCTATTACATTTTAAAGAACCTTCCCCTGGAAAGATCTTTAGTAAACTTGCGCACTGATCCTCCAAGATTCTCTGCACAGGCAGACCTCTAGATCTGTGTGAAGTAGGCTTAGCACTTGGCTGGTTTTTTATGGATTTCCCTGAAAAATAATTTAATCTGCCTTTTTTTTAACCTGGGTAAATTGTTAAAAGTTTCTGTGTCCACCTAAAGAGGCTAAGATGTTGCCATTAAAAATAAATTGCTGGAAATAGAAAAAGCAAACAGCAAATACATATTCAAGAAATAGACTCATTGGATTTTCTTTATGTATAAAGTTCCAAAACGTTCACATTCAGGTATATAATTAAAACACAGAACAATACAGTTTGGGGAAAAAATAATCTCTGTGACAGACATAAACAAAGCAGCTTGGAGAAACACGACCAAGGTAAGAAAATGATGTTATCAATTTTATCTGTGTGTGTTTCTGTATAGATACTATAAGTGTCTGCTCAAGGGGGGGGAGGGAAGGGCTCGGGGTTGCAGAGCTGTCCTGTGGTTGGGGTTGTAGTGGGCTTGCCTTGTGGGGGGAGGATGCCAGTTATTTTGCATTTGAAAGATGGCAACCATAGTGTGAAGCCTCATTTACTTCAATGGGGCTCCACACAGACTCAGTGTTCTGCACATGGGAACAGCTGCAGGACTTAGAGTTGGTCACAATTTGTCAAATTGCAACATTTCAAAATAGAAAAAGAAAGGGAGAAATGTTAATAAAGTTTTCATGATCTCCTTCATTTTTTGACTAATTATAAAGCTGATCAACACTTTCTGAATTTGATAATATTTCTATCATGAATCAGGGCCTGCTGCTGAGCCTGGCACATGCCGCTGAACATTCTGATCAGCCAGACTCTCCGATTGGCTGGAGGGGCATCACCAGGACTGCTCTTAAGCCCAGCAGCAGCACTAGGCAAGTGGCTGCTCAACGGTTATGTCTGCAACAGTGATTGCTCCTGTGACTGCCTTGTTTCCCACTTTCTTGCAGGCCTGCTCCTGCCCAACTCCCTTGGATGGGACTCTGACGCTTGGTTCTGACTCTTGGTCCCTGACTCTGAACCACTAGGCTTGACCACCTACGCTCTGGTTCATGCCAATTTCAAATTTCAAAACAAAACAAAATTTCAAAACAAATTTCAATCAATTTCTTTTTATTAACCAGCTCTATTTGCTGTTTTGTTAAAAAACAGGAACTATTCAGTAATATATTAACACTGAGATCCAACCCAATTTACTCTATTTTGTATTGAAATAAAAACAGCATCACAATCTGGCCCTGAGTCACCAAACTTTTGAGAGATGAGCTCCCCCTTCAGGAAAATGAAACCAAGCGAGTCTTGCTCCACTACAGCCTCACAATGTTTTAAAGACCTAGTCATCTTAATTTTGCTTCCCCACAGCTAGTGCTTCACACTCCCCCAAAGAGGACATGTCCCACGCTCTGGGAATGTGTTAAATATTGCAAGTAGTGCACCGCAGATGAAGGGGAGCAATATGATCTCAGAAGAGTTCTTCTGGGTACGATTGGAGTTTTAGCAAGGAAATCATTAAACAACGGCACATCTAGCTTGCTGTGAAAGATTTAATAAGTTTATACTTAGAATAGTTCAGAATTTTTGCATTCGTTTCAGAGCAATAAACTTTACCAATTTTCACTTCAGTTTTACAAGTCTATGCACTACATCTTGCATATAATTTATAACAATTTCAGAGATGAGACTTTAGATTTTTAGTAAAATCTAAGACATTTTCTAATCTCAGTTACTTTATTGATGCAGTTCTCTATATACTGGTGTAACTAATAGCAGAATCTAGCTATAAGACTTTATTGTATTGCATGTCTTCTGCTACATGAGAGTTAAAGCATTCTTGAAATATGGAATAAAAACTCAGAGCTTAACAGTTTTGGGAATGAGATGACATTGGAGACTGTAAATTGCTTGAAGCACTGTGTAAATCTATTGCCTAACTGAGCAACTGATCCAAATATAAATGACCATTTACAATTTGCAGTCCCTTAAATTACACAGATGAGTGTTAGATTAACTCTTACAACAAGCAGCCGACATTTACAAAAGGTATACCAAACAGTAGACTACGCTGGAAAAAATTAACACTAAGGACCTGATTGTGCAAGATATAGAGCTTCCTCAGCTCCCACTGGTTTGAAGGTGCTCAGGACTTCGCAGAACTGAGCCCTTCAAAGTGTTTCATCCACATTATGGGACTGATCCTGTGAGACGCTCAGCATCTTTTCAACTCCAGCTGACTTTAATATGAATTGAAGATGCTCAGAATCTCTCAATCTGTTGCCTACAATGGGACTGCTCACAGTGTGTAAAGTTAAAGGTGTGTCATTTTTTTCAAGATCAGAATCTTGTAAAGAAACCTGCATATCACAGTGTTTCTGTCATTAAAATCCATATCCAAGCATTTTCCATTTAAGAGCTAGTAGAAAAACCTGTAAAATTTTCAAAATTTTACTGTGTTTTAAAATATTTAACATTTCAATGAAATTTTTTGAAAATCAAAAAATTGCATCATGCTCTATAACCATAGAGAAATTAAAGTCAATTTTCATCTTACTTTTATTTTTGTGTGGTTTGAGATGAAAAATTGAAAATTGAAAACTTTTCAACCAGCTGTATTCCTTTAGCACTTTGCATCCCTGAACTGGCAGGACACCATCACATCACGATATAAGTCTGATAAAGTAACTCCACCGTCAGCTATCACATTCACGAATTATCTTCTGTCACAAACAACTGACAAAAATATACTTATTGCATCCCTGTGTCAAACAATCCAACTGAAATTAAAATGAGTAACAATGGATATGAAACATTGGACCTGTATTTTTCTGCTCTAATTATTAAATAATTATATACCTCAGCATCATACTCCCAGAGCTGATTTCCTCTCATATGATGGCACTTCAACATGATCACAGGGCCATTGAGTCTAGAAACATCCAAGCATAAATCATCTGTGCGGATCTCTTTATCAGCAGTAAAAGAAAATACCTGAAAACATAAAATGATTAAAGTTATAGGGGATTAAAGACACATACCTATTTAAATGATTACTGACTTGTAACATCCCTCATTTTGATTTAAGTTAGTGACCTGCCAGCAGTTCCTTCTTCTACATTGAGAAAAATGTTGTACTGTGTTTCACAGAAGTTTACATAAGCTTCACAGTATGACTTTAAATAAATGTTTTATAACAGAAAATGAGTATAAAACCCTTATCCAGCAAAGACTTTCACATGTGCTTAATTTTACACATTTTGAATCAAAGGGACAATTCAATGGGTACAGTTAAACAAGTGTGTAAGTCTTTAAAGTCTTTACTTTGAAAATATTACAAAAGGACAAAGTAATACTACATCATCCTATATATGGATATTTCAGAAAGCATTTCACAGGATGGTTTTTTTTTAAAAACAGGTTTTGGATATCGACCCTATCATTTGAAGAATCAGGGTGTTCTTAGCCAAAACACTCAACTTCCCAATTTCCTGTACCAAGGATTATCATGTATGGTGTAAAGGGCTATATCTTGGAATAAGGAATATGGGGGTAATTTGATAAAATTATGGTTGAAGAACAGGAAAACAATGGGTCACCATCAACAAAACTATTTCAAGCTAGTTTTCAGTACCTGCATTAGAGGAAGTGCTGTTTTACAACATCTTGAATAAATGATAGCGAAATCAATATATACAACTTTTTAGATCATAATAAAACAGTAGAAGCAGTAACTGAATAAAACCATTACTATATAAAGTCTTACACAGCATATCTCTACTTTTTTGCTCATTTAACTGTGAACATCTTCAGGTAGGAACAAACAAAAGGCTCAATGTTTTGACATTATGATTATTAACTCTTGTGCCTGAGCAAATATGTAAAACAAACCGTGCCTATACTGGCAACATTTACCCTAATTATTTTCACAGTCACATTTTAATACACAAGTAATGATCTTTAGCAGTTCACTTCAATAGTTAAGATATGGGGTGAGATTCTGTTGCTGCACCTCTAAGGGATTGTGTACATGCTGACTTAGTGCATGACAGGCCGGGGTGTGAATCTACGGTGCTCTAGCCTGCTGCGCACTAACTGGCCATGCAGACCCTGTTATCATATGCAGGAGTTCTGTAGCGTGCTTTGATGTACTGCTGTTTCAAGCAAAATATTGTGAATACCACGTTGAGTAGTACAGTAACTCCTCACTTAACGTTGTAGTTATGTTCCTGAAAAATGCGACTTTAAGCGAAAGGATGTTAAGCGAATCCAATTTCCCCATAAGAATTAATGTAAATGAGGGGGTTAGGTTCCAGGGAAATTTATATATATACACCCACACACACAGAGTATAAGTTTTAAACAAACGATTTAATACTGGTACAGTGATGAGGATTGTGAAGCTTGGTTGAGGTGGAGGAGTCAGAGGGTGGGATATTTCCAGGGAATGCCTCACTGCTAAATGATGAACTAGCAATTAACTCTCATGCTCTACTGTACAAGGCAGCAGGAAAGGAGGGAGGGCAGACAGAGATGGAGACACACACCCTGTGTGTGTGTGTGTGTGTGTGTGTGTGTGTGTGTGTGTGAGAGCGAGATGCTCATTTCCCCTTTAAGTATGAAGAGTGGGGTCAGAAGCACACTGCCTTGTTAATGAGACCCGACCGCAGCTGCTGCTGCCTGGAAGCTCTCTCTGTCCTGTGTCCCCCCTGCTCTATGGAAGATGGGGTAAGCGGGGTGCAGGAGCAGGGGGGAGGGGGACACCCTGACATTAGCCCCCCTCTTCCTCACACAGCAAGCAGGAGTCTTGGGGAGCAGCTCCAAGGCAGAGGGCAAGAGCAGCACATGGCAGTGGGGGGAGGGACAGCTGCAATTGCTAGCCTGCTGGGCAGCTGCTGCACAGGAAACTTAGGGGAGCTGATAGGGAGAGCTGATAGGGGGGCTGTCAGTCCATCCTGGTTCCACCCACCCACCAGCTAGCTCCACTGGGCTGCTCTTCCTGCAAGCAGTGGACAAAGCAGGCGGCTGCCAAACGATGTTAGAAGGGAGCATTGCACAACTTTAAACGAGCATGTTGGTCAGCAACGTAACAATGAAACAACGTTAACCGGGACGACTTTAAGTGAGGAGTTACTGTAGAATGATTTGGTTACATCAATGTCTATACAGAAAAATAATGTTTTAGTAATTATATTGGATAACATTTAATAATGCAGTCAAAATCATATAGCATTAAATGTTTCACTTAAAAAGGGCAAATGTAACTTAACAGAAATCAATACAAATGATTAACACATATTCAAAAATATTAAATTTTGATGAAACAAGGAGATATAATACATAGCTACTAAAAATGTTTTCATAGTTACTGTAGGACAATTCCTATGGGATTAAACCCAATGTGTTAAAGTAGGATAAAAGTTAAGCAAGATACTGTCATGCATTGCCAGAGGAATACAATACAAATCAAAAAGTTGGAATTGGTATACACACCCCGGATAACTCTCACCAGGTACAATGCTGTATCTATTGTGAAGGCAAGTGTTCTTCCTAAATGATGTAATTGCCCTTGAGATATCTAGCATCATACATCAGAATGAAACCATTTTTCAATGAATTATGAGAAAGATTGAGAAAGCTGGCCAGATTATATTAGGAAACCATGAGGCTTTGCTGTGACTCAATTGAAGATTTTAAAACTAGGACAGGCAATTTCATCTAACTAACATTTTGCACTTAAGCACACTACACCAAGTGCCCGAGAGAATAGGGCTCAAACTTGGGAAATTGAAATTTAGGCAAATTTATTTTACACAGATGGTAGTAAATCTCACAGTATTAAACAAACAGCCAAAGGGGACACTGAAGCAGCTGAATGAAGAGCCAACTAAATGAGTTTCTAAGTAAAGAGGAGAGAGAAGCAGGTTCAGGAATAGGCAAAGGGAAATGAGGAAAGCTAAGAAGGACCAGGCATGATACGGATCAGTGACCTTGTCTTCTTTTTCAAATTTCATATACTCAGACATGTAATAGACAGTGTTCTTAGTATGTTGTGTACTGGCCAACCTCAAACCACTGATGAATACCATATTTACTGAAGGTCAGTTTATGCCCTGCAGAAGATCATGGCTTGCACATATGCATAATCAAAGGCAGAATTTGCCCCATCCCCGCTTTACAATACAAACATGTTAAACAAATTCTGCATTTTGGCTGAGAATTTGTCCTTTCAACTAGGACTGTGCAAACTCTGCAGGCTTCAGTTTATGCATGTCACATGAATTGAAAACTGCACATTGTCTTTACTTTGGGAAGACAGTAGACCAACCCTTGCAGGTTCATTTTGGAGGTTTGCTCAGGGAGTCTGTGGCAGGGACAGAAGCAAAAATCTCCTATTATTTGCTCCTTATTTATACCTTCAGCAATAGACCATATGAAACCAGATACTATAATGTGGTTAATTAGGAAGTGGAGGGGTGGTTGTTTTTGGTTTTTCCTTTTGCAGGCCAAGACACTAGATTACCCCTTAATCATTTGGAAAAGTATCATGAACTGTTGAACTTTCACCTAGAGTCAGGTAGAAAGGACTTTGGTTTAACATCACCTGTGTAGAAATGCACCTTAGTGTATGCAGCATCCCCCAGACTTTATTTTCAGAATCTGCCCTGAGTCCTTGAGGGGCCATCCTGCCACAGAGAATTTCAATTTACAACTTTCTGAGTTTTGGTTTAGCAGCCAAATTATATCAACTGGATTCTTTCGTGACCCATTACAGTGGGAGATACTGAAACATGGCTCAGTGACAAGGAATTAATTATGCCTCAGCCACTTACGTGGATTAAGAGCTTCCAGGATCCTGCAGGTGTTACAAAATACCAGCCACTATTTGGGAGTTACCCTTTGACACACAAATACCCTAAGCCACTTTTGAAGTGTTAATAGTCTTATTTTCACTTGAAAACACATATAAGCACAGGCCAATGTTCAAATATGGCTTTTCAAGTGAAAAGGAAGCTTTTAAAACATTCAGTTGCAAGTGCTATAGGGGAATTGTTTCACAGGATGCACTGTTCTTTTGCAGCTATGGCCCAGATCCTCAAAGATAATTAGGTCCCTAACTTTCATGAAAATTAATGAGAGTTAGACACTTAAATGTCTTTGAGGATCTGGGCCTGTGAGCCCACTTCACTTTTAAAATGCCATCACCACATATTAGCATGCATTTATTTCGTTGGCTATCAGTCCCAGGGCCTTGAAAATACCACACCACATCATCTTTTCTATTTGATAAACACTGAATTTGCCACTGTTTCTAATGGAGCTGGAAACTGAAGGAGCCAGGTTTGTGTATTGCCCCATTCATTAACACAGTTCAGTTATCTTGTGGCTTGCTCCTTTGCTTCCTGGGACACTCTGCTCTGTCTGTTTTTGTTTAGGGCAGATAGTGGGGTGGGAAAGAGGAGAAAAGAGAACATTGCATTACTCTATGGAAGACCAAAAGAACACTGGATGCCAGCTTAGCATTTGTTGTAAAACTTCATTTTGGATTAACTTTAGTACTTGCACCATATTAACAGCTAATATGAAGTTTGAAAGATACAGGATTAAACTAAGAACCAAGATGCAAATAGCTTGTATTTGGAAATACAAATAATTTGCTGTCAGACATGAGGGGAAAAAAATAACAGACAGGACAGGAGTATGTTTTTCCCTTTAAATTCTCCCATGCTAGTAGAGACCAGACCCAACTCTGCTTAAGCTCTAAAAACCAGACCTAACATACTCAACACAGCAGCGCCACATTGTTCTAAACATCCAGCACTGCATTTTCAATTATAACTTCCTATGATTCCAATATATTTCTTCCATAATGTATATTTGTGGTATCATCATCTGAGCTTGGTATTTCATTGGTTTTAAAATTGAATAGAATACAAACACATATGGCAAGTTGGAAAGCTGAGCTATTGTTGCAGGGAAATGGTTGTGAACAGTATGACCAACAAAGGTGCAAACTACTTAGAGAATATATATAATTTGCTGAAAAAAAAGGGTTTCCAAGCCCTACAGATTACCAGGTCCAAATCACTTCAGACCTTGTTTAACGTCAACTAGAAATACATAGGTACAAGAAATATGACAAACCCCTGTTAACCCATATTTGAACATTGTTCACAATGTGCTTTGTTACATTCTCAAAACTAAGAAAAGCAATGCACTCAGCTACTCACTACAAGGCTGTCTAATGCTCACTGCTTTCTCATCAAGAGAATTTCTTCAAGGGAGGTAAAACTAAAGTCCTCATAATGGGCTAAAAAAAATCTGTAGTTTTTGGAAAAAAAAGCTATTTGCATTATCTATGCACAACAAAGCATATGAAAAATACTTGTAAATGGGTAAGAAACAAACAAACTTCCCCAACCGCTCTTCAGTAACACAAAAATGACTGCAGAAATTTCTATATCAGCACAACCACCTGCAAATCACTTCTGAACTAATGCCCACATGAGAAATTTCAGCACAGAAGGTACTTTTTGGAGAAATTTATAAGCAATTAAAAATAGGGGTTAGAATGAAAAGGATATTGGTGCTATAAACCTTAATAAGTACTGATATAAACATAGCGCACTTTTGGCAGAAGTGGAACTGCAGCATGGCCTGCAAGTTCTAATCAAATTATTCCAATTATAGGTGAAATATTCCTTACTTACCCAATGGTTCTATTCATATTGAGAATATTCTTCAGTATTCCAGATCATACATTTCATTCTCTCTCCCGCCCTCCAAGACTGGCATACATCAAAAATATGGACAGATTTTGTTTGACAGGACTGGATAAAATGTATTTAAAATGTTACAGACCTGCCCTTAAGAATCATTCATCAAAATAAGCTATCCTAATATATGTGTTTGATGGCCAACACACATACATTTGAAACCAGGCAATTATATATATACACACACATACAGGGAGAGAAACTGATTACTTTGTGTTGGCCATAAATGCAATAACTGAAATCAAACAGCATGGTTGCCTGTTTTGGATTTATCTGAAAAATCACTGGGACTACTCATGACATAAAGGTATTACTTACCGAGGGTAATGCTGGTATATTTCGACCTCAGAAGCCCTCTTGTACTCATACAGAATGCACAAGGGTTTTTATTATGTTCATTACCCTAAAAATCATTAACAACTCAGTTGATGTTATTAATTTTCCAAGAAACAAAATCTTTAGCTCAGGGTAGCTGGGTAGCATTAATTGTAATTATAAAACAGAAGATTGACAATAAAACTCAACACTTAAAAAAAGTGTTAAAAAGAGGAACTAGCACTGAAAAGTGTAGATCTGGTTCCAAACATTTCCACAGTTTGGGGGTACTGAATGCCAAAGTTTCAGCTTCGGCTCATTTATCCTGAAAGCAAAACATCTCAGTCACTTTCATCTTAAAACCCAAAAACCTGTTTGAACTTGGAAATTTTCTTCTGACTTCAAAGATGTTTTTGTATTTGTGTTTTATGAAAAGGAAACCATTATATTTTGAAGTCAATTTCTATGTGCATTTTTCGGTTTCCTTTTTTATGTTCAATAATTGCAATACACTGTTTAATTATGTCCTTTTGAAAGAATAATTGAAGTTTGAATTAACAATTAGGGAAGACGCCCTTTAAAAACATGCAGTCTGAGAAAGAAAACTACATACCAATTATTATTTCAAATTACCAGTCAGTAACATTTTACTAACACCTGAATTAATTTCATAATATAAAAAATGTAGGGTTAAATGGAGCCGTTAGCCTTCTGTAATCAGGGCTGGCTCTAGGATTTTTGCCGCCCAAGGCAAAAACAATTTTGGCCGCCCCCCTGTTTTTTAATTACCACACCCCCGGCCCCGCCTCAACTCCGCCCCTTCCCTGCCGCCTCCCCCCAGGCTCTCAAGCCTAGGAGGGAGGGGGAGAAGCGGCGCCCGCGCCGCGGCCGCGCCGCTGCTCCCCCTCCCTCCCAGGCTTGAGAGCTTGAGAGCCTGGGAGGGAGGGTGAGTAGCGGCACGCGAGCGGCAGCAGCAGCGGAGGTGAGCTAGGGCGGCCGGGGCACATTTTTAGGGGCGGCATTCTGGCGCCGGCCATGCCGCCCCTAAAAATGTGCCGCCCCAAGCACCAGCTTGTTTTGCTGGTGCCTAGAGCCGGCCCTGTCTGTAATGGATGGTGCATAGCTGTGCTGTTCCAAGAGGAGCCCATGGAGTGATTCACACTCAGTCACAATTCCTTCCCCGTCTATGTTGCCATAGGAAGCCATTTGCTGTAGCTCTTTTTTTGCAACGTAACTTATTTGTCAGTGCATTGCATGCCAGGGTAGAGTTGTCACCTGTCCAGGTTTTCCCAGGATTGTCCCTTTTTTTGAGGTAGCTCTCCCAGGAAATCTGGAAGGGTGCTCAGAACACAAAGCCGGCTGTCCAGGTTTATTGGCTAAGGATCAACCAGGAATGTCCTGGTTTTTTGTACCTCTGAGGTGGCAACCGTATGCCAGAGCATGACTCCAAGACTCTTTCTATTCCTCATCTACATGCTCTGTGTATGAGGTGAAGAGTACTGGGCACCAGGGGCATGCACGAGGGACGAGCAGGGGCAATCACCCCCCCCCCCAATAATCACCAGGGGCACAGAACTTCTCCTGGCCTCAGAGCTGCAGTGGGGGGGAGGGGGAGGAAGAGTGTGAGCTCCTCCTTCCAAAAGGGATCCAATTTAAATTCCTGCACATGCCCCTGCTGGGGACACAGCCTCTACTCCCTCCCCTGAAGCTTCTGAAGTGGAGAGCACTAGTGTGACTGCACATGGGGGTGGGGAAATCTTACTCTCCCTCACTCACTACACAGCTGTGCAAGTCTGAGTCACAATCCAGCCCTTACTTTCTAAGAATTCATTTCAATGTACTGAACATATAAACAGGGCCAGATTCTGCCAGCCTCACTCTCATTAAGTAGTAACTTACCAGACAAGGAGTCCCACTGAGTAGTCTGCCTGAGGTTAGCAGAATCTTGCCCATAATTAGGCAAATTTTAAACCCCCCAATAAATAGTTTGTTTCTGTGGCTACCAAATATGCTAGAGATATAGTATGCAGTAGTCTGAGGAAGAGAATTAAATATTATAATTGATAAATACTTAGCAAAAGCACAGACATAACAAATGTTATATTGTTTGTTTTCTCAGGCATCTTTTTACCTGGATAAAATATTTACCTAAATTAATGGCCTGCTGCAATATCTGCAAAGAGGATTTTAAATTTGTTGGTATTATTGATGCTCAAGTGCTTCACCTATTGATCATAAAGCTGTCTTGTCTTCCAGAAGATGGGTAGATTAAATCGTGCACATGTCTATACAGGACATACTTCTTGAAGTATCAAATGTCTTACAATTTCTAATCCAGTAACCATCTTTACTGCTTAATAGTAACCAAACTACTAGAAGAGAAATTACTACTATATCAAAACAAAAAACATGTGTCAAATAATAAACAATAGCAAGTAATTACTTAGCAAAGAAATTAAAGGAACTCAAGTCTGAAAACTTATATCTCAGAAACTTTCCATAAACTTTTATTTTGTTTTGTTTTGTTGCTATGGAAAGGGTCATTAGATGGTGCTTTTACACATGGTGCCCCAAGTTCTTTTCCTTAGCATGGGAGCCAGCTTTTAATCTTGAAAGATAATGTTGTGATGTTGCTGATTTTCTGATGCAGTTTATTTGCAGAAGCTGGCAAGAGCAAAGGAGTTTGGCCTCTACCTCAATCTCTCTAACTAGAGTTGCTCCCTGGGAACATATATTTGAACAGAGTTACTTTTTAATGGTTTAATTCTAAGAGGTTTTCCAGGATATTTTAAGATGAAAGGTTTTTCCACATCAAAATGTTTGGGTTACTAGAGACTCATGCCTATTTCGCTGTAAGGTGGAAGCGCTGTGATTCCGAATACAATGACTGTCATCATCTTGTTTTGGTAGAATTCTTCTTTGTTCCTCAGATGCTAATCACATCCAGTGGAATGGAACTGAACCAAATGAAACATAATGGAACAGAACAAGATTATCTGGAAAGGAATCACAGCATTCATTTCCTAGTCCAGGTTCTAGTGATTGTATGTGCTGGTTTGTTGCCCAAGAAGCCTCACGATCTGTTACACACTATAATAATATGATATGGTAGGAGTTATATAAGGTGATATAACAATGATTTACATCTAAATCACTCATGCTGAATGATTCCAAAGTGGGAAGAGACAGAATTCCTCCAAAGACAGTTCCAAAAAATAAGATATTATTCTGATATCCCTAGTGATATTACATACCTGTGTGGCCAATCATATCACTCATCTTCCACAAAGGCCATTCATCAATTTATAATTTTACTTCCACCTTCGAAAACTGTTCAGTTTTTGAACTTGTCTATGAAATTTTTTTTGGCCAGAGACCAATGTTGCATCATGGGTGCAGATAATAACTGACTGGGTACCTGGATCTATAGAATCCATGCCCAGTCCATCTGTAAGTTAGCAGACCATAAGAAAGAAGCAGTTGTTATTGGCCCTAGCCCCCAAAACCCACATTTTTCCTGGAAACACCTCCTGTTTCCCCCAAAATCCCCCCACCAAACAGCAAAAAATCCCCATGTTACATATTGGTACAAAAACGACAGGGAGTCCAGTGGCATCTTAAAGACTAACAGATTTATTTGGGCATAAGCTTTCATGGGTAAAATGATGATGCATCTGAAGAAGTGGGTTTTTTTACCCACAAAAGCTTATGCCCAAATAAATCTGTTAAGTCTTTAAGATGCCACCGGACTCCTTGTTGTTTTTGTGGATACAGACTAACATGGCTACCCCTCTGATATCTGTACAGTAACTATTCTTCAAGATGTGGATGCAGATGTATATTCAATTCAGGGGTTGTCCAGCTTTGGCATGCTGGGCACGTGCACACCTAGGTGAAATATACATCTGCAATCACTTGAAGAAGAACAAAAATAATTTTTCATTGCTCTCCTAACAGCTCATAAAGGAATAGAGCTGACACAAGCACCAGAAAGGAGATGGTATGGTCAAAATTCAGAGCTGATTCCTAGAGTCAAGTTTTTACACAAGCATCTTAGTTCTCAGATGAAAAAAAGAGTATGTTTCTTGCCCTCACAGTGGTGAAGAAAAGCTTGAAAATGAAGTATACAGTTTCCAACATCAGAAGGCAAATAAAAAGAACCCAACATTTATTATTTGTAAAACCTCATGATTTTTAAGCCCGTGTCATGATTCTGGGGGGCCTGATCCATGATTTTTAATTATTGGAGCTGGCAATATTGAAAATATACAAATGTGGAAAAAAACTGTAAAATGTTATTCGATGTTGTTGACTGGGGAGAATATAAAGCAAGATGGGGGAGAATCTGCATGTGAGGGTGGATACAGGATGGAGTAGGAGTTGAGAGAAAGTGACGGTCAAGACACGTGTTGGGCGACTGATCGAGGAAACACCTTGAAGTTTTTGCAGGCTCACAATATTTTGATAGAGCTGGATCCTATCTAGGTTTAATCATTGTCTGGACAGCAAAGGAAAACATTAAAAGGCAACAGCACAGAACATTCAAACACTTGTGAGGCTGGAACAACATTCTTGTTTTCTCTTTTTGGCATGTGTTAAATCTTGCTTGTTTTTCTAATCAGTGCCCCTGCAAGAATGCCCTTGAAGGATCCACGCCGCTGAATAAAAATAAACCCTTTTCATTCTTTGTATAAATTAAAAGAACTACTCTAAACTAATAACTAACAGGCCCCACAACTGAGGATAATCAGGAACATTTTGAGTGGGGTTGAGTGGCACCCGTCTTCAGCAAGTCTAACTGCCAGGGCTCCAAAAGGATGTTTACCATCTGAGATACTGAGATCATAAAACGTCACGGCATTTTTACACCCTCTTGATGTTGCATTGCCACACTGATAATACAGGTCATGACTGATATATTGTCTCAAAGGTGAGGCCTGCGGGAGTCATACGTGATAAAGGGATAAATTCAAGGTGTTACCCACACAATGATGGAAATCTGACAGTGATGAGATCCTTACTTTGAAGCCCATCACTCCAGTGTAATAGAGTGCACTACAATAACTTTAAGCATCACTCCATTACCACATTTAAGAGTCCAAACAGCCAAATGCTTTAGCTGATTTAATCCTAGTAGGTAGAGCCCTGTGCGGATACAAAATGTATATCCATAGATATAAAGTGGATATCTGAGGAGCTGCAGGACTCTACCAGGAACCACAGCGGCAAAAGCAGCAGCACGTCGGGCCACCGCTCAGAGGAGCCAGGGCCCTGCACGGGCTGCTACTCTGACATGGCTGTACTGCCCCCAGCCCTGCCCACTGGGGCGAGCATCAGGCTCACCGGCAGCTGTCCCTGGTCGTGCTAGTGTGTGCAAACGGCTCACACGCACCCGGACAGGAGTCCCTTCCACGCAGCGGATTGCGTCTCCTGTCCAGGAGCATGTGAGTTGCTTGCACACACTAGTGCGACCAGTGGGCAGGGCTGGGCTGGGGAGGGTGGTACCAGAGGAGTTGCCCACGTGGGGTGCTGGCTCCTGTTAGCGGCAGCCCGACATGCTGCTGCGGTTCCTGGTAGAGTCCTGCAGCTCCTCGGATATCTGCTTTATATCTGTGGATATAAATTTTGTGTCCATGCAGGGCTCTACTAGTAGGCTCTAATTCAAACTGCAACGGAAGGACATTTCTTGATGGGACCGTCTTACTGAGTTTTGAAAACAGGTGGTGTTTTAGGCAACAATTGTCAATGATAAGTAATAGTCATATCTAATTACTGAAAGAAACTGACACGATTGTGGACTCTGCATTAATCTGCACTGACAAATTTTGTTGATGAGAACATGTGAGTCACTTGAGTCACAGTTGTGCTAACAGATGTTATAATACTCAAATGGCCAGAGAGGAGACTAGACTCCATGCATCTCTCTCACAACTACACACACATTTCATTTGAAAGTCTTGACTATGAAAGGTTCAGTCTGGATCATAGACCTAATGGGTTTTTTCCACTCAATACAGCACAGTGGGAATGGCCCTGGCTTGTAAATTGAAATGCTTCCTTAATACATATCTAAGAGAAGCTCAAGCCATGGAGCATATTTGAACTAATATGCCAGTGTTCCATAATACTGGAGAATTTTTTGAACTTGCTTCACAGCACTCCTTTATGAACATCTGACATTTAAAATTAATACTCCAATGGTTCTTGTTTACAGTAATTAAATAACTATTTCCCCCATCTTACTTAAGTTATCCAAAATGAAGCTATAAGCTAAAAACGCGAAAAAGTATTTAATTTTTAAAGACAACAGCTAGAAGAAGCCATTTTCAGGGGTACGGGGCAAATCATCTAAATTTTCGTAGATTCCAAGGGCAGAAAGAAACATTGTCATCATTTAGTCTGACCTCCTGCACATCACAGGCCACAGAACCTCACCCACCCACCTAGACCCATAACCTGTGTCTCAGTTACCGAAGTCCTCAAATCATGTTTTAAAGACTTCAAGTTACAGAGAATCTACGATTTACTCTAGTTCAAACCAGCAAAAGACCCATGCCCCGTGCTGCAGAGGAAGGCAACCCCCCCCCCCCCTCCCCCCCCCCCCCCCCCGGGTCCCTGCCAATCTGACTAAGGGAAAATTCCTTCCTGACCCCAAATATGGCCATCAGTTAGACCCTGAGCATGTTGTCGAGACCCACCAGCTAGACTCCTGGGAAATAATTCACTGTAGTAACTCAGAGCCCTCCCTATCTAGTGTCCCATCTCCAACCATGGGAGATATTTGCTACAACAGTCAGTCATTGTAGGCAATCATACCATCCCTTCCACAAACTTATCTAGCTCAGTCTTGAAACCAGTTAGGTTTTTTGCCCCCACTATTCCCCTTAAACAGCTGTTTCAGAATTTCAGTCTTCTGATGGTGCGAAACCTGTGTCTAATTTCAAGCCTAAACATGTTGATGGCCAGTTTAGATCCATTTGTTCTTTTGTTAACATTGGCACTTAACTTAAATAACTCCTCTTCCTCCCTTGTATTTATCCCTTTGATGTATTTATAGAGAGCAATCATATCTCCCCTTGCCATCGTTTGGTTAGGCTAAACAAGCCAATCCCCTTAAGTCTCCTCTTATAAGGCTGGTTCTCCATTCCTCTGATCATCCTAGTAGCCCTTCTCTGCACCTGTTCCAGTTTGAATTCATCTTTCTTAAACACGGGAGACCACAATTTCACATAGTATTCCAGATGAGGTCTCACCAGTGCCTCTGCTACTTCGAACACAGATGCCCCCACCTTATAGCAAAAATTCTTGTTATTAGTCCCTAGGTACATGACCTTGCACTATTAAATTTCATCCCATTTCTATTACTCCAGTTTTCAAGATCATCCAAAACTTCATGTATGATATTCCAATCCTCCTCTGTTGCAGCAATACCTCCCAACTTTGTGTTATCTGCATATTTTATTAGTGCACTCCTACTTTTTGTGCCAAGGTCATTAATGAAAATGTTAAATAAGATTGGCTCTGTAGTGGTCACTCACTCTCAAGTGGGGAGGGAGGTCATTCCACCTTGTTGTCTGAGGCAACAGCGCTTGGGCTCGGGACGTGCTGGCGGGGCCAAGTCAAGAGCAGTCTATAGTTCTGTGGCCACCTAGTAGAGGTGCACAAGTAGCAACAGTCTAAGGCTCTTGCCCTCCTTCGGATCAGCTGGGCACTGAGCAGTCTTTAGCCTGCAGCCTGGCAGTAATTAACAATGTAATGCTCTGGCCCTGTGGGCGGGGCAGAGCAGGGAGCAGGCTTTAACCCAAGCTTTCTGGCTAAGGCAGCCAACAAACACTCAGTTCAGGCTTCGGGTGAGGATGAACACCCACACAGTCTAGGGACTCCAGAAGAGGGGGCACTAACTGAGTCAAATATCCTAGTTTGATGGACGGTAGGTTCACACAGGCCTCCTGGCCTATGGTGGAGAGTCGGCCTCCCTAGGGGTGGAGTGGCAGGGGAAGGGGGACGCGGGCCAGCCTGACTCCACTGCGTCCCAGCCCAGGGCCCTAACAGTGGCGGAGTGGTCCGCCACTGGGTCAAGCTGGGATCCAGCTGTAACAGACTGACCTCGAGTCAGTCAGCAACGTAGCTGGACAGTCATCGGCTGCCCCAGGCTACTTCCTCCTCCCAGGGGTTTGGTACTTTTGTAATCCACAGGTCCTCTGGGTACACAGCGGACATTAAAAATCCTTGCTATTGGGCTTGCAATTTCATATGCCAGTTCCTTTAATATTCTTGTATGGAGATTATTGTGTCCCCCTGAGTTGGTCCCATTAAGCTCTTGGAGTTTGGTTTCCACTTCGGATGTGGTAATTTCTACTTCCATATCCTTGTTTTCATTAGCCACAATGCCACTATCCCTCAACTCCTCAATACCCTCATTAAAAACCAAGGCAAAGTATTTGTTTAGGTGTTGGGTCATGCCTAGTTTATCTTTAATTTCCACCCCATCCTCAGGGCTTAGCAGTCCTATTTCTTTGCTTATTTTATTTTTATTTGTATGGTTAAATAACCTTTTACTATTGTTTTTAATTTCCTTTGCAAGGTCCAACTCTGCTTGGCTTTTGGCAGTTCTCACTTTTCCCCTACACTTTCTAACCTCCAAGAGGTAAGCTTTCCTTGCTGATCCATCCCTTCTTCCATTTGTTATAGGCTCTCTTTTAATAACTTGTTTCAGATGCTTGCTCATCCAGTTTGGTCTGCAACTCACCCTACAATTGCTTGGGATGCAGGCTACAGACAGTTTCTGTAATTTTGACTTAACGTAATTCCTAGCTTCCTCCACATTCAGAGCCTTGAGTTCTTCAGACCAGTACACTCTCCTACTTCTCGTAATTTTTTTTAAGTTTGCCCTATTGAAATCAAGAAGCCAAGCTGCAGACCTATTTTTGTTTATCCTTCCATTTAGTTTAACCTGAATTAGCTCACGATCACTTGAACCAAGATTGTCTTCCACAACCAGTTATTCTAGGATGGTCCTCACTACTTATCAATACTAAATCTAAAATGGCATCACTTCTTGTTGGTTCAATGATTATTTGGTGAAGAAATCTGTCAGCTATCACATCCAGGAATATCTGGGTCCTCCAATCTATATCTCGAAAATTAAAGTCTCCCATAATCACATAATTCCCAGTAGGATTTATTTCAGGAAAATACTAAGGAGGTCTCTATCCATATCCAAATTGGATCCCGGCGGGTCCATAGAATATCCCAAACACTGTGTTAGTAGAGGGATATATATATACATATATTTGTATAGTTGCCTTGACTTCCTTTCTAAACCAGGTCAGTTTTTTAACCAGTACAGCCCTCTTCCTCAATTGTGGCTTTTTGGGAATCTAATAAGGTGTTCTTACAAGATTCCCACCATTCACATTTTTTTGATTAAATTCTTCCTCCCAGCTGACTTGGTTCATAATTGGTTTTCAGCTTTTCATCAAAATTTCTTAGACTGTAAGCTCTTCAGGGAAGGGACGGTTTCATCTGTGTGCTCAGTGCATAGTTCATTGTGGACACCATCAGAATAAAATAATAAATAACATTCATATTTCATCTGATTATTTTAAGAAGAAAGAATGCTACTTCTTTATAAAAGGTTATCTCATGTACCCAGAAAATAAAATCTATCAATTAAGTCATGCACCAAGCAGAAAGTGAAGAATCTTCTGAGTGCTTAAGTATTATTCTCTGAAGACCTAAGGAATGGTAGGTATTTCCTCTTATTTAATAATAATTCTAACCCAGCTCTATAAATTGCAGAGTATTATTAGTAAGTTTTATATACTGAATTAGGGTTAGTTTAGCTAATTCATTCTTTTTGGTAAATTAAGAAGGCCTAATTCTATTCCCGGATACTACAGATACCATATCTGAAAAATGATGTAGACGAGAGCTGACAATATCCATTGATCCTGTTCCCCACATTTGTGAAGACAAATCACTGAAACGGCAGCCTGCTTAACAAAAGAAGCCAGTTTTAACAAAACCCATAAATGCTGTTTTGATGTATGAAAATCACAGTTTTCAAAGCAGTTAGTAATGTAAATTATAACTTTGCCTCCGGACTCTTCACTGATGTGTAGCTAATAAGGAGCTCTCTAAATACCTGAAAGTTTATATATAAATTCAGCAAAAGCAGAGATTCAAATGCAAAACTGAGCATTTGTGGATTTGGTTAGTGATGAACCACCCTCCAAAGGTTTGATTCTTATGTGCAAGTTTAGATGATAAATTTAAATATTTTGGTCTAGAAATTTCACAGGATCACCGCCTCACAAGATGTTGCAGGTTGAACAGACGGGGCACAAATAATGGTTCTTGCTGCTCTTTCATAGTATTCCAACTTTGCATTTTGTGTTGCAATAGCAATACAGAACTGGGGATAAGATCAGTGATGTTAGATAATGGGATTTAAACACACAAAGAGATTGTGGCACAACAATTTCCCAGCATTAGTTCTCCATTTAGAAAGGCGATCAGTCAGAAGAAGGCCATCTGTGTGTTTATTAACTTCCTGGGTCTTTACCTTGCAAAATTTGCTTCTTGTGAATATTTCTCTAATTCCTTTTTGAATATGTTTACCCTTTCAGCTTTTGCTGATGCCTTTGACAGTTCATTCCACACATACATGACCCTCTGTAAAGATATTTTTGTTAATATCCATTGTTGCCCAGGCCTTTCATAGCTTCAGTTCATGTTCTCTTGTTTTTGAGCCTGTTGAATAGGCAGTTTGAAGAACAGCTGGCTAAAGCTGAACCTAGGCAAGACTGACTGGATACTAGTAGGAAGATGGAAGACCTTTGAAGAACTTGCTGCCTCTATACTATACCCTTCTATTGAGGACATCTGCCCACTGATTGTTAAGCCAGGCTGCTGCAACATTGGGCTCCTTTTGGACATCTTAGCATTTTTAGATGCTCAAATAACAATGGCAGCACAGAACATCCACTTACATCAGTTAGTGGACAGAAGAATGCCATTTCCTAACAGACTCAGATCTGGCTACAGTGATCCATACATTTGTGACTTCCGGGCTGGGTTATTACAATTGATTACATCTGGGATGACATCACAGACCCTGAAAAATCACCAAACAGCACAAAATACAGCAGCTCATTGTTTAGCAACACAGGTCACTGTGAACAGATCACCTAGTTGCTCTTTTCTATACACTGACTGCCACTAATTCCTGGTCCTCATATTCAAAGCCCTCAATAGGAATGGGCCTATATTCCTAAGAGGTTGCCTGTCTATGCAACATGACTTCCCATGATAACTAGCCTCTGCATGAAAATATCAACAAATAGAGACAGGCTTGTGAGCGCAGGAGACAAAACTTTCACAGCTGAACCTCAACTAAGGAACTCACTCCCAGATAAGAATGATTTGGGGCATCTTTTTGTTCAGGACTACCTGCAAAACTCTTTCTTTCTTTCCATAAGGGCTTCACAAGCACATATACCCACTCCTTAACACACACACGACTAAGCTATTTTTCCTATAGGCTGGGAAGAAAGAAAAAGATATTTTTTATTTCTTTTATTTTTAAAACAGTGCGTATCAGATAAATGGAAAAAAAGCTATTAACATTTTTAACCAGCTCTAAATTTTAAGTATTTGGGAGATGCTTAGATACTACAGTGTTATGGGGAGGGGCATATAAGTACGTTGATAACATACAATAAGGTAACTATTATTCTATGAAATGGCTTCTACCTTTTCTACCCCCATCTGAATAGCTGATAGCTTTTTCTAATTAATGCAATTCTGACCCAGACAGTAGCTATGCAAACATACCCAGTGGCTGTAATCCCTGGGAGTTTCTGTGATCAATGTGATTATCTTCCTATGTACTTTTTTCAGTGTTTATATATTACCCCTGTAATGTGATACCTAGAACTGTCCACAGAACAGCAACTACATAATCAGGAATGACTGCTATGCAACCACAAGCCTCTCAAAGCCTATGACCAGCATGACTATGAAATGACAGTTATTTTGTGTATTACTGACATACAAAGGAGCAGACCAAGTATTCCACTCTGCTTGAAGTGAAAGTCTGAGAAATTAACTTGATTGATCAACACTGGTTAAGTTCAAAACAATGCAATTAACTCTTTATCAAGTTAAGTGTTGGTACAAATTTGTACCATTTCCCTATATTGGGATTTCAAGCAATATTTAAAATTCTATTATTCTTTTATGTTTGGACTATGCAACCTGGTGTTTATTATCTTCTGCATCGAACATCCACATCAATAGCACATTTACCTTCGCAGACAATCTTTGGCGGGTGCAATCTCTACAGGGAAAAGAATACCAATTTAAATGTTCTAGAGTTCCTTAACACACAGTAAAACAAAGTTAATGCAATTAAATTGAGTATGCCTTGATCTGCATGCTATTATGTTCTACAGATTGCGACAGTAAGATTATCCTAACTAATCACTCCTGAAGAAATATATAGTTTCTGAACTTGGTAACAGGGGTAAGTACAAATGGTTTGTACAATCATTGGATCAGATTTAAGATTAACATATATTTGTAATTCCTTTTTGCCTCAGGATGGACAAATCAAAAGATAAAGGGAATGTGCTCCCCACAATTGATTGCAGTGGGTCTTTGTCTGGGCAGATGAAAAGGGTAGATGGCCCCTTGAAAAGTCCCCACTTCCCTGGGTTATGAGGGGAAGGAAAAGGGGGCAACACCTGAGGTGAGCAAGATAGAACCAGAACCCCAGCTCAGATGGGGTAGCACTGACCTACTGGGGGAAGGATATTTCTATCTTATGCCTTCCAGGTGGAATCCTTGCCACCTACCTGCCAACTAGTGAGAAGGAGGTAGGACACATGCTGATGGCATGATGCAGTGTCAAATAAGCATGTAGCTTCAGTCATCTATGAACAAAACTCTCCTCTCAGATCTGAGGGCAGATTTCTGGCAAGTATATTTTATTGGTTCTCCGAGGATTCATAAAATAAGAAGTCTAATGCCCAGGATATTAAATATACTTTAATACTATGTAGACTCAAATAGTGAAGAAATGTTCTCTTCAATAAATAAATAAATAAATAAATAAACAAAAAAGCCTCAAAATCAAGGAGCAGGTAAGGGCATTCACTAACTGTACACCTCTCAGATAGAAACATTGCATATGGCCCTAAATCACATTTATTCTAACCGTCATATTAACTATCCCAAGCCTCCCAATTATTTTGAATTCACCTTTCTTAATTGATTTAAAGCATTCTAATAAAAGCTACAGAGAAAGTGCTTTCTCTTCCCTCTCACATTATGTTGATGCACAAAGACATTAATTGATGAAAGCCACCTTAGGCAAAGCATTCAAACCGAAGTTGATTATACTACCAATTAAAGAATACACGCAAATGTTACCAAGTTTCCAATTAGGACATTTTAGGGGGCAAAATATTACAGCAGATTTATGCATACTCTGCTTACTCATTTTCAAACTTGATAGTTAATTATGAAAATCTTGTAGTTCACTGAGGTATTTTAGCATATGGACAGATCCAAAATATAAATGTAAATATTTGCGACTGAAAAGAAGAGACAAAGCATAATCAGATATTTGGCTTCATTTTACAATAATATCTTAGTATGTTTAGTGACCACGACTTTTACAACACTATGTTGTTCAATGGACAAATCAGTCAAGTGCCCTGTTGAACCAGGAACCATGCCAGGATGTTTAATTGCATGAAATTAACTCATATCTCATCTAGCAGATTTTTGTACCAACAGCAGTCATCTCAAACTTGATCAAACTGGAGTTCATTTTGCAAAAAATACTAATGGAAAATTTACTCCACTGTTCTCTCAGCTCTAATAATAATAATGAATATTTGTTTGTTTGTTTGTTTATTTAGTTATTTTTGGTGTTCATACCCAGATGCTTCTAAGCATATTAAAAACCTAAAACCAATAATTACTGTAAGGTAACGTGGCCCAATACTCAGAGCCAGTATAAAGTATACAAATATTAAATAACATTAAAATAAAAAATATACAGTTTACACTTTTTGTGAGGTAATTATTATCAGTTGACTTTGGAAATGTCTCTTGTACATATATACAGTAACAATTATGGAACATATTTTCAGGAAAGGACATTTTAGTTTTACAGAGATTCTCAAATATGTATTGCTAGGGAACTAGTTTTCATCATGTGCAGAAGGATAGTATTGTAAAATACGGATGAAATAACGACTACTGTGCTGATGACAACCATTTTTCTGATTTTCAAACATTTATTTTCCACACCAGTATCTTCTATCAATTTCTGAACTGCTGCTATCAAATCAGGACCACATAGGGTGACCAGATGTTTTATAGGGACAGTCCCGATATTTGGGGCTTTTTCTTATATAGGCGCCTATTACCCCTCATCCCCTGTCCTGATTTTTTACACTTTCTATCTGGTCACCCTAGGACCACAGTACATATGTCTTTCACAGAAACTGCAATAAAAATTGACTTTTTGGTTCTGGAGTTTCATCAAGGGTTTGTTGAGACAACTTTCAGTTCAGAATGGATGGCCCTCTAAAGAAGCTATAATAAAAGTCTGGCTTTGCTCCCAGGATCTTAGAACATTAACTATATAAATAAGATTCTTTCCTTTACTATCTGAAATGGACACGATGCCTAAAGACCAACCAAGAATGGAGCCCCTTTGTGCTAGGTGCTGTACAAACACAGAGTATTAGGCAGGCCCTGCCTTGAAGAGCTCACAACATAAATAGATCAGTCAGCAACAGGGTGTGGAAAGGGGTGTACCACACAAGTGGAGTGAACAATGTAATAGCAGCAAACATCATGTTAGTTTCATTTAGAAGGGAAAGAGATTAGTTAGGAAGTAAAGTTAAATGGGAAGAAAATGGATGGGAAAGGGGACATTGAAGGATAGGGGAGCAGAGAAGTAAGAGGGGCAGGTGTGGAGTGAAGTGGAGTAATGCTGAGTTGCTTCCTAGACAGTTACTTAGTATTGTCTTTATTTATGACATTTTAAAATTATGGAAATGAAATCTAACAAATCATAAAATACACTCATACAAAGATCGATAAACCAGACACTTCAGGTGAAGCACAATTAAGCCATATGTGTTTGCCCAATTGCACTGGCACTTGACTCTCCAAGTAGGAAAGTTTGAGATCGTTCTGTTAGTTTCATTTCTGTGATACTTTCTCATGTGTAAATTCTGCAAAATCACCAGCATGCCTTTCTTTGGCACATGACAAATTTCTTACCTTAATGTCCAATTATGATTAAATAAACTATTTTGCCCTTTTGAATTAATGTGTTTAAAATGCATTTAGATGGATTGTATAAAATGTTAGAATTATTGCTACATTATAATTAAAATAAAATATTTAAAGCTTGACTAATTATTACACTTATAAAGCCACATTGTGATTTTTCAGCAGAACTCTCTATTGAAATTAATGGCAAGTTCTCTTGTGCTTAAAATCAATGGCACAATATGGCTCTTAGTCTTTATGATTTGGCAGGGTATTTACTGAGTAAAAAACTACTCCACATAACATAACTATAATTGAGAATTTCTATTGTAGAAAATTCTCTAGAGTAAGATAAAACATACATTTATAGTTATAGTCAAAATTGAGTAGATTCTCAAAGTCAAGCACATAGCTAAGAACATATCTTCCAAGTATCAAGACTTTTTTACATGTAGTTGTGTAGAAACCCCTCGTACTCACGAGCATGTTACAAATACCTATCCTGTCGTTAAGTATGCATAGAAAGAGAATTCCACAGATGGATAACAATCCCTAAAGATTTGTTACTTAGAATTCTACCTTGAGAAAGGGCTCTGCATCACTTCCTTCAATAAACTATATGCTTTTTGTCATTCAGTTTCTAATCTGTTCTAAGCAGTCAGTATAAGACATAGGAGGAAATGGTTACCTCATATATATATTTGCTAAAACAAACACATAATATGCCTGTTCTAATGTCACTCTGCAACAACTGTTACCATGTGAGGTTTTATTACTAAAAATAAAACTAGGGAAAAATCTGGCTGGTTTCATTCTGGATTCACTAAGAGCCCAATCCTGCACCACTCAGGAAGTACTCAGCATCTTGTAGGATTGGGTTCTAACTGCCAATGAACCAACAATGTCCATGGGCTCAGTCCTGTTAGGTTGAGAGTGCCCTCAACAGGAGTGCAGGGCACTCAACACCTCTCCTGCATGGAGAGTACTCAGCATTGTACAGGATGCAGCCCTAAGTGACTGAACCTCTCTTAGCTGTGTCTTGCTTTTATATTATTATTCATATAATATTCTTCTTGGGGAGGTTGGGAATCATTTTGAAATTGGAGAATGTGGTTTTGATATAGGCTATACCTATGTAACGCATACTGTGACCTCACCCCCATATTGTCCCTTCTCCCCCACCTATAAACCTGGCAGGTCCCCTAAATCAGTGCTGGTACAGGAGTCCTCAAAATGCAAACTTCTGGATCTTTCTACAGCTCCTGCACAGGGGAAACCTCCCTAGGCTGGACCTGGGGCATTTAGGGCCCCTTTATGTCTCACTGGCCCATTTACCTGAAGTAAAAAGGCTAGGGCAGGAGTGAGGATCTCACTCGCAGTCTCCAAACACATAATATTTTTTTTAGTTGCTTACAGCGTGACACTACAAGGGGCTGCACATTTCCAGAGATGAGCTGAATGCTGTTCACAGCACCATGGAGGAAGATCTCAGCACCTTGTAGAACTCACTCCAAATCAGCAACTGTAACATATAATTTAGGTTGACGATGCATTTATTATTCTTAGAAGAAAAGAAAACCCCAACCGATGAACAGAAATAATTAAAAAATTGAATAGGGCAATTGCTGAGGAGTGGCTCAGCTTACCATATTTATTCCATCATTTGGATAGCTCTGAAATTTTTATCTGGATGCAACAACAAAAAGAATTTTTATCTAAAGCTTACATCCCAGCTGTTAATAGTCATTTTCTGCTTTTGCTAGTCTCAGATTTACAGTCAGCTATCACATAAAATATCCTCCTTATTCATGAAATTTAGAAAGAGTACTTTGCAAGGTAAAAAGATTTGGTAAAAGCATTAATCTCTAATGTTGCATTAAAATAAAGCAGAACATTACCCCGAATAAGCCAGCATCTTTAAAAAAAATCAGCTTTCAGAATTACCATGTAACACTCTCTTGTGATGTTCCATTACAGCAGGACAGGATAGATCTGAGGAACCATGATTAAAGACTCCCAGAATAACTTCCTACAATATGGTGGAATGAATGCCAAATAGGAAAGGATTACAGAATTGTGATGTTAAAATGGAGAAACAGGGATTGCAAAAGTGACCACAAACATCACTGCATAATATCTTTGAGGACTTTACAAACACTGGGTCTAATTCACACTGACTTACAACACACAGAAGGCCTTTGACAGCGTTTTGCAAGGACATTCACCTCCTTTCACCATCAACAACTTCCATGGAGTTTCATGCTGTGAGGTGAGTTATGTACCTATTCTCATCTGCATTTTTCTGGTTGGGAAGCTGAGGCAGAAAGGTTAAGCGGCTTGCCCGAGAGAGGGGTTCAGTGTTAGAAATGGAATTAGAACCCATTAGTCCCTGCGGTGTGAGCCTCACCTCTGCTCCAGACTCTTTAAACTGGGTAAAAGGACCAGAGTGGGGTAAAGGGACCCTAAAAGTGCCTTATACAGCTGGGGAAGATGACCCCAGTGCCAATACTACAGAGATAGCTGTAAGGCTCCAAGGACCTCACTGCAAACCGCCACATAGGGGGAATGTTGAGGGAGGACTGGGGGGCAGGAGGCAGTGCTTAATTTGTGCCAGGGCTGAGTCCCGGCACCTATAGGCTTAGCAGTTCATAGCCCCTGGGCTTGCCGCATCGGTTATGAATGCAAAAAAAAATTGCTTGAGCCCCAGCACCTCTTCCATTACAAGTTAAGCACTGGCAGGAGGTCTTTGCTGGGCAGGGGGAGCAGGGAGCGGTCTTTAGCACTCATCAGAATTGAGATTCTGGACAGCCATATGGCAGCCCAAGGAAACTGCTGTAATTTAGAAAGTTCTTCAAAGCTGTCTAAATTATGTGCAGCCTCTTGCAGCTAGAACAGTCCAAGATTAGGAGGATACAAAGGTGGCTACTTTAGCCGCTACCTCTGGGCTGTGAGTTCTGTGCTGTGCTTCTTAGGGTATGTCTGTACTTTGAGCTGAGTGGGTGAGATTCCCAGCTCGAGGTGACATACTTGTGCTAGCTCTAATCGAGCTAGCATGCTAAAAATAGAGCGTAGCCACAGCAGTGCCCTGAGTGAGTGCCTAGGGTCTCGGAAGGGCATGTACTCAGGGGCTAGTTTATCCTGCAGCTCATGCTGCTGCAGCTACTCTCTATTTTTAGCAAGCTAGCTCAAGCATGCCTCCTCGAGCTGAGAGTCACACCCCCACTTTGCCACCTACACAGCTGAGTTGCAAGCGTAGACGAGGACAAAACACGTTCAGCACAGTTTCAGAAAGCCATCGTTTAAACCAGGTCTAGCATAAAATTATAAAAAATTAAATATGTAGCAAAATAAAAAGAACTACACTGATCTACTACTATGTACATTTCATAGCTCACTTGGATTTTTCAGTGTTTTTCTCCCATTGCATTTGCCTTCATCATTCCTCCTGTCAAGCCGACATCAATCCGTGTTTATATTTTGAAAATATAAAATCTCACTCCTTAATTTTAACCTGCTGCTAAACTCAGAAGACTGGGAAAAAACCCACTGCGCAAGGTCTCTTCTAATCTAGGCTTCTCAAAAGGTGAGCTCTTTTGCTCATTTAGTTCTGAAGATTTAGTGACTAAAAAAAGAGCTAAGAGGTATTACAACAAATGTCTGTTGATGGTTTTAAATTTCTTTTTATTAAACACACCTCACTTGGAGAAAGGCAGGCCTTTTTGCTATTGTACTGAATGTGTCAAACACAATACAACCACTGGATCTAAAGAAAGGAATTCAAAATAAGTGAGATGAATGAATGATGAACCTTGAAATTCAAGCTTTTTTGTTTATTTGACTTATCTTTATAAGAGAAAAAGAGTGATTGATTATATATTCTTGCTCTTCCTACAAATGTGTGTGGCTAAGGGAGACATTTCCCATCTATTACCATAGAGAGCCAATATTACTAAATTTTAATGTTTAACAAGAAAGCTTCTTTTGGTAAAGCTAACATATAGGAGTAGCAATTGTAAACTTGCATTAATCTCCAGCTCAGACTTGTTATTTCTTTTTCTTGTGTGTGAATGAGGGTATGATTAGATTATTGTTATGAGCAGAGGCTCTATTTCTGAATATCCACAGTAACAGAAGCCATTTCCATGGTAACATAATAAAAGAGTAGCCATGATGCCTATGGAGATGATTCCAGGCAGACAAACCACATGGCTGAGTCATTCTCTACCTGACCAGTAAAATCAACTGATTTCAACTAAAATAACAAAAATCCTAGAGGTCAGCTATTGCAAAAGTGGAATGAAACAATGAAGGGGCTTTATCTAGTGTCTGATTTTGATAAGCATTAATAATGCATCTTCCTGTGTGACTCACTTATTACCAATGTTCCATTTAATCAACAATCTATCTGCAGGTACAGGTTTAATTGCCACCCTTCCCACCAGCATCAAATGGTGGGGAAACTTGATGGGGCCGGCAGTGAAAGGGAAACAGTCCCAGGAGTAAGGAAGAGACACCTTTGCCAAGGGATAATAGGTAACTCCTCCCCCGGGAGCCTCTGGCACCCACTGGCCAGCTGAAGGAGACGGGTGCTGATTGGCCAGCATTCCCCAGGTTCCAGGATTTAGCGGTGCACAGGAGCCATGTGGAGCCCCTTTCAGCTCCATTCCAGCAGCCCACCCTACCCACCTGAACTAGGAATGGGAACCCAGCCTGACAGATGCTGCAGGGTCTAGCCAATCACCTGTTTAGGGAGTCAGGAAGGAATTTTTTTCTCCCTTGGGCCAACTGGCGGAGGACCGGGGAGCTTTCTGCCTTCCTTGCAGCACCTTCAAGCCACAGTGGGTTAAGTAGGACCACGCTTAGTACGCAGCTGAGTTACGAGGGTGGAGTTGTTTATTCGTCATGGCATGCAGTCGGTTTCCAGGGCAGCTAAGAGAATAAAATTAATGATTTCCGAAGGTAAAAACCATAGGATTTTGATGATGGGCCTTGGGCTCAACGTGACAGAGTGAGACCTTTTGGCCCTCACAACAGAGGCGTAGTGAGCGCCCTCCGTACCCTCCGACCGGAGGGGGCCCTGCAAGGAAGGGGGCCCCTAAAAGTGGCAAAATAAATACCGCATTCCAGTTTCTGCATTGTAAGGGGCCCCGCCCAACATATGTTCGGAGGGGGCCACTTTCGGAGGGGGCCACGTTCTTTGTTGCTACGGCCCTGCCTCGCAACCTGAGGTCCCCACCCTGCTGTACAATTTGTCTCCTTCACACGGGAGGAGGGTGCTAGGATTCAGAGAACTGAGTCTTGGGGGACAGTCTGGGGAGATCTACCCTGTGTTATGGGTTATATGGTACAGAGCCCTGTAATTCCTGCACTGGAACCAATTAAATACCTGATATAAAAGAGGATGGGTGATGGGGAGGTAGCGCCCCTCCTCTGTTTTAAAGTTTAATACAAATTGTGGCCTGCCACTTAATTTCATACATGTGTCTGTCCTCATTTTGCTGCTGTGTCCATGTCAAGGCATATATGCTCTTTCCACTCAGATATCAGTACACAAAATCTATTGACTTTATTTAGAACCATTAGTATTTGGCCCCTAGATCCTTTAAAGTTTTTCCCTTGCACAGAGGCCAGTTTTAAAGTTGCAGTAAGTTGTACTGTACAATTTGTAGCTTTTTAAAAAAGGGGTTAGTAGTTAACTCATCAATGCACCATAATTGGTGGTTAGCAGTTATCAAATGCACAGGTATTACATCAAAGTATTATATCCTGGCAACATTGCTAAAATGTAGCATAGTGATTTCTTCACCCATAATAATCAAATAAATCTAACATATAGTACTATACATAGCTTCATAATCAACAGAGCTCATTTTCTTAAGACTTTAAATGTAACATTTTTGTAAAAGAAATGTTAAAATATATGGTCTTCTCTAATATTTTAGCCTTAAAGTCCCTTGAAATGCTTTTGAGATGTTACAATTACAAAATATTTTTAGCAAGATTGGTGAGCCATGAGATATTTGTCTTTGCCTCAAGCTGAGAAAGCTTGCATACTTTTTGTTCAGAAATCCTAATGAGCCTGGTATTATTTTTGACATCCTTTTCAATCTGAAATAGTTCTATTTCATAGCTACATTTTGTTAGCTATACAGTCCCTCTAGCACTTGCATTCTGTCCTATTTTTCCTCTTTCATTATGAACTCCCATTAATGATAATAGGAGTTATGTATGAGTACTGATGGATAACGGACCCCTATATTTAGGTCAAATATGAATGGTTCATGGTGAGTCAGCAAAAATAACACCAGAAATATAAGGTAACTCATTTGCATAAGCAAATATAGGGATTTGAAAGTGCAATGGGTAAATTCACACTCTGCATGTGCATCCATTGTGCTTACTTGGAAATGTGATCCCTAGTGTGCATGCATGATGGACAAAAATAATCTGGAGATTTTAAGAATCCTTCAGTGGATTGTGACACCAGCCCAGGGAAGCTCAGAATCCACCATTGCCATTAAAGAAAAATATTAGAGCCCAATCCAGCAAACACAACTACCAGGCAAAGCTTTGAGTGCCCTGAGTAGCCCCATGAATGCCAGTGGGGCCACTCAGAGTGGTAAGCACAGTCGTGATAATTGGGCTTATGGATTTACCCTAATTGGGAGTTCAACTGTAAAAATTCAGTGCTAGTTCACAAGCTGTAATGATAACCTACAACAAACATAGATGGGAAAAGGTATGAAATAGTCCAAACAAAAAGACTTACTGATATAACTCAAGGACTGTGTTAAGATCATGCTTAGTAAACCAGAAAAGTGTAGAACCAGAAAGCAGTGAACCAAAACTGGTGTGTTAGAAACTAGACCTAATTGGTGGACAAAATAATGAGGGATGGGCTATTCTCTTTGTGGGTTCTTAAAGAAAGACTTTGGGAGAAAAATTGGCTACTGGAGCGAGCTTCATCATCATGACTATTACCACCTCACCTCCCCGCGCATCTCCTGGAACCCCAGGCCCTCATCATCCTAGTCATGGGAAATGTCCAGGCCAGACCAGGCCAGAGAGAGGGACGCAGATGACATGACCACCTCTACCAGCTCCAGCTGAAGCCCAAACACCCAGGTGGGATGAAATGGGATTTGATTTTAACAGCAGCAGCAATAGCTCCAGCCCATCTCAGCTAACTTCTCTTTTCCCAAAAAGGACAGTTACTACCCTCTGATTCATCTCAGAGACTGTCAGACAAGGTTTTTTTTCCCTTCTAAAAGCTCTCTCCAGCTAAAGGGAAAGGGAACAAGGGATGTTGTTAAAGTGAAAGCTTATTTAATACTTTACATTTCAAATGCTATGGCTGTTTTCCTGCTTTCCTTTATCTTTCATAAAAGGTTAAGATTTTTTAATGCTGTGTTTGCCTTGGTACTACGCAGGCTGAGGTCTCTGTATAACAAACCCTGGACAGTGACTGGGTTATGTTAACACCATTAGCCCATATATTCCATCTTAATTAATACAGCAGCATTACATCCAGCAGTGACCCTTTCTTTGTAAAGGGTCCTAAATACCCTTGCAGACTAGAACTATCCCCAATATGTGTCAGAGACACAGTTTTAAATAATACCTCTCTCTCTGATATAATACTTTTCATCAGTTTATCTCAAAGTGCTACACAATCTTTAATGTGTTTATCCTCACAACAACCCTGTGAGATATGGAAGTATTATTATTATTATTATTAATAATAATAATTAAGTAAAATTATTACTTATGACAGGTGCCAAGTTGACAGATCAGATACAGTTAGCAGTAGTGCAGTGATCAATCATAAAAGCTAACCAACCTGCCTGAATCCTGACCTGACCTGGGAGGACCAATTCTAGAGTAAGAGTATTTCATTCTCCATGTTCATTCAGCCCTTAGCCTCTGCTAAGGCTTCAGAACCTACACAAATTACTGGTGAAATGCTCTATATGCCATTGGACAGAAAATATCATGTTGCCTCTATATAAATCCATGGTACGCCCACATCTTGAATACTGTGTGCAGATGTGATCGCCCCATCTCAAAAAAGATATATTGGAATTGGAAAAGATTCAGAAAAGGGCAACAAAAATGATTAGGGGTATAGAATGGCTTCTGTATGAGGAGAGATTAATAAGACTGGGACTTCTCAGCTTGGAAAAGAGACGGCTAAGGGGAGATATGATTGAGGTCTATAAAATCATGACTGGTGTAGAGAAAGTAGATAAAGAAGTGTTGTTTACTATTTCTCATAACTCAAGAACTAAGGGCCACCAAATGAAATTAATAGGCAGCAGGTTTAAAACAAATAAAAGGAAGTATTTCTTCACACAACACAGAGTCAACCTTTGGAACTCCTTGTCAGAGGATGTTGTGAAAGCCAAGACCATAACAGGGTTCAAAAAAGAACTAGATAAATTCATGGAGGATAGGTCCATCAATGGCTATTAGCCAGGATGGGCAGGAATGGTGTCCCTAGCCTCTGTTTGCCAGAGGGTGGGAATGAGCGACAAGGGATGGATCACTTGATGATTACCTGTTCTGTTTATTCCCTGTGGGGCATCTGGCATTGGCCACAGTCGGAAGACAGGATACTGGGCTAGATGGACCTTTGATCTGACCCAGTAAGGCCGTTCTTATGGCCAATCATAGACATTCAAAAAGACCCTATTAACACATTTATTACATCCATACTAATTGCTTAGATGCAGCTGTCAGATTTGGAGGTTAAAAAGGTCTCACCTATATTTTTTAAAGTGCAAGTGCACTTTTGCACACACAAATGGCCCAATGGGCAAGTGCAAGTGAAAATCCCTGACTTGCATTCCTTTAATGTGCACAGTGTATGCTCACTTTTGCATACACACATTTTAAAAAATTATGACTATGAGGTTGTAAGCCATCCAAAGTCTCATCCATTTCCATAAAGGATATTTTTCCATAAGCAAAAAAATAAGAAAACATTCAGGACCAAATTTTCAAAGCTGGTGTCTACATTGAGCCTTATGGTCTTTGTTTGCTTACAAAGAAAGAAATTTATTCATTCAAGAGTTTGGCCAGAGCTGCAAATGGGGGTCTGTGTGTACAACATATACATATTCAAAGTTTGTAGCCACTATCTGAAAATTAGGCCTTTGGAGTATTGTTAAAATTCATAAGTGGCAGGAAGTTAAGTAGTAAGTTTGGAACTCTGTCTTTAATTTTCATTATTTTGCTCAATAATTGCAACCATAGTTTTTGTTTTATTACCTCTGAATACAAGGTGATTCTACACACCTACATTTCTGCTGCAATACCAAAGCATGATTAGGTAAGTAAACTGTTTCAATGCTGCCAAAAGTAAAAGGTACATGGGACAATACATGTTTGTTGCCCTGTGAACATGAAGCATAATATTTAAATACCAACACTTAAAAATACCATCCTATTCTGCATCAGTAAAGAAGCCGCAGTGAAGTGTTGAAGGGAGAAATTTTAGCTTTGACTCTTTTTTAGCCTCAGCATTACCTTCAGTGAATTTAAATCAGGCTGTTTATATATAGTATTTAGATGATTGTTGTGCCTTAGTTTCCACACCCACAGATTAAAGAACATCATTCTTTAAGCAATTACTGTGTAGCTAATTATTTTTTTTACCTGATTTCCTCCCATGCCATGGCAGTTGAATATACCCACTTTTTCATTTTCCTTGCGGCCCATGTTATCCAAACATTGGTTGGTTTCAACATTTCTGATCTGAAGAAAACATAAAGGTGAAAACAAGTGCAGGTAGTTAAAAGGAAGAGAAAAAGAAAAGAAAAGAAACCAGAAGACACTGGATTAAGACATTAGGATTAAATTTGTAGACCTAGACACTACAGACGCTCTTTGAAAAACATAATTCCAAACCTCACATTTATGTGTGAAAATAAGATAGCTGCATGAGCAACTACCCAACTGAATGTTCAGTTACATAATCCAAATGCACCAATGTTTTAACCTGCAACATGTATGTACGTTCCCAGCTTTGAACAAAGAACATCTCCAAGCACGTGAAAAATATCACAAAGCAGCACATTGTGATTTAAATGATATGTTAATTGTATGTATAAAAATTCACTTCCCCCTCCATGTCAATGGACTGTTTTGCCTTAATTATCTAATAAAATATGATCTTTCCTGAAGAAAGTGATATAGGACAAAATTATTTGTCTTCAAAATTCGTCGTTGTTTTTTAAGTGCAGCAGGGCTGATTCAACTCTCCATCTTTCCCAGGTAGATCCACTGAGTAACACACATGTCCTGTGTGTGGTCCTTGCAGATAAGACCTTTAAAGACTGAGGCCCATCTGCTCTGCACAGACTTTAACAATCTTATGGCACTTTCATAAGTGTAATGGTTTGCCCTGATGCCCTTTGACTAAAAGTGGTTCTCTCTCCTCCACTGTAATACAATATACTGTGCACTTGGTTGTCACCAGCATGTGTTGCCCATATTTTAACACGAGGCTCCAACTAAGCATTTCCCCTTACTCTGACAACCCTTCCATCCTCATGGGTGCACACAATTACAAAGGAGTGAGAAATTTGGAAATCTGTTTATTTTTCTCCATTTAAACAAAACCATTTGCTCAGAGCAATAAATATGGAATAATGCACTAGATGGGAAACTTCTCTTCAATGCACGTTAATAGCATATTTTATAGTTTGCTTCTGAAAACACAATGATGGATTGACTTTCAGTAGTGCTGAGCATACAGAGTTCCCACTAAAGTCAGTGGGAACTTAACATGCTCAAACGGGGAATACTTTTAAAAATCTAGTTGGCACAATCTGGTGTATTCCCAAGGCAAAATATTTGCTCTTCAAGAGTTCTGGTAAGACCTCCCTAGAAAAGATGATTTTGTAGTATCTGGGTATCTGTCTAGGTCCTTATATTGTGTCCATCAACATGGTGCCTGTGTGGCTACTTCCCAGAAAAGTGGGTGAATTCAGAAACAGTCTCCTCAACCCTTTCCTTCACTTTGCAGATAGAACTGAAACAAGTGACACTACAATCCCTTTTGAGGCCCCACCAGCACACCATGTGATACTGTCTGGCACCCCAAAGTTTCAGTGAAGCTGCATGTACAAAGTGTGTAAAGTGCTCACCATACACATAAGTTATTCTTTTATTGATTACCCTTCTTCAGAAGAAAGGGGCTTAGACCCTAAAGAATGTGTCTTACAAATAAAAATTTCCCCCGTCAGTAGGAGAGGGGGAATTTCCAACAGCAGTACACAAAGTAAAATGCATCTTTAGCTCTCACACATCCTTTATGAAAAAACATTGTGATACTGCACAATTCCAAAATACTTCAATGTCTTGATTAAACATTTATATTAAATACAATTATCCATCAGCTGCAATTTCAAATACCACTTACTGAGGCCTAACTGGTACTGTATGTATGGGATAAATCAAGCTGGAATGTAATTAAATCAGAATTAAATCAGCGATACAAGTAAAATCAGATTATTTTAATATATTACACAATGTCAAGGAGGACTGGAAGGGGACTGTCTTTAGAACCTAACAACGTTGCTCCTTAATCAACTAAAGGAGGTCACTATTCACAAACACAAGGCTCTCATTCAAACGCTCAGTGGTGTTATTTTACAGCCCTCTCAGGCCTTACTGGTCCAGGGAGAAAAAGACTCTGACAGGAAATTCAACTAGGGAGTCTTACACAGTGACAGGCTTATCATAAGATATTTGGGATGATAAAGATATTTCTGTTTTTAAATTGCTTTCCTTCCCTCAAAGGAAACCATCAGGGTGTTTGCTCTTAAACAGTTTATTTATTTTAACTCAGGTTTGTTTAAAACTCTGCTGTGCAAGCTAGATGTGTGGCTTTCTGGGGTATCTGAGGTCCATAAGGCTGGGTAATATGCCCACACATCAGCTTGATCTCTTTAGAGACAGGTTGGTCTGGTGTATATGGAAATAAGCCATCTCCTCTGCAGACAGGAGCTATAGAGCTGCTTGGGGGATTGAGTTCATTTATAAGTGAGTAGTGCTACTCCCAGTTCTAGCGCTATCCTTCTTCATCGCCTTCTCTTCTGCAGTCCACAGTCTATAGCAGGCTCTATGTATGACTCAAATGAGGGGAAAGGGAAGGTTCCAGGACTAGGTTGTTCTATTATTAAAAAGCAGAAACAGCTTCAGCTGCTGGGGACTGGGGACTACTCCTATCCTGAGCCAGGGGCAGTTGGACAAGCTGCTCTCCATATGTGGTGGGGGAGAACCCTATCTCACATGGTTGTTGAAGAAGGATCCCTGTCCAAGCTTTATTTGCCTTTTCACAACAGCATCACATTATTCACTCATATTAAATGTGTGATCCACTAGAACGTCTAGATCCCTTTCTGCTGTACTGCCGCCTAGACAGTTATTCCCCATTTTATATTTGATTTTTCATTCCTAAGCATAATACTTTGCATTGTCGTTATTGAATTTCACTTTTGATTTCAGACCAATTCTTCAGTTCATCAAGACCATTTGAATTCTAATCCTGTCCTCCAAAATGCTTGCAACCCCTCCCAGCTTGGTATCATCAGTAAATTCTATAAGTATGTTCTTGTAACACACTGCTGGGAATACTGACAGCTGTGTGCCACTGTTACCAGTCTGCCTGAGCAAGAGTGAGTTTTGCTGGTGATTAGACTGTGTGTCAGCTCCCTGCCACACCAGAATCCCCCACCAGCAAACTCCTCAAGGGCTCTCCTGGCCCAAGCCTTGCCTACCAGGTAACAATCTGTGAACTCCAGCCACCAAACTCCTCAGATATGTTTCTCTGCAGTGCATAGCCCCTGCCATTGTGCAATCACAGAAGATGTTGAGTTCACTGTTCAGTACATCACCGCTTATTAATTTAACTGGGGTAAATATAGCCTTACCTTCAAACACAGCACTGAATTGGTTTATAGAAAAGTACACAAAAGAGCCCTGATTAAGTGATCCCAAAAGGGATCAAGGTAGAGATGTCACAAGCAAATAAAAGTGAAAACATGCATCCAAAAGTCTAAAACTTAATCTAGCAAGATATGGTCTTTGTTCAAGATGGTTTCTCTCACCCCCAGTCTCCTTTCCAGCTTTTTACTGGCAAGCCTGCCCGGGACCTATCAGAGATCAAATTGCTTGGTTTCTCGGTCTCCTAAGGTGGAGGATAAAGATAGTCTCTCTCGCTCCCCACCCTCCTTATATCCCCACAGGAATGTTTTTGTCTTATAAGTCAGGAAGGGCCCCAGGGGATTCAGTCTCCTGTGCATCTCTCTGGGGTGAAGAAGCCCAGTTAATTCTCTGCATATCAAGTTCAGGATCAGGATAGGCCCTGCTGGTTTAGCTCGATGGCTTTGTTTACTGCTAACTGAAGTAAAACTATATTCCTTTGTCTAGGACAGACCTGCTTATCACTTTTACCTAGGCTAGGTTGTCTGGCCTTAAATGTGTTAGTAACATCATACAAAGGGAATTCATAACTCACATATAATGTTATAATATAATACATAACAATGTTATAATGTTAACACTCATCTAAATAGCCTCTAACCTGTTCTTTCTGTGTTTTGGCCTGGGATCCTTCCCCCTTGTTGTTATTAATTGTGTTAAGCATCTGATCACCATTAACATTTTTAGTGAAGACTGAAACCAAAAAGGCATTCAACACATCAGCTTTCTCTGTTTCATCCATTATTTGCTCTCCTTCCCCATTAAGTAATTGACATATACTGTCCTGTGTGTCTCTCACTTCTGCTCTTTTCAAATTTCCAGTATTATTATCTATAGGTGCAAAAATCCACCTTTGCTGCTCAGCTGGCAGCCAACAGCTGAAATTGACAAGCAAGAGTTTTAGTTCACAGATGCTGCTTGAGTTTTTGTTCTCGTTTCCATAGAAACCGAGGCCGTATTGATGAAAATAAGGTGTTTTTAATGACTATTTTAAAATTTTCACATACCCAGGTTTGCCATTCTGACATTCTCTTCCAAAACCTTATTATTTCATGCTTATTAAGTACGTTCTCTCTAACACCATGTTTCTTACTTTTTAAATAGTTAGACTAAAAACCCTACTGTGGATTTTACTTTGCATAGCAATTCCAAATTCTTATAATATTGATGTTACTTTGCTGAATGTAAGAAAAACACAAGTCCTTTTGATTGCTGTTCTACCAGTAGTTATATTTTTGCACAAGTATTTAGAGCTTTTAAAAGTCAGCTCAGATAAAACATAAAATAATATTTTAAATAGTAGGTTATCTGACATTTAAAGAGGTCTCTGCACTTCGTTGCATTAAAATCTGTTGTTTGTTAGGAATGTTTGTGATACTCAGCTGTAAGCTACACCACCAGATGACAGAGCATAAATGAACAAACCAATTTGTCAAAAATGACCTCAGTTATATTGCTCTATCCATAATCACATAAATGCTACTGGAAAGCATTTTCTCCAACTAATGCACATTATTTTCATTTTAAAAGTATTAATCACAAGCATTATTTTTCCCAACATGCTATGCAGTTAAAAAGAGAAACCTTTAGGTATGAACATTTATGAAGAGACATCCCCTTATGAAGCATGCAAAAGAAAAGCAGTATGTTTAAAATAAAAAGATCAGGTGTGGGGAACATTTCAAAGCATTTAATTGAGAACACTGCAGAAACTCTAGCTCATTAGCAATGCCCCCATATGCACGATTTTTTTTTTTACTTAACCAAAAGAAATAATTCATACCTCACCAAGTGAATAATAGCGTCTTGGAATCTGGGAGTCTGGATAGATGTTTTCTAGGTACCATGAAAAGGGTTTACACTTCAGATTTTCTCTTAGTGCTTTTCTGACTGACACATCACCATAATCCACTTTGACAACACCTGGAATTTTTCAGAGAAATACATAATCAATGTATAGTATTCTTTACTGCTACACAAAAATGTCACTGATCATTTTATCATTTTCTAATTCCTATAATTATAGCTTGACAAGATACAATTGCATGTAGCAGCTGTTACAACACTGATATTTTTGCTGCCATCTACTTTAAGAAATTAAAGGCTAACAAAAACAATATTTGTATTATTTATAATTTTCTAATATGGAAAATATAGCCATACAAATGTCTTTGTTCCCATGTTGGATAGTTAATGACATATGGTATGAAATATTATTTATTTAGTAGCTCAGAATCAAAGTTAAATTTGAACTAACCTAAATAACTGAGATCCATATCAATTTATCCAGCTTCATTTTATATAAAAAGATTTCAAAGCAGATAATTTTAAGTTCTATGATTCACACTGTTTTCTTTTGCTTTAGTTTACCAGTGTTTCTATGTGCTTTGATTTTCTAAGAAAGAAAGAAAAAAATAGCCATCTAATATTTAAGTACAGTTTTAAAAGGCATCTTGCTGGTGTGTTCAAATTTAACAAATTGTTTTGAGAAAAATAACTTGAGAGGAAGAAGGATTATTTTATCAAAACCCTCAAAAATTAGTTCATTGTCTTTAAAAAGTTGACCAACTATCATAAAGAACCCACTGTCTTATTACAAATATGGAAGTAACAGTGCTGCCTTTTTCAATCAATTTTGTTACGTCTATGGGAGAAAATCCTGCCTTTCTTTCCCTCTACTCTATGGGTTCATGCTGCCCATGAGAACTAATGCTCCACACCTGCAACATAACCACCAGCACAAGCTGGTGCAGATAGTCTCATAATTTGCTGCTGTTATAAACCAACAGCAAATTACTACTCCTTGGAACAAGAGAAACAAGGAGGAGATTGTACCTTAAAGAGGTGTCCCAGAGGCATAATGCCTCCTGGTGCTACTGTGGCATGGTGCAGTTTAAACATTGCCCCTTACTCACGGATGAGCCTAAAGGCACAGTCAAGTGCTAATATCTGTTCATTAAAATAAATAGAATCACTATACAATCTGCTTTTCTACAGTCAATATATGCTCAGAAAGTCATGTTCTCAGAAATCTAATTTGCATCTTATTTTCATTTTTCTGGTATGGGATTGGACATTGCTCTTGTCATTCCCAGAAGTTATAACACAATTTATCCCACAACCATTGAAATCACTTCCTTGACATTCCTACTTCTTAAAATTTTACACTTTTATGTTTGCAATCTAAATCTGGTTGTCATTATTCACTCTCCCCTCTCCGTTTGAGTTTAACTGTTTCTAAAGGACTTTTCTGGAAAGAAAAGAATGGACCAATATACTGACATGTTCTCTGGAGAATATACAGGTCCCAATTTCTTCTCTCTGTTACATCTATGTAAATCCAAAGTAATTCAATTGATTCAATTACTACAGGATAAGGTGAAATCAATAAGATGAAATTCAATAAAGATAAGTGCAATGTACTACACTTAGGAAGGAAAAAAAATCAAATGCACAAACACAAAATGGGGAATAACTGGCTAGGCAGCGGTACTGCAGAGAAACATCTAGGGCTTATAATGGATCACAAATTGAATATGAGCCAATATTGTGATGCTATTGCAAAAAAGGCAAATGTCAATATAGGGTAGTATTAACAGGTGCGTCATATGTAAGAGATGGGAGATAATTGTTCCACTCTACTTGGCACTGGTGAGACCTCAGCCAGAGAACTGTGTCCAGTTTTGGGTGGCACAGTTTAAGAAAGATGTGGACAAACAGAGTACAAGAGGACAGCAACAAAAATAAGAGGTTAGAAAACATGACCTATGAGGAAAGGCCAAAAAAAATATTCATATTTAGTCTAGAGAACAGAAGGCTGAGGGGGAACATGATACAGTCTTCCAATATGTAAAAGGTTCTTATAAAGAGGATTGTGATCAATTGGCCTCTATGTCCACGGAGCGTAGAAGTAGTAGAAATTGGCTTAGTTCGCAGTAAGGGAGATGTAGGTAGATATTAGAGAAAAAAAAAAAACTCTCTCTCCATAGGGATAGGTAATCTCTGGAACATGTTATGTAGGGAGGTTGTAGAGTCCCTATCATTGGGGTTTTTTAAGATCGGTTAGGCAAATGGTCAGGGATGGTCTAGGTATACTTAATCTTGCCTTAGCATTGGGAGATGTACTAGATAACTTCTTGGGGTCCCTTCTAGCTCTGCATTTTTATGACTCTAAGATCAATGTAATTATGCAATGCAACTGACAGCAGAATTTGTTCCACTGCCGCTAAAGAGCTATACTGTTTCCTGAGGCTCCCAGCTTTAGCATGGTTGATAGCAATTTTTTTTTTTTAGGTCTAGAGTTTCATGAGATAATGGACTTTAAACTCACAACATTCTAATTACCTTTGTATCTCCCCTTTGATTTTGACATGTCTTTAGTGCTTGTTATCTTGAGAGCTGTTAAGCACAAAATCAATGGCGTAGACCATACAAAAGCTTGCAACCCCAGCTTTCAAATGGTATAAAGCATTGCTCTCTATTTCTAGCAGTTAATTTAACTGCTAGAAATAAAGAGCAATGGCTGCCAAAAGCATGCTGTAATCATGCACAAACTACCTTTCCACTTGCCAAAAACTGTAGGGTGCCTTTCTGTGCAGGGGCTTTAGTTCCAAACTTGATAAAGCACAAGGAGATGGGGTTGACAGGCAAGTCTCTTTGTATTTGGAAAAAGAGAATGGGTCCTCGGTCTGGGGGTAATTAGCAGAAGATAAATAAAGGCTATAATCCACTACAAGATACATTTGCCTCTCAGTCACATTCTAGATCAGGTTTTCCTAAGATAGAGATGTCTTGAGGCTGCAGTGGAAAATATTTGCAATACAGCTCTGGCTTAAAAGGGTTTAGTTGTTCAAAAAAAGTTTTGGATAATTCTTAAAATGAAGACAAATTGTATAAACCCAGAAAAATGAACTCTGACAATATATTAGCCATCTCATTTTTTTATCTTTTGAGTTTGACTAATGAAAGTGTGTTTCACAGCTACAAAAATTTTCTTGACAGTTATCTAATCATATTAATGATACACACCAATGGTAATTTTCAGTTTATATAAAAATAAGCTTGCTGATTTTGCATTTCATCAACATTCCTATTTGTTCATACAAACAGAAAGTCTAATCATGTTAGTGAACTTTATACTGAATGAATTAAAAAACCTAATGTGACAGTGGAAAATTACTACTACTCTGTCTCATCTTATCTGAGAAATAACATTCTAACTGACTTTATGGCTCACCTTTGTTTGGAATAAAAAGATAAGAGATTCTGTGGGGTTCAGACTTGAATGAATAAATATTTCTATTTGTTATTTTATTTACTGTCAAAATTTAACAGCTGTTTGAAGTGATAATTGCCTCCCTCCTGCATGTACCGTATATACTCGTTCATAAGCTGAATTTTTTTAGTAAAAAAAGGGAAGCACCAGAGAAGGGGGTCGGTTTTGAATGGGTATAGAGAGGGAGAGGTGGGACACAGCCCCTCCCCCCAACAGAGGAAGCAAGGAGAGGCAGCACAGCCAGCAGAGCCAGAAGGGAAGAGGCGGGGCCAGAGTCTCTCCGCTTCTGGCCACGCTGCTCTCCCACCAGCCTCCGAAGCAGCTGCAGCTCCAGGGCTGGCAGGCTGCAGCCGTGCCGCTCAGCCCCACCCCCCAGAGCAGGCTGTGGCCATGCCGCCCGGCCTGCCAGAGCATGCTGCGGTCATGCCACCCGGCCCAGCCCACTGGACGATGCTGTGGCCGCGCCACCAGGTCTGGCCCGTCAGAGCAGGCTGCGGCCGCGCTGCCCAGCCTGCCAGAGCAGCTCCAGCCAGGCCAGAGACATCCTCCCCTGACCCTCCCCAGATAAGGTGGGAAGGGATGGGATGGGGAGAGTGTGGGGGTCCCGGGCTGGGGTGGGGTCATGTGAGGGGTGGTCACAGGGGTTACTCCCCTGACCCCCAGCTTCCCCCCCAAAAAAACATCTCCCCACCAGTTGCTGTCCCGGCCCGTCGGGGTAAGCAGCTGGCGCACCGGGACACTTTGTTTACTTAGGTTTACCTCCGTGCCTGTGGACGCTCGAGATAAACAAACCATCTCGGCCCCCCAATGGCTTATCCTGATGGCCCGGGAGCCAAAGTTTGCTGACCCCTGAATTATAGGGTCGGCTTATGAACGGGTCGTAAAAATTTTCAATTTTTACTTATCCATCTTGGGGGAGGGGGGTTGGCTTATAAACAAACCGGCTTATGATCGAGTATATACGGTATATTTGGAAGTTAAAGAAATTAGTTTTGCATTTTGTTCTGAAAGTATTAAGGCCTGTTTTCATTCTTGACTTATCTGTTGTGTGAGTAAATTCTATAGTCCAGGGCCAGCTCCTGTATCTTCCACTAATGAGCCTTGCTCTACTGGTCAACACTTTCATGGTTCCAATGGAATCTACCTGGTGTGAGCAGTTATAACTGAGGAGGGAGAGGCATTCCCTTAGATACGTAGGGCCAGTTCCATGGATGGCTTCGAATGTTAGGCCTGAGACCTTCCACAGGCCTCTCTATGCAAGAGGAACCCAGTACAGAGAGCACAGCTTGGTGGAGATGTGTTCATAGCGACCTATGTTGCTAAGCTGGGTTACTGAATTCTGTACTAGTTGGTGTTTTTCAGGGCGTGCTGCTTCATTCCTAGAGATAATGGGCTGCAATACTCAAACATACAGGTCATGTAGCCAAATCTATGTCCAATAGAATGGGACAATCTCTGGCCACTTATACATAGATATAGGTAATTTTTTTTGCCACAGTGGCTATATGGACTTCAAGAGGGTTGTGCATGGTCATGGGGTCCTCCCATGCAGATCAGATTGTATGATTGGGACCTAAAACAGAGGTTCTCAAACTTCTTTTACACAGTGTGGGACACAACTCAATAGGGAGACTGCCTCATGGATACCTCCCTTCCTATTTATCATCAGATAGCATCCATCTGGCAATGACAGTAATTCATTATATGTAAGGGCATTAACAGATAAGAACTCAAAGCATTTCAAATGAGTTATAATAAGCACCATGTGAGCATGCGATACTCTGCAGACCTTCAACAAGGGATGCACAGTTCAGTTTGAGAACTGATGCGCTCAACACACAAAACAGATGAAGGGAGAGGGGAAATCCAAACAAGTAGGGTGGCTAGATGTTGGCTGGCTACATCCTATTAGTAGATTCCCATTCAAATTAAAGGAATATATAGACTGTCTCCAACTATCTCACAACTTCGCAATATTTAGTCTATTGACTTCTTGTGGATATCATGATAGATGAACATGCACAGGCAGGATTTGAATGAGAAGGCAGTAGTCTTGTGAACCAGATACAGGTGGGTGTTCCATATGTAGGAGACAGCATGAAAGAAACCACATACATGTCTGCAGTCAAAGCAAACAAATATATATATTATGGGCCAAATTCTGCCCTTGATAGTGTGCACATTAAGGTCAGTGAGAGAAACAGGTCATCTCCGAACAAAATATGGCCCCAAATCTGAATTATGACTTCACAAACAAGTAATTTCAAGGCTTGCAAATGTTTCTACAGCCTGTGATTTTTCTGTGATTACTGCTCCCTTATTTCATTAAACTGTTTTATTTCAGTTAGTTTACCACATTGCAGCCTAATATTGAAAAAATGAGGCATTAGCCACTTGAACTGATTATTTTGTTTGCAACACACAACAATCTGAATCTTCATTTTTAAATAGCTGCACAACAGTATATGCTATTGCATTATAACTGCCAATGTATTGCCCAGTTGCATTTAATTTCCTAACTATAATGCATCTGCAGAAGTGACACTACCCGGAGCAGACTGTCAATTATTGTAGCCTTTACACATTCTCACATGGTTAGTAGAAAGAAATCCACACTATAACATTCATATATGTTTCACTGAATAAGCTTCCTGATAATTAGTCAATCTCAATAAGAAACGCATTTGATGCTATTTTAGACAAACCATGTAACACAAATTGGAAACGGAAGTATAAACGTTTTCTGATTGAAATTTGACTGCATATCTCTTGCTATACGAGAGGGCTGTGAATGCTATTAATTGGCTAGTAGGGGGTGTTAAGCATACACCTATTGGAAACTTCTTTTTGGAAATAAAGCATGCCATTCCTTTGATATGCCCAATTACAAATGAGGAAAATGGAAGTGTCCTAAACATGGGTCTTGACTGGGCAAGTAGCAGTATCATTGCCTATCAACATTTTCCACTGTCAGATATTCCACAAAGGGTGGGAGTTGCAAAAGCACACAGTGTTGGCCCAGCCTGTTACCACTGACTTAAATGGTAGAAAAGTCAATCAACACCAAAAGCTTCAGAAAAGCCCACCCAGAATGTATGCTGAGACTGTATAAGTACAATTGATGAGGTAATGTGCACACCGCTCAGCTTTAGAACTTTTCAGCAACTAGTCAAAAGAACAAAATCCAGTCATAATGAGAAGAGAAGTGTGTCAGGCATACAATTTTAGTACCAAAAGGAGGGAATCTTTATATATCCAACATCTTAACCTTCACACAGGGAAATATGACAAGCTGACATTCTTTTCATTTTCTACTCCCTTATCAAGTTGACTTTTTTTTTTTTTTTTTTTGCAGGTTTGCCTATCATTTGTCAAAGAGGACCACAATAGTCATCTAACAACGGGCAATGCCAGTTCTGCTGGCACCCATTCAAGACCTCAGGGAAAGAATGGGCCAGTCAAGGTGCATTGAAATAATGGGAGGAAGCATGCAGGCCATTCCAAGGACACTTGCTATATTGTCCTATTTGAGTTATTTTAAAACAGGGAATTAAAAACAAACAAACTAACAACAAAAACAATGACTGACTAGAGCTCATGCTGAAGAAGTAACTGCCTATAATCTTGAGTCTGCTCTCATTTTATATGCAGTATAGTTATAGCTGTGTCGGTCCCAGGATATTTTGGAGACAAGGTGTGTGAGGTAATATTTTTATAGGATATAAAAATATTTTTATATCAGCCACCTTGTCTCTCTAATTGTAGATGACAGATAGTAGTGACTGGTCTTCAACTCTACCTCTTGGAAAACTATTTGTCTGTTTAATATAACACTCAGTGCTAGTAAAAGTTTGATTCATCATGTTACTCTCAATTAGAACCCTTTGGACTACCCCAACAATTAATCCTTTGGTGTTTGCAGCCTTCAGATACTAATAGTTATTGTAATCACTTGAGTCCTCATCTGGTCAAGTTATACTTGTTTAGCTCAATTTTTTTTGTCCTTGTCTGAATTCCATCAACTCTCTAGATACCATGGGGTAGTGAGATGATTAGAACTGATAGGGAATTTTTTGACAAAATGTTTTTCCGTTGGAAAATGCAGATTTGTCAAAAGTGAATCATTTTGTACAAGCATGTCAATGTTGACAAATTTTTATTTAGGAAAAAAAATACTACATGAACCCAGTCCTTCAAGCAATCCACATGCAGAACTCCAATCATAGTAAATAGGGAGCTAACAGGAATGGTCCAAAATATTAAAGACAAATCAAATAACGATTAAATTAGGCCAATGATGTTTTTATTTTATTTCTATTCCATAGGGCATTTTATATTATTTAGAGTGTTTTCAGACTCTTGGTTTTTAAGGAAAGGTCTCTTCTCTCTCAATAGAAACAGCTGCTTAACTGGGACAATATGCCATCCATCAGGATATCCTAACAACTGCTGATTCTACTGTATTTGAAAAAAGAGTAGTGAAGAAGTTTAGCATTCGGGTTGTTATTTAATACTTTGTTTTATGAAACAGCAGGCAGGCAGTCCACAAGTCAGAATTGCCACCTAGGAAATTTTCAAACAAAATAATATAAAATGAGAAGTACAAAAAGTTAAACACTTCTGCCCTAGTTATACTGCTTTAAGCTCTATTTTAACCTGTGTTAGTTAAAACACATTAGCTAATTTTAAGATGTGTTAGCTATCTTTCTAATCTATACATGTCTGAGTTGTAGGTACATGGTATTAAGATTCACACTTGGGCCCTACTCTCTGCCTAAATCAGAACGGGAAAAACTCTAAAAAAAGCTACTGAACAATTAGGATGTAGACCAATTGATCCTGGGACATGTTCAGTAGAAGTACCAGGATAATGTTTAGAGCAACTAAAGAGTAGGCCTGGTTGAATTTTTTCCATGCAAAGTTCTTTCATTGAAAAATGCCCTTTATTTCAAGATCAAAAGTTGCACAAAATATTGTCGGTATATTTCATGCCATGAAAAAACGTGCTTTCCCTCCTGATATTTTGTTTTCCATTTTCTTTTTTATTATTATTAAGAATATTATCAAGAAATTTTTTTACTAAAACTGTTTTTTGTAAATAAAAAATTTCAATAACCATTTCAATAAGTGTTTTGGATAGTATTTTTGATCATTTGGGGAAAATATTAAAGAAAAAACAGGGACAGTTTTTGAACATGTCAAAACAAAAACAACTTAGAACATTTTTGTGAAAATATGTTTTGGTTTTTGGCCCCTAACTAGCAATGGTGCAATCACCAAAGCTAAATTCACCTTTCTATGGAAAGCTGGGGTAACACCCTCCACACCTGAAGTGTGGCTGTGCAGGGAAGCTACCTAATAATGGCCCATCAGGGTGACCTCTCCCCCTGCAGAGTACTGAATAAGGGCTACACCAAGGGTAGGCAACCCATGGCACGCGTGCCAAAGGCAGCACGTGAGCTGATTTTCAGTGGCGCTCACACTGCCCGGGTCCTGGGCATCGGTCCGGGGGGCTCCGCATTTTAATTTAATTTTAAATGAAGCTTCTTAAACATTTTAAAAATCTTATTTACTTTACATACAACAATAGTTTAGTTATATATTATAGACTTATAGAAAGAGACCTTCTAAAAACATTAAAGTGTATTACTGGCACGCGAAACCTTAAATTAGAGTGAATAAATGAAGACTCGGCACACTACTTCTGACAGGTTGCCGACCACTGGGCTACACACTGATCCTATATATAGGCCTCAATAGAGGGAGGCATCGGGGACAAGTCAGGATGGAAACCATAAAATATGCTATCAGGCAGGATCAGTGACCCTAACACCAGCCAGCAGAATGGAATAGTAGCTGAGATGATTGGCCGGGGTGGGAAGGTGGCTACCCTGTGACCTCCTGGCTCTGGATCCACACATTGCACCCCTCACCTGCAAAAAAGCTTCATTTCTGAGAATGCATGTGGGTAAAGTGAATTTTACCCTGATAGCAGGTAATAAAAATAAAACCTGTACAAAAAAACCTTAAATAACATTGTGCTTCCCTTATACAATTTAAAATATGCATTATGCTTTTATTATTTTTGTTTGCTTATTCATTAGTTAAATCCCCCAAATAGATATAGCCTAGATAGGTCAGCATTTAGAAAACAGAAAAAACTCTAGACTATGTAGCAGTTCTACACTACATGTATAGTGCTTACTTAAACACATAAAGGCACTTGTATATGCAGTGAATTGTACACCATTCTTTACACACAACATCCAGCAGATGGAACTGTTTTCCCATTAAAAACTGGAGCCTGGTAGTCAAAATTCATTAGAGATGGATGGAGATGAAATACGTGCTACTGGTAGGTACTGTTACTATATGCACAAACCTGCAGGTCTTACTCAGGCAAAGCCATTGGAGTCAAAAGGATGAACCCTGCAGTCTTTATTGAGTCAAAATTTTGACATGAATTCTCAGTGAGAATTGTTGGATTAGATCTTATGCGTTGAATTAGTCACTGCTCAAGCGTTCAGCTATTTTATATCTAACCCATATAGTAGCAATGCCAACTCTCACAAACTGTAATACAAGCCTCTCAATATTTGATGACTTTCTTAAACTCCCAAGTCCTGGAATCATGTTGTTATCTGATATTCCTTCTTTCCTACCATCCTTCCTTTAAAGTACATTTCTAGCCATCAGCATTGTGGAGAAAAGCTCAGGCAAACAAAAAAAATTCAATTAAAAAAACCCCTCATGTTTGTTAAGCCAATCTTACAATTGCTTGTGGCTGACTAATAATATTTGAGCACTTAAGGGCTGGAAATACTGTTGTGATGTTCCTAAAACACAAGAGTGTAGCTTTTCATTTCAATTAGATTTTGTTTGTTTGGGAGGTGGGGGGGGAGGAGAGAGAGACAGCGTGAGATAGCATGCGCTCATGCACAGGGAGTCATGGTGAAAAAAATCTAACATCTTTGAGTTAATAATATAATGCTCACTGTATTCTCTTGTGCTGAGAAAGCCCTGTCACCTCGTAGCATATTCGCTTTTATGTGAGAAAAAGGGCCATGTCCCCTTGCATTTTTATTTTATTTTATTTTTTAAGTTTGCTACTCTCTGTGCATCTTTGTTCTCTATGTGCCAGACTCCTAGGTCTGTAAATGGAGGACAGCTATATGAGGGAAGAGGTTCAGCAAAGCAGCTTGTTCCATCCCCACTCCCTAGGACTTGCGGAGGGATTACTGCAGTAATCAAAGTGTGGGGGAAATTGATGGGGCCGGCACTGAAAGGGGAACAGTCCTAGCAGCAAGGAAGGGAGACATTTGCCAAGGGACAATAGGTAGCTCCTCCCCCCCCCCGGGAGTCTCTGGCACCCATTGGCCAGCTGAGGGAAAGAGGTACTGATTGGCCAGCATTCTCCAGTTCCCAGGACTTAGCCCAGCACAGGGGCCATGTGGAGCCCCTTTTGGCTCCGTTCCAGCAGCCCACCCTACCCACCTGAACCAGGAATGGGAACCCAGCCTGACAGATGCTGCAGGATCTAGCTGATCTCCTGTTCAGAGGGTCAGGAAGGAATTTTTTTCTCCCATGGGCCAATTGGCGTAGGACCAGAGAATTTTTTACCTTCCTCACAGCACCTGCAAGACACAGTGGGTTAAGTAGGAACACACTTAATACCCAGCTGATTTACTGGGGTGGAGTTGTTTACTTATCACAACTTGGGGCCAATTTCCCATGCAGTTAAGAGACTAAAGTGAACAGTTCCCAGAGGTAAGAAACCTGGTATTTTGGTGATGGGCCTTGGGCTCATGTGATAGGGTGAGACCTTGTGGCCCTTGCGAGCCAAGGTCCCCACCCTGCTGAACCCTCTGTCCCCTTCATATGGAGAGAGCTGAGTCTGGGGTGAGGGGTAGGCTGAGGAGAGCCTACCCTGTGATATGGGTTATATGGTAAGGAGCCCTGTAACCCTAGCACTGGAACCAATTAAATCCCTGGTGTAGGTCAGTATGGGTGATGGGGGGAGGGGTAGCGCCTCTCCCTTGTGTTAAAGTTTAATAAAAGTTACCACCTGCTGCTTAATTCCATGCATGTGTCTGTGCTCATTTTGTCACTGTCCACATCAATGCCAGTTAGGGTCCATTCTGAAGGTCATCTTATGATGTGGAAACTTGTCCAGGAGATATATTATAAAACTCCGATTTATAAGCAGTTCCATGAGGTAAAGGGGTGCATAAGGACACTTCCCCTCATTAGTCTCTGATGGGTTTAATGTTTCCCAAATAGGTTATTATCCTAGGATAACTTTTCCTTTGCAGCACACTGAGAGCCTTCTCTTTCACCTCAGAGTGCTTAACCCTGTGATTCAGTTAATTAGCATCTGGTTAGTGTGTATTTCTTTTGCTGAAGTTCTGATTACACATGTTGAAACTCCCTTGTCAGGAAGCCTGGTAATATAACTACAATTATGGTTTTTCACCTCCAAGACATGCAGTTATTTTTGACAACCGTAAAGGTCTTCAGAATGAAAGTGGAATCAAGTCTAAGAAGAACGTCATGTTCAAATGTCTGAGCTGTTGCTTGTGATGTGAAATGTTCTCTTCTGTAATTTTCCATGCTAGATCAGAGTAGTGTATTCAAATATGTCAAAAACGTCCAGTCTAATGGTAACATGAGGAGCTATCACATTGGAGATGCGAAGCTTATCTGGGAGATTGTTTCCTCACTGTCAGACTGATATGGGAACAGGAAATGCTCATATTAGCAGCAGTACCAGTATAGCTCTCAGACAGCCTCTGGGAAATGGAGACACAACTAAAATATAGATTAACTTTGCTTTAATTTTGTGAAACATCTGTTGATTGACATACTGACCGCTCTGCACCTTTTAGCAGGAGGTTTTCGGGTTGGTCTGGCCGAGTGAAAGGAACAGTGCTTTATGGCTGGGGGTGGGGAGATGAAAACTGCTGCAAAAGAGGCCCAGTGGTCGCTGACTCATCCCCTGGGAATGCAGGGTTTGAATTGGGGCAGCACAGTGCCGCCAGGAGCCTTCCTTTTACACAGACCAAGGCTGAGGCAGGACCCACCCTCCCTCCCTCCCAGGTGGCACAATATCCGGTTTGGTCAACACCTGCTGTAGGCATTACACTAGCGGCCTCTTTTTTAAGGGGGCTGGGAAGGAATTTTTCCCTTACCACCAAATTGGCTTGGGTGCAGCTGGGTTTTTTTCACCTTCCCCACAGTGGGTTTCAGGAAGGGCTCTGTTCATGCATGGCATGATGGGAGGTAGGCCATGATACGTCACAACTCATTATTTAAGTGTAGGACGATTGTCCAGTGCAGGTACTCCATAGGAAAGGTATACAGTGACCAGATAAATGGCTTGGAAAAGGACTTAAAAAGGGGTGTTCATTAAAGAAAGGAAAGGGGAGTGGTTGGGGCTCCTATGGTTGGTATGGCAGGGAGCCAACCCCCCATTCTTATAGCCCACCTTAACCCTCCTAACGAGACGGGGGTGATGGTAAGGTCCCGGCAATGGATTTGCTGGAGGACCATGGATGGAAAAAGAGTGGGAGCTGGTAAAAGCCCCCCAGGTAATTATGGAATAAACATGGGGGTTACCTGCACTGTACACTGTTATCTGCTAGGTAGTCCCAGACATCTAATGATAAAGTTGTGGCCTGATTAAACCAATATCAAATGTTTCATGTCCTACCTTTGGCATAGCCAGACAATTAATATTCAACAACAAATGAAAAAATATTTTCGCTTTAAGATGCAATAGTTTTTGATGCAGTGGGTCAGGGAAACTGTATAAATACATGAGGAACAATAAACTTTTTCAAGCATTGTTCTTGGGTCAATGATCAGAAAGAAAATGCATTAGTAACTTAGTGTCAGAAACACCACATGCCAGCACGCTTACTTATCTGCACCCAGAAACTACAATCCCTAAGCATTATCTTACCTGCACCCACTAACACCTACAAATCCCACCTGCCAGATGAAAGGCCACCACTTAAAATGCAGTATTGTTCTGAAAAGGAACTCTGTAGAACAAGTCAGACCTTGTGACTTTACTGACTAAAATAAATTTATCATTTTTACTCCTTTTACCACTAAAGAGGCAAAAGAGTTGAGAGTGTATGGATTGGTTTCCACTCTGGCTCATGCATAATCAACGGAATGGTTAACTAAGTTCTGTTTGCAAAATCTTTGTTGTTGATAATTATTGGTGATACATGAATCAAAAAAACCCATCTTGATTTTCAGAGCTCTGGTGGAATTTGTAGGGATGGCAGTTTGAGAAGCCTCTTGTTAATTGTAAACTGTGCACATTTGATCTGGAAACCACCATTTGCACTTTTTGGGAAAAAAAGTCACTTTTCAATGTCAAACAACATTTTAAGGAAAGTATCTGATTGTATTGGGGTGGGTAGTGAAGGAGAATGGTTATCTGCCTACTCCAGGGAGAAGGCACGCTTGCAGGTTTTTTTTTCTGTGTGGCTTAGAATTCTGTCTGTGACCTAGCCAGCCCACTTTTGGGCAAAGGCCTCAATTTTAGGGAATTAAAAGCAAAATACAAATATTTTTTCTCAGTGTTTTCATATTTGCAGATAACACATTAAAGCTGAACACCAAGGAACAAAAGATGATAAAATGATTATAACATTTTAGATCACAAGTGGTACAAGAGAATAAATTTGATGTTGGTCTTTTTATGATCCAAATCAGAAACACTGCCTCTCAACTCAAACACCATGTGACTTATAGGAACAACGTCTAGTTTTTGTTTCACTGGATGTTTCATGCTGTGCCTTTTTTCACTGCGATCTGCTAATCTCCGATTAACTACATTCTCAGTGTGATCTCACTCACAAATTGAAAATTCTACCACAGTACATACAATCAGGAGATTTTGATAGCTTCTCCTTTGTATTGTATTAAAAAAAACAAAACCCAGAACAACTCAGCTATAAATATTTTTCATTTTAGGCTACCTAATCAGATTGGCTTATCCAGAACTCCATCACCTTATACACATGCATGCTAGCACACACGTATATTCTTTTTACTTTGAGCAATAAACTAATTTGTATTGATTTTGAGTAAACCTTTATATTCCCCTCTGCTCAATTTAAAACCAAGCTATTATGAATCAATACATTAATGTCACTGTGCACCCAATAATCAATTCTTGGAGGAGTTAGGGGGAAATAAGAAAATAATTCAAGTTCAGTAAATGTTTAAATTTAAATAAGAAAATGTGAGTAAAATGTGCTTGATGGCAAGTAGACTGAAAGAATCGCATGATTTGAACATAATATTTGAGGCTATAGAAAAAGTATAGTTTGTAAAAGAATGGATTTAAATATTTCGGGAAACTGAGCTGATTAGATGAAAAAGCCAATGATTTTCAAGTGGTAACAAACTAGATATGGGGCATTGCATTACACCTACTTTTGGCTAACTAGAATATACTGCAAATGGTTGGAAGGAGGATATAGTTTCAAAATTGGCTAAATGTACTGTTTTTGTGAGACAAGATGGCATAAACTAATTCATAATGATAAAGATAGAAGTGCTATGCATTTGGAACAAAGTACAAGGTGATGAAGCTGGGGATTTTACTATTTATTACCATAGTGCTTAGAGGATTAGGGACCTGTTGGGCTACCATTTGTACAATGAGTAAAAGACAAGCTTTGTCCCAAATAGCTTATTTTACGAGTCTCAAATGGAGAGCAAAGAGAGGAGGGGGACAGATCAGGAATGGAATCTTGGGGTAATTTTGCAACTAATTTCAAGGCATCTGCACAATACTTCACAGCATTTATTATTTTTAGTGAAATCTGTCCCTATACTAAGCAGCCTCCTGTCTTAAGAGAGGTGTGTGTGTGTGGTGGGGGAGGGGAATGATATGGGATGTACTAACGTTTTGATGGCATGATTTTAGGGCAGTTGCAATTCCTCATGAGTGGCTAAGGTGATCCAGCAAGTGATCCAGGTCATTATTCAAGTTGTTCCCAAAAAATCATTTCCACAATCCCACACCATCATGTAATCTGTGTATGTCACATACTTTGCAGAAAATATTACGGTATTTAGAAATCTACTGGAGAGTTTTAAAACTTGATTGACACTGATTTTCATATCCCTGTGTCTGCAAACCTGGATTCAAAAGGCGAGGAAAGTTGGCTGAAATGATCTTTAGAAACTAAAAAATTCTTTACACTAGCTCTTTGATTCATAATAAGTATACTCATTTGAAGCTGTGATACATTAGAACCCACCAGAAAAAGAAGTGTCGTATCCCACTGGAAACATTTGAAAGCTAGAGTAAAGTTCTGCAGTAGAGTAATCAACAACCACCACCCTTTTTTGTTCATAAATCTTTGTCAAGAGATTTTGATATTTATCAATTGTTATTCAGTAACATTTAATAGCGTTTCATGCACATAAATGTCAGTTTATGGTTTGCACACAAACAACGTTTACATCTTTGCTATTTGCTATTACTGCTATGGCTACAACTAATAGTTTATGTATCTCTCTCTCACCACCCGCCCCCATTATGGGATGCATACATGAAATTATTTAAATGTATGGCAAATATTTTTGCCCAGTATAAATGGAATCTTAACTTAAACTTGAATGCAATCCTGCTCACACTGTATTCCTGGAAGTACAAAGGTGACTACTAGAATTAGAGAAATATTAATAAACCTGACTTCAACACCTTACACCTTAGCAAAATAAAAAAAAAATGTAGGATTTGGAGCCTCATCAAGTTAAAGAAATACTAAAATAAAAATGGCACAAGACTGTCTAACCATCTGAGATAGCAACTTCTTGAAAAACAGAATGTCATCACAGATCGAAGTTGAGAAAGATTAGCCTCTGAGCAGACAGATTAATTTTATATCTTTCTCTAAAGATCTAACCCCAAGACACGTACCTCTGCTGGGTGGTGATGGTGGGGAAGTAGCAGAAATCTTCAAGGGAAAGATGAACACACTTTTCATATAATCATATGGCCAAATTGTGCTCCCATTTTCTCTGGTGAAAATCCAGAACTACTTTGGTGAAATAACTCCACATTTACGGTGGTGAAACGGTAGAATTTAACCCATATAATTAAAAGAATTGAAATATCCAGTCCATCTTCTAGATCAGTGGTTTTCAAACTTTTTTTCTGGTGACCCAGTTGAAGAAAATTGTTGATGCCCACGACCCAACTGAGCTTGGGATGAGGGGTCTGGGAGGGGACTCCGGGGTTTGGGGGGGCTCAGGGCTAGGGCAGAGGGTTGGGGTGCAGGAGGGGTTAGGGCTCTGGGCTGGGGGTGCAGGCTCTGGGGTGGGGCCAGAAATGAGTAGTTTGCTGTGCAAGAGGGGACTCTGGGTTTGAGGGGGGGGCTCAGGGCTGGGGCAGGGTATTGGGGCATGGGGTCGTGGCGCAGGCTTACCTCCAGGGGCTCCCAGTCAGCAGCACAGTGGGGGATGCAGAGGCAGGCTTCCCGCCTGTCCTGGCACTGCAGACTATGCTGTGCCCTGGAAATGGCCAGCAGCAGGTCTGGCTCCTAGGTGGAGGCACACAAGCAGCTCCGCGCGGCTCTCGCCCACAGGCACCACTCCCCTCCTCCCCCCGGCTCCCATTGGCCAGGAATCGGCCAATGGAAGTGCGGAGCCGGTACTCAGGGCAGCACGCAGAGCCCCGAGACCTCCCTGCCTAGGAGCCAGACCTGCTGCTGGCCACTTCCGGGGAGCAGTGTGATGTCAGAACAGGTAGGGACTAGCCTGCCTTAGCTGGGCAGCACTGTTGATGGGACTTTTAACGGCCCAGTTGGCGGTGCTGACCAGAGCCGCCGCGACCCAGTGCCTTCCATTCCGCGACTCACTACTGGGAAACGACCCATAGTTTGAAAACCATTGTACTAGATAATGAATGATTAGTCTCCACGTGTAATTTTCTCTTTTTCTCCTTGTCCACTCTAATTTTAAACTACATTAAAAAAACTACATTAAAAGAATATTCTTTAGGTTTGCAAAGTCAAGTACTTGAATGTTAGGTAATGACAGATTTCTGCTTGCCC